>NC_092719.1:159064302-159664302 GCF_047496885.1 Scyliorhinus torazame
GAGCATTTGCCGGTAATTAAGTCTTTACAGATCCAGGGATAGGGGTAAACCCAGGTTAAACAGGTGTGAATTATCTCAAGTCAGGACAGTTGGTAGGATTTCGCAAGCCCAGGCCAGATGGTGGGAGATGAATGTAATGCAACATGAATCCCAGGTCCCAGTTGAGGCCGCACTCATGTGTGCGGAACTTGGCTATAAATTTCTGCTCGGCGATTCTGCGTTGTCGTTGTCCTGAAGGCCGCCTTGGAGAACGTTTACCCGGAGATCAGAGGCTGATTGCCCTTGACTACTGAAGTGTTCTCCGACTGGAAGGGAACATTCCTGCCTGGTGATTGTTGCGCGATGTTCGTTCATTCGTTGTCGCAGCGTCTGCATGGTCTCGCCAATGTACCACGCTTCGGGACATCCTTTCCTGCAGCGTATGAGGTAGACAATGTTGGCCGAGTCGCACGAGTATGTACCGCGTACCTGGTGGGTGGTGTTCTCACGTGTGATGGTGGTATCCATGTCGATGATCTGGCATGGTCTTGCAGAGATTGCCATGGCAGGGTTGTGAGGTGTCGTGTTCGCTGTTCTGAAGGCTGGGTAGTTTACTGCAGCAAACAATGGTTTGTTTGAGGTTGCGCAGTTGTTTGAAGGCAAGTAGTGGGGGTGTGGGGATGACCTTGGCAAGATGTTCGTCTTCATCGATGACGTGTTGAAGGCTGCGAAGAAGATGTCGTAGTTTCTCCGCTCCGGGAAAGTACTGGACGACGAAGGGTACTCTGTCGGTTGAGAACACCACCGACCAGGTGCGTGATACATACTCGTGCGACTCGGCCAACATTGTCTACCTCATATTCTACAGGAAAGGATGTCCCGAAGCGTGGTACATTGGCGAGACCATGCAGACGCTGCGACAACGAATGAACGAACATCGTGCGACAATCACCAGGCAGGAATGTTCCCTTCCAGTTGGGGAACACTTCAGCAGTCAAGAGCATTCAGCCTCTGATCTCCAGGTAAACGTTCTCCAAGGAGGCCTTCAGGACAATGACAGCGCAGAATCGACAAGCAGAAACTTATAGCCAAGTTCCGCACACATGAGTACGGCCTCAACCGGGACCTGGGATTCATGTTGCATTACATTCATCCCCCACCATCTGGCCTGGGCTTGCGAAATCCTACCAACTGTCCTGGCTTGAGACAATTCACACCTCTTTAACCTGGGATTACCCCTATCTCTGGATCTGTAAAGACTTAATTTACCGGCAAATGCTCACATTCTAAGCATTGTCTGGCATCTTTGAATTTGTCTATATGTATGTTTCTGGAACATACCTCTTCATTCACCCGAGGAAGGAGCAGTGCTCTGAAAGCTAGTGTTTGAAACAAACCTATTGGACTTTAACCTGTTGTAAGACTTCTTACTGTGCTCACCCCAGTCCAACGCTGGCATCTCCACATCATGGTTATCCTGCAACAATGGCGAACGCTGATAGCCTCGCTGTTATTACTACAGCAAAATAAAGGCCATTGTGTGTCCCAGTGAGACAGTTTTAAATTGTTAAATTGTGCAAGCCAGTGGGACACCTTTGACAAACACTTATTACAGTGCCACCTACAGGAGTAACAGGTACTTCGGGTATTTATTATGTTTCAATGACATTAGCAACCACGTCGCAAATGTAATATTGGGCTGGATTTTGCGGTGCCAGTAGGGGTGACGGAATCAGCGTTCCCGCACATCAGAAAGGTCCTGCATTTGTGGGTCTATGCACATTGTGTGCTAATCCGAATGTTGCGGTGGGCAACCACTGCTATCCCCAAGCACATCTGTGCCCATTCGAATTCATCACGTTTAAATTTAGCGACTTTATTTTTGATTTTTGAAAAAACTTTTTAAAAGTGATTCATATGATCAAGATTACTGCATATTTTAATATTTAAAATTTTAATTTGGTTAAATATCTACTAAAAATGTGATTTTTCAATGCCTATTCAATGCAATTTAGTATAACCGTTTTTTAAACATGATTCTGCAACCCCTTTTGAAGCAACAGCCTCTCCACCCCCCCCCACCCCCCGCTTTTTGCAGCACGGTGACTGTTAGGCCATGCCCACAACTGTCTTTCATTTTCTTTTGCATAAGACTGCATCGCTGGGCCTGGCTGCAGCCAGGGGTGAACTCCTCTCTCCAGGTAGCCAAAATTCGTGATAGTTTTCCGGCCATTGTACAATAGATAATGCAATTTAGACAGATGCTGATTACAGCAGGCACTTATCACCAAATGGAGAATCTTTGCATATATATATACACACACATATAAATATTATATATATAGTGAATAGTCAATCCACACTTTAGTATCTGAACTACAGTAGCCAAACTAATATTTTTGACAGTTTTAGATATTTTCATTCCTTTGTATTTGATGTCTATGCTGAATGATATCTTTATTTCTAGCTCATTTTGGTACACAATTGCAGTCTTAATAGCTTGTGCTTTCAAATGACAAATGTGATCTTCTGCAATAAGGTGTCCAAAATTGTGCAGATTAGGCGGATTGGCCATACTAAATCGTCTGTTAGAGTCCAAAGAGATGTGCAGATTAGGTGGAATTACGGGCAGTGGGCCTAGGTGGGGTGCTCTTTCGGAGAGTTGGTGCAGAGTCAATGCGCCGAATGGCCTCCTTCTACATTGTCGGGATTCTATGGACCATGGAATGTAGAATCATAATGGCTGCGTACTGGCATCATAGATTTCCAGCAATGCTATATATACATGCATAACTGCATACATGAATGAATAGAAATAAGAACATCCAGATGACTTGTGCGCTTTCTGAGGAGCAGCTGCATCATTTTGACCAAATTGTAGCTTTGCAAGATAAAAAATAGTTGATAACTGTGTTCCACATGTGAAATGTCTCCATCTAAATGGAGAATTCATCGACAATGGCTTTCAGCCTTTTAAAATCACCTCATTAGCAAAGGAAGCAGCTGCATCTGACAGTGAGGATCCCAAACAGGCGCCAAGGGCTAATTCTGATGCAACAAATCAGTTCTTTCTTCCAACCACCAGCAAACATGAGGCTTGAATCTGCTATTGGTGTGGTGAAGGAAGTTCTAATGTGCAGATTGCTAACCAACATGGAAATTGCTACTGCTGCTGTGTAGGATTATTCTGCTGCAAGTGGGAGGGAGTGAGGAAGAGGCCCAAAGCAAGGAGGGAAAGAAACCAGCCCCCACCATGGCAATGGTTTCCAATCTGAGAGATTGCTGAGGAAGTGGTTGGGAACCAAATCACATCTCCAAATAAAACCTTTCTTTGCGGCAATGACTTTGTAGACAAATGTTCTGTCAGCAGGAAGCAAACCACAACATTTTGCAAAATGACTGAACAGTACATAGCATAGTTTGTTCAGTGCTTAAGTTGTAACAGATAGTGCCATAGCAGCTAATTTTGGAATGCATCCCTACAAAATGAATGGGTTTGCTTTTCTGGGAATCAGGGATGTAGTTCCAATAGCGTACCCTGTGGCAACAATGATTGAAATTTGAACTAAACTCAGGCAAAGACCATAGTGCAAGATTATTCACATTTTTGGCCCGTACGCCACTTCACCTGAATGCGGTGACTCATATAAAGATATGGTTCTATATCTGTTGGTTGCCCTTCATTGTGTATCGGATGATGGGCTTATTTAGGGGGTATATCATTACTGCGGAGGTCCAAGCCTCATCACCTTGAGGATGGACTTACCAACATCCATCCAGCACAGTCTACAATTATTCTAGAATCTGCTTCATATTCTATTGTGCACTCAACACCTGTTCAAGTTTCTTTTTGGCCTTTACGTGTGCTCTCTTTCATTTGTACATTTTTGCAATAGCTTTGCCCTCAACTCTTATGACACTGTCTATTTCTCTTTGCCCAATTCCTCTGTTTCATCATTGCCATCCATTCTCTCAGCCGTTATATAACAAGCCTTTATAAGACAAAGGAGCAGAATTAGGCCACTCGGCCCATCGAGTCTGCTCCGCCATTCAATCATGGCTGATATTTTCTCATCTGCCTTCTCCCCATAACCCCTGATCCCCTTATTAATCTATCTATCTCTGTCTTAAAGATACTCAGTGAATTGGCCTCCACAGCCTTCTGGGGCAAAGAGTTCCACTGATTCACTACCCTCTGGCTGAAGAAATTCCTCCTCATCACGGTTTTAAAGGATTATCCCTTTAGTCTGAGATGGTGTCCTCTGGTTGTAGTTTTTTCTACAAGTGGAACATCCTCTCCATGTCCACCCTATCCAGGCCTCGCAGTATCTTGCAAGTTTCAGTAAGATCCCCTCTCATAATTCTAAACTCCAATGAGTACAGACCCAGAGTCCTCAAACGTTCCTCTTATAACAAGTTCTTTATTCCAGGGATCATTCTTGTGAAACTCCTCTGGACCCGTTCCAAGGCCAGCACATCCTTCCTTAGATACGGAGTCTAAAACTGCTCACAATACTCCAAATGGGGTCTGACCAGAGCCTTATACAGCCTCAGAAGTACATCCCTGGTCTTGTATTCTAGCCCTCTTGACATGAATGCTAACATTGCATTTGCCTTCTTAACTGCTGACTGAACCTGCACATTAACCTTAAGAGAATCATGAACAAGGACTCCCAAGTCCCTTTGTGCTTCTGCTTTCCGAAGCAGTTCCCCATTTAGAAAATAGTCGATGCCTAAATTCCTCCTTCCAAAGTGCATAACCTCACACTTTTCCACACTGTATTTCATTTGCCACTTCATTGCCCACTCTCCTAGTTTGTTCAAGTCCTTCTGCAGCCCCCTTGCTTCCTCAATACTACTTGTCCCTCTACAGATCTTTGTACCATCTGCAAACTTAGCAACAGTGCCTTCAGTACCTTCTTCCAGATCATTAATGTATATTCTAAAAAGTTGTGGTCCCAGCACAGACCCCTGAGGCACACCACTAGTCACCGGCTGCCATCCTGAAAAAAAACCCTTTCTCCCCACTGGCTTCCTTCTGCCAGTCAGCCAATCCTCTATCCATGCCAGAATCTTACCCTGAACACCATGAGCTCTTAACGTATTTAACAGTCTCCTGTGCGGCACCTTGTCAAAGGCCTTCTGGAAATCCAAATAAATCATGTCCACTTGTTCTCCTTTGTCTAACTTCCTTGTTACCTCCTCAAAGAACTCTAACAGATTTGTCAGACACGACCTCCCTTTGACAAAGCCGTGCTGACTCAGTCCTATTTTACCATGCACTTCCAAGTGCTTCGCGATCTCATCTTTAATAACAGACTCTAAAATCTTACCAATGACCGAAGTCAGGCTAACCGGCCTATAATTTCCCGTCTTCTGCCTCCCTCCCTTTTTAAACAGTGTAGCACCTCTCCCTCCCAAAATACTCCTGCTCACCACCTCTGGTGCAGATCTGGTCCGGTCATTAATTTCCAGATCTGACAAGACCTTGCTCAGCACAGATGTCTGATTATCCTCAACCAAATCCACCTACTATTCCCCGCTTTGACAAAGGGTCATCTGGACTCGAAACGTTAGCTCTTTTCTCTCCCGACAGATGCTGCCAGAGCTGATGAGATTTTCCAGCATTTTCTTTTTGGTTTCAGATTTCAGCATCCACAGTAATTTGCTTTTATCCACCTACTATTCCTGACCTACCGAATGGTACCTGTCCTCTCAGGGTTTTACAGCATGGAAAGAGGCCTTTTGGCCCATCATATCCACGCTAACCATCAAGCACTAACTATTCTAATCCCATTTTCCAGCACTTGGTCTGTAGCCTTGTATGCGGCGGCATTTCAAGTGCTCATCAAAATACTTCTTAAAAGTTGTAAGGGTTCCTGCCTCTACCACTCTTTCAGGCAGTGAGTTCCAGATTCTAACCGCCCTCTGGATGAAAAAGCTTTTCCTCATATCTCCTCTAAACCTTGTGCCTATTACCTCAAATCTATGCCCTCTAGTTATTGACCCCTCCACTAAGTGGAAAAGTACCTTCCTATCCACCCTATGTCCCTCATAATTTTACACACCTCAATCAGGTCCCCCCTCAGCCTTCTCTGCTCCAGAGAAAACAACCCCAGCCTATCCAGTCTCTCTTGATAGCTGAAACGATCCAGCCCAGGCAGCTTTCTGGTGAATCTCCCCTGCACCCTCTCCAGTGCAATCACTTCCTTTCTAGTATGGTGACCAGAATTTTACACAGTACTTCAGCTGGGGCCTAACCAGCGTTTTATACAGCTCTAGCATAACCTCCCTGCTCTTATGTTCAGTTCCTCGGTTAATAAAGGCAAGAATCCCATAGGCCTTCTTAACCACTTGTCCTGCTGTGTTCAAAGATCTGTGAACCTGAAAACTAATCTCCCTTTGATCCTCTGTATTTTCTAGGGTCCGACAATTCATGTATGGTCTCGTGCCTTACCACAATGCCTCCTCAAAACCCTTTCCCAGCTCCCTTTATTCTTCTCTTCACCCCAATACTAAATGCAATGAGCTTCAAAATGTCCTCTCTAAGATTGAGACCATCTATGTCAAAGAGTGTCAAAGCTTCTCTTCCTCCTGCTCCTGATCTCCCACCAGTTATCTGTCCATTCTATGCTTCAGTGTACACCACTTCACAATTTCTCCCACTACTGAGCTTGTCCTCTCAAGCTCATTTCTTCCATGAGACCCAAGCTCCCTTCAATTTTACCCCAATCAAGAACTCTTCCTTGCCTTCATACTTGCTGCTTATAAATTACTGTTTTTTTCCAAGTACCATTCTTTCCCCTTTCAAAAACAACATCATTCTCCTCTGCAGAAAAATATATCCATCCCCTCTGGCCACTATCTCATCACTAACGGTTTCCTCTCAAAAGGTGTTCTAATGCATTGTCACCTTCCAGCTCCATACCTATCTCTCCAAAATTAATTTGGTCCAATTTACTCTATTTACAATACCAATGGCACTATAATCAAAGTCACACCTGAAATCGGCCTGAGATGGTTTTGGGCTAATCCTCAACCTTTTCACTGCATGTGATGTGGTTAATAAAGCCAATGTCTTTGATGTCCAGCTCCCTATGCATTTGAATACAATTCATGCTTCTCCACCAAAAGCTTCTGTTCCCACTCTTGGACTCTTCTAAAATATCTAACCTTCATCTTCTTTGTTTACATGTTGCCCACACTATTTCTGCAGCCTCCTTCAGCCTGGTGCCCCTCCAATACCCTTTGGCTCTCCTACTATGGGCATTTATGCATTCCCCCATATTCATTGCTTCACCATTGGTAGCAATGATCTGGAATACCTACCTTAACCCCTTCACCTCCCAAAAACCATCCCAAACCTTTTTCGACAAAGCTTTCTACACCTCCATCAAACTCTTATACATAGCTTAGTCTCTATTCCTTCAATCTATATTGTTCTTTTCACCCCCACCCCTCACTGTTAAAGGTTTGATTATAATACTAATAATCTTTATTGTCAGACGTAGGCTTACATTAACACTGCAATGAAGTTACTGTGAAAAGCCCCTACTCGCCACATTCCGGCGCCTATTAAGGTACACAGAGGGAGAATTCAGAATGTCCAAATTACCTAACAACACATCTTTCAGGACTTGTGGGAGGAAACCGGAGCACCTGAAGGAAACCCACGCAGACAGAGGGCGAACGTGCAGACACCAACAGACAGTGACCCAAGCCGGAATCGAACCTGGGACCCTGGAGCTATGAAGCAACAGTGCTAACCACTGTGCTACCATGCCACCCATTAATTGCAAGTTGGTGCCATTGTTTATAGAAAAATCATTCCCTAACAACTGTTAAATGAGCTCAAAATTTACATGGCATTTTCTTAAAAGGGAATTAAGTACCTACATGAAAATATCACTGACGCAATTTTTTACAATCAAGAACTGGCCTGGGAAAACATCCCGTTCAGTTAATTAGTCAAGAAAAGAAATGACAGATCAATTTATTTGTTCCTTACTTAGTGAAATATGATGACACATTAATTTGTGTGTTCATCATTGTTTAAATAGTTCAATGGTACTACTGTTAAGTTAGAACCATTTAGTTGTTGTTTTTGTCATCAAGTGTATATTGAACATTGGTGAACTATTAATTACATTCTTACATCATCCTTGAATACTTTTAGTAAGCCAACCTTGAAACATTACAAAACTTACCAATTTCATTTTAATTTTAAAACTACAAACAATTATCCTTTGAGGTCTGAAAAGGGTGAAGACTGGTGGCATTATCAGGCCATTTAACTTGAAGGCGGTAGAGTCTGACAAGTGCAAAGATAAATATTCGCAATGGAAGCTGAAATGTTCTGAATTAATGATGTGTGCAACTGCTGATATTCATTCAATTCTGTCAGCACTCTCCTAGTTTGACAATAACTCCAAGGCAGTGACTCCATTGTAGTATCATGGCAGAATACTTACATTTTAAAAAGCAGAAAACATAGGGATAAATGAAAAGTGTTAATATTCACGGCAATGTGGGATCTGTTTGAAAATGGTGTTCGTTAATGAGTTTTATTGCAGTTGTTATGTGAACACAAAGTTGGCTTATTGAACTTGTGCTACTAGTCAATTTGTGACAGAGCTCTGTTTACAAACTGCATGATCTGTTTTCTTCATCCAGTTTTCCAATTGTCCCATGATGTATCAATTGGTCAGCACAAATAGTAATAGAGCTGCCAACAAGTTATGGAATTGATGGAATCATAATCTCTTTAAATGCACTGGCATTTCAGTTGTAAGAAGACATAGAATAGGAACACTTTTTCTGGCCTGCAACATAACACAGATTATTTGATGAACCTCAAATTCAGGCATGGAATCGCGTAAGTTAAATAACTTCAGTTTTCAAAAAAAAAACCTCACCGTTAACTGAAATTTAACAAAAATACATCTAATATTTTTTGAAAATAACAGAGCCCATTAAAAAAATCCACTTTAGGTCCATCGATAAAATAGATAACTGGCTCTTTGTATGATCGAGGAAGACAATGAATAGTAGTTCCTGTGACCACCACCCACTCTAATCGCATCAAGGTCGTGGTGTATCCTGCCGGCTGCGGTTGTAAGAGGCAATGCACTAGAGATCTCAGGCGTACAAAGAGGAAATGATTATTGGGCTGGGAACTGGTAAATTATAAGGTGCCCTTGTGTCCAAACGCTCGTTCGCGTAATGTATGAGCATTTCCTGCGATGCAAGACCTATTCAGAGAAAGCCAACAGATAACGAACAAGTAAACACTCCCGATCCCTTTGCAACTTTAATTTTGTTTCTTGCAGTTTGGTTATTTGTGCATTTATGATTGTTAAAACTCTCGCTTTGTTAAGCCAAGTGCAATACATTCCTCAGAACTATAGACAGCACTGTAAAGAAAATGGCATTATTACAGATTTTTTTTTGACGTACGTGAAATTTAAGTTTTGTGGAAAAAGAACGATGCCAAAAAGGATACGAAGTTCTTCATATATTAAAAAAAAACCATCCGTATTCTTGTTTGACAGTGGGAGATAATGACGAGACTTAGTTCAGAGGGGGGAAACACAGAAAGGCTCACTTTAAATATTTTACTTAGTAAATCAAAACAGACAATTAACAACGATTGCCAAAGTACCCACAGCTGAGATAGTTTTCCTGCTCCAGGGAATACTATTCTTGCATATTTCTGCTCTTTGGGGCTGGAGAAGGTTCGAAAGGGGGGGGGGGGGGGGTGGTGAAGAGAGAAAAAAAAGTAGCGTTTGATTAGTATCCGCCCGAGCAGGCCAGCCTGACATACTATTGGCCTCGATAAGGCAGAGGGGGGAGGTCCCTGGGAGACGTCAATGCCTTTCAGATTAGCAGGGTTGAAACGCTTGAGTCCGCCGAGCCGTCACCGCCCCCAACCCCCCCTAAAAAAGATCAAATCCTCGAGTTCACAGGCACTGGGAGTAATGTAAAAAAAAACTAACCCGCACTGACTTCCCCCTGGACCAATATGTTCTCTTACCCAATATTACGCGAACGATTTCGGATGCTACGTACGCCAAGCACCAACTCTCATAGCACTGTTCAATCAAGGATACATTGAATGAAAGATTGGAGTGCTAAGTTACTGTGGTTGACCTGTGGTGAGGGCTTTCTGTGCACAGTCGGTAATCATGCAGCTTGTGTTTTGGGTAGGGGTAACGTTACTTTTCGCCTGCAGAATAGAAGGAACACCAGAAATGTACCAAAGACAAGGTAATACTTGATTATATTGTGTACTGTGCATTATTTGCCTCAGTGTTGCAAACCTGTCGAGTGTTAAAAAAAATAAAAGGGAACAGCATTTAACAAAAGTGGATCGTTAATATTATACACATCTAGGCATAACTTTTTGTGGAATCGTCCCCATGTGTTAAATCAGGATTTTATCTTGTTTCAGCAAAACTTCGAGAGCAGCTGACGGTTTATGAAATCGTGACTCCCACTCGAGTGACTGAGTTTGGGGAGCCTTTCCCAGACACGATGCATTTTAGGAGAAAACGGAGTGTAGGTACCGATCACTGGGCCTTCGTAACTCACTACAGAATTAGTGTATTTGGGCAATTTTTTCACCTCAATCTAACTGCCGACTCTGGATTTATTGCACCGATATTTACCGTTACACACCTTGGAATACAAGCTAATCTCACAGACTTTCACGAAGACGACACTGACACGAAGCACTGCTACTACACAGGACAGGTCAATGCTAAGCCAGAGCACACAGCTGTGATCAGCCTCTGTTCAGGACTCGTAAGTAAGATTTTAACCCTCGCGATGCTGAATTTATGGCGTTTCCAAATCACCATTTGGTGATTCTGTGTAAATACTGCTGATTTAAAAAAAAAGTAGGGGGCCTGATTTTTTTTTTCTAATTTGAAGTCTGGAATCTGGAAAGAACGATATTCACATAGTGGGACACAACGGGACCGATTGCCAATGGGGATAAAGTTTGAATTAAAGATAATCGGCGCTAGAACGTGCTAACCATCCAGCCAGACCACACTGGGAAACACAACGTACTCCTCCGGGTAATGTGCGTAACTCGTCATCCCCCCCCCCCCCACAATCTAAAACACCTTCAGATAACTATCTCTAAATAAGGCTGGACTAGTGCTAGGTTGCAGCTTGCACGGTGGAACATGGGCTCTGGAGATCCTGGGAATAGGTTATGTGTGTGTGTGTGTGTGTGTGTCGAGGCCGACGTCAAGATGGTAATAACTCCAATTGACAGACGCATTTTTTTTACGTGCACAACGTTTTCCCTCCCCAAACAACTAAAAAAACTTACACAACGAAGGCGGAGTCGGCCCTTTTCCAGTGTCCAATCTTGCCAGACAGACTGATTTCCCGGTTTAATTATTCGCTGAGACGGTGACTCCCGGTTTAAGCAGGGAGTTTTAAACAGCAAGGAACTGCTGGTGAACCTTTGATTTGTAAATCTTTAACAAATATATATGCACAGGCACTTGCTCATCTTTGACATAAAAGGCAGCATTCTCCACCTCAATTGCATGTTACGAAACTTCAAAGCTGGTGATCAGAATGCATGCGAATGGAGATGCCTGTTGCTGTAACCTCTGGAGAGGTTTACACACAACAGGGTGGGTTAGTGCCTTGCCTGCACGTCCAGCGCAGCAGTTGGGTTGACAAACTACAACCACCCCCCCCCCCCCCCCCCCATCTCCATCTCCATTTGCTTACCTCATGTTCACTGTTTCAAAGTTCTCTCCCCTGAATTATTTAAGCAGGATGTCCTTTGAATGTGACGCAGCGACCAAAAGTCTTTTTGGCACTTTAAAAAAAAAATCTCCAGCGTTGGAAACAGCGACAAGCTCTTTGGATTTTTTTTGGGGGGGTTGGTGGAAATAAATTATTGGAGCCGTCTCCATTTTCACCTCACTAATGCAAATACCCTCTCTCGCGCTCGCTCGGCAAAGTATATAACCAGTCGTGAAAGGCGAATAAACCCCTTCATTTATCAGCGTGACAGTTGTTTTGCTGGGCACTGGGCGGAGCTGGGTTCGCTCAGAGAGGGGGAATACGGTCACTTTCTTAAGGCGTCCAAGAACGCGGCTGGTTAATTCGTTCGCATTTTTCGGCTGAGCAGAAAAAATGTACGCATCGTGCGGTGGGTGGGGGGGACCAACACTTTGAAAATGCTGCTTCGAGAGCGATGCACCGTTCCTGTTTTGAGTTGTGCTTTTAAAAAAAATAAGTTTGGAGAAAAGCACCGACTTTGAGATCCACCTTAAAGTGTGGTGCGCGGGCCCACGGAGCCCTGCTGCCTTCACGCAGCGAAGAGCATTTGCCATGAAGGCTGGGGAGCTCCAGCAGGGTGTTCAGGCCGAGCCCCCTCAGGCTGGGGGGGGGGGGGAAGAGGAGGAGGGGGGGGGGGGGCATCTGAACGTGGGGGTGATCGCTTGGCAACATCACTTTAAAAAAAAATGAGGGGAATAAAAATGTGATGACCCCCCCCCCCCCCCAATCTTATCTGTAAGAGTTCGTCTGCCATTCTTCAGTTGTCCAGAAAAGTTACCCAAGAGTGTTGCAAACTGACCCCCGTCCTTCTCATCTCAAAGCAAGCGAGCAAAGTAATGAGCAATTCTGTCACTGCAAGTGAACGCTGCCTAATTGGGAATTCCCTGGGGGCTGGGAGAACTCGAGGAGGCAGTGAGATTCTCATGAACGTCTCTTTCCAGCACCCCCCCCCCCCCCCAAGCTGCAGTACCTGTTCTGCTGCCGGTGGCTGCCGCCGTCCCATTGTACTCCTGTTCTTCCATGGCTTGTTATTGTTTCCCTGCTATGTTAAAGCCTTAGTCTGTGACAACCGTTAGCAGATTTTGCAACCTGCTTGAGGGTATATAACAAAAGCCCTTTTCTTCAATCACAAGCAGTTAACAGCACTAACGTATTGTTTTGGCACCCCAAACGGTTGATCAGCCAGGCAAGGATTTTGTAATGATTGTCAGCCAAGGAACCAGCATCGCCAAGGAGAGCCCCTTTTCTTGCTCCTCCAACCATCTGCATATTTGCCTCAGAAGAACAGCATCATGCATACTTCTTGGAAAATGTACATGTGCTCCACTATTTTTGATGAATGGTGCATACTAAATCATACCATTTTCACATTGACAGTAATGGTTTTGTTAATAGTGCTGAATGAAGTGCATTCTCACTGTATTTAGTTAATGATGTAGAGTGGGGAGTCACGAATTTTTTAAAAAACGTGCTGTTTTCTGAATAGTCTGCAGTTTAGTGACTCCTGCAGTGACCAATTTGGGTGTCTGGAGGGCTTCTCTGGTCTGAAGGTTAAACGCTACGTTGATAATCTGAGTCAGTGAAGAATGGGTGTTTGTTCAACTGTTCCTGGATTGCACATCTCATGCACAAGGGACTGGATTTTCAGATTATGTCCTGATGCCAGTGTGGGAATGGTGGCGTTTTGCGACCAAACATTCGGCCCAAAACAGCCACCGATCCTCCGTTTGGCTGGGGGCTAGTTGGAAGGCAGCATAGAACACCCATCTCTAGCTGCCGATACGGCCAGGAGAATTGCCAGGTCCATGGCCACGAATGCACACGGCGGCCTGCGACGGCCACGCCGTGCAACATGGCACTGGCCGCGCGCAGACCCGGCCTGCAAAATAGTGCCCCCCTTTTGGCCGGTTCGCAAGCACCAGACCACCCCCCCCCCCCCAATAATGGCCACAGCCCCTGCCAAAGTCCCCCCTGCCTATGGATCGGTTCTCCCCTGACTGGCGCTGGACTGAGTCCGCAACCGCCAAGCCAGGTTCCTGACAAATGACAGCACACGTGACCGACGCTGTCGGGAACGGAGCATCAGGGGGAGGGCCTCTGGCAACGTCCTGAGGCCGTCGACACGGCGTGTGGCGTAATCCTAGAGCATGCCGCTTTGGTGTGGGCGGAGCATCGTGAAAGCGGCACCGCCCCCGATTTAGTCGGAAACGGGGATTCTCCGGCCGATTGGGGAATGCGGTTTCGGCATTGCCGACTGGAGAATCCCGCCCAACATTTTTGACAAGCTGGTTCTTTGACCTGCAGTTCTGTAACTGCTTGGGTTCGTAGGTGCTGTACCTCCTGTGGGTACTCTGGTCCCATTTGCCTTTCGTTGCTGTGAATGACGATACTGCTCTTACTTGCTGCACCTTTTGAAATGTCTACAAGTTCCTCTGCATAACTTTTTGTTGAGGCAAGCTTTGCTAATACATGCAAATCGTATCCTCCCTGCAATGGACGGCATGGTAACACAGTGGTTAGCACTGTTGCTTCACACGCTGACATTCTGAATCCTCCCTCAGTGTACCCAAACAGGTGCCAGAGTGTGGCAACCAGGGGATTTTCACAGTAACTTCATTGCAGTGTTAATGTAAGCCTACTTGTGGCACTAATAAAGATTTATTATTATTATTGGACAGATTCCATTCCAGTGGCAGTTTAAGTCACAATTTATTTCCTTTTCTTTCTTTCTGTCCCATACCCAAAACAGGTGAGTAGAGATGAGTTTTTGTAATTGTTGTGTGAGGGGGAAAATTTTTACTTTCGTACAATGGCTAAAGAAAGCAAAATGAATTTCCAAGAGTGATTCCAATCATTCTTTCACTTTCTGATGCAGTCTCACACAAACCTTTCTCTATTTCCTATCAGTTGTGATCTGTGTGTCTTCATCATCTCTTAAGCTGTCACACTGTTGGAAGGATAAAGCTTTTGATTAACGATGAACAGTACAAGAGGAGATTGCTAAGCATAAAAGGAGTCTCATTTGCTCATTGGAATCTTTACATTTACACCCAGAATAAATGTGGCAATTAGTGATGTTTACTTTTTGCAAATGAGATGTGTTGTAATAGATTAGTCCTTAATCAGAACTTTAAATTCAAGAAACCTTGATCCTTCTGTCTTTGCAAACTATCATCCCATCTCCAACCACTATATTCTCTTCAAATTCCTTGAACATGTTATCACTTCACAAAACTGTGAAGATGTCAGAGGTAGGTGCTTTCCTCAGAGAGTAGTAAGGGCGTGGAATGCCCTGCCTGCAACAGTAGTGGACTTGCCAACATTAAGGGCATTTAAATGGTCATTGGATAAACATATGTATGATAAGGGAATAGTGTAGAAGGGCTTTAGAGTGGTTTCACAGGTCGGCGCAACATCGAGGGCTGAAGGGCCTGTACTGTGCTGTAATGTTCTATGTTCTATATAGTTAACAGCACTAACCTATTTCCATTCCTCACCTTTATCATCCGGATGGGTGGAACTGCCTTCACTGGGTTCAATTATTATCAATGTAATTGCATTCAGAGAATAATCTGCAATTACTTCTCCTTCTAGTCCTGTGTTGCCTCTTGAATTCCCCAAGGATTTATCCTTGGCCCCTTTCTATTTTCCATCTATATATACTTTGTGAGAACATCAGGTTCCACATGTATGCTTATGCCACGCAGCTCCATCTCACCTCTTTTGACTCCACTCTGTCTGATTTGTCACACTGCTCGTCTAACATCCAATATTGGATTAACAGAAATTTCCTCCATATTAATATTGGGAGGATTGAAGCCATTGTCTTTGGTCCCTCCCACAAACACCATTCCCTGACCAGCATTTCCATCCTTGGTATTGTGTTTGGCCCAGAGGTAAGATTTGTAACCATATATCCATACCATCACCAAGACGACTGACTTCTACCTCCCTAACATTGCTTCACTTTGACCTTACTTAAGCTCATCTGCTGCTGAATTCCTCATCCATGTCTTTGTTACATCTAGATTTCACTTTCAGGTCTAGCCTTCCATCTTTAACCCGATGTAATCTTGTGCTCAGTCAAAACTCTGAGACCCATGTCTCTGTGGTTCACCCATCATGCCTGTGCTTGCTGGCCTTGCACTGGTTCCTGATCTAACAATAACTTAATTTTAAAATCCTCATCCTTGTAAATTTAATTTAGGGTCTCGTCCCTTTAATCTTTGTAGCCTGCATCAGTCCTACAAGCTCTCGAGGTCCCTGTTCTCTTCTAGTGCTGGCCTCTTGTACATCCCCGATTTTAACAGCACCCTCATTAGTAGATGTCCTTTCAGCTGCATTGATGACAAGCTCTGAAATTTCCCCCTTGAACCTCTCTGCCTTCTTTTATGATGCTCCTTCAGGCTGACCTCTTTCTGATCATACTTCTTGTCATCTGTCTTGATCTTCCCTTCTGTGGCTGTGTTTGTATTGATATCGTTCTTTCTAAGTGCAAGTTGTTGTTGAGTGATTTTTATTCCAAATGAATGAATCTTCATAATTGTGCTTACAGAATTGTTATCTATTATCTGCAATGTAAGTAGGGAAGGTGCGAGCACACTTTGCTGAACAAGGCCTGGAGACTTTAACTAAAAACAGGGGCGGGTTTCTCCACTCCCGCGCCGAAGTGGCCGCGCCGTCGTGAACGCCGTTGAGGTGAACGACGGCGCGAAACGGCCCCGATCCTGACCGACTCAGGCCCTGACAATGGGCTAGGACCGGGCCGCGTCATCTACACGCGCCAGGCCTTGTCGCCCACGTAAAGGCCTGGCGCGTGTAGATGATGTGGCCGGCGCCGCATAAACTGGCGTCATCTGCGCATGCGCGGGTTGCCCGGCGCCAACCCGTGCATGCGTCGTTGCCGTCCTCTCTAGGTCCGCCCCGCAAGAAGGTGGCGGACGGATCTTGCGGGGCCGTGGAAGGAAGGAGGTCCTCCTTCAGAGAGGATGGCCCGACGATCGGTGGGCACCGATCGCGGGCCACCCCACATTTGAGGTACACCCCGGTGCAGGAACCCCCCTCGCCCCCCCCGCAGGCCGCCCCCCCCCACCCCCCCAGCGTTCGTGCGCTGTTCCCAACGGCAGCGACCAGGTGTGGACGGCGCCGGGGGAACCCGCCGTTTTGGCCTGGCCGTTCGGCCCATCCGGGCCTGAGAATAGCGGGGGTGCCGGAGAATCGCCATTTTGGGTGTCTCCGGCCCGTGGAACTCGACGGGGCCGTTCCCGCCGCTTGGGAGAATCGCGGGAGGGTGTCGGACCGGCGTCCCTGGAAATATTGGCGGCCCAGCCGACTCTCCCAACCGGCGCGGGAGAGTGCAGGTGTGGCCCCCCAGGAAGTGCAGGTGTGGCAGCATCTGTGGAGCGAGAAACTGGACTGACTCTCCTTCGGAACAGAAAGTTGCCTTTCTGTTTTTATTTCAAATCTTCTGTATCCAGACTATTTTGCTTTCATTTCAAGGCCCAGAGACTTGCTGTTTGCTGATGCCGACTGCTGAAGTGTCTTCCAATCATTCTGGTGATGTAATCTTTGCTGTTTAGTAGGACCTCCTGTAGTGTTGGTTGTCTCCTGTTTCTTGCCACATCTGCAAGAAGAAAGTGCAAGCTTATTAATTTCTTTCTGGGTAATCATTTGCAACTTAAATGAGCCCTTTTATCATGGTGTTCATGATGAGAGGTAGAAACAACATGTGTAGCCAAAAGGGAGGTGTAGGGCGTTATTTAACGCAAAGACTTCTGGTGTCATTTTAACACGATTGGCTGGGTGTTTATCGACAACTGTGTTGGCGACATTGCAGGCTGTATTTAACGGCAATTAGTGCCGGATACGAGCCCCCATGTGCTTTTCGCCATGACTGGCTGTCTCACCATCAGATTCACCCGAATCGTGCCTCAGCGTCTCGCTGCTAACAAATGGAGGCTGCTCTTAAAAGTTCCCTTACCGCTCACTCCCACTCAACACATAAGCATGACCACTGGCCTACTCCGCGCTTTGGAGATGCCGACGAAGTCAGGCTTCTCGATGCTCTGGATGCGAGAGGGGACATCCTGTTCCCCTCAGGGGTTGGAGGACCAGCAATAGGGCTTTCAATATGGCCTGGGGAGGCAGTGGCAGTAGTTGTCAGTATCAGCAGCATGACAAGGAGGACCGCCGTCCAATGTAGGTAGAAGACCAACAACATCCACTGAACTGCAAGGGTAAGTTACCACCTCTCTTCCTGGCATCAGTTCTGCCTGCCACCTCTCAATTTATTTTTTTCTACCCCTCCCCACCCCAAATCACTAGCTGACACCTCACACTCACCCCACATCTGATCTTTGTGCTTACTCCTCAGAATCCACTGGCACCCAGCAACACAACCCCTTCATGTCATTTGGGTGCCCACTCATGCCACCTGCTACAGACGCCCCCGGACCTACCAAGCATACGGATCACAATGCCCTCTATTTTTTCTGGCAGGACAAGATAGCCTATAGCAAGCAGGAAAGGGCCAAGACAAGGGGTGGAGTACGAGAGATTCAAGTCCTCACCCCCTATGAGGAACAGGCCCTGGAGTAGACCGAGGAGAGAGCAATCACCATCAGTGAGGTTGGCCTGTGCCACAGAGGTGAGGATCCACTGCCCCTTCACCCAGATGACCTGTCTCAAGTGAATTGTTCTTGTCAGACAAAATGATTCTTGTCTCTCACTGACCACATCTGATAGGGCCGGGTCATCCGGAGTCTTTCCCTCTTCCTGCCACCAAAGAGACCAAAGAGGATACGAGACCACCATCGAGGCATCACGGCTATCGCCCCACCTTGCACCAGTGCAAGACGCACACCTTGGTGGGGGACATTGTGCCCCAGGGGCTTGTCCACTAATCTGGTTAGCACCACACAATTGCTGACGCATATCAGGTAAAGGCAGGAACATCCAAGGGAGTCAGTAGTTGGAGGTCTGCTCGATCCCAGGACCCAGCTGAATCCCAGTCAGATGCGGCGCCTCTGAACAAGGTTATCCCAGAGCTGATGCAGACAGGACACAGCCTTGAGATTCAGGAGGGGGTGTCAGCAACGTTCCAGCGAATGCATAGCCGATTGAAGGAGTCCTAAAAGCTACGAACGTACTGATGATGCCGATAATGCGTGGCAATGAGGCCAACCCTGCTAGGGTGGCGACCGCAGTGGAAAGCACGTCAGCGTCTTGGCTCAGTCTGTGACGACCATGACTGCTGGCCTCAACAACCATGTCCGAATCAATGAGGGACATGTCCCAGGTGCAGATGGACATTGCCCATGTACCCCAAAGCATAGCCCAGTCACAAATGGAAATTGCTGAGGGCATTGACACCATGGTGCAGACAATGGGGAGCAGCCAGGTCTGGCAGAGCCAAATGATGCAGAGGCCTCTGGAGCTCACTCCAGTTGCCCTTCCGTCCCATGGAGACCTCCAGGTTCCTAAGGCACCGTCGTGGAGGAGGAAGTGCTGGAGGCCAACCCGAGGCCTCACTAAGGAGATGTCGGCAGTCTCCAGTTCCTCCAAATTCCCCCTGTACTGACATTAGCGCATCAAGGGCTGCAGGCAGGACAATTTGGCATGGCGACTCCAGTGACACCGGTAAGTGGGTTGGGGCCCTCCGGCTCGAGGCCCTCCAGAGGATTTCCACCAAGGGCATCAAAGGCCACAGGCTGCCTCCACCTCTGATGTGAATCCTGGGGACACACCTAAACAAACCACCAGACCACGAAAGATCCAAGAAGAGAGTTCACTGAGTGGGGGTGGTGGGGTGCGTGTTTTGGCACTATGTGTAGCCAGGGGGAATGGAAATGTCAAATGTTCACAATTAAAACATGTTATATTTGATGTATGTGGAGCCTCTGTCATGTTAATATTCACGGCGGCCTGCCTGCACCCCCCCCAGCTACCTGGGTACAATAATCCCAAGATCAAATACCCCCAATGCAGAGAATTGGTGTGAGTGCTGTCAGCAGAAAGACAGGAGTCAGGCTTTGCCATAAACCTGAGGAGCACCAGAGCTAACCTCACTGTGAGTTATCATTGCTCTCCTACCTCTACGTTGACCCACTGACAGTGCTGACACAAGCCTTTCACCCTGGGGTGATGTTACACAGACCCTTGGAGGGTGGAACAGGGTAGTCGGCGGGGGTTGCGGGGTATTGTGGGAGGATCGGGAAATGGGGGGGGAGGACTGAAGGGATGGGGGGGGGGGGGAAGAAAGAAGGTGAGCTGTCGGACAAAGCATCGACCTATGAGAATCGGGCGAGAATAAGGGCCTCACTGGTCCTCCAGGCATTCCAGACCCTTGCTTCCGCCTGTCCTCCATCCTACGGCACCTCCTGCAGCTCCTCCCCAGGCTCGTCCTCTAGCCCCTCCTGGTCTCGCACCTCCTCCTCAGGTCACATGTCCCTCCTCCTCCTCCTCCAGCATGTCGCCAGGTTAAGGAGGGCACAGCAGACCACCACAAAGCAGGAGACCCACTGGGGGAGGTGTACTGCAGTGCACCACCAGAGCCGTCCAGGCATCAGAACTGCATTTTGAGCAGTCCGATGCAGCAATCAATGACAGCACGGGTGGCAACATGGGCCTTGTTTTATATCAGGTCTCCGCCTCTGTCTCTGGCCTCTGCATGGACGTCGTAATCCAACCCGTCATCTTGGGATGGTCCTCGAAGATGCCGGGGATCTCTTAGTGTCCTTGGATGTAGCTGTCATGCACGCTCCCTGGGAATCGGGCACACGCGTGCATGATCTGAGGCAATGGTCGCACATGGGTTGAACAGTCAGGGAGTGAAATCCCTTCCCTTTAATGGGGGGCACTCCCTGATGCCCCGATGTGCATAAGGTGACATGTGTGCCATCTATTGATCCCTGGACCTTGGGCATCCCAGTGATGGCGGTGAATCCTGCAGCCTGGGCCTCCTGGTGGACCTGGTCCAGCTCAAATTTGATAGAGTCTGATACTAGGGCATCCGTGACCTCATGGATGCACTTGTGGGCTGTAGATTGGGAAATGCCGCACTCCACTCGCTGCTCGAGCCCTGGAATGAACCAGTTGCACAGAGGTTCAGGACACTGGGAACGGGTGTCGTCCACTTCCTCGGGGTGCCAAGTCCGCGAGGATGAGGCACAGGTGCCACATTGTCTCTTTGTTGAGATGGAGTCTCCTGTGGCACATACTATCCGTCATCTCCTCAAAAGACCAACAACACCTGTATACCTTGGGCCGTCGCTGGCATCTCCCTCTTGGTTCCTCCTCTATCTGATGGACGGCCGGGTCTGCGGTAGCCCCCTGCACAAGGTGTGCCATGTCCTGCCTGCGTTGATGCTGCTGCCACCTTCTCTGGAAAATGGCTGCTTGGGCTGCTACTAGCATCGCGAGGGCAGCCTCTGCGTGACCATCACCAGCCTTATTTTGCGTCTCTAAAGAATTGGAGAAGGAGAAAGATCAACAATCAGTTAGGGCGTCCGCCTCGCCTACCCTTGCGTGTCCCGCCTTCTCGTAATGCTATCCATCAAGCCGGGTTGTGCTGGAAAACTACTCTGCACATTCAACCCGGTCACAGCAGGAACCCCTAAATCCCAGACCTCTGCCAGGAACATTAGGGAGACCGTGCTCAGGTGCCCTCCCCTGATCCACACACTTACTGTATGGTCGCGAAGATATCCCCAGTGCTGAAGCCCAACTCTTGAGTGTTTGTTTGATTGTTGGCTGCCACCTCTATGGTGTTGTTGCTTCTAGAGGTCAGACAAACTGTTCAGGCTTCAAAGTTTGATTGAAATGTGAAGCAACAATCATTGTCTTAGACATGGCACGTGTGCCCATGAGAATCCAGCTGAGAATATTTAATTGGTAAAAACGGTCAACATTAACAAAGATTCGAAAATCAATTACGTAACATTCCACATATCACAGTAGGTAAGGTAAGGTAAAGTCATCATAATCCCAGATGAACGAAGGCTGCTTTCCCCTTTAAGGGGTGGAGCTGACTGGTGGTGATTTAACCTGAGGATCACCACACCTCAAGGTTGAGAGGCAAGGTTGAGAAGGTGGGGCCCTCATGAATAACCTCAGCTGGTACGGGAATTGAAACCGCGCTGCTAGCCAAATCAGCTGTCTAGCTAAACAGAATCGTTAAACAGCTGGTTTGTGATGCAGAGCGAGGCCAGCGGCACGTTTTTAATTCCCGTACCAGCAGAAATTATTCATGAAAGCCTGGCTTCTCAGCCTTGCCCCTTGGAGGTGTGGTGATCCTCAGTTAAATCACCACCAATCAGCTCTCCCCCTCAAAGGGGAAAGCAGCCAATGGTCATCTGGGACTATGGCAACTTTACCTTATCTTATAGCATGCTAACCAGTAACAACAAAGAGACGTCACCATTCCATATTGGTACCAGTACAAAGCTATATCAGCTCATCTCCACAAAAGAACCAAACACGTGCATGTTGCTCAACAGAAAAAGAGGACAAGCCTGAGAATCTGTTATTATGTCCAGAACTTGTCATAGAAATGATCTGCCCATCAATGTGTCACTTGTTGGTTAGCCAATGGAGCAGTGTCATTCTCTGTCCATGAGCTGCAGCTGTGCAAGCCTTCCCACACGGCCCAATCTCATCGGAACCAAATCCTGGCATCCACATATTCCACTGGCGCTCAAGGTGTAGTTGAACATCCTTGACTTCCAGCGTGTTGGACACAAGCTAGTTACATGTCGCACTCACTGCATCAGCAACAAAAGCATCAGCACTCTGCAAAAGCATTTCTTCAACGTCTGCAGTAGGTTGTTCATTTGGATCAGTATCGCCCATCAGGTCCCGCAGCAGCTTCTTGCTTCAAACCAGATTGCTTTCTGGACTCCAACGTCCCCCGGAGCCTGGTATTCCAGGCATCTTAGACAAAAATTGTCCTTCTCTCTGGCTGCAGAAAATGAAGGAAACAGCAGCCTCCAGGCATGTGCAGCCACCAGCAGCAACAAAAACGACCTGCAGGTGTAAAGTACTCTCACAACTAACCAGGCCAATTCCTCATTAGCACTATTCTTCAGCTATGAAGCGAGAGGCTGCTCACAGTCAAAGGGAGTTAAAGTGACCTTCAGCATAGAATCAAGAGCAAGGCTCTGTCCTGGAAATATTTTGTAGGACAGACAATCATCAACTTTTTGGATATCCACAATATTTAAAGATGGCTTGAAGGCCTCACAGAAGAAACCCCCCTCCCCCACTCCCGAGCTGCATGCCGGAAAATGAAAATATCTACTCACCACCTCAGGCCAACTTTGGTTTTTTCAAAAGGAGTACTAAACGACGCCCGTGTGATTTCTCGCTGGGGAGCTGATTAATTCTAGGCAGGCCGTTACATTCGATTTCAATCGAGCTAATGAGATGAAAGTAATGTAAATAGGGGTTGATGATATGCTCGCCATATATGAGTGTGATCCGGAACACTCCGGGAGCGGGCCGATTAGATAACAAACTGATTCGCACCTGGCACGAATCTCTATTTTGGCCTTACCTGCTATTTAACCGGTGTGATGCAATGCGGTGCTTAAATCGCGCGTGCGATTGTGAGACTAAGTGAAAGCATGTCTTTTCTTGCTGACTTCCAATTTACCATGGGAAGCAGGGGAGGAAAGGATTGATAATTCTGAGGCAGAGGTAGGGTGCTTAAAGAGCTCTGGAAAATGTATAAACATTGTGAGGGGCGTTTTACCTTCATAATTCTGGTGTGCTAAGTCAATTTGCTTGCATTGCAGTCAGGTCCTGATGAAACTCCTGGTGGCATTCATGTGTTGTGCCTCTCACTGAGCTTTTTCACCAATTTTCCTAGGTATTCATTTATCATCTATTTCAAAGAGGAACTCATTCCTCTTGTTTACTTGCTCCACTATTCCGCTAGCATCTCCATGTTATCCACATATATCAATCACCTGCTGGATCTTATCTTCCATTCCGACATCTTCTTGCAAGTCAATAGTGTTCCCCTCTGTTGCTCAAAAAAGTACCTTGAGAAAAAAGTTTTTGAGGTTAGTAATCGAATGTAAGGATTGCATTGCGGACTTTACCAGCTCCTGTTCATAGTGGCATAGGCAGCATGCGGCATATCCCCCCCCCCCCCCCCCCCCCCCCCGCCCCCCCCCCCTCCCCCCCCCCCCCGGCTACTGTACCCGGTGGTGGGGGGAGTGTGAAATTGCTGGATGGGATTCTCTCCAAGTTTCCGCCGACCTGGTTGCGATTTCATGCTGGGGCAGGCAGACCCTCAAATGCTAAGCTCATCCTTGTCCCAATTGAACTTGCAGGCCTTTTCCCACACAGCCTCAATTTGTAGGCTGGCGGGTGGATGATATTTTGGGAGGGGTGGTGGGGGAAGGCTGGAGGGCACTTTAATAAGGACACGGGGAATCCACACTGAGCAAGGATAAAGAACTTTGGTTTATTCACAGTTACATTATATACAACTCCTGGTAGATCTCTACTGGGTCTCTCCACGGTTGGTGCCTTATTGGCTGACCTTTTATACATGGCTTAATGGATTCCCCCGCCCCTCAGTGGAGGAGCTCGTGCTCCGCGAGAACCACAAGGAAGATAATCGTTCACACCCCGTAGATCCAGTGTGGGATATGACAGCCACCTCAATCAGGAAACCCCTTCTGATTGGAGGCAACCCCCCGGCCATGCATTCCCTGCCCTGGGACCCCTGACCACTTACATTAGACTTGGTTCCAGGTAGTTCCCTGTCGTGCCTCTTTTGACAACTGTAGTGCTGTGCTTGGAGGGACTGGAGAGCTATGGCCAATCGGATTGGCTGACAACTCTCCCAAGGCAGGATTTCCTCCCGAGTGAGGGTGGAAACCTGCCTTATGCCAATCAATGCTCATTAGAACGTAGTATGGCATCGGCACTGCTGGTGTCAGTAGGAGATGCCTACACTTCAAATGGCAGAGTCAATACCCACCATTCTAAAATTCCAGGCCATAGTGGTGCGCAACCAATTACTAAGTGCCATTTATTAAGGGTTGCACACCTCAATATAGGATTCAAGTTCATGCAAGGCACAAAGCAGCCCATCGCCACCTCAAGCCAGCCCGCACCTCTTCAACGTGAAGTGCATTTTGTCTGGAGTAGCTGCTGCTGCTGATTCAGGAAGAGTCTCTGAGCAGAAAAAAGGGATGGAAATGGTACAACAATATGTCCCTCGGATTTGTGCAGTGATGGAAGCCTTGTTCCAGAAGCTGAACAGGAGAAAGATCTTCTTCCCTCGGGGAGCCAGGAGTGCTCTGCTCACTGTAGACAAACACTAAGAAGGAAGTGGACAGAGAGAAAACAGAGAGTAGGATTCTCAGGATGGCAGGTTCTGACTAGTGGTGTACGGATCAGTGCAGGGTACACAGCTGTGTACAATCTATATCAATGATTTGGATGGGGAGAATATGGAGGGATAAACTCAACAACTAGAGGCCAGCCAGATGCTGCCTATGGCTGTGTCTTGCTCGAGTGCCCATGTGCTGCCCTTTGCCGCATAGCCACATATTGTTTCACACATGCACTTATTTTCCCCCTTCTCTCTTTCTCCCAAGCACACACTTGCACTTTCCCCCTCTCTCCCTCTCCCATGTGTGCACTTGACATTCTCTCTCTCCTTCTCCCCTCCTCCTCTGTCATGCTGACTCTCTCTCCCTCTCCCCTCCCACTCTCCCGTACTGATCTGTCTCTCTCTCTCGTGACTCAGAGCCTGACTGTTTTCTTCTCCCTCTCTTGCTCACACACACTCTGACCCCCTCTCTGACGTGCATGCCCTCTCTTCCCCCACCCCCTTCCCCCACTCACTTGACTCAGGAGAGTGTTGGTGAGAGGGAGGAAACGAGTGAGGGAGCCAGGCAGGGAAGTGAGAGAGATTCTTGGGTGCAAGAAAGGCTACTCCAAAAGAGTGCCCATCAGGTCACACACTGCAGTGAGAAACAAATTCAGCCCCTCAAAAATATTACTTGTGTATAACCCTAGATCTTTTGCCGAAAACTTTTGCTGGAAAAAAAACTTGACTTTTACACTAACTGGATGGATCGACCAAAGAGCTGGCATAGATACAAAAGACTGAATGGCCTCATTCTGTGTTGTATCATTCTCTGCTTTGGTGAAAATGGAACAGGCTGCCACTCCTCCTGTCCTGCCCAGCTCTCCCGCATTCTCACTGGGTGACCATCATAGCCCTCAATGGGTCTCCTTGTCATTAACTCAAACATCCTACAACTCAGTCATCACTTGTATGTAACAAAACTGTATTTGTGGTGCACATTTCCTGTCAATAACTTTTTTTCATCATAAATTGAGATTTCTGTCAAATATGGGGCTGAATTCTCCATTTGGAAGACTGGTTCCTGCTGGCACTGAATAGCAAGCGATTCACATTTCCGTTGGGGGCGCTATTCATACCACGATTCAGGACATGCAAATAGGTCAGCACTCTGCCAGTGAGAATTGGAAGCAATTCCCAGCCCAGTGGATGGTGTAACTGCCGGAGCTAGAATTAGCGTGAAAGAGCCGAACAAGCTGGAGCTGCCTTTAAGTGCTCCACTCATCACACACTCATTGCAGTCATAAAAATGGCTCAGAGAAGACCTGCCCCCTAATTTCAGGAGTCTGAAGTGGACCCACTGCTCGATGCCAATGAAGAGAGGAGGACACCCTCTTCCCCAGGGTGGACCGCAGTCTCAAGCCTGCCCTCCTGAACAGCATCTGAGTGGAGGTGGCAGAGGCAGTCAGCGCTGCCAGCCTCACCAGGAGGAGACAGCTCGTGATCCTAAGGGGCGTCGGTCATCAGCGAGGTCTCTGCCCTGAGAGGGGCAGTGTGCTAGGGGAGGGTTCCAAAGACCACAGTGCAGGTGTTCTTTAGTTGGGGTGAGCTCTGCTAAACCCCTGCTTCCTCTGCAGTGGACCTGCACGTCTGAGGAGTGTCAACACCTGGTGGGCCGGTGATTGAGCATGGCCATGCCCATCCCATTGATGATACCGCTGGGGTATGAGGGTTGCCAGAGGGGTGGCCTGGTTGGGCTGCCACACCACCAGAGGCTCCTGAACATTTGTAGGGCGCAGTGAGCAGTCTGAGCAGCAAGGAGCCTGCAAATAGCACAAGAGGGGTGCGTGTAAAATACAGACTGCAGCAATGACGGTCTGAGCCAGGCCACCCCGAGCCCGAGGGGGATACTCGGACTCCACTGACTTGGCAGCAAGTAGTTCCCCACTAGCCCCCACCCCCCCCCCACCCCACCACCACCGAGGCAACCACTCCCCTGGCAAGCCCAACAATTTTTGAGAGTTTGAGATTTTTTATCCTCTCCCTCCCCATCAACAGCCCTGTCCCTACTTGTAAGTACCTGCACCAATTCACACCTACATGACTCCCGCATGAGAGAGGTGGAATATCACGGAAGGGTGGAGCAACAAGTGTCCAACCTGTAAATGAGATTTAAATTCATGCAAATTATGTTTTGCATCAGCCTGTCAGTACAAACTTTGCTAGCGGCACCAGCGGGGGACCCGAGCATGGTGTCTGAATCGGCACGGGGCGCAAATCGCAATTTTTCAGTTGCGCCGGCGGCGGGAAGTGGAGAACTCAGCCCGGTATTTTATAAAGACACTTTGGAAGGTATAACACTTCTAATCTCCAAATGACCTTCCCGACCTAATCTCCAAATGACCTTCCCGACCACTTTTATTAATATTGGAAGTCAGAATTCTGACGAGCAATTAAACTCTTGATCTCACCCAGTGTTTACTGGAAATTGGACTTTGCTGTCTTAAAGGAATACCACCTCATTTTTCCAACAGAATAATACTTGGGTATTACAAGACATAACATTTCTGTCCTTGTTAAACAGACTATCATCTGACATACTTAATGAGCAATGGCACAGGACATTTGCTGATATCATCTGTTTAAAGTGTGCTCTAATCCGTTTTGCTACTGTTTATAAATTTAGGGAGTGTGGTGATATGCATCACTGTAAATCCACAAGGGGTTAATGCAAATACACTAAGACTAAGTAAACACTAGAGGGAGCACCAGAGACATCATGACACACAGATATCCAACCAATAGGTCAGTAAGATAGGACATGACCAATGGGCAGTCAAGACACCCAGAGGTGACACTACCACAAGGGGGCAACCCATATAAAAGGACAGGGTACACATGCTCTTTCTCTTTCCACAGGCAACACTCAAGAGACACACAGCCAGATTGGAAGCATCACACCCACCACATGGATTAGAGCAGACTGGTTAGTTAGGTTGAGTTACTGTAGCAAGATTAGCAGGAAAGTCAAACTCAAGTAGGAGAATTGTTAACTGTTCAATAAATGTGTTAAACCTATCTCCAAGTCTGAACCTTCCTTTGTCAGAACATACATCAAGGAAACAGCTTATGCTACATGAAGAAGCATAACACAACATGGAGCTTACATGAATAATAGTGTCAGCCTTGACCTCCATTTTCATTTTTAGCTTGGTTACGGCACCTGCGCCAAGAGCTGAGTTTTAACTGCACATGCTCAGTCTTTTTTTAAAAATTAGTTTAGTTCTCACCGCATCCCAATCCCCTCGCTTTTTCCCACACTTCAACTTTCCCCTCCTGACCCTCTCACTTTTTCCTATTCCCTGCCTTCCTCTTCTGCCTCATTCACCCTTCCTCACTCCTAACCACCTTGCTTGCACCTGCTTGCTGCCATCCTGACTGCTTTGCTGGTTCCTTTTCGTCACCCCACTCCCAACTCCTTCGCACCATCCTGCTCACTGCCCTCCTCCGTGCTTCCCCCAGCTGCTTTTCCCTCACTGTGTCCATCACTGCCCCTCTCCCAAGCCCTCTCTGTGAGCGGGAGAGAAGGGCAACAAAAGGGATGCAGTGGAGGAGGGCAGCAAGAGGGAAGCAATGAGGAGTGAGGGACGGCATGTGGCACAGTGGTTAGCACTGGGACAGCGGTGCTGAGGACCGGGTTCGAATCCCGGCCCTGGGTCACTGTCCGTGTGGAGTTTGCACATTCTCCCCATGTCTGCGTGGGTTTCACCCCCACAACCCAAAGCTGTGCAGGTTAGGTGGATTGGCCATGCTAAATTGCCCTTTAATCGGAAAAAAAAATAATTGGGTACTCTAAATTTATAAAAAAATTAAGAGGGAAACAATGTGATGGCAGGGGGTGAGGGGGGGTGGCAGGAGGGAGCTAGGGAACGGAGAGATGAGCAGCCCGTGGGAACCAGCAAGGAAGGCAGTGTGTGGGAGGGAGTGGGGTGCAGGGCGTCAAGAGGGAAACAGTGGGAGAAGGAGAGAGGGAAGCAGTGAAAGGGGCAGCTAGAGGGTCGGGAGAGGAGTAACACGAGAGAATCGGGGAGGCGCAGCAGCAAGAGGAAGTGAGGGAGTCAGGAGCGGGAGGTAGTAAGGAGGTCAGAAGAAGGGTCTTGAGCGGGAGAGAGCGAGGGGGTCTGGCGAGGGTGGGAGTGGGAGGGAGCAATGGTGGTCTGATGAGGGAAGTAGTGAGTGGGTTTGGAGTGAAGCAGTGAGGAGGCTGGCATGTGGATGGTGAGAAGCGGCGAGCAGGAGATAAGTAGAAAGGGAAGTTTTGGGCCAGTTAGATTCAAGGTAGCCAATTGATTTTTTTTTAATGGAAAAATTATCAGTCAGGCACGTATTGCATGCTTTCTTGTGGGAAGTGATTTTCATTTAGTGTGTTTTAGTTTAGCATACTGTTTTTCTAGTAACACGGGTGCAAGATGAGAAAAGGCTGTATGAAGTTTAATTAACGTTTTAAATTTTTTCTACAGCTTGGTACCTTCAGGTCTAACGATGGGGAGTATTTTGTTGAACCTCTTGTTCTGTCTGATGGGGAAGAATATGATGAAGAGCACAATAAACCACATCTTGTGTATAAGCAAGATGCACTGAAGATTCAAACGACAAGGGAAGTCACTAATATTTGTGGCAACTCAGGTATGTTTATAACCTTTAAGCTGAACAATGAAGTCAGCATATGCATTGTAACAAAGAACAGGAGATGGAAATGAGAAGACGAATGATTTGTCCCCATATGTTGCTGGTGGAAAAGTAATCATTGCTGTGAAAATGAGAAGTTTTGAAGTTTTAAGTAAAATATTTTAAGGATCGGGGGCACAATTCTCCGACCCCCCACTGGGTCGGAGAATCGTTGGCGGCTGGCGTGAATCCCGCCCCCGCCGTGACCCGAATTCTCCGCCACCAGAGATTCAGTGGGGCGGGAATCGCGCCAGTCGGCGGGCCCACCCCCGGTGATTCTCCGGCCCGCGATGGACCGAAGTCCCGCCGCTGTCAACCCTCGCCAGCCGGCGTGGATTAGACCTCCTTTTGAACGGCGCGACAAGGCGGCGCGGGCAGGCTCCGGGGTCCTGGGGGGGGGGGGGGGCGGGGCGATCTGTCCCCGGGGGGTGCCCTCACTGTAGCCTGTGCCGTGGGAGCACTCTTTTTCTTCCGCCTTCACCATGGTCTTCACTATGGCGGAGGTGGAAGAGACCCCCTCCACTGCGCATGCGCGGGGATGCCGTGAGCGGCCGCTGATGATCCCGCGCATGCGTCGCCCGGCAAAGTCCTTTCGGCACCGGCTGGCGTGGCGCCAAAGACATTTCCCGCCAGCCGGCGGAGCGGAAACCGCTCCGGCGCGGGCCTAGCCCCTCAAGGTGAGGGCTTGGGCCCTAAAGGTGCAGAGAATTCCGCACCTTTGAGGCGGCCCGACGCCGGACTGATCCGCGCCGTTTTTGGCGCCGGGCAGCGGACATCGCGCCGTTTGCGGAGAATCCCGCCCCTGATCTCTCCCTGGAATGAAAATTAAATTTGTGTAACAACAATTTACTTTAATAGGATTTGCAGCAGAGGAAACCACAATTGGTGCTTAAGAATAAGTAGGTGATATAATTGTAATAAATATATATATTTTGTTTGTGTTCGTGATTGGAATATTTTAGTAGAATGTTTACAATAACACAACAAACCCTCAAAACTACAGCATGATATTTCTCCATATATGAATACAAAAAAATACAAGAGGACACCAACATAGCTATTTCAGCTTTCTCATTATGCTCAGCACCTCCATTTATAAAAAAAAACATTGAAAGAATAAGCAAGAGAATGGGGGAAAACAGAATAAAGCCATGAAACCATGGCAAAATAGTACATCCCCTCACGTACAACATGTTAAAGGCAATGTTACATAGCTTATGGAAAACCTTGTAGGAGCAAGTCAGGCATCATGGAACCTATATATTTGAGATAAGACCCCCCATACTTTTCAGAATGCATCTGATTTGGATCGGAATATACAGGTTAGGAATTCCATTGGGATGCATTCCTTGATACTTTTATGCCAATTCTGAACTGAAGGATGTTTGTCACTAATTCAGAAGCGAAGGATATTATTCCATGCTGCAAATGTTCAGATATTATGCTGCCTTTTTTCATTAGCATCAATCATCTTTCCATCTGGGGCCTCCAGAATTGAGAACAAAGGACCAAATTCTAAGGCCGTATTGAATATCTTCTCAAGCTCTTCAAGTACACCAAAGCAGTTGGATTTAATTTTGACAAAGGACCAAATACAATGGGCGTGATCTAGCGACCACGTTGCGCTCGAACAAGGGCGCGTTGCAGCTGGATGCCGGGAAAGGCCTGGTTTCCCGACAGCCGTTGCACCTCGCGAGATCTAACTTGTAGCTATGCAGGCAAACATTAGTACACATGTAAAATAACACTGTCGTCTATTTCGCAATCCCAACCATCACAGAACAGTCTTTCAAAATCAACGCCGCACTCCCAAACAACATTCCAAATGCGGCACCCAACTCCGATAAGTGCTCCCCAGTAAACTATTCTGCCACAACAAGCCGGCATCGAGAAAGGGCTGCAAATGGAAACGGACAAAAACATTGCGCGACCATCACCATTAGTCACCCTGATGACATCACATCTGGTACTGCCGGATATATCAGACCCCAGAACTCTCCGAGGACACGTGCTCCACAGGCCATCATCAATCCTCGGCCCGGTGCTCACCTTCCATTTGGTTCCGATCCGTACCTCAAAAAAAGATTCCGGAGAAGGCAGCCGGCAACGCCCATTCATCATCGCCGCCAATGAAGTAAAAGGCAAAGGGGAGGTCTGAAAGAGTTCATAAGAAAGACATTTATTCAGCGTAATAGCAGTATTTACACAGGACCCGCTTACACATCTCAGGGTCCTCACTCCTTTCAGTCAGCTGATGTGTTATATTAATATTGCTCAGTCAGCAGCAGAGAACAATCATCCCCAGCTGGATGAGTCTCAGGCAGGGTTATAACAATAACCTCCTGACATTGTCACATGAATTCCTGCCCTTTGTGAACCCAATCTGATTGCTCTGGGTGGTCATCAGGAGGATTCTTTCGAGGCACTGCGCAACACCTTAGACAACAATTTGAAACCTACACTCAGGAGCAAGATTGGCTGAAAGGATTCTTTTCTGGCTTCAGAATGAAGGGAATATTCACTTTATGAAGCAACTGTGGCAGCGGCCCTACTTCAAATAAGTAGTGATACATACCAATCAACAATCAGCAAGTCTTATTGCTCAGAGAATTCACATCCAAAACTATCGGGCCCTGGGGCCTTACCAGATTGAGGCTCTGTCCCATTAGAAATGGGAGAATTTAGTCAATACAAATGAGCCTTTTAAACTGGAGGACTGTGTGAAGAATAAAGGGTGGGGGAGTAGGTATGTGATTGTCATGGGGCTATTGAATGGTGAAAATTTCTCTAACCTGTCGTCATCAGAAATTGTTGGGAGTTTAAGGGAAGAGAAGAAACACTACATCTATGCTTAGGTAGGGTGCTCTTTTGAAGGGTTGGTGCAGACTCAATGAGCCAAATGGCTTCCTTCTGCACTGTTGGGATTCTATAATAATTGATTTGTTTCCCAACTCCTACAGCTTTTGTTTGGCAAACTTTAAATTCCTCTCAGCCCATTGAGTCAACAAGGAGTCCAGTGCTGTTAGAATTACATTAATTACTTTCAGCAGAATATGGCGAGGATACCTGCCATACTCACTCTCTGCTTCAGTCAATTTTACTTCGAACTGGTGCTGTCACTGCAACATTTTACAACTTTTGTTGGCCGTATATGCAATGACCAAATCGCAGCATAAGCCTTGAGATTCCCCACAGGCCTACATCAGAAAGAGAATTGACTAAGTAGAAGAGATCAAATTCAGCCTTAAAGTAGAAGATAAAGTTATGGGCCGGGATTCTCCGAGTCCCCTCCGGGTCGGAGAATCGCCGGGGGGGGGGGGGGGGGGGGGGGGGTGGCACGCGAATGCCGCCACCCCGCTCTAACGCTGGGCCGCCAGTTCTCCGGTCACCGGAGAATTGCCGCCAATCGCGTCGGGGCGGTCGCTGCGGCGCCGGGCAGGGGCCGTTGAAAGCGCCCCCCGCGGCGATTCTCCGCGCTCGATGGGCTGAGTGCCCTCCGAGTTCCGCTGAGTCCCGCCGGCGTCGTTTGCGTATGGCCCTATCTGGCGGGACCTCGGTGTTCTGGCTGTGGGAGCCGCCTTGGTGGGGGGGATGGGGGAGCCGACTCCTCCACGGTGGCCAGGTCTGCGATCGGGGGCAACCGATCGGCGGGTGGGCTAATTCCAGGGGGGGGGGGGGGATGTTCCTTCGCACCAGGCCCCTGTAGGGCTCTGCCATGTTGCCCGCGGGCCGGTGTGGAGATGGCCGTGGTGCACATGCGCGGACCCGCACCGGCCGTGGTGCACATGCGCAGACCCGCGCCAGCCGTGGCGGGTCGGCTTTCGGCGCCGTCCTAACCCCCGAGGACGGGGAGAATGACGAGGAGAATAACTGGGCCTGGAGGCCCGTTGATGCCGGCATCGCTCGCGCCAATTTTGACGCTGGTGTTCAACACTTGGCTGGGATTTCGGAGAATCCCGGCCATGATCTCTGACACAAGACGCATCAAATTTCCAAGATCTAGGCTAGGAGTGGGTCCCCTTGATGAAGAAATCCAGGATAGCAGGCATTTGATCAGAAATCACAATATTACTGATAGAGCAGGAAGTTACTGAGTGTAGGATTGTTTTTGGCATGAAAAATGAGTCAATTCTTGTCTGACTTTGGTGGGGAGCAGAGAAGAAAGTGAACTCTTAAACTTTAGGATGCAGAGTTCTTCGCACATGGAAACACCCCACCTCCTCACTAACTAATGCTAAAGCCTTTGCCTATTGGATGGGGGGGGGATTCCTGGTTATGGGGATTTTCTCCATCAAAGGGTTAAGATGACAGTTGACGTTCGCACCTATAAAGGAATTAGTTGATGATAATTCAACAAAGTCCATGAAGACTTTTAGTTACAAAATCAGGGGAATAATTTTGGGGACCATGGACATTCATTATTGAGACATTTTCTCCATTCAATGGCACTACGACAATCACATCCCCACCCACTATCCTTCACACAGGCCTCCAGTTTAAAAGTCACATTTGTATCGACTAACACTGCAATACCTCGGCTACTCGTTGAGAATGGGGCAAAAAGTACCTTTTCCGCCCGGTCACTCTACAATTTTAGGTGTTTTTTAATAAGATGATTTACTCTCCGCACATTCCAGAGCAAAGTTTCAAAGTAGTTACTTCCATCGCTTATTCAACCAAAGGGAATGTAGGATGTTGACACAGAGAAAAATGGCTTACAAGCCAGAGATATTTGCACCCCATTCGGCCAATCACCAAAACATACCTCCCCCTTCACCAATTATACCAGCGGCACCATTGACACATTATAAAATCTTTCGTAAGATAGGAGACTTGCCTATACCTTTGCAGGAACCATGTTAACGATTCTTCAACCCCAAAATAAAAAGAATACAAAAAATACGCAAAGTCATGAGTTCTAAGAGGCTATTCTTCACCAAATGTGAGGACCCATAAGGCTATCCCTACAGACTTTCCATCATTACAACAAGGAGTCTTCCCCTCAAAAAAGAGGAGGTAAGATATACCACAATAAGGATGAGTGCCGAATGCCCTTTCTGCATTCTGATCCCCTCCCATTAAGATTTAATCCACTTGCCCACCTCCCAGCTGTGGCGCTACTCACACTTATCATTATTAAAGCAAAGGGGGCCACACAGCATATGCTACCATTATAAACATATGGGTAGGAAGACAAAAATACAGATATCTATCACGCAGCCCTAGTACTGTACAACCTGCACAGCACACTCCTTAATGAGAAGGAGCATGCTGAGGGGTGTTTTCCACTCAATGCAAATGGAAGTCCTTGATATTCTAAAGGATAGAACACTCATTGTGGTGCTCAATTATTAGCTCGCCCCCATCAACATGATAAATAACAACACAGAATCAGGAAGGAATTATAATGTCAACGGAAAGAGTCCAGAATTTACAGTGAACTCCAGATTGTTACTCGAAATGATTTTCTTCCACGGAGTTCACAAAGGCCATGACCTTAGCAGGATTGTCAGAATGGCCTTACAGAGCGGTCGGATATCACCCTCAGTGTAACAGGATCTGGCAGGGTATATTGCAATCCGATAGCTTCAGCTATTTTCTAACTTTATTGAAACCCTTGTGCCTCTGTTGTATCGCCGCTGAGAAATCGTGGAAGAAAGAGACTTTTTCTCCATCATCGAGCAAGGCCCCATTACGTCCAGCTGCCTCCAAAGTTAAGAAAACACTTAACTACAGGCCGGGTACGCTGATTGTCCCAAGGCCTCAAAGAACATAGAACATAGAAAATACAGCACAGAACAGGCCCTTCGGCCCACGATGTTGTGCCGAACCTTTGTCCTAGATTAATCATAGATTATCATTGAATTTACAGTGCAGAAGGAGGCCTTCGGCCCTTCGAGTCTGCACCGGCCCTCGGAAAGAGCACCCCACCCAAACTCAAAGACAGTATACAATGTGCCCTTTCAACTTAATATGCCCAGCTTTCATATCCAGATTAAGAGAATGTGATGGCCAGCTCTCAAGGATTGCAAGCGGGCTTCAGCCGAGGAAGTTGCAATTTCGACAGTAAGGATTCTCTCCTCTGCTTCATCGAGCCTTTTGCCAGTATTCTGTAATTATGTAGCTTGAGCACTGATAATCTGCAGCGGAAATCCAAGTTCCTCTTTAATGATCTTAATAATATCAGCAGTCGCAGCTGTAAAGCCTCTGATCGTGCCGGATCGAGAGCCTTTTCGAGGATTAAGTCGCCATGTTGAGGAGTCCGCTCCACCCCAGTTGCTTCTGTCAGCTCTCTGTCTGCGACGATTTTCTTAGGATTTCTCAGCATTTTGTCAGAAATGTTTAGTCAGATTTCTTTCAGGGACATAATGGCCTGTAACTTCCGGCTAGCGGTGGGGAGCCACGGGCTGCCGATTCTAAACGGGAAAGATGTTCACTTACTTGCGCTCGGATATTGTGATGAACCTTCCTCTCAGTGCTGCAGCCTGGGGCCTCCAATGGGACAGTCTGCGCAGGTCCAGCATGGTGCAGGAGGAGTGCAGCCCCGCCCCCTTGTGACATAGCAGCTACGGGAATGCCCATTGAGGGCAGGCATTTAAACAACAGATTTAGATTGAACACAACAAGCAACATATTTAACAAGTGTTTTAAAGGTAGCATGGGCAGTCCACCTAACTTGCACATCTTTGGACTGTGGGAGGAAACTGAAGCACATGGTGGCACAAGGTTAGCAGCCACACAGTGCCAGGGACCTGGGTTTAATTCTGGCCTCTGGTATCTGTGTGGAGTTTGCACATTCTCCCCATGCCTGCAAGGGTTTCCCCCGGGTGCACCGGTTTCCTCCCATGGTCCAAAGATGTGCATGTTAAGTGGATTGGCCATGCTAAATTGCCCTTTATTGTCCAAGGATGTGTAGCTTAGGTGGTTACGGGGATGAGGAGTGGGCCTGGATAGGGTCCTCTTTAAGAGAGTCGGTGCAGATTTGATGGGCGAATGGCTTCTTTCTACCCTGTAGGAATTCTATTTTTGTACTCCATGGTCTAGGGAGCCTCTGCTCTATTATCCTTGACCGAAAGATAAAAGTGTAAGTAAAAACTCACCTAACATCTGGGCAAGTCGTCCAAGTTGGCGCTGTCCCTGTATTTTTCATTGAGCAGCTCCAGCGCAACCCATAGCTTCAAGCAGGGAAAAATCAACGGCCGAGAGTTTGAACGGCACGCGCTTCAGCACGCATGTCCATGTGCCTGCACTTCCGGGTGGCAATGCCACGCATGTGCAGCGGACGTGCAATTTAAGTGCAATAGAATTCTCACTGCCAGATTAGGTAAGTATAGGCTATGTGATCGCGATAAATGAGAGGATTAAAGAATGAGTAGCGCCAGAAGCAGCTATTCCCCCAACGCAACACGTGATTCCCCCATGACTGGAATGTTCAATTGAGTACACTGCTCTATTTCTTCAATGAACAAGGCATTTTGTTTTACATTTGTAAGTTTTGTTATGAGTTCAATTTGGTTAAAATTACAGATTAATGATCTTCAAATTATAATTCTTGAAATTACTATTTTAATTCTGAAAATGTACATAATTATTGGTGCTCTTTATTGTCATTGTGTGTTATTTTCCTTTCTCTGCAACATTCTGGACTGTGCCCAGTTTTTAAAAGTGTATAATATTTTCGTCTAAATGAATCTTTAGAGAAAAGTTGTAATTGTGCAAGAATCTGATAAGAATTTTGCTTACGAAAACTGACAACTTAATTGAAATCTAAGTGGCAGCAAAACTACAAATTCGCATGGAATACAGGGCAACTATTTTAAAAGGTTTTTTTTTTATTGAACTTATTTTTATAACTAGTAGAGAAATTGTGATGAAGCGTTGGAAATGTATTGTAAAAGTTCCAAGTGTATTTTTATGCCTTGTAGCGTGTGTGGTAGGATACTTGAATTGATGTGCACATTGCAGTGCAGAGATGTAGACCTTTAAAGGTCTATTGAGTTGTGACATATGCACCTATTTTGCAATAATTATAATACTCAACTGTGGCGTAAATGTCATTATCTTAACGTCAGTGCTCACAAAGTTAACATCAACAATTGCATTAAGTCACAGTAAACTATGATACTGCCAAGTCAATCTTGGCCCTGGGAAATGACTTGGCCATTCTTGGAATATCGGCAACTTTTGGATCATGACCAGCATTTGTTGAGGTGTAGTCACAGTCCTGGGATGAGTACTGTAGCTGTCAGAGCAGAGTGCCAGCAAAGAAATAGATGAGCAGAGCCTCAAAAATTAGGCAACCTGATTAGTTACACGGTTACATAACAGAGCTGCCAAGGATGTTAACACTATGAGCAGCAACTATCTATATGAATATGGTATCTTAGCTTTTGTCCAAAGAATATTTCTAAAAATACAGGTCTTTTCAAAGTATGACAAGACTGTTAGCATACAGCTAGTTCTGGGGTTAACCAAGCAGGTCAAATGGAGGCTGTCTGGCAAGTGAATTGGAGATGGTTTATGGGGGGGTGGCTACACATTGTGAGAAATTAGATTTGTATTCACTAAGTTTTTTATCTGGTTGGATGGCTTCAATTTTAGTGCTAACAAGTCCCAGCCCCTCATGCTTGTCATTGTAAATGAGGATGCCGGGGGAAGAAAGGATAGTTATAAGTAGATGTTTTATCAGCAGGCGAAGAACCCCTGGTTGTTATTTTCTTTTGGATCTTTTAATTAGATCTAAATTAGAAGGCTTTGGCAATATTATGTTTTTCAGAATTATCTGTTCTTTTTGAGCTCTTCATCACACAAAAACTGTTGGCAAGAATCAGGACAAAATGTGGCATCCGTGTGCAGATTGAAGAGATTTAGTGAGATTTTAAAGGATAGTATTAATCATTTTCATGTGTTTTTAAACTCTGGATCATTGCCTGTTTACTCTGTCAGCCAGTGTTACTGAAAACTCTTATCCATGTATTCGTCATCTCGAGCGTCAACATTGTACAGTTCTATTTGCCAAATTCCCCACTTCCATTCTTCACAAATCTCCTCTCATTCTGAACTCTGTGGTGCAAGCCATCTGGCAGTCCTCACTAAGCTTCTGTGATCTATACTCAAATTTTTAATTTCAAAGTCCTAATCTTCAGATCCCGCTAAACGCTTGTTTTTCCTTCTCTAGGAAATATTTGTCCGGCCCTGTGTCCTGGGCCATATTCCCTGTTTCTCTATCTGTGGATTACTGGGCCTTCCTTGTTGACATTGCTCCAGCATCATCAGAGGCTCATCTTCCAGAAAATATATTTTGCCCTTTGGTATTCTCTTCCAAAGTTATTTCACCATTGTTGTAAATCCTTCCCACCTCTTAAAAGCTTCCTAAAATCATAGTCCCAGATTTTTCACTTCCGATCCAATGGCCACCTCTTCCCCAACTGCAGTACTGTACCTCAAAATATTTTCTTATGTGATGAATGATTTATAAATATCATTATTATCATTATTACTATCCCCCCATAGTAGCAGTTGCTAAAATCAGTTGGCTGTTATCAGTAAAATGGTGATCAGTTTATTGTATTGACAGGAAAGAATGACAGTTTGTTTATTATTTTTACTAAACATATACAAACTAAAATGTGAACTTCACTTTGTGGCCCTCGGAAGTGTCCATACAAACCTCTTGCCATGTTTGATGCCCAGGGTCACCAAGCATCATTGTAATTATGCACAAGTGAATATGCTACTGCCAATTATTGGTAAAAGAGATAAAATATTTAGTTTATTATTTTATATGGATTTGTAAGAAATTGATTTCTTTTGATTTCTAAAAAACTGGAGTTTTATTTTTAACAAATCATGGATTTAAGTGCTTGGTGCCCCTTCAATTTCCAGAACACGTGTGAAGGTTGATCAATGGTCAGGGACGGGATTACTTGTTAATAATGGGTATGTGTTAAAACTTATTATACACTTTTTAGGTTATACTTGCATAAAATCATGACTGCAATAATTACTTGACATTAAATGCAGTCAGTACTGCAGTGAGTCCACATCAATAGACAATAAATGTTGTCCTGGATAGGGATGTACACATGAATAATTTTTTAAAAATGTTTAATGGATGGTATTAAATGATTTAAGGATGTCCAATATTTTGGAGCTTGTGAGCAAATACTCGTCTGAAGACGATTTAAGCGATAATGTGAGCTCCAAATACAACAGTTTATCCTCCACAGCTAGAATTTCCCTTCTTCTTTGCGTGGTTCCATCCTATATTTAACTTTCTACTATGCTTATAAATTTACTTTTTATACTATCTGCCACCAGTGGTGGGTGCATGAATTCTATCATCCTGCGAGAGGACAGCACTTTGACGCCCAACACGTCACTGAGAATGGGAAAGCTGGTCTCACTCTAATATGTTCTCCAATGATCCACCTGAGGCATTGGGATCTAACGCCTTCACCTGTGAGACCTCGGGCAAGCACCATTGATGTCCTGGTCTTCACAAACTGGCATCAGATGGAATGGTACTTGTGGGGGTCTTGTATGGATTGGAGGCCCCCAGGTGCTTATCCCCTGGGCAGGGTGGCTACCTTGACACTACACCACTTGGGTGCCTTGGTACTGTCAGCATGGCACCTTGGCACTGACGACCTGGCAAACTGGCACTGCCAAAGTGCCCAGGTGGCACTGCAAGCCAGCAGGGCCACTGCCAAGCTGGCAGTGCCAAGGTGCCAAGCTGGCATTTTTCTTGATACAGGGATCAGATTTGGGGGTAGCCTGTGTGGGTTCGGGGATGTGTAGGGGGGTCCGAGAACCTGCTTATAGCTGACTTGATGGGCTTTGGGAGGGGGGGGGGATTGGTGGTCTTGAGAGATCGTGGCGCCATTTTAAAATGGCATCCCTTTCTGCTGCACTGAGGAGTTCTGGCGAGTGGAGTTTTTCAGTGCAGGAAGCAGGAAATGGTACTAGGCATGGTCTTGTTGGGGTGTTCCCCACTGCAGCCCCGAATAGAACCAGAGCCCTGATAGATAGAGTGGTGTTTCTCGGAGCTGCGAGTGCCAGGAAACACCTGGCTAAACGCACTTGTTATGGGACTCCGTTCCCATTCAGTTGGATTGCGCCCGTTCATTCTGTTCCTTTCCACAGATGCTGCTTGACCTACTGAGCATATCCAACATGTTCTGTTTTTCTTCCACAAACTTTCCCATCTGCTGTTGTAGCCTTGAAAGCAGCTCGACTTTCAGAAGTCAGGTTGTCTTTAAGAAGTGCCTGCATAGAGCTAGCCACACCTGTACCTGGGCCCGTGCTGTCAGTCAGTTGACAGTGCATTTCATGCTTGGCAGCGCACTGCCATCAAGCCGATGAGCAGGCAGCACAACGTTTGTGTGCTTCCTGCTTCACTGGGACCAGGCGAGGAGTAACCATGCACCACTTTCCCACGCTCAATACAGTCCTAGTCAAATCTTTTCCCCCCTCTATGTTTATCTGAAGGGATAAACTAAAGTGAGCTGAATGGCTTTCTCATCCAGAATTCCTTTACAATCCTGGCCAAATAAAGAATTTTGATTTCTGGTAGAACATGCTGATTCCTTAAATGGCACCATGTGACATGGATTCAGCTAGTCAAGTGGTGTCCATATAGTTTATAATTTGAGCCTTTTAAACACTTCAAATTATAGAAAGTATGCTGCTCAAAATAAATAAATCTTGATGATATAAAGATTAAGGAACTGTCCGTTTGTTGATACCTGTCTTGCTACCTTTCCCTCTGTCAAGACTTTCTCTCAGGCACATGGGGTGTTGAGGGGAAGAGAGTGGTTCTTGGTAAATCTGCGTCCCTCCTTGAATGGCATCAGCCATATAAAACCAACATTTGAGTGTCATTTAAGTTATTAATATAGTCTCAAAAATAAATCAGCATTTTTCTTAAACGATTTGAATGAGAAAAAGGACTATGTGGAAAGGACTAGGGAATGGGATTAGCTAATATACACATGTAGAGGACCAGCATGGGCTTGGCAGGCCAAAAGGCCTTCTGGGCCGACTGGTTGAGAGGCAGGATTATGTTCTTCCTGCAGGATGGTCCTTCTTGTCTTGTTAGTTTGCCGACTGCTTTGTCCCTCGCTGGTTCAGGAAGTAAAGGAATGTATGATCTGAAGTTGGTCTTGGTCATGTGACCCATATAATCAGTACCTCCATTGCACACCTAACTGATTTGAGGTTCGAAGCCAGTGCTACACAATGGTGTTTTAATGGTGGCTGTTTACACTTGCGTGAGATGAATTGGTTTCCCTGCATCGTTCTTTGTTAAAGGTCTAGTTCACAGATACTGCATCGGAGAAGGTTTTTGATTTAAACTATCCATTCAATAGGTGGTGTCAATTCACAAATGGTTTCAGGTAATGAATGTCTATTCATGGGAAGGCACTCCATCCACACTCATTTATATTTTCAAGAACTTTCCAAAAGCATGTGCTGACATGAGTGTGCAGAAATCTCAAGGTCACCTGACCCTCAGTGGCCATTGGAGGCAGCATGTTGACTACTTTATCAAGTCAATTTTCAAAGGTCTGCACTGATTGAAGTCTGCATCTTGAAAGTTGGGAATATTGCAGAAGGAACATGACTGTTACAGCCCAAAACCTACCCTTTGCTAGTTTCCACTTGCATCTCCCTGTCACAAGGTAATGCCCTTTTATTTTGGAAAATATGGGGCTGGATTCTCCGTCCCGCCCTGCCACATTTCTGTTTCAGCACGCCGGCGGGATTCTCTGTTTTGCCGGCTGGTCAATGGGGTTTCCCATTGTGGGGCAGTCCCACGCCGTCAGGAAACCCCCGGGCTGCCGGCAGAACGGAGCATCCCGCCGGCGGAGAATCCAGCCCATGATTTTTTAATTTTCAACTGACTGGAAATTTTGCAATTTAAACTGACAGAAAACTGGTTTAAGGCCGTGTTCCAAAGCGAACCCTCGGGAGTGTGAAGAGAGAGAAAATTCCTATAATCTAGACACTTATCGAAACTCGTCACTATCTAAGGAAGAGACTTTAAAATGCAAAGTGTTGAATGTTGAAACATTGGTTGCCACAGACAGATCCACCCAAAACCCCTTGAAAATATGAAATTGGGGAAGTATTTAAGGGCAAGATCGCAAATCGCTGTAGAGAGATTGCAGGAAACAGGTTGAAAGCTGGGCTCATTCTTTCGGTACAAGTGTATTACCCTGTTTGGAAACCAACTTTACTAGAAATTTACCAGAAAACTGAGATCTCATAATAATTGTCTTAGGAACTTGTTAAAACTCTGGTCTGTTTCGTGTTTCTCGTTTAATGCCTGTCCTGCTGGCTGGATTTAACATCACCGACTTTTGGTTTTGAACTGAACCCCCACTCCCCCTCTGCAAGCTGCTGTGTGGACTGATCCAGCAAATCCCCTCTTCGTGGCATAGCCGTGATGTCATGCTGATAGACTTGGCAAGCAGCCAATTGGCAAGTTTGAAATCAGGGTCTTGGACAAATTCTCGTTTTACGATTGGTGGAGCTTTTCAGAAACTTCTGGAACAGCAGAAACAAGCCCCATTTGTCAGTTCTGTGAAAAATCCAGACCTGAAGCAGCTTTAAGGCACTCTCTCAGCCATTTGATTTAGGAGGCTTCCAGCCAGACCCGTGGAAGGCATTCCTGTTTAATAGACTGCAGGCAGTAGCCAGACATGTGAAGAGAGCTATTAGTTTGAAAGGCTTCAAACAGGTTCTCCAGTAAGCTGGTACCAGTTGGGAATTAGGAGGGTGGGAGATTTATTTATAGATGGGACTTTTGCGAGCTTGGGAGCATTGGAGGAAAAGTATAAGTTGCCCCGGGGAAATTTCTTGAGATATATGCAGGTGAGGGCGTTTACTAGACAACAGGTGAGGGAATTTCCGTTGCTCCCGACACAGGGGATATAGGACAGGGTGCTTTCAGGGGTGTGGGTCGGAGAGGGCAAGGTGTCAGAGATTTACCGAGAGATGAAGGAAGAGGGGGAGGAGTCGGTGGGCGAACTAAAAGGAAAGTGGGAAGAAGAACTAGGGGAGGAGATAGAGGAGGGTATGTGGGCTGATGCCCTAAGCAGGGTAAATTCCTCTTCCTCATGCGCCAGGCTTAGCCTGATTCAATTTAAGGTGCTACATAGAGCACACATAACGGGAGCAAGATTGAGCAGGTTCTTTGGAGTGGAGGACAAATGTGGGAGGTGTGGCGGGATCCCGGCAAACCACGCACATATGTTTTGGGCGTGCCCGGCACTGGAAGGGTATTGGAAGGGAGTGACGGGAGTGAGTTCGCGGGTGGTGAAGGCCCGGGTCAAACCAGGCTGGGGGTTAGCTCTATTTGGAGTTGCGGAAGAGCCGGGAGTGCAGGAGGTGAAAGAGGCCGACGTTGTGGCCTTTGCGTCCCTAGTAGCCCGGCGCAGGATCCTACTCATGTGGAAGGAGGTGAAACCCCCCGGACTGGAGGCCTGGGTAAATGATATGGCGGGGTTCATTAAACTGGAGCAGATAAAGTTTGCCCTGAGAGGATCGGCTCAAGGGTTCACCAGGCGGTGGCAGCCATTTCTCGACTACCTAGGGGAACGTTAGAGGGAAGACAGATGACCAGCAGCAGCAACCCAGGGGGAAGGGGGGGGGAGGGGGGAGGGGGGGGTTAGTTTAGTTTAGGTCAAAGATAAAGGGGTTTTGTTACTTGTGTATTGTTAAAAATTTCTGTATTGTTATTGTTGCGTTTGCTTTGTAAGAGGGGAAAAATTGTTGTTTGGGAAAAAATTTTCAATAAAACATATTTTTTTAAAAAAAGGTTCTCCAGTAAGGTCTGTATAACCGTTTAATTCTCTGTCTGAATGGCTGGGAAAAGCTCAGTCTGAGAATTCTCTGCATGACACAGCCAGAATCTCTGCACGTGATCAGACCAGCAGCTGAAAGACTGAGTGAATGTAAAATCTGCTGTACATAGGTAGAAAACTTCTGTAATATCGCAGGGAGACTGAGAGTCCACCTGGTGGTCACACAATATAGAATTGCAGAGACCTGAATCTCCTGTGTGAAGGCGATTTCCTCAGAGGAAGACTTAAAGAGTTCTAATGGATGGTAGTCCTTAAAAGGTCCGAACTCACCGTTGCTTTCCAACACCTCACATTCTGAAGAGATCCCCATCTGCAAGGACCTCCATCTCAGCAGCGAAGATCCTCAAATCTCTCTTTCCTCTTAATCCCTGTTATTTTTAATCCTTTCCCTATCCCCTACCATATGTTTGTCTTGTGTGTGCCTGGGTGGAGGATAGGATGGGGTTTTGAGAATAGTTAGACTAGTAGACCATTGTTCCATTATTTTCATTATATGTTCACCTTTTATTCTTGTTATAAATAAGATTAATGCTTTACTTATAAATCTGGTCCCTACAACTCCTTGGAGCAGTCAAGGGTTAAAGATCTCAGGAAAATACACAATTTATTGGTTAGCTCACTTATGTTGGGACTCCATGGCCTGTGGGGCTAGAACTGACTATGCACTTTCCCAAGGTATCGTAACAATTGCAACATCATCTACATCTGACCGCATTCACAAAGCCAGCTAATCAAAATCGGCCTCAACGAATAGCACTTAACCTTAGATTATTTTAGTTTTTTTATTGGACTCTTCAGTTCTTTTATCTCTTTATCTCTGATACCTATGTGTTTGTGTGTGTGTTTGCTGCGGGGGGGGGGGGGGAGGGGAGGGGGGGGGGAGTTGTGGGACGTTAGAATGAATACATGAGGGCCGAATACCTGACATCACATTTTTATTATTTTCCTTGGGTATAGTGATTAATAAATCTGCTCTTTTTTGACTCAAGAAATCCTTGTTTGATTGGCTCTTTATTGCTCATATCTTAAATGGTTTTGAAACATTTGGATTCGGAAAAGGCATTTCCTTATGAAAAGCAAACTTGAACCTGTTGGTGTGACCAACCGAGGAGGTTGAATAAAAGAGCAGCAATTCACTCCCTTCTTACCTGGTCATAACACTACCTTGCTCTACAGTCATGATGCAACTTCTAATTGAGTTTGGAATTAACCTTTCTATTCTGCTTCTCTTCATCTCCCTGCAGTGCTGAAGGGTTTGATGTCTTCTCTTTTTCGACATCACTATTAATCTCAAATCCAGAGTTTGGACTCTTCCATGGGCCCCAGTGGCTAGAACTGAATATAATACATGAACTGTGACCTGGCCTGAATGAGATACAATTTCAGTAGAACTACCTCTGACTTAACTGATTTGGGAACCTAGTTCAGCATTTGCCGAAGTTTGTTGGTAGTTTATTATGGCTTCCCTGTTAATATCAATCTTCTCACTAGTATTTGCTAATAGCTACTTTCAGGAATTTCTTTATTTTCATTCAGGTTTTGTCCAGGATAATCACCACCAAGTCCACATAGCAATCATTCATGACAACATCAATTTCTCTGGAAGGGTGGGTATACTAATCATAGGGCTATTCAGCATCAACTTGGGCTACACTTCCTGACCAAAAGCGTGAAGTTGATCAGCCAAAATTCTCTCTTACTGAGAATGTGAATGCTATTTACTAGAATATTTCCATAAGGTTAATCCTTGAGTGTGTCCCTAAGGAGTGGCGAAATAATGAAAACAGTTATTGATGCAGTAGTTAGCTAAGTTTGTCATTTTGTTTTCAAAAAATCTCCCCAGTGTGGTGCATTTGTCCTTGCATTAATTGATTCAAGATGGCCATGGCAATTTATACATTTAATACCTAATGTCACTGAATACATTTATGTATATATTATCTATCCCCATTGGATTTATTGAGTCTGTAAGGACATCATTACGAGTGATGTTAGTTATTAAGTTTGGTTGTAGAATCTCTTCTGATGAGTGACAAACTGCTGTTCCTTCCCTGAGAGGGAATACTCTCAGGAAGTAATCACTTACCATTTTTAGTTCATCCTCAGTCTCAACCCATTTGTATCCTGAAGCATTTCTTTGATAATCTTCCCATTATAATACTGAAATATTTTCTTTCTGTTGTGTTTATTTCTACAGCTCCATTCATTTTGGATTCTTTTTTCTTTGCTGTTTTGATCACTTATTTAATTTCTTTAAGGCATCTTGTTTCCTTGTTAGTGGTTTTGTTTCCAGAGTTTGTGTTTGATATTTTATGTTGCGTTGGCTTCAGAGTCTCGTCTGTTTAGTCTGTGCATACAAGTTCTTGGTTATATAAAAATGTACATCTATTTGTATCCTGCAGACTGAAAACAATATCCGTAAGGACATTGGGATAAGATTTCTGGGGTTGGGAAGTTTCTCCCAATCTCCTGCTATAACTTCAGTGGGAAATAGACAGGAAATTCTGGAGAAATAATGTAAACAGCTGTTTATGACCTTTCTTAAGTGTTTCCGTTAACGTTATGGTGGTAGATTGGAAGTATCCCTGTGGGAAGCTATGCCCTTGTGTTGATCCGCAATTAAGGTTTTCTTATTCTCTTACCCCCCGAGTCGATTTGATTGAACTATTGCCACATCCCTTGGAAGTTTAATAGCTTTACAAATCAATACAGATTTAGGAATATTGATTTATCCAAGATTATGCCAACCGTAATTATTTTTTTGGGATGGATTTTCATCCCAAGATGGCAGTGAGTTTGGAGGTTGTTGTGCCAGGAAAATCAGAGCACTGAGCTGGTTTCAAGGCATGTTCCCAACTCCCAGTGGTTTTGGTGGTGGCATCTTCTCGAGGGTAGTGGCAACCCATCTGAAAATAGCAGGCGTTCAACTGAGGCAGTTAATGGAATATTTGAGAGTTCATCGCTGGGCTGCTTTAGCTCGTCAAGGGGATGCATGGCAAACAGGCTGGGTCAGCATGGAGATGAGATGGCTGCAGAGCAAGGAACCATTCAGAGAACTAGGAGCTATTCCTGATGCTACATAAATGATGGAATAATCAGAAAGGAGCTTGTGCATTGACACACAGCAGTCATTGTGTAAGCAGAACTCACAGTGTGTTTCAGGTGGCAGCTTGGGGGCAATTGCAATGGAGTGCATCTACAGGGTTACAGAGGCACAACACCAGTGGTGAGGAAGGTGGACTCCAAGCAGCAGTTCCATTGAAACGGACGTATGTCTACACTTCACGGTATAATAATTTCCTGCCGTCAAAGTTTTGGCTGTGTAGAGGCTGTAATGTTAGCACCGGATGCCATTTTGGGCAGGTAGACAGCATGGGCACTGAGATTATGCATCGGAAGTATGCAGATTAGGCAGATTGTGACATCAGTCAGTGTGTAACACTGATTTGGTGCTAGCGATATGATTTTTGTCTTCGATGCTCCAACTAACACCGTTAATCTTGCACAGCTGAATCCTTATTCAGCGCCAGGAAGGAACCTTCACCATTGCTGCTCAAACAGATCAGCAGCTTTGATTGATTTTTGACTGGCTCTTGGTGCATTAGCAGCAAGTGTTTGATGGTTCCTATTTTCATATGAAGTTGGTGAAATCTAGAAGGAGTGGGATTGCATGTGATGAAGGCTTTAGTTTTCACCTCAGGATTTGGACTCCCAACACTTACTCCTGCTCATGGTTCTGTATTTGAATCCCTTTTGGTCCACAGTATGACTCGGAGAATCAGCAGACGTGACACATAGACAACCAACTTGAAGAGGGAGAGGAGGAGGGGAAGAACGGCCTGTAGCAGGGGGTCATATTCAACCAGGGTTGATATGGAGTAACTCTCTTACCTAAACCTCAGCGAGGCGTGTTAGATGTCTCCATTTTACAAAGGAGCTGCTCGCTGAAGTTTACCACCTCTTGCAGACAGATCTGCAGCCTCCAAGCACGGTGAGAATGACATTTCCAGTGGCTGTAAAGGTGACTGCATGTATTGGACTTCTTTGTTTTGGGTTCCTTCCAGATAGTTCTGGGGACATGGCCAATATCTCAGTTCGCCATCCACTGTTGTCATATGAGAGGTGACGCAACCATATGTAAAGAAGGAGAAACAGGATTGTCTTCTCTCTTCCAGAGATAGACAGACGGAGGAGCATTCATGTGTCTTGGCCAGGAGAGTGGGCTTTCCAAATTGCCAACTGTCATTGACCACATGCATGCTTTGGTGGCACTGCATGTTCAGAGATGTACCTCAACAGCAAAGGATTCCACTCACTCAATATGCAGCTGGCTTGCAACCATGTTCAGCACATAATGTTTGTCAATACCCAGTATCCCGATAACAATTATGGTGCTTATATCCTCTGCCAGGCCTCTGTACCATCATTATTTGAGCCACCATGAGAGACCAGAGGATGGATGCTTGCTAATGAAGTCTATTCGCTGACCACCTGGAACATGGCTCAGGTGCGCAGTCCATATAGATCCAAGCAGTGTACATGTAATGAGAGCTCTGCTGCCACACGGAAAATGTAAATGAGCAAAGCATTGGGGCCCTTAAGCAATGTTTACACTGTCTGAGTTGTTCTAGAGTAGCCTACGGTACTTACCAGAATGTGTGTTACAATTCATTCTGGTCTACTGCGTCCTTCACAAGATCACCATCATGAGAGCAGAGCCCTCATCATCAGGTATATGACAACCAGTTGAGGTAGAAAATGAAGAGGTAGGAAGACCGAGGAGGAGGAAACCAACACTTCCCCTATCTGTCATTGGCTCGAGCAATTGCAGTGCCAGTAAATATAACCCCAATTCCCCATTCAAAAGTCTTGCACCTTACCACCCCGCTGTAGCGCCCATTACACTGCCCTCTTGGCCACAATACTGAAATAAAAGCCACCACAAAGCAGACATTCCAAACTAACTTTATCATACAAACCATCCAATATTCTGTACAAAAGTTAACTCGTCACCCTCACGTGACACCTTTAGTGCCTGTCTACTATGTGCCTGTGTCTGTCCTAAGTGCTCCTATATAGTGCTATCCCAGTGGCTGCAGGAGGCTGCTGATGTTCGGTGGGGGAGACTGCAGATGGCTTTTCATGATAACCTTGAGTTTCTTTAACTCTGTTCTGGCTGACCTTGGGCTGTACCACGTGCATGTGCATAGCCAGTGCACCGGGTGAGTGGCAGAAGCAGGATGTTGGATGCTGTTATCCTTAGAGAACATGGTCAGGGCTGCGCTCCAGAGCCACAGCCACTGACCTGGGTGAGAAGATGCAGCCACACCTTCCATCAGTTAGCTCCTGCTGCCTCCGAATGTGGGCCACTTTGTCCTGCAAGAGAGAGGCACTTGTGTAATTGAATGGCATGCAATTTGTTTGTGTGATGTGGCTGTCCTGGTTGTGCATGTGCAAGATGTGAGATGCATCTGCGGCTGAAGCTGTACTAAATGAGGGTGTACAAATGTGAGGTATGAATAGTGCTTTAGAGATTATTAGAAGGTGAGTGAATGCAGTGCACTGAATTCATCTGTGTGTGAAGTTTGGGTTCAGTTGTAAGGTTAGCATTTGAGGATGAATTCATTTTCCGTGACCACTCGTGAGGTCCTCAGGGCTACACTACTTATATTGACAGCAGTGGCTCTCTGGTCACACTACCTTCACACAGTTGTCTGGAGGAATTCTTGGCCCCATGTTGATAGAGGACCTCTTTTCTCCTGTTCGTCATATGTATCAAAGTTCCAGTGCTGCATCAGAGAACCTGGCAGCATCCTTTCCCCACTATTGTACTATTCATCACTCTTTTTGCACAGTAAAAGGTCTTACAACACCAGGTTAAAGTCCAACAGGTTTGTTTCGAATCACGAGCTTTCGGAGCACAGCTCCTTCCTCAGGTGACTGAAGAGGTGGGTTCCAGAAACATATATATAGACAAATTCAAAGATTCAAGACGATACTTTGAATGCGAGTCTTTGCAGGTAATTAAGTCTTTACAGGTCCAGATGGAGCAACTGGAGAGAAAGATTATCACAGGTTAAAGAGATGTGAATTGTCTCAAGCCAGGACAGTTGGTAGGATTTTGCAAGCCCAAGCCAGATGGTGGGGGGGTGAATGTAATGCGACATGAATCCAAGGTCCCGGTTGAGGCCTTACTCACGTGTGTGGAACTTGGCTATAAGTTTCTGCTTGGCGATTCTGCGTTGTCCCGTGTCCTGAAGGCCGTCTTGGAGAATGCTTACCCGAAGATCAGAGGCTGAATGCCCTTGACTGCTGAAGTGTTCCCCGACTGGAAGGAAACGTTCCTGCCTGGCGACAATCGTCGCTGGCCACGATTTGGGCGTTGGAGTCGATTCTGCGCCCGATCGCCGATTACGAATTCGGCGTCATATTTGCACTGTAAATTCTATGAACTGGGTTTTTAATGACAGTGTGATTAATAAAATTTGAACAATGGAACTGGTTCTGAAAATATAATTTTATTATCAGGGCATGCTTTTAAATAGTTAGATTTTTTAAAGCAAAATTAAGATTTTTTTCTCAATTTTACTTTCTCCCTTCACACTATTTGCTCTGTGTAAAAAAAAAATGATTTTATTTAGGTGCTTTTTTATTATTTATGTGTCTGTGAAAATACTTTAATGTGATCGTTTGGACAGTCTGTTAAAATCAATCTAGCTTCATGCTGTGAATGCCCAGTAAAGTGTCAATGCATAACAATCGTTATTAAATTCCACGTTAATGATGGAAAGGGATAAGTATACACTGCAGGGCAAGAGTTATAGCTGGGGGAAGGGCAATTATGATGCCATTAGACGAGACTTGGGGGAGATAAGGTGGAGAAGTAGGCTGCAAGTGTTGGGCACACTGGATAAGTGGGGCTTGTTCAAGGATCAGCTACTGCGTGTTCTTGATAAGTATGTAGCGGTCAGGCTGGGAGGAAGGCGTCGAGCGAGGGAACCGTGGTTTACCAAGGAAGTGGAATCTCTTGTTAAGAGGAAGAAGGAGGCCTATGTGAAGATGAGGTGTGAAGTTTCAGTTGGGGCGATGGATAGTTACAAGGTAGCGAGGAAGGATCTAAAGAGAGAGCTAAGACGAGCAAGGAGGGGACATGAGAAGTATTTGGCAGGAAGGATCAAGGAAAACCCTAAAGCTTTCTATAGGTATGTCAGGAATAAGCGAATGACAAGGGTAAGAGTAGGACCAGTCAAGGACAGGGATGGGAAATTGTGTGTGGAGTCTGAAGAGATAGGCGAGATACTAAATGAATATTTTTCGTCAGTATTCACTCAGGAAAAAGATAATGTTGTGGAGGAGAATGCTGAGCCCCAGGCTAATAGAATAGATGGCATTGAGGTACGTAGGGAAGAGGTGTTGGCAATTCTGGACAGGCTTAAAATAGATAAGTCCCCGGGACCTGATGGGATTTATCCTAGGATTCTCTGGGAGGCCAGGGAAGAGATTGCTGGACCTTTGGCTTTGATTTTTATGTCATCATTGGCTACAGGAATAGTGCCAGAGGACTGGAGGACAGCAAATGTGGTCCCTTTGTTCAAAAAGGGGAGCAGAGACAACCCCGGCAACTATAGACCGGTGAGCCTCACGTCTATAGTGGGTAAAGTCTTGGAGGGGATTATAAGAGACAAGATTTATAATCATCTGGATAGGAATAATATGTTCAGGGATAGTCAGCATGGCTTTGTGAAGGGTAGGTCATGCCTCACAAACCTTATTGAGTTCTTTGAGAAGGTGACTGAACAGGTAGATGAGGGTAGAGCAGTTGATGTGGTGCATATGGATTTCAGCAAAGCGTTTGAGAAGGTTCCCCACGGTAGGCTATTGCAGAAAATACGGAGGCTGGGGATTGAGGGTGATTTAGAGATGTGGATCAGAAATTGGCTAGCTGAAAGAAGACATGGGTGGTGGTTAATGGGAAATGTTCAGAATGGAGTACAGTCACAAGTGGAGTACCACAAGGATCTGTTCTGGGGCCGTTGCTGTTTGTCATTTTTATAAATGACATAGAGGAAGGTGCAGAAGGGTGGGTGAGTAAATTTGCAGACGACACTAAAGTCGGTGGTGTTGTCGATAGTGTGGAAGGATGTAGCAGGTTACAGAGGGATATAGATAAGCTGCAGAGCTGGGCTGAGAGGTGGCAAATGGAGTTTAATGTAGAGAAGTGTGAGGTGATTCACTTTGGAAGGAATAACAGGAATGCGGAATATTTGGCTAATGGTAAAGTTCTTGAAAGTGTGGATGAGCAGAGGGATCTAGGTGTCCATGTACATAGATCCCTGAAAGTTGCCACCCAGGTTGATAGGGTTGTGAAGAAGGCCTATGGAGTGTTGGCCTTTATTGGTAGAGGGATTGAGTTCCGGAGTCGGCAGGTCATGTTGCAGCTGTACAGAACTCTGGTACGGCCGCATTTGGAGTATTGCGTACAGCTCTGGTCACCGCATTATAGGAAGGACGTGGAGGCTTTGGAGCGGGTGCAGAGGAGATTTACCAGGATGTTGCCTGGTATGGAGGGAAAATCTTATGAGGAAAGGCTGATGGACTTGAGGTTGTTTTCGTTGGAGAGAAGAAGGTTAAGAGGAGACTTAATAGAGGCATACAAAATGATCAGGGGGTTGGATAGGGTGGACAGTGAGAGCCTTCTCCCGCGGATGGAAATGGCTGGCACGAGGGGACATAACTTTAAACTGAGGGGTAATAGATATAGGACAGAGGTCAGAGGTAGGTTCTTTACGCAAAGAGTAGTGAGGCCGTGGAATGCCCTACCTGCTACAGTAGTGAACTCGCCAACATTGAGGGCATTTAAAAGTTTATTGGATAAACATATGGATGATAATGGCATAGTGTAGGTTAGATGGCTTTTGTTTCGGTGCAACATCGTGGGCCGAAGGGCCTGTACTGCGCTGTATTGTTCTATGTTCTATGTTCTATGTTCTAATCGAAGTGAAGTTCTCACCAGAGAGATCACCTGATCCCTCAGCGAGACTTACACTATCGTCAGCAGCCAACATCTTTGCTCCACCACTGATTGCAAATTCTGCGTCTTAATTTGTATCCTAAGGAATTCTGAATTTATTTTCATCAATATCGATTTTATAATATCAGTCACAGATTACTCCTTCTGATGTGATCATGTATCTTAAAATAGTCTGGACTACATATATATGACCAATTTAGGCGTAGTAGGAATAGTTTATGGCAAACTTATGTGCCATGTTTATGCGTGCATTTGTGTAATTCAAAGATATTACAACATACACTGTATGTTGTGGCGTATAGGTTGACCTTAGCCTCCAAAAATCCTTCCAAAAACTGACATTTACTTGTATGTCAAATATAGAATGTGAACTATCGGTGTAGGTGGTTGTCATTTCCAAAAGTGAAAAGAAAACCCACTGTTAATTCATGTAAAATTAGCGTGACATCTTTTTCTGCAGGAATTAATTGAGCAAAGATACCTTTCACCACAGTCAGTGTTTTAGAACCGTCAATTTAATTGTCTTTGTCATCCAATGCAAAGAGTTTATGTTTATTGGGTTCATTCTGGCATTATCATCTTTGTAAGGATCCCACTCTTGCTCAAATTTGGTGCTTTCAGTTTTATAATAATTTCTTATAATAACTCGCTACCGGAGGAGGTAGTGGAAGCAGGGACGATAGGGACATTTAAGGGGCATCTTGACAAATATATGAATAGGATGGGAATAGAAGGATACGGACCCAGGAAGTGTAGAAGATTGTAGTTTAGTCGGGCAGCATGGTCGGCACGGGCTTGGAGGGCCGAAGGGCCTGTTCCTGTGCTGTACATTTCTTTGTTCTTTGTTCTTTGTTCTTCACAACAGATCATATTCCGCTCCATCGATTGAATTGGATATTCTGCATTTTTTTGAACAAGATGATTTTGGTGCACTGATAGTATGCCACGATTTGATAATGAACAACAAGTGGGCAGTATACATACTTCCACTCTTGATGACGGTTTTTTCCAAACAGCCGTCCATCTATTCCATTCAGTGGGAGTATGATCCTTGAATTGCTTGTTGAGGCACACATCCATAGGTTGAACTATGGATATCAGTACAACTGCAAAGTGGGTGTTATTTCTTCGCAGGCATCATTTCATCTATTGAGCTCATCAGTTATATGGGATCTGAACATCGAGTCATAAAATCATAGATCTACAACCGCACAGAATGAGGTAATTCATCGCATCAAATCAATGCCATTTCTCCCTAGAGCAATTTCAATCAATTTTGTTTCCCCACTCTATCCCTGTAAGTCTATTTCCCTCCAGTGCACATCCAATTTTCTTTTAAAATCATTCAGCATCGCCACTTCCACAAAGCTTATTGGCAATGAGTTGCAGGCCATTACCACTAAGGTCCTCCCTGCATCTCTTGACCAAAATCTTCCACCAACCTTATTGGCAATGAGTTGCAGGCCATTACCACTAAGATCCTCCCTGCATCTCTTGACCAAAATCCTAAGTCTGTGTCCCTGAGTCCTTTACACCCCTTCAATTTATTGCTAATTATCTAAGAGTCGCTTAAATGTCCCTAATGACTCTGACTCCACCATCTCTGCTGGTAGTGCATTCCACACACCCACCACTCTCTGTGTAAAGAACCTACCTCTGACATCTCCCCTATACCTTCCTCTAATCACCTTAAAATTTCAATCAATTTCAATCCTCGTGACAGCCATTTCCTTGGGGAAAAGTCTCTGGCTATCCATGCCTCTCATCACCTTGTACACTTCTATCTAGTCACCTTTCTGCCTTCTTCGCTCCAATGAGAAAAGCCCTAGCTCTCTCAACCTTTCTTTATAAGACATGCCCTCCAGTCCAGGCAGCATCCTGGTAAATCTCCTCTGTGCCCTCTCCAAAGCATCCACATCCTTCCTATAATGAGGCAACCAGAACTGAACACAATATTCCAAGTGTGGTCTAACTAGAGTTTTATAAAGCTGCAGCAAAACCTCGCGGCTCTTAAACTCAATCCCCCTGTTAATGAAAGCCAACACACCATACGCCTTCTTAACAACCCTATCAACCTGGGTGGCAACTTTGAGGGATCGATGTACGTGGACCCCAAGAACCGTCCGTTCCTCCACACTTCCAAGAATCCTGCCTTTAACCCTGTATTCAGCATTCAAATTTGACCTTCCAAAATGAATCACTTCACATTTATCAAGGTTTAACTTCATCTACCACTTCTCAGCCCAGCTCTGCATCCTGTCAATGTCCTGTTGTAACCTGCAACAACCCCCAACACTAACTACAACTCCCCCAACCTTCATGTTCTCGTCAAACGTACTAACCCAGCCTTCCACTTCCTCATGCAAGTCATTTATAAAAACCACAAAGAGCAGAGGTCCCAGAACAGATCCTTGCGGGACACCACTGGTCACTGACCTCCAGGCGGAATACTTTCCATCCATTATCACTCGCTGTCTTCTTTTGCCAGCCAATTCTGTATCGAGACAGCCAAATCTCCCTGTATCCCATGCCCCCTAACTTTCTGAATGAGCCTACCATGGGGAACCTTATCAAATGCCTTACTGAAATCCATATATACCACATCCACTGCCCGACCTTCATCAATATGTCTCGTCACATCCTCAAAGAATTCAATGAGGCTTGTGAGGCATGACCTGCCCCTCACAAAACCATGCTGACTATCTTTAATCAAACTATGTTTTTCTAAATAATCATAAATCCAATCTCTCAGAATCCTTTCCAATATTTTGCTCACCACAGACATAAGACTAATGGGGTCTGTAATTCCCAGGGATTTCCCTGTTCCCTTTCTTGAACAGGGGAACAACATTTGCCTCCCTCCAATCATCCGGTACTACTCCAGTGGAGAGTGAGGACGCAAAGATCATCACCAAAGGTGCAGCAATCTCCTCCCTTGCTTCCCGTAGTAATCTTGGGTATATCCTGTCAGGCCATGGGGACTTATCTATCCTGATGCTTTTCAAATTTTCCAGCACATCCTCCTTCTTAATATCAACCTGTTTGAGTCTATCAACCTGGTTCACACTGTTCTCATGGGCAACAAGGTCCGTCTCACCAGTGAATATTGAAGCAAAATATTCATTGAGGGCCTGCCCCATCTCCTCAGACTCTAGGCACATGTTCCCACCACCATCCCTGATCGGCCCTACTCTCACTCTGATCATCCTCTTATTTCTCACACAAGTGTAGAACGCCTTGGGGTTTTCCCTAATCCTTCTCGTCAGGGCTTTTTCATGCCCCTTTCTAGCTCTCCTCAGTCCATTTTTGAGTTCCTTCCTGGCTACCTTGTAACCCTCTAGAGCCGAGTCAGATCCTTGCTTCCTCCACCTTATGTAAGCTTCCTTCTTCCTCTTGACTAGAAGCTCCACTTCTCTTGTCATCCAAGGCTCCTTCACCTTACCATTCCTTCCTCGTCTCAGTGGGACAAAATTATTCAGCACTCGCAGCAAGTGCTCCTTAAACAATCCCCACATTACTGTTGTGCATTTCCCCAAGAACAATTGTTCCCACTTTATGCTCCTCAGCTCCTGTTAATAACAGTATAATTTGCCCTCCCCCAATTAAATACCTTCCCATACTGTGTGTTCCTATCCCTCTCCATGACTATGGTAAAGGTCAAGGAGTTGTGGTCACTATCACCGAAATGCTCTCCCACCAAGACATCTGACACCTGGCCTGGTTCGTTGCCGAGCACCATGTCCAATATGGCCTCCCCCCTAGTCGGCCTATCTACATATTGAGTCAGGAATCCTTCCTGTGCACACCTGGCAATCTGCTCCATCCAAACCATTTGCACTAAGGAGGTTCCAGTCAATATTAGGGAAGTTGAAGCCACCCATGACAACAACTCTGTTACTTCTGCACTTTTCCAAGATCTGCCGCCCAATCTGTTCCTCTATCTCTCTGCTGCTATTGGGGGCCTATAGAAAACTCCCAATAAAGTGACTGCTCCTTTCTTGTTTCTGACTTCCACCCATACTGACTCAGTAGACAAACCCTCCTCAACTACCTCATTTTCTGCAGCTGTGGTGCACTCCCTAATTAACAGTGCCACTCCCCCTCCTATTTTACCTCCCTCCCTATTCTTCTGAAAACATCTAAACCCCGGAACATCTAACAACCATTCCTGCCCCTGTGAAATCCATGTATCTGTAATGGCCACAACATCGTAGTTCCAAGTACTGATCCATGCTCTAAGTTAATCTCCCTTATTCCTGACACTCCTTGCATACAAACAGACACACTTTAACCCATTCCACTGAGTGCAACTTTGCCTTATCAATTGTCTGTCCTTCCTCACAGACTTGCTGCCTACTATTTCTGCCTGTTCAACAGCTACTCTATCCTCTGATCCATAGCTCTGGTTCCCATACCCCTGCCAAACTAGTTTAAACCCTCCCGAAGAGCTCTAGCAAACCTCCCACCCAAGATATTGGTGCCCCTCCAGTTTAGGTGCAATCCATCCTTCATGTACAGGTCCCACCTTCCCCAGAAGATAGCCCAATGATCCACATATCTGAAGCCTTCCCTCCTGCACCAGCCCTGTAGCCACGTGTTCAGCTGCACTCGCCCTCTGTTCCTTGCCTCACTTGCAAGCCTGAGATCACTACTCTGCTTGTCCTGCTCTTTAACTTCCAACCGTACTCCCTAAAATCACTTTTTAGATCCTCATCCCTTTTCTTAGCTATGTCATTGGTGCCAATGTGCACCACAACATCTGGCTGCTCACCCTTCCCTTAAGAATCCTGTAGACTCGATCCGAGACATCCCTGGCACTGGCACCCGGGAGGCAACATACCTTCCGGGAGTCTCGCTTGCGACCACAGAATCTCCTATACATTCCCCTAACCATTGAGTCTCCTATCACTATTGCTTTTCTATTCTTCCCCCCTTCCCTTCTGAGCCACAGAGCCAGACTCAGTGCCAGAGACCTGGTTGCTAAGACCTTCCCCCGATAGGTCACCCCCCTCCCAACAGCATCCAAAAGGGCAGTACGGTAGCATTGTGGATAGCACAATTGCTTCACAGCTCCAGGGTCCCAGATTCGATACCAGCTTGGGTCACTCTCTGTGCGGAGTCTGCACATCCTCCCCGTGTGTGCGTGGGTTTCCTCCAGGTGCTCCGGTTTCCTCCCATAGTCCAAAGATGTGCAGGTTAGGTGGATTGGCCATGATAAGTTGCCCTTAGTGTCCAAAATTGCCCTTAGTGTTGGGTGGGGTTAGTGGGTTATGGGGATAGGGTGGAGGTGTTGACCTTGGGTAGGGTGCTCTTTCCAAGAGCCGGTGCAGACTTGATGGGCCGAATGGCCTTCTGCACTGTAAATTCTATGAATGAAAACATTATACTTGTTTTGAAGGGGAACGGCCATGAGGGATCCCTGCACTGTCTGCCCGTTTGTTTTCCTTCCCCTGACTGTAAACCAGCTACTCTTGTCCTGTGCCTTGGGTGTGGCTACCTCCCTGTACTCTTCTCTATCACCCCCTCTGCCTCCCGGATGATCCGAAGTTCATCCAGCTCCAGTTCCCTAACACGGTCTCTGAGGAGCTGGAGTTTGGTGCACTTCCCGCAGGTGTAGTCAGCGGGGACACGGTGGTATCCCTCACCACCCACATCCTACAGGAGGAGCATGCAACTGCCCTAGCCTCCATCCCTTCTGATCTTATATAATGTAGCTGCCCTGTGGACCAACTGGAGAGTTTGGTGACTGAGGGAGTTAGGTGAGGAGGGAGCAAGGTGCTCCTTTCATTTCATTTCCTCAAATTTAAACACATTTACCTTTTATTCATAACAAGAATTATAATGAAATATGCAATATATACAATCGGTTAACGATTATCTAATGCCTAACCATTCCCCCCCCCCCCGACTTAAATTCTCCCCACCCTCTACACACACACACAAGACAGACAAATACAGGGGAGGTGAGAGATATTAAGTAAAGTACGGAAGATAAGTGTCTTTGATTTCAGATGATTGTTTCTAGAACCTGTCCTCTCTTCAAACTTTGCTTTCAGTGCAGGTTTTCACTGTAGATTCATTCAGGCCTCGACAGTTTCAGAAATACAGCAGCTTTTCTGGAGAAAATATGAGCGAGAAAGACAGAGAGTCATTTCCTCCAGGCGTCCAGGATTCAATTTCCTTAGGCCTCTGGAAATCATCCCACTCAGGCAGGATCCAATCACCACCTGTCACCTGGCTGAATACAGCCTTTTGGTCAATTAATTGGCCACTAGCCAACCAATCGAACAGAGTCCCTCCACATCTCATGGGTGCCACAGAATCTGAGTTCTCCCGTCCAAAGAAGGGTGTACTACATTGTAATTTTTGAATTTCTCATTTCCCCTGCTCGACTTAAAGATACAGGTCCATTAAGCATCCATGGATCAAAATGATAACAGTAAAAATAAAGCAAGGGAAAAAGGGAAAACAGGAAGGGCCCTTACACTTGGAAACCCTACTGGTATCAGCAAAGCAAATTAAGGCTTGGACACAAAAGGACCGACGTTATCAGAACTAAAACACATGGTCCTGGGCAGGAGGACAACTCCTGATGACATGAAGCCATATCTCACTAAGCGAGAAGAACTTGCTGTCGATGGTGGTGTAATCCTGTGGGGATTCTGGGTGCTTGTTTGCCACCCAGGGCAGCACCCAATTTTAATGGAACTACATAATGGTCACCATGGGGTTTCTAAAATGTAGATACTTGCCAGGAGTTATGTTTGGTGGCCCAGGCTCAACATGGACATTGGAAACTTGATAAAACAATGTAACTTATGCCAAGAAAACCAGAACCCCCCCCCGCTTCAGCCTCCTTACTCCCATGGGAGTGGCCAGGCAGGTGATGGGTGAGGGTGCATGTAAACTTCACGAGGTCTTTCTTGTGTTCTAAATTTGTGATCTTGGTGGATACACATTCTAAGTGGATGGAGGTACATCGCATTGCCTCTAAGACCTCCCATGCCACGATTGAGAAACTTTGACAGGTTTTGTACACAGCATTCTGGAAGTCTTAGTCTCGAACAATGACACGGCCTTCACCAGTATCTCTTCCACACCTTTTGCTATCCATAGTTCTCTCCATCCACATCCATCTAACTGTTGTCATGAACATGCACAAATGTTCCTGCGGGAAACTTAATTCTTGGCATGGTTTTACATCTGAAAAGACCTTTGTTCCCTCGGCCATGCAAGATAGTCCCATCGTGAACCTTGTCTTCACATGTCCTGTCATTTTCATTGCATAGTTTGGCTGCTCGGCATCAGATAGCAGTAAAAACATGAGCACCCATTAAATCCCATCGACAACATAGATGAAACGCCCATGGATTTATAATATCCATGTGACTTAATGGATCCTTGTATTTTTGCCGCTATTTGATGATGAAATGCTGGAAACTGGTCAATTTGGCCACAAGGCTTTTGGTAATCTCTGATCAATCTTGGTCTTCTGCCGCAACACTAAACTGATTGGAAAGTGGCTACACCAACAAGCTGTTGCTCTGAAATCTTTGGAACTCAAGAGTTCTGTTTGGCCTACTTAAGTGCGTACATACAAATTGCATTTCTGTTGAAGATGTAACCATTCCAATGATTTTCACTGACCCATCCTGATACATGCTTTTCAAGATTAGGCCAGAGGCTGATTCCAATTCTGATGGGGCGCTTGGTGTTGGGCACTTTCATTAGGGCATATTTGTTTCTGCGGCAGCTTTTCTTTCACACAGAATTTTTTCGTTAAATCACTATTATTCGATGAGTTGGCAAATGTTACAACTTTTAGCTTGAAAAAAGCTTTGCACTTCAGTCATTTGGTTGGTGGACCCGTTTCTGTTTATCACTTGCCAGGCTCACCGTATCAGGTATATAAAATATGCATTTCTACGGTGAAAACTAATTACTGATTACGAATGTGAAGATGGCATTTTGTAGCTGGAAAAGGGGTCAAGTTACTTGCCACGTATACGTAAAACAAAAACATGTTTTTTGTGCCGAAGAATGGGGTTGCCTTATACATTGGGTCAACTTGTATGCTGCAGTACATGGCTTATTTTTCTCAGGGTGTCAGTGTTGTCCTGCTATTTTTTCAAGATTCAAAACCTAGAATTATCCAATGGACATACATTTAATTTTCTTCAAACATGTGCCTAATTTACATATTGTACATGGTGACCTGTACACCGGATTCCTATCCATGTTTAAGAAATGGTGTCTGCCTACCACTCAAGTTGTTACTGGAAAACTGGCATTTAAATAAAAGAATCTGGTTCGAGAGATAAATAATGTATGCCTGGATGTGTTGAATGTAAGAAATCAAAGAGTAGCTTTCCTGTATGGGATATATTGATAGTGGGGGAAAAAGTGGTGTAGAATCCGCACACAATGATCACAAGGAATGAAGTGTCGAATGCAAAAATAATGCTTTATGAATACGTACATATAACTAGTCTACTCCCCAAAGGGTCTCTCGCCCCGATGTACACTCAGGTCAGGGTTTTTATGCTCCGTGGGCTCCCCTAGTTGAGGTTGAAGCCTGACACATTACCAAGGAAGTTAGTACTCGGTAGAGATTACGGGGAACCAGATGGTTAGCACCCCGTGACCTCTTGGAAGTTGTAACACTCCCCCACCCTAAGTCCTGAGTGACATCTGCATTTGTGGACTGGCACGAGGACCCCTTTGCTCTCTTTGCCTGGGATTGGTGCTCAGGTGTTGTCTGTGGGGGGGGGGGGGGGGTCCGGAGGCGTATACTGGACAAGGGATCAATGTGGAGCAATAGGGTGGAGCTGTGCAGCTGGTTTGGCGTCGGGAACCCAGTCGGTGGCCTCTGCCGATGGATGAATCTCCATGTCAGAGTCAGATGGGTATGCGTCCACCATCTCGGCGTCCTGGAGCCATGACCGATGGGGCCGGGGGCATCGGCGGCAGCGGAGGAGGGGGGATGAGTGGAACCTGGATATCCAGGAACAATCCGGCAGACCAGGGACACTGCTGCGCAGGTGGCCCGTGTGCTTCTTCAACTCGTGGCCTTGTACTCGTACTTTGTATGAGACCAGCCCGGTCTGTGTCTGTACCACACCTGGGATCCATGTGGTGCCGTTGCCAAAGTTCTGGACATACACTGAGACACCCGGTGAGGAATGTTTTAGGGGCGTATGCCTGATCACGTCCGCCTTGGACCTATCTTGCCTGCGACGGGCCTTCCTGCAAATGTCCAGGAACACCAAACTCAGCCGAGTGCGGAGACGGCAGCCCATTAGTAACTCGGATGGTGCGACCCCCATCGTCGCATGCGGCGTGGTTTGATAACAGAAAAGGAACCTGACTAACTGCGTCTCCAAAAGTCCCATCCTCATCTCCACTGTAGAATCCGCACAGATTGATCACAAGGAACGAAGTGTAAGATGCATAAATAAAGTTTTTTAAAATACGTACATATGACTACTCCACTCCATGAAGGGTCTCCCGCCCCGACCTACACTCAGGTCAGGGTTTTATACACAATGGGCTCCACTCGTTAAGGGTTATGCCCCCCCCCCACACACACCCTCCATTCCTATTCGGTGGAGGTCACGGGGAACAGGATGGACCGCACCCTTTGACCTCCATGGAGATTGTAACAGGTAGTGTAGTGGTATTGTCGTTGGACTAGTAATCCAGAGACCCAGGGAAATGTCTTGGGACAGGGGTTCCAATCCCACCACGGCAGATGGTGAAATTTAATTTTTATAAAAATCTGGAATTAAAACCAATGAAACGTTTTGATTGTTGTAAAATCCAATCTGGTTCATTTAATGTCAGAATAATATTTGCAATCCTTACCCGGTTGGCCTACGTGACCCACAGCAATGTGGTACTCTTAAATGCCCTCTGAAATGACCTAGCAAGTCATCTTCTCTCTGAGAAGAGAGCTCAGGATGTAGTGGAGTGGCTGAAGCTGTCATCGCTTGGCCATTTAGTGTGAGCAGACGTTGGATGGAATTGTGGTGAACCTCCATGTTCACTAGACACTAGGGGCTGGATTCTCCGCCCCGCCATGCCACATTTCTGCCCTGACCCGCCGGCGGGATTCTCCATTACGCCAGCCGGTCAATGGGGTTTCCCATTGTAGGGCAGCCCCACGCCATCGGGAAACCACCGGGCGCTGGCAAAATGGAGCATCCCGCCGGCGGAGAGTCCCGCCCATGGTACCCATTTGGTGACCAAGACTCACTGGAATCCATAAAAGAAAATACATAATAGGGCAACACAGGGTACACGATGTAACTAGGTAACACCAGCATCGGCTGAAGCATACAGGGTGTAGTGTTAAGAGGTCAGTCCATAAGAGGGTCATTTAGGAATCTGGTATCAGCGGGGAAGAAGATGTTTTTGAGTCTGTTCGTGTATGTTCTCAGACTTCTGTATCTCCTGCCCGATGGAAGAAGTTGGAAGAGTGAGTAAGCCGGGTGGGAGGGGTCTTTGATTATGCTGCCCACTTTCCCCAGGCAGCGGGAGGTGTAGATGGAGTTAATGGATGGGAGGCAGGTTCGTGTGATGGATTGGGCTGTGTTCATGACTCTCTGAAGTTTCTTGTGGTCTTGGGCAGAGCAGTTGCCATACCAGGCTGTGATGCAGCCAGATAGGATGCTTTCTATGGTGCATCTGTAAAAGTTGGTAAGAGTTAATGTGGACATGCCAGATTTCCTTAGTTTTCTGAGAAAGTATAGGAGCTGTTGTGCTTTCTTGTTGTGCTTTCTTGGTGGTAGCGTTGATGTGGGTGGACCAGGACAGATTTTTGGAGATGTGTACCCCTAGGAATTTGAAGCTACTAAACATCTCCACCTCGGTCCCATTGATGCTGACAGGGGTGTGTACAGTATTTTGCTTTCTAAAGTCAATGACCAGCTCTAGTTTTGCTGTCATTGAGGGATAGATTGATGTCGCTGCACCACTCCACTAGGTTCTCAATCTCCCTCCTGTATTCTGACTCGTCGTTATTCGAGATCCGGACCACTATGGGCATATCGCCAGCAAACTTGTAGATGGTGTTGGAACCAAATTTTGCCACGCAGTCATGTGTGTACAGAAAGCATAGGAGGGGGCTAAGTACACAGCCTTGCGGGGCCCCGGTATTGAGGACTAATGTGGAGGAGGTGTTGTTGTTTATTCTTATTGATTGTGGTCTGTGGGTTAAAAAGTCGAGGATCCAGTTGCAGAGTGAGGAGCCAAGTCCTAGTTTTTGGAGCTTTGATATGAGCTTGGCTGGGATTATGGTGCTGAAGGCGGAGCTGTAGTCAGTAAATAGGAGTCTGATGTAGGAGTCCTTGTTGTCGAGATGCTCTAGCGATGGGTGTAGGGCCAGGGAGATGACATCTGCTGTGGACCGGTTGCGGTGGTATGCGAATTGCAGTGGATCAAGGCGTTCAGGGAGTATGGAGGTGATGCGCTTCATGACCATCCTCTCGAAGCACTTCATTATGACTGAAGTCAGGGCCACTGGACGGTAGTCATTGAGGCATGGTGCCTGGATTTTCTTTGGCACTGGTAAGATGGTGGTCTTCTCGAAGCAGGTGGGGACTTCGGAGCGCAGTAGGGACAGGTCACAGATGTCCGTGAACACATCTGCCAGCTGGCCCATGCAGGCTCTTAGTGCACAACCAGGGATCCCGTCCTGACCCGTCGCCTTCCAAGGGTTCACTTTCAGGAAAGCCGATCTGACTTTGGGAGCTTTGACGGTGGGTATGGGTGTGTTAGGGCTGCTGGGGCAGTCGACAGCGGATCGTTGGTTTCCTGCTTGAACCGAGCATAGAATGCATTGAGTTCATCGGGGAGGGGTGCGCTTCTGTTAGAGATACTGTCATGATATTCAAACACACACATCATGATGGACACACTAACAGGCAAATCAGAGTACACAACACCACAACCAATCACAGACAAGAACACCAACCACATAAAAAGCACGAGGACGACACCTGGTGGTCAGTAGGTCTGGGGAGAAGGGAACAAGAAAGAGCTGTTAAAACATTACAAGCAGGAGACCCCCACGTGCAGAGTGCACAGACCAAACTGTAAATAGTAAGTTTAAATAAAATAGCGTTGTACCATATACAACCGTGTTGGCTCATCTGTGTGTCAGAACACCCAACACCACATGGTACAGGAGTGGATCGATACCTGCCTACTAACCTGCCATTCTGGACATGGACCACACCGACAAACCGCAGCCGATGCAAGTCGCGGGGAACCTAGGTACCAATTGGAAGCTCGACAGGCAGCGATTTGACCTGTACATCCGTGCCACCGAAAAACAGAATGCCTCGGATGACACGAAGATTGCAATGCTCCTCTTCTACGCAGGTCAGCACGCCACCAACGTCTTCAACTCACTGGTGTTCGAAGAAGGCGAAAACCAATCTAAATATGACACGGTCATCCTCAAACTGGACCAGCACTTTCAAGTTGAAGTAAATGAAAGTTTTGAAAGATACCTCTTTCAGCAACGCCTGCAAGGTAAGGAGGAGCTTTTTCAACCCTTCTTGACGCACCTCCGGATTCTAGCGCAGTCCTGCGGTTACGGCACCACCACAGAGTCCATGATCAGGGACCAGATTGTTTTTGGCGTTGCCTCTAGTGGCCTACGCCAGCAGCTTCTTAAAATGAAAAGCCTCACCTTAGCGTCTGCTGTGGAAGCCTGTGTCCTCCACGAAAATGCTACCTGCCGTTTTGCCCGATTTCAGGCGTCCGAGTTGGCACGGAGGGGGTCCCCAGCCGTCGAATCGGCAAGCCAGGCCGCCCACGACGTCGAACGCATCCAGGCCGTCGATTACTTCCCGACCCACGGCCCGGACGACAGCGGCCGCTTCCCGAGCTTTTCGCGGTCTCCCGCGCAGGTGCGCGCCAAAAATAACGGCCACAACGAGGGACGCACTGCGCAGGCGCGCCCACCGCAAGATCGCACTGCGCATGCGCAGTGGCGCAACGAACGCCGTGACGTGCGGCAATTGTGGAGCTCTACATTTAAAAGGGCAATGTCCTGCAAAAAACCGACAGTGCCTCAGATGTGGCAAGATGGGCCACTACGCAGCCCACTGTCGTTCGGCTCAACCCATGGATCCGGCGCATCCTCGACAATCTCGCAGACAAGTCAGGACCGTCCAGCCCACGCATCAAGACTTCCAGTTAAGTGATGCAGATGACCAGGATGCCTTCCGCGTTTCCGTCATTGATGTCAACAAGGTCAATGCCATCAATCCAGCCGATGAGTGGTGTGCCACCCTGACGGTCAACCGATCGCGCGTCGCCTTCCGTCTGGACACCGGCGCATCCGCCAACCTGATTGCATACTCTGCAGTCCAGGCCATGAAGGTCAAACCACCCATCACGCCATCCCGGCTCAAGATGGTTGACTATAACGGGAACGTCATCCCGTCCATAGGATCTTGCCAGCTACAGGTGACTCACAAGATGTACACTGCCACACTCCCCTTCAAAGTTGTCGGCTCATCAAAGGACTCGTTACTGGGCGCACAGGCGTGTAAGGTCCTTCACCTGGTACAGCGCATTATGTCTCTCTCTCCAGATGAGATATCCGACTTCCCGGATGCTGAGTTCCACGCAAATCTCCATTCCCTCCTTGCTCACAACCAGGAGGTTTTTGAAGGCATGGGGACATTGCCATACACGTACAAGATTCGACTCAGACCGGACGCCATCCCTGTCGTTCACGCACCTCGCAGGGTTCCTGCGCCACTCAAAGACCGCCTCAAGGCACAACTGCAGATTCTTCAGGACCAAGGGGTCCTATCCAGGGTCACGGAGCCCACGCCATGGGTCAGCTCCATGGTCTGTGTAAAGAAGCCCTCTGGCGAGCTCCGTATATGTATAGATCCTAAAGATCTGAATAACAACATCATGCGGGAACACTATCCCATCCCGAAACGAGAAGACCTCACCAGCGAGATGGCGCGAGCCAAAATATTCACCAAATTGGATGCGTCCAAAGGATTCTGGCAGATCCAACTGGACCCGGCCAGCCGAAGACTATGCACATTCAACACCCCTTTTGGCAGATTCTGCTACAACCGGATGCCATTCGGCATCATTTCAGCATCTGAAGTTTTCCACCGCATTATGGAGCAGATGATGGAAGGCATCGAAGGGGTACGTGTATATGTGGACGATATCATCATTTGGTCCACCACTCCGCAGGAACACATGCATCGTCTACGACGTGTCTTCACCCGCATACGACAAAATGGCCTGCGTCTCAACCGTGCGAAGTGTGCCTTCGGCCAGACGGAGCTGAAATTCCTCGGGGACCACATCTCGAGGTCAGGGGTCCGTCCCGATGCAGACAAGGTTAGCGCCATCACAGCCATGCCACGACCGGCTGACAAAAAGGCTGTCTTAAGATTCCTGGGCATGGTCAACTTCCTTGGGAAGTTCATTCCCAACCTGGCTTCTCATACAACAAATATGCGCCATCTCGTAAAAAAATCGACAGAATTCAACTGGCACCAATCGCATCAGCGGGAATGGGAGGAGCTCAAGCACAAACTGGTCACGGCACCAGTGCTGGCCTTCTTTGACACGACTCGCCCTACAAAGATCTCAACAGACGCCAGCCAATCTGGTATTGGAGCGGTACTCCTGCAAAAAGACAGCACGTCGTCATGGGCCCCGGTTGCATATGCCTCACGAGCCATGACCCCTACCGAACAGCGCTACGCGCAAATCGAAAAATTTGGGCTTGTTAACTGGACTGGACAAGTTCCACGACTATGTATATGGCCTGCCACGATTTACGGTCGAAACTGACCACCGCCCCCTGGTCAACATCATTAACAAAGACCTGAACGACATGACTCCTCGCCTCCAGCGCATCTTACTTAAACTCAGGAGGTACGATTTTGAACTGATCTACACTCCGGGGAAGGAGCTCATCGTGGCGGACACTCTTTCCCGAGCAGTGAGCACACCACCAGATGCGGAGGGGTTCGTGCGTCAAATTGAGGCACACGTAACTCTGACAGCAGCAAATCTGCCAGCTGATGATCCTAGTCTGGCCCACATACGCGCAGAGACGGCGACTGACCCCCTTCTGCAGCGAGTGATGCGCCACATGACGGAAGGTTGGCTCAAAGGGCAGTGCCCCCAGTTTTATAATGTGCGAGATGATCTTACCAACATAGACGGGGTCCTTATGAAGCCACACAGGATCGTTATTCCGCACAGCGTGCGCCAGATGATTCTTCATCAACTACACGAAGGCCACTTGGGCGTCGAAAAATGCAGACGAAGGGCCCGGGAGGCGGTATATTGGCCGGGTATTAATGAAGACATAGCCAACATGGTGCTCAACTGCACAACCTGTCAGAGGTTTCAGCCGGCGCAACCTCTGGAAACACTTCTACCACACGAGATGGTGACGTCCCCCTGGGCGAAGGTGGGTGTTGACCTATTTCACGCGCTCGGCAGAGATTACATCGTTATTATAGACTACTTCTCAAACTACCCGGAAGTCATGCCTCTCCATGATCTGACGTCGTCCGCAGTCATTGGGGCCTGCAAGGAAACATTTGCTCGCTATGGCATTCCAAGGACTGTCATGTCAGACAATGGACCCTGCTTCGCCAGCCGTGAATGGTCGTCCTTTGCCGAAGCATATGGATTCACTCATGTGACATCCAGCCCTCTACATCCACAATCGAACGGGAAGGCTGAAAAGGGTGTCCACATCGCCAAGCGGCTCCTGTGCAAGGCGGCTGCTGCCGGATCGGACTTTAACCTTGCCTTGCTGGCCTATCGATCGGCCCCGCTATCCACGGGTCTCTCGCCAGCGCAGCTACTAATGGGTCGCTCCCTCAGGACGACGGTACCTTCCATCCTGGCACCAACAACAGACCATGAGACGGTTCTTCAGAACATGCAAATGCAGCGTGATCGCCAGAAAAGTCGGTACGACACACGAGCGACGGACCTGCCCCCCCTGTCCTCCGGAGACAAAGTACGCGTCCATCAACCGTATGGTGGCTGGTCAGCACCGGCCGAAGTCCTCCGACAAGTGGCTCCCCGCTCGTTCCTGGTTCGCATGCCGGATGGTTCAGTGCGTCGCCGCAATCGGCGCGCCCTTCGCCGACTTCCGCGCTCACAGCCACACAGTACGCACACGCCAGATCCTCAACAGGCTTCCGAGGATGACTTTTCCATCGCCACCCATGGCCATGCCTGCACGGCAGCCGGTGGTTCTTGATCCACCCTTGAGGCGGTCAACCCGAACTCGTCGCAAGCCCATTAGACTGGACTTATAATACCGTTCATATGTTTAACAAGTTGCACAATTTTACATGATAACCTGTTGTTGTTTATCGTTCCAGATGTCGTCTGACTGGACAACTGTTCAAGTTTTTTTTTTCTTCTTCTCTCGTTCGCATTTATGTTATGTTATGGTACAACTTGGTTCATGTGACGCACCCGACATCGCCCCATGTACATAGTTCCGTCATATGCACATGCTGCACACGACACACACACACTCTTAGATGCACTCACGACACGATCATATTTATTACCACGTAGGCACATATCTTTGTAAAAAGGGGGGATGTCATGATATTCAAACACACACATCATGATGGACACACTAACAGGCAAATCAGAGTACACAACACCACAACCAATCACAGACAAGAACACCAACCACATAAAAAGCACGAGCACGACACCTGGTGGTCAGTAGGTCTGGGGAGAAGGGAACAAGAAAGAGCTGTTAAAACATCACAAGCAGGAGACCCCCACGTGCAGAGTGCACAGACCAAACTGTAAATAGTAAGTTTAAATAAAATAGCGTTGTACCATATACAACCGTGTTGGCTCATCTGTGTGTCAGAACACCCAACACCACAGATACTGCTTGGCTTCGCTTTGTAGCCCGTTATGTTATTTAGGCCTTGCCCCAATCGCCGGGAGTCTGTCATGCAAATCTGAGACTCTAGCTTGGTCTGATATTTTCTCTTGGCATCTTGGATGGCTTTGCGGAGGTCGTACCTTGATTTCTTGAACAGGTCAGGGTCGCCTGACTTGAACGCCTCAGACCTGTCCTTCAGTAGGGAGTCAATCTTGCGATTGAGCCATGGTTTCCTGTTGGGGAACGTAGGTACTGCTTTCTTTGGCACGCAGTCGTCCACACATTTGCTGATGAAGTGTGACGGTGGTGGCAAACTCATTTAAGTTGGTCGCTGAGTTCTTAAATATGGACCAGTCCACCGTCTCCAAGCAGTCATGGAGGAGCTCTTCTGTTTCCTCGGACCGGCACTGCACGACCTTCTTAGCTGGATTCTCCCGCTTGAGTTTCTGCTTGTATGCCGGGAGAAGGCGCACCGTCTTATGGTCTGATTTCCCAAAGTGCGGTCGGGGGATGGAATGGTAGGCACCCTTGATTTTTGAGTAGCAGTGGTCAAGAGTATTGTCGCCCCTAGTGGGACAGGAGATGTGCTGGTGGAATTTTGGCAGTACACTCTTGAGGTTGGCCTTGTAGAAGTCCCCGGCCACGATGAACAAGGCCTCTGGGTGTTCTGTTTCATAGTTGTTTATAACTGTGTACAGTTCGTCCAGCGCCTTCTTCACTTCTGCCTGGGTTGGGATGTAGACCACTGTGATAATGGCTGAAGTGAACTCACGTGGAAGATAGTATGGGCGGCACTTCACGGTCAGGTATTCCAGGTCCAGAGAGCAGTAGGTCGCCTGGGTCGCCATATCCAAGCACCAGGAGGAGTTGAGGAGGCAAACCCCTTTTTTCGCTTTGCCTGATGACGCGATGCGGTCCGCCTGATGAATTGAGAAGCCTTCAGGTTGTATGGCACAGTCCGGTGAGGCGGGAGTGAGCCATGTCTCTGTGAAACAGAGCACACAGCAGTCTCTTACTTCCCTTTGAAAGGTAAGTCTAGTGTTAAGTTCATCCAGCTTGTTTTCGATCGCTTGTGTGTTTGCCAGGAGCATGCTGGGGAGAGGAGCAGGAGGGAAGAAGGAGAAGAATGCAATGGAGGCAGCTGGGTCTGCAAAGGCAGGATCAGGAACCTCAAGATCAAGGGGGTAACAGGACCTCCTCCACATACAGAGGATGATCCTCAGAGAGCATGTCACTAGAACCAAGGTCTATAGATGACACTTTTGCTATCTGTAAATGAACAAGAACCAGTGTCTCTCATATGTCAAGGCAACTGGTCACTTTCATATGCCACATTCAGCAGGATTTGGCGCCATGGGAACTTGGGAGGACATCCATTGCCAGTGACAGTGAAAGTAACTGTAATGCCACAATGGTGGCTTCTTCCAGAGCTCCACTGGGGGCCAAACAAGCCTCCACCCATATATGCATCCAGGGGGTTCACAGACATCATTTTTGCCAAGGCACACAAATTTGGCAACTTTGACAGAGATCAGGCGAACGAGGAAGCAAGAGCGCTGGGACTTGCTGAGATTTCCAGTATCCATACGCGCAGGGTGCCATCAGCTGCAATCATGTGGCTCTAATATCTCCCTGGCAATAGCAGTCCAATGTGTCAACTGCAAAGGCTTCCATTCGCTCAATGTTCAGCTGCTCTGTGACCATGCAGGTTTGCGGCAGATACCCCAGAAACATCCACAACTCCTATATCCTCAGTAGGTCTCAGATCCATGACATCTTGAGGGTCCATACAAGCTGGAGGGTTGGCCACGTGGCTGCTGACACTTATGCGTCAGAAGGTACAATGATGCTCATGCTACATTCCCGACTTTAGTTGAGCACATTATTTGGATCCTGAAAATAATGTACCTCGTCAGATCTGGTGGAGCACTCGAGTTCACTCCTCAGAGGATGTCGTGCATCATCATAGTTATGCAAAGCAGAGCGGGCCTGGATAAGGAAGGGATGTAAGAGACACATATCAATCCATAGAATCCCTACAGTGCATTCGGTCCATCGAGCCTGCAACAAACCTCTGAAAGAGCACCCTACATAGGCCTAATTCAGCAAAGGTAATGCCATTGAATGTCATGGGGCGATGGTTAGATTCTCTTCCATTGGAGAGTACCTGGCACTTGTGTGGCACAAATGTTACTTGCCATTTGTCAACCCAATCCTGGATATTGTCCAGGTCTTGCTGCATTTGGACTGCTTCAATATCTGAGGAATTGCGAATGGTGCTAAACATTGTACAGTCATCAGCGAATATCCCCACCTCTGACCTTATGATAAAAGGAAGGTCCTTGGTGAAGTAGCTGAAGATGGTTGGACCCAAGACACTACTGATTAGGCATTAAAAAATGTTTTGTTCTTGAGTACTGAAGCACAAAAATTATGGTAAGTCTAAATTATATGAAAAAAGATATGGACATAATTTATTGAATTTCTACCTGACAATTAGGCTCATGATTATTAAAACATACTTGAATATATTTTTATCAAAGAATGTGGTGGATGTCACGGCGCCCAAAAAACAGCGCGCCGCGGCGCAATGTGGCCGATAGAAGCCGGGGGACCCCACTCGCGGGATCTACCCGGCATGCAATGCCTCATGTGATCCAACGCGATCTCACAAGGCGTTGTGATGGAAATCCTGCCCTTTGTGGGCGGCATCACATTTTGGCAGATTTGCATTATAGAGCAGGATAGCTAGGCTCACTGCAATATGCAGATTCCTGAGGCACCCGAGGCATTGGGATCTATCTCCTAGGAGGGCTCAGGTGGACACCGTTCTGTATTAGTCTCCACAAATATGGACCAGACTGAACGGCACTCAGGGACTCCCAGGGGATCAGTGGCCCCCAGGTGCATGCCCTTTGGGCAGGATGGCACCCTGACAGGGCCAGCTGGGCACCCTGGCAGTGCTACCTGTGTGTCAGCCTGGCACTGCCAAGGTGCTCAGGTGGCACTGCCAGGGTACCAGGTTGGCTCTGGCTAGGTGCTAAGCTGTCATTTGTGACGGGCCGGGAGTGCCCTGTGCGGGTGTTGGGAGGGTGCGGGGGAGGCCCAGGGACCGCCTCACAGTGAGTTGGGGTGGGAGGGGTCAAGGGCCACATCAGGGGCACTATGAGATTGGGATATAATTTTAAAATGGCGATCTATCACTGCGCTGAGGGGTTCCGGTGAGCGGAGCTCCTCAGTGCAGAAATCGGGGCTCTGTGCAACTTTGACCGTGATTTCCCTGCTGAAGTCCCCTATCTAACTCGGGTGCTGTTCGATAGCATTGTGTTTCTTGAAGCTGTGAGCGCCTGTAGGAACAAGGCTAAATGGGCTCGCAATGGGCCTTTGTTCCCATTTTGTTAAATCGCACCCAATATATTTTTGTTTCCCCCGTGTTGAAGGTGTTGGTCACTCATATTTAACATCAGTATAACGAGAAGTTTAATATTTTGTATTGTTCTACATGACATGAAATCAGTTTGAAAGGTTTTTTAAGGATTTTGTTTTCTCCCACTCTTTGGATCATAGGTCATGAACATAGCCAAAATAAAAACAACAGGAAATGGAACAAAGGATTATCCAGCAATATTTTGTCTGACCTGGGCAACCTCAAAAATAGTATTACAATGCCCAATTTAGCTGGCATGGATAACAATACCACTGGAACAGCAAGTCACAAACGAACGAAACGTTTTCTGTCATACCCTCGGTATGTTGAGGTTATGGTTGTTGTAGACAGCAGAATGGTTGAACATCATGGAACAAATCTACAACATTACGTTCTCACGTTAATGTCCATTGTAAGTATTGCTGTCAGCACTTTCTTAAAAATATTATTTGGTAATGATATTTGCTTAAATGCTTTATTTATGTTCTGCATTTTACAGGTACACATTTTGAAAGAAAAGTTGATGCCCTTGATACTAGCTAAGCATATTGATCTCTGATGTACTAAGTCATAGAATAGTATATTTTATTGTCTGTTTTGCAGCTCCTGTTTAATATGTCAAACTCTGATTGAGTTTGAGACTGTTTAAAAGATCAACCATCTTCAAGTTGCCCTGTAGGAATTACTATTTTAAACGTAATTAGGACCAGTTGAAAAACTCTAAGGTATAACTTGTATTCAAGCATTCTAAAAATAAATTTTATAAAACTGGAAAATGCTGCAAAACACAGCAGGTCTGTAAGCAGCCGGAAAGAGAAACCAGAAGAGTTTAACTCTTCAACTGTACACCCTTTTTATTTTCGTTTAGTTTTACCTGCACGGTAGCACAGTGGTTAGTACTGTTGCTTCACAGCGCCAGGGTCCCAGGTTCGATTCCCTGCTTGGGTCACTGTCTGTGTGGAGTCTGCATGCTCTCCTCGTGTCTGCGTGGGTTTTTCCGGGTGCTCCAATTTCCTCCCACATGTCCCGAAAGATATGCTTATTCTGAATTCTCCCTCTGTGTACCTGAACAGGCGGCGGAATGTGGCGACTAGGAGCTTTTCACAGTAACATGCAAATATTGCAGTGTTAATGTAAGCCTACTTGTGACAATAAAAATTATTGTTATTATTATTAACATTTTAGTTTCAATTTTTTCAGGTGGCTACTATCTATAAAGATCCAAGTATTGGAAATCTTATAAATATCGTAGTTGTGAAACTAATTATTATAAATACTGAGCAGGTAACGTTTTAATTAGATACTTATACATTCAAAATTTAACTAAAGTGCTAAAATAACAGTGAATTACTTGATACTGTTTCTTTATCATCTTTAGGATGGTCCATCTATATCATTCAATGCTCAAACAACATTGAAGAACTTCTGTATATGGCAACAAAAACAGAATAATCCAGATGAAAACCATCATTCTCACCATGATACAGCTGTACTTATCACAAGGTATTTCAAAATAGTTTTGCAGTATTTAAAGTAATGGGTTCTTTTGTGAAATGATTCAAGCAGTTGCAGGAAGCATGGGTCCACTATGGAAATTAGTCAACAGATTCCGCAATAATGCCCCTAGTTGATCATTATCTCAGACCATAAATGGTATGAATGAATAGTGAAATGTTCCCACTATATTTCAGCTGTGATTGGACAAGAGGGCAAATTTGGGAGCTATCTAGAGAAAACTCCTTGAAATTAATTTGGCCACACCTCAAGCACAAAGCTATGTTTGCGGTTGTTCAAAATTGTTTTAATCGTATTGATGATTTATCTTCCAACTCCCTTTACATTGATTTTGGATTCACTAAGGTTCTTTCCAGTTTGCTTCTTTTGTTTTTTTCTTCATGCCAGTGATCTGTATGTATTTAACCTCCATGTCTGTCCCCTTAGCTGCTGATCATTCTATTTTATGTTCATCAACATCAGATGGCATACTTTGAGTAAACATGATCTCCAGCCCACACACACAATGAGGTGGTTGAATAACTGCATCTTGATTTCCTCCATGGCCTTTGATGGAATAATGATTGATAAATGAAATATTCCTTGGAGAAAATTGACTTGCAAATGGTAGTAATATTCAAATTACACCAGGACAGTCATTGAAGGTTTTGCTTCCTTTTTCTGTCCCTTTTTAAAAAAACAAATTGAATTTTTGATGGTGTATATTGTAAGTATCGATTTAAAAAATAAATTACAGCATTTTTAAAAATCCGTAATGTGACGTTGTCTTTCTCGATCTTAACACAAACAAAATGATTCTTAAACCATTTTAAATGGTTTCAAGCACTATTAATCCACTGAAGTAAAAATTTATCACAGCACTTCCTAACTTGGTTTGGGGGAATAGAAAACAACTTCATAATTTTGTTATCTTTTTTCTCCAAAATGTGATTCCTTCATTTGAAATTACTTACCTTTAGAATTGATAAACAAGAAACAGTACTGTTGTTAGCATTAAATAAACTCTGTTATTTCCCAAATTTGTAAATTGAGATTAGAATTGAAGGCTCTTGGGGGGGGAAAAAAACTTACATTTTGTGAGAGTCGTTCTTCTAACCATGGAGAAAATAGATGGTTTAAATTTTGTGCAGGCTATTCAAACAACCTATGATAATAAAGGTCAATTTTCTTTCCCGTATTTTGCAAGTGACTCAAAAACCATCTAGGACATGCCATAACTTTGCATAAAATTAGTAAGTGCATTTGGCGCAGCAAGAATAAAATTGTTTTTTCCTAACTTTGAATGAACAGTTTTCAATGAAATGTGTGTTTTCCTTTAGGCAAGACATTTGCAGAGCTCGTGATAAATGTGACACTTTGGGTAAGTTATAGCTTTATCCTGACTTTTGATAGAAACGCTGTATTGCTCTTCTTTAATGACTTAGTGAGCTGACCTCTCTAATTGCTGATTTGTGTGAACAGGGAAGGTTTCAAGTCTATACTGAATTAGAGGATTTCAGCAGGTGAAAGAGTAGAAATTCTCTTGAATTACGGAGGGAAAAAGTCTGCTGACATTTAATATAAAGACTCTTAGATAATCAATGTCCTCTTGGGCAAGATGCTGATGGGCACCTGCTTCTGGTGAGGCATACCCCAGGAAGAGGTTACAAAACTCAAGGAAGGAAGGATTTTTGGGTTGATTTTCTACATAAGAGAAGTGCAAGGTTATGGCGTTAATTTTGGAAGTAATTTTAATCAGTTAATACACAATTTCTATGTAATCATTGCAAATCACAACACACAATCAATCACCCATGAATTTGATTTTTTAATTATCTCTGACAAGTGCATTTTATCCTCACATTCCTTAAGTTTAAGTTTGGTGCAGTCACTGATGCTTCAATATGTGGAAAGATTGGCAAATATTTTTTTCTCTCTGGATTTTGTATAGGTTTGGCTGAACTAGGTACTGTATGCGATCCTTATCGAAGTTGCTCCATTAGTGAAGATAATGGATTAAGTACTGCTTTCACAATAGCCCATGAGCTTGGGCATGTGTAAGTCTTACACAGTCATATTAAACACCATTGATGTTGTGATCTAGAAACTGAAAGCCTCATTGTTAAATATACCGTAAATGCAGAAGTTCTATATTTTGTGTTAATGTGTTGATTATTTTTGTGTAATAACTTGCATGCAGAGCAACGCATTTTGCTATTTGAATTAATTTGGATAATTTCATTCAATATTAATATCACAACTTTATAGCAATTTTTTCCCTTTGGTTTATGTGTGAATTATATATCGCTTATTTTCAGTTTCAATAATAAAGTGCTTTTAAATGGGATCTTTATTATAAAATACACCCCAATGCATGTCCTCGAGACAAAATTTGAAAGAATTGAATGGCATTATTTGCCGTTATTTAGGAGGTATGACCAAAAGCTTGGTCAGTATGGTGGCTTTATGGAATAAAGTAAGGCTGGTGTAAAGGTAGAGCAGTTTACGAATGGAGTTTGGAACGAGGCAGAGATGAAGGCAGAGTCAACTATGATGGGGTGAAGAGAATATTGAATTTGTGTTCGGGGAAGCTGGTATTTTCATTAGTGAAAGTCACAGAGATAAGGAAAAGCAAGGCCATAAAGAGACATAAACATGAGGATGAAGATTTCAAATCTGAGGCTTTTGGTGTCTGGGAAGACTGGAAGCCAATGTAAAGGAAGGAAGTAATATTGCACAATAACTTTCTATCCACTTTCAATTCTCTCTCCAAACACATTTCACCAAGTATATGCCAGTGAAATTATTTTTTGTGATATAGCTGCCATGACAGTTCCCTATGTGGTGCACAATACAGGTGTAAAAATGAAACCTAGAGCTCTTTTAAAATTTAACAAAATTAACCATGTGCGGAATGTCCCTTCATTTTGCTGTCCCGTGTCTTCAGTTGCTTCAACAACTCCTTCCTCCACTTTACTGCTTGCTTCTGACATCATTCTCACCTTGGCTCCTTCCAGGCCCTTCCCCTTATTGTATTGTATGTGAAGGCCCCATTCTCTATATAAGCCCCGCACTAATAACACTCCTTACAATATCAGCTTATTTTCTGCTTTCTCTTTCTAGGTGCAGTTCCACTCTCAATAATTTAATTGCCCCTTTGTGTCTAAACGGTTAGGTGGGGTTATGGGGATAGGGCAGGGGCATGGGCCTAGGTAGGGTGCTCTTTCGAAGGGTTGGTACAGACTCAGTGGGTTGAATGGCCTCCTTCTGCACTGCAGAGTTTCTGTGAATACTTCAGGCGGATACGTTATTTGCTCACTTTTATCCATCAACCTCTATCCAACTTGAATTTTCCTTCTCACTTTCTTACACATGTTCCTGGTCCCTCGCACACTTCTGAAAATGCTATCCTTTCTCTTGCCTCCTCATTTCTAAGGGTATAATGGATATATTGAATTAAATAACCTCCGAGTTAATTTCAGTTCACTCAGTTCACACCATTATCGTGTAAGTGTGTGCATTGAGAATATTAATACAAGAAACCAAAATTGGTTAATTATAATTTCGCACAACATATTTTACTCATAATGGAAGTATGATTACATTGGCTAGAGTTTTCACAGCATAATTTCAGCAAGTAGCTATTTTCGCAGCCCACTTCAAAGCCAATCACGTGACTTCTCTGTGCGTTTTGACCTTCCCATGACTTACCCGCTGTGGCTCGGGCAGTCTCATTTACATATATTGTAATTAGGCCAGTGGCATTTCAACTCTGGAATTCATGCTTTTCGCTTAAAAAGCACGTGGATAAGTTAGAATAAGAACTGTAAGGTGCTGGTGTTGAAAATGCACCAGAGGGCAGTACGGTGGCGCAGTGGTTAGCCCTGCAGCCTCATGGCGCCGAGGTCCCAGGTTCGATTCCGGCTCTGCGTCACTGTCCGCGTGGAGTTTGCACATTCTCCCCCTGTTTGCGTGGGTTTCGCCCCCACAACCCAAAAGATGTGCAGGGTAGGTGAATTGGTCATGCAAAATTGCCCCTTAATTGGAAAAAATGAATTGGGTACTCTAAATTAAAGAAAAAAAAGAAAATGCATCTAAAACAAGTGAAACTGGAGAATTCCTGAACCTGAAGAGTGTGGATTGTGACTCCTCCACTGGGAATAAGATTTTTAGTGTCTTCTTTATCATTCTTCCGGCATGGCCCAGAATTTGCTTCTAGCAGCGTGCAATCACTGGGAGGCTTTCATCACCGCCACCTCCACCAACCATCTCCTATTCCGAGTGAGAGCTGCCCAGGCGTTGGTATATGTTATCGGCGCACCCTTGTTTGGCATTATCAGAGAGAAGGAAGAGCAGCACGGGATGGAGCAAAACAGTCATGTATTTCAAGAAATGGAGCCACTGATACTTACCCACCAATATGTACATGCAACATAGGTCATCTTAATGCGGATATATATATGTATGAGAGCACTTTATCAAAAAGACAATTCCACCACCTACTCCATGATGGCTTTCAACCACATTCCTCTGTGTGTACTGCTACTTCCATAGTTATTCAACGTTTATGGCACCACTTATTTCAAGCAGCCATGGAGAAAGGTCAAATATCAATCAGGGTTCAGCACGTTGGTAAAATTCATCATCAATGACATCGGCATTGTTTTGCAAAATCACTACAGATACCTCAACGGGAAGAGATTCCATTCTGAGAATAAAAGGTTGGAGGTGACAACATTCAAATGAACCTAGCTGTCAGTGCGACATCAACTGGACACTGTTGTGATATATTAATCTTTTGAAATTTGGCTGCTCTTTATCCCTTCAGGAAGGAAAATCAGTAATGAATTCTGGGTAGCAAAGCCTGCGCTCTACTCCCATGAACAATGGCCTCACTAAAAGTGAACAAGCAAGTAGCACCACAAAAAGGTGTAGATCGCACCAAGAAATGGCATCAAACAACTTCCCTTTACAAAAAGGGAGAAGTCTTACAACACCAGGTTAAAGTCCAACAGGTTTGTTTCGAATCACTAGCTTTCGGAGCACAGCTCCTTCATCACCTTCATAGTAAGAAGTCTTACAGCACCAGGTTAAAGTCCAACAGGTTCATTTCAAATCACTAGCTTTCGGAGCACTGCCCCTTCCTCAGGTGAATGAAGAGGTATGTTCTAGAAACATATATATAGACAAAGTCAAAGATGCCAGACAATGCTTAGAATGTGAGCATTTGCAGGTAATTAAGTCTTTACAGATCCAAGAAAGGGGTAACCCCAGGTTAAAGAGGTGTGAATTGTCTCAAGCCAGGACAGTTGGTAGAATTTCGCAAGCCCAGGCCAGATGGTGGGGATGAATGTCATGCGACATGAATCCAAGGTCCTGGTTGAAGCCGTACTCATGTGTGCAGAACTTGGCTATACGTTTCTGCTCGGCGATTTTGCGTTGTTGCGCACCCTGAAGGTCACCTTGGAGAATGCTAACCTGGAGATCAGAGGCTGAATGCCCTTGACAGCTGAAGTGTTCCCCAACTGGAAGGGAACATTTCTGCCTGCCGATTGTCGCGCGATGTCCGTTCATCCATTGTCGCAGCGTCTGCATGGTCTCGCCAATGTACCACGCTTCGGAACATCCTTTCCTGCAGCGTATGAGGTAGACAACGTTGGCCGAGTCGCACGAGTATGTACCGCGTGCCTGGTGGGTGGTGTTCTCACGTGTAATGATGGTACCCATGTCGATGATCTGGCATGTCTTGCAAAGATTGCCATGACAGGGTTGTGTGGTGTCGTGGTCACTGTTCTGAAGGCTGGGTAGTTTGCTGCAAACAATGGTTTGTTTGAGGTTGCGCAGTTGTTTGAAGGCAAGTAGTGGGGGTGTGGGGATGACCTTGGCAAGATGTTCATCTTCATCGATGACGTGTTGAAGGCTGCGAAGAAGATGTCGTAGTTACTCCGCTCCAGGGAAATACTGGCCGACGAAGGGTACTCTGTCGGTTGTGTCCCTTGTTTGTCTTCTGAGGAGGTCGGTGCGGTTTTTTGCTGTGGCGCATTGGAACTGTCGATCAATGCGTTTTTTTGCTGTGGTGCGTTGGAACTGTCGATCGAACACGTCATCGATGAAGATGACTCATTGAAGATGACAAACTCATTGCCTTACCTACATTGTGTCATGGGAGTGTCTCTTTAAGAAATGATTTTGTCTTATCACATGGCTTCAGTGATATCATTGCGTGAGTGGAGCTGGGCTGTGGCTCTGTGAGTTTTACTTTCGCTTTGAGTTTGGACTGGTTGAAAGAAGTGTTTTTCTCTATCTTCATTTTAAAAGCTGTTCCAGACTACATGGTAACTTAAAAGAGATAATTGCTTTCTGGAAGGAATTCAAATCTGCTGTTTGAAAAGGGGAACAGAGTATCAACAACAAGTCTTATACCAGTAAGAATGACGTGTGCTGAGCCACGTCTTGAAAAGGGGTTTCCGGTTTTACTTGGATTTTGTTACTGAATTGGAACAGTTAAGGTGGAATTCATTAATGGTTATACTTAGATTACTGTAGCTGTGTGGGGTTTTTATGTTCGTAATTGATAAAAATTCTTGCTGTGTGTGTTTATACAAATGTTAACTAAGTTCTTAGAATAAAGCTTGTTTTTTTGATTAAAAACGCCTAAGACGTCCGTTGAATAACACCTGAAAGGCAAGCTCTTCCGCTCATACTAGCCAAATTCAGCAAAGGTTACAGGTCAGGTGAACTCCATAATATACTTTGGAGTTTTTTAAACCCTGGCCCATAACAATTGGAAGCAGAGAAAGATGAAGGACACCATCTGATGATCTTCACCCAGTGGACTCCTCAATGACTGTTTTAAGGAGCATCAGAACATTACTCGTCAGTGATATCATCTCTTCTACGTAACAGTCTATCTTTGACACCAGAACACTTCTTTTCAACACTTTCAAATAGAGGAACATTCCCTCGATCCTGTCCCTGTGTAACAACATGCCAACACATCCACCTTTTAACTTGCATAAATGAACTAATAATCATAAGTCAATCTGCACTAAATAAAAAATGCACTATGTCTTTCCCATGTGCACCCAACTTACATGAATAACATGCTATTTGGCTACATCTGGAGTATAAACAATGGACTCCCAAATCTTTGCTACCATTCTTCCTTCCAGCCCAACAGTACGTGTCCCAATTCTGTTAAAACATTTGAATTCAAGGCTGTTGCTTAAATCATTTGGAGGCATCCACTCTGCTTTATTTTAATGTGCCTTAAATTTCCACATCCAATTTTATTTCCAAATTCCTGCATTAACATCCTTGCAGTTAAAAATTTTTTTGCACATTTTGTAAGTTCAATTATCTATTAAAATGAAGGAAACTTATTTGGAAGAGATTATGGCCTATTAACATACATGCTCAAACTATTTTTTTAAAATCGCAGTCAACTTTCACGACAGTAACTCTAATATGTGTTTTTTTAAGATATCCACTATTTAAAAAGATGCTTGCTCCCGCTCCCTGAAAATTAAGTCTCTGGGTACATACCCTAATCCTTTTGCTGTCAGGGTCACTGGTCCCACTATTTGCTATCCCTGCCAGGCTTTAAGTTTCTCTACAGGCAGCCATTTCCAGTAATACACTGAAATTTCACTCCATTCAGTGATGCTTTCATGTTCATTAGCTTCTTCTTCACCACTCCTATTCCGCACATCACTAGCCAAAATAATCACTTTGGCACTGCCTGCTAGATTTTGCATTGCTCTGCAGGCCAGTTTGTCACTTATCACATTACTTCATCAAATTGTTTGTTTGTTTTGCTTTCTTTCTGCTGCCCCTTCCCCTTGCTTCCCACCCCCCACCAACACTCCCCCTAGATGGTCAAGAATCCACTTAACATGAGAGTGAAAGAAAATTCCGCATGGCATCATTCCTCCTCTTTGTTTATGCAAGTCTTGGCTGACCTATCTGCATCGGGCAGAGAAACACTGCTTGGTGGATCAATCGAGCAGTAGCTTGTTGTGCGTCCTTGGATAAGATCATCTTACTCTTGCAACCAAGGACTGGGGGAGGGTCAACTTGCTGGGAGAGAAAATTGAAAAATAAGTTAAATGCAAGCTGGGATATTTCCTTTTGGAATAAGGAAGAATGGAATAAAAAATCTGTTTCGCGCAGAATTGCAATCAATTACATTTTTGATTGGGATTAATTTTTTGAAGTTATAGTTTATGTATTTGCTTTTTAAGTTGACCTAACTATTTCTTTAAAACAAAATAAGTTTAAAAAGAATTTTTGCATAAACATTGGACAGAATTCTCTGTCGGCCGACAGTGGAATCGGGAAACACAATTTGGCAGAGAATGGCGTGAGGCGAAAATCGTGGCCATGCTCTGAGTGCCTTGACAGCGGTGTCTGTGGATTCTATTCCCCATGTACAGTAAACGCCGATGGCATGCCATTAGCGGGCCTGACCCGGTATTCTTCGAGGTCTCCGCGATGCTCTGCCTCCGCCAGGAAGAATTCCAACGGCGAGTTTCACTTGCGGTTTCAAACATCGGGAAACAGACGCTGTGGCTGGTGAGGGTGAGAGGGAAGGTACGAAAAGTGCCCGATATCGCCATAGTTTGCTGACAGTTGAGCCGTTGGCCGGGTGTTTTTCTGCCAGGGCCTGGGGAAGTAGCGGGGGCAGCCAGGAGGGTGAATGGGCACGGAACACCATTGCTGCAGCCTACAAGGCAGCCATGCAGCTGCACATGCCACTGATTGCCCGCTGTGAACTTAGAGCCACGGGTTGTATGGGTGTGTCCCCCAGGCCACCCCCCTAGCTATCCTCTGGCCCCAGCTGACCTATCAATGGATGAGCGCACTCCAGCACAACTATTGTTTGCTGGGATGAGTGCATGTGGGGAGTATAGTGAGAATATGCGGCTGCAGCTTGTCAGCCACTCGAATGTTCCTGACTCTGGCGAATCCAACACCGTGTTTCATTAGGATCGCTCGTGATCCACGTGACGCCAGTGCTAGCTCATTAACGGTTCTGGAATAACTCCAGGACCAGTGCTGATTTTGCTGTCGTAGAGGTCCACCGATTCTGTCCCGGTGTCAACACTTAGGGCGTGTTTCTCCGTTTCCCGACGCCAACTTTGTAACTAGCGATCTGGTGGAGAATCCCTTTTTACGATGGAATCAGGGGCAGCACCTGTTTTCGCATTCTCCTTCCCCTCCGATACGGCATCATCACGCTGAGCACCGCACGCCGTTGGGACGGCCTCTGGACGTCACCTGAAGGCCCTGCCTCGATGCTCCACCCCGGATGGCCCGAGTTCACGACGGGGCAGGGGACGTGTGGTCCTAGCTGTGCAGGAACCTGGCGTGGCGGCTGCAGACTGTGTCCAGCGGCGCCACAGTCGGGCGGGAGCTGTGCTACAGGCCGGGGGTGCTAGTGAAGGGTGGTTGGGGACTGGTGATGGTGTCCAGGGAGGCACTATCTGGCAGGTCGGATCCGCACACAGCCGGCGCCAAGTTGTACGGCGCGACCGCTGCAGGTCATCACCGTGCGCATGCAGGGCCACAGACCCAGCAATTCTCCAGCTGATTATTTTGTGGAGGCTGGGAGTTTTACATAGCCCCTGACCGGTCAGAGGATCGGCGAGGGGGCGCCTCCGATTTTTCCCACGTTAAACGCCACGGATCCTCTGGACACAGCAGCCTCAAAATCGGAAAATCTGGCCCTTAGTCTCTGAAATGGAGAATCCTGCTCATTGTCTTCAAGGCAACTACAAATTCAGCTACTCAAAGCTGGATTTTAGGTAGCTCTGCTGGGCGTATTTCTGGTGGGGGGTGGGGGGGGTTGGATGCGCCCAGCCCACCACCTTTCCACCCACTCCCGAGCTCACCCCCATAACACGATGGGTAGGTGGGTGCTGAAATTGGCAGGTTGTCTATCAATAAATAATTGTATGTCAATTCAGCTTGTTAACAAGCCAATTGACCCCAATAATACAGTGCCCATGCCATAATATGATTGGCATGGGCAGGCTGGTGGGCATGGGCAGCCCGATTTAATTTAAAAAAACGTTTTTATAAAGGAGGAAGGAAGAGGCGATAATATCTTGGTGGAGCTGCTGCTGATATGCAGCCACCATACCCCCCCCCCCTCCTTTTCCTTCCTTCCTTTTCCTGCTCCCCTCTCTAAGTTCGCCAATCCCTCTTCGCCCAATACCGCGGACTTACCTCACTCCGCCATCCACTGAGCCTTTTCCTTGGGACCGCTCCCACCCCTGGCCGTGCCCACTACTGAGTTCTTGGTTCTGCTGGGTCCAATTGGCCGCCAGCTCCTAAGTACAGGAGTTCCTGTCCAGTGAAAGACAGAAGTCCCACTTTGAGCCAAACTGGCTTCCAGTTGACCTTTCTTCGGGGGTTAGTGAGGGGGGAAGGGGGGATGTCGGTAAAATGCAGCCCTCGGAAAGTGGCTGGAATTCTCTGGTGATTCGCTTTTCCCGCTGGCAGCGGGTTTCTCGGCAGCGTGTGGTGGTTGCAATGGAAAATCCCATTGACAAGCGGCGGGAAGATAGAGCGCCACAGCCAGCAAACGGTGCGTGCCGAGAAACACGCTGGGGGACTGGAGCATCTCGCCCAGTGTTTTATAGGACATGTCAGATACTCTGATATTTTAATAAGGAAGTATGTCCTTTACTGCCCAAAAGATTAAAGGAAATCATCACTACTCATTTTTTAAGAATTGGAAAGAAAGATTTTGTGTGAAATTTGTGATTGAGTTGGCAAATTTATCTGTCGGAGAAAAGTGATTGAGGTAGACACTGGGTAGATCTTCCCAAAAGGGAACAAAGTCCCCGAGCGAGTGCGTTTAGCCGCGTGATTCCCGGCACTGTCACATTGCTATTCAACTCAACCAGTGTTAAATATGGGACCTGAATGGGGAACGTGCGGCTTAGGCCACACAGCCCCATTGTTTACAATTAGGAGCTCCGCTCACCAGAATTCCCCATTGTAGCGAGAGGTCGCGACACCATTTTAAAATGGCAACCCGATCTCCAAGGCCCCCAAAATAACCCCCGTCTGGTACCTTGGCAGCGCCAGTCTGGCACCCAGGTGGCATTGCCAAGGTACCAGGCTGACTGGCAGGGTATCCAGGTGGCACCATCCTGCCCATTGGGCATGCAGCTGGGGGCCTCCAATCCAAGACCTCCACAAGTGCTGTTCCATTTGGTCCCCGTTTGTGGGGACCAGTACCAAATAGCACTCGTCCGAGGTCTCCAAGGCAAAGGGATTGAATTCCAAAGCCTCAGGTACCTCAGGAATCTGCACATTATAGTGAGGCTAGCTGTCTCACTCTAATATGCAGATTTGCCAAAATGTGATCACCTCACAACGTCTCACGAAATTGAATTGAATCTTGCGAGGCGTTGTGAGCTGGGTAGATCCTGGGAGCAGGGTCTCCCTGCTTTCAACAGCCACACTGCGCCGGGGGGGGGGTTCCTTTTCTGGTGCAGAATGGCCAGAGGATTGCACCCACTGATTTTATATAATAGTGTGAAACACGCTACTGACTCACTATATCAGCTGTTTTATTCTGTCTCACACATTTGATAACACTCATGTAGGCGGCGGTATGTTCCTGTCATATGCTCCTTCTCAAATACCATCTCACCCTCATCGTACTCTGAGGCATGTTTCAAGCTGCAGTTGATGTGACTATGGATCTCTTGTTTTCTATCTACATAAACCTCCCCTCCTGCATTTCTGGCGTCAGTTCCCCAAGAGCTTGCACCTAGCCGACCAGTGCACCATCATCATGAAGGGCAAGAGCTATACCTGACCTGTGGCGGAGAAGCATCATTTCATGATCTGACAGTCGCAGCTATTAGCTCATGTTAATAATAATAATCTTTATTGTCACAAGTAGGCTTATATTAACATTGCAATGAAGTGACTGTGAAAATCCCCCTAGTCGCCACATTCCGGCGCCTGTTCGGGTACACAGAGGGAGAATTCAGACTGTCCAAATGACCTAACAGCACGTCTTTTGGGACTTGTGGGAAGAAACCGGAGCATCCTGAGGAAACCCACACAGATACAGGGAGAACTGCACACAATCAGTGCAGACTCCACACGGACAGTGACCCAAGCCGGGATTCGAACCTGGGCCCTGGAGCTGTGAAGCAACAGTGCTACCCACTGTGCTACTGTTCTGCCACACTTAGTGGCACTGTGCAAATTATAGAGGATTGTGTAGAGTTAAGATCAGCAGGCAGTGAATCAACAGATACAATTGGATTGCAGCTAGACCATAGAAAAGGGCAAATTTGTGTGCCAGTACACCAGATAGCAAAGTCATATTTGAGGCTCTGCTTTAAGGGACTCGGGTGAGGACTGGTAAGGGGCGGCATACAGGAGAGCATTAATGGACGTGCACACCAAAATGGTTACTGCTTTGACAGGCATGCCACAGAACTTGTTGCCATTGTCAAGGAGCATGGCAGTGTCTAGCTCCAATTTGACAGAGGTTTTCACACAGAGTGGATGAGGTGGTTATAGCCATTACAGCCCTGTGGACACAGTGGTGATGCCATGCCTGGTGGCTGGTGTTTCAACTTCCATTGCATCACAGGGAGAAACCACCTAAACTCTCAGTGTTGCAGTGGAAGCTCAGACTGAAGTCATGAGATCTATCTTTTGGTGTTGTCGTGGCTCAGGCTGCTGCCACACTGGCTGTGGATTTCCGTATTCAAAGTTGTCTACTGGCTCTTTCAGCAGTCCGGCAATCTGTGCCCCAATGGATTATTAGGAGTGCGAAAGCCCCCCCCTGATGAGTGTCACTGGCTCTATGGTGCACAAACCTGCTGTCCCCTCTCATGATGACAATATTTGTGCTCCCACCACTGTCATTCTGCCAGTGCCCCTGCCTTTGCCTTTCAGCCAGTCATCCCAGCTTGCTACCCTTGCCGCTATGGTGCAGTCGAAGCCAAGCCCAGAAAGTCCAGAGTTGTTTAAGTGCATGCCGCAATTCCCACCACTGAAAGTCAGCAGCTTTCCAGCAGCCATTGGGGTAACACTGTATCGGAGCACGAGAACCTGTCAAAGAATCCTGAAAGTCAAGCTGTGAGGTGAATAGTTCCATTTTATATGGACTATTGGAAGTGTTGTTTCATTGAGTTGTTAGGGAATAGTTTTTTGTGGTTGCGCCTCCTGATAAAAAGGTTGTGGAGCATGTTGCAGAAGACAATGCACTTGGTCAGTACTGGAGGGCACCTCCTAATTTCTGCTTGTCAGCAGAACCATTGTTTCAGCATGCTGATGACTTGCTTCCATGTTGTTTCCATTTAGAACATAGAACATAGAACAATACAGCGCAGTACAGGCCCTTCGGCCCACGATGTTGCACCGAAACAAAAGCCATCTAACCTACACTATACCATTATCATCCATATGTTTATCCAATAAACTTTTAAATGCCCTCAATGTTGGCGAGTTCACTACTGTAGCAGGTAGGGCATTCCACGGCCTCACTACTCTTTGCGTAAAGAACCTACCCCTGACCTCTGTCCTATATCTATTACCCCTCAGTTTAAGGCTATGTCCCCTCGTGCTAGCCATTTCCATCCGCGGGAGAAGGCTCTCACTGTCCACCCTATCTAACCCTCTGATCCTTTGCTGCACAGTTCTCATTTTAAGCTAAATGCCCTCGCGTGGTCGGGTGGTGGAGGGGAGTCATGAGCTAGGTGCAGAAATGGTATCTCTTGTCACTTTCTGGTTTTTCATCGTGGTCCAAGAGATGCATCTGACTCATGCAGGATGAACACATTGAACCTGCTGCCTGGATAGTGGGCTTTTACTGGCAGGATTTTCTGGGCATGGTCACACATCGACTGGGTATTAATGGAGTGTGAAGCCATGTTCCTATTGATATGTGGACTGCAGAACCACCTGTGTTCAGTTGATTCTACCTTACACTATTGGGCATTTCACTAGCTTGGCAAACCCACGTGTTTTCCCCTTCTGCTTCTCTCTAGTCAAGAAATGAAGTCCCCTCTCCTTCAGAGGGTGACTCCTCTGTTGTCTCCCTGATAGAGTGATAAATGGCAAATTGAAATTTTGCCAATGTCATTTTTTAAAAACATACATTCATGGGATGTGGTCATCACTGGCAAAACCAGTATATGTTGCCCATCCCTTGCTGTCCTTGAGAAGGTGGCGGGGAGTTGCCTTGTTGAACTGCTGTAGCCATCCAGGGTGGGTACGACATCAGTGCAGTTTGGGAGGGTATTCCAGCTTTTTGCCAAACAACAGTGGAGGAACGGCAATATCACTCTGAGTCAGAAATGGGTAAAGTTGTGGATGAGATGCCGATTAAGTGGGCTGCTTTTTCTTGGATAGCATTAGACTTCTTGAGTGTTGTTGGTGCCGCACTCGGGATAGTATTCCATCATACGCCTGACTTTCCACCTTGTAGGATGGTGGACTGGCATTGGGGAGTTAGGAGATTTATTTGGCTCAAAATTTCTAGCCTCATACATGCTCTTGCAGCCACAGTATTAAAATGATGGGATAAAAGCAAATTACTGCGGATGCTGCCAGACTTGCCGCGATTTTCCAGCATTTTCTCTTTGGTATTAAACTGATTGTCCGGTTAAGTTTCTGATCAATGTTAACCTGCAGGATATTAATAGGATTCAGCGGGGGCAATGCCATTGAACATCAAGGTGTGATGGTCCGATTCTCTCTAATTGGCGATTGTTATTACCTGTCACTTGTTGCTGCCTGGATGGATCCGCTGGTGTGAAAATATAGGGCCACAGTTCAATTCATGGCCCTTGACAGTATCATCCTTGTCCTGCTAGGCAGGTCAGGTGCAGGAGGTGAAACAGTACAGTCACCACCTCCTTGGTGAAATGCTGGGAACTGAGACACTACTTTTGGCTGAGGTGGAGGTAGGAAATGTGCTTTCTAGAGATCCTTGTTGAAAAGGACATTATGTTGAGAGGCTTCCTCCTCCTCCCTCTGTGCATACATCCCCGTCTTTGCTACCTGTGTTCTCTTGCAAAGTCATGTGACAGACGAGGAAGTACTGTAACCCACATCCCTGACTTTCTCCTGATTGGCCTTTGTCAAGATGCCCTCTTTGTCAAGATCTAGCATGACTCCTTTGTAAATGCAAACTGTTTAACTCCGTACTTTCATAAACTGCACCAGCAAAAAAAAACATTGTCACTGGAAGCTGGAGAGTTAGACTTTTAAATGCAGCATGAGTAGAATGTCCATCATGCAGCTGAGCATGTTGAGAAAGATTGAGAGCGCATTAACTGATCCTCAAGTCTGAAATGACAGTGTTATATTTCCAGTGTTACAAGCTGCTCGATGCCATGGTTTTCCCATTCTGCATGCTTCTGGCACACGTATAGCACTAGCACTCTTGCAGTCAGGGGAAATAGTGACACAAGTGGCCCGAAAGCATTCCTGCCAACAAATATTGACCTTGTGGTCCCTTTGGCACAAACACCAGCAGCTCTATGGAGCCTAATTTTACAGCCTCTGTCTTTTATTCTCTTGTTCCTCCTGTTCTCTCCTGATAATACCACATCTGCCACTTAATTATTTCCTGTTCTCCGCCAAAGCACTTTACAGGTATTCTATTTTTTTTATGGTGTATTTGTGAATTTTCTTGTTCTTTTCCACTTTCCTTTGTTGTATTCCTTTTCAAATCCTCCTCACCTTCGAGTTTATTCCTGAGAAAGTATCTCAAATCCTCCAACCTGGATTGACTCCTGTTTTCCCACAGTTACACTCGAGCCTGCTAAGCATTTCCAACTTCTCTAATTTTCAGATTAGCAGCACCTGCTCTGTTCTCTTTTCGAAGGCCAAAGCAACTTTTCACACTTCCATCCTAACTGCTTTGTTTATCAGTGTCTCTAGTGGGAAAATCAAAGGAGGAACTGCAAAACTGTCATCTGGCTTTAATTTGCACTCGTTTGTCAAATTTATCTTGTTTTCTTTTACTGCCAAAATTTCAAGCCCCTGCAAAAGCTTTTGTGTCTCCACTCGGAGGAAGTTAGGAGGAGATTGTTTTATGGAACTGTTTTCTTACGTATATATAAGCAAGCACCAATTGGCTACAAAATCTTCCAAAATTCCATGGGGTGTATTGGTGTGGGGACATTGGGAAAGATTTTCTTAAAAAAATACTATTTGTATATATTTCCTTTGTAATTCATATCATTTTGAACTATATTCTGAAGATATTTTGCTGGTAACATAATAGCACATTTTCAGATTTCATTGATCTAATTATTTTTACATACGTTGGGGCCGATTTCTATCTCACTTCTACCCCATTATTTTTCTGGCATAAATAAACTTGACGTTAAAAAGTTGACGTTGGACTTAATTTAAGCAGCTCGTAACGGTGGGATAAGAGAATTCCACTGCCAGCGAATGGCGTGCTACAAAGAAACACGCGGCTGGGGAACCAGAGAATCCCGCCCTTATTCCAAGTTGTATTTACTCTCGGAAATAGTTTTCCTGATTAGGTATTTGTTAGATGGTCGGTCTTGTACTTACCAACACATAGTCTGTTGACTCTGTATCAGTATAATTACATGATTTGGTCTAGCTCCTGGCCCATTTTGGATCAGGTAGTGACAGGAAATTGTGTGTAAGCAGCCAGTGATGATAGGTAAATGGCCACATATAGGGATTAAACTGTTGGCATTAATGATCAGAAATTCTCCTTCTAAATTCCCTTGCTGTTCTTGTTCAAAATAACGTAGCAAACTTTGCAGAGAGTTTAGTATTAAGATAAATAATACTGTTCATCGATGGTATTTATACGACAATCTGATTTAGGAACTACTAATTCAAGAAATATTGCTATATTCCATGAATGAAAACTGTCAGTGTCGTATGTGTTTATCTATAGTAAAAGCAGATCTCAAATTTCAGAAGAAATATATTGTGATGTGCATTAAACATTAAGCCACAAGAATATTGCTTTATCATTTTTTTAATGGAACCAAACTGGTTTGCTTGAATAACAATACTTTGTTTTTATTTTAAACTAGGTTCAACATGCCTCATGATGACAGCAATAAGTGCAAAGAGGATGGTGGCAAAAATCAACAACATGTTATGGCCCCTACACTGAACTATTATACCAATCCCTGGATGTGGTCAAAATGTAGCAGAAGATATGTTACTAATTTTTTAGAGTATGTTCGACTTTTGATTTCATAAGTCTATGTTGAATTGTGCTCTTGACTTCTTTGTAGATTTGAATTTGGTGATTGTAAAGTATAATACTTTTCAACTATTTTAATTGGTATTAGATAGCAACTTAGGAAAAAGCTGTAGCAAGGCTCCGAACTAGCAAAATTCATGTTCCACACAAAATAGTGTTGTCAGCCAAGTGTTTACCTGATCTTTTTTGACATATTTCAATTTAACAGGCATGATTAGATTTGTAAAAATGTCATTTTAATAGACCAGTAACACCAAAATATCTATTTTTGCGTTATAATTTTGTATTATATATCAGAACAATGGGAAATATAAATGCTGGGATTTTTTTTCTCTTATACTTTATTTATTTTTAGTACAGGATATGGTGAATGTTTACTTGATGAACCTGTGACAAGAACATATACACTCCCTCATCAGCTCCCTGGTCAGATTTATAATGTTGACAAACAATGTGAACTGATTTTTGGATCTGGTTCTCAGGTGTGCCCCTATATGGTAAGTATAATAATAAGATTTTCTTAAAAAAATACTATTTGTATATATTTCCTTTGTAATTCATATGTTGACGTTGGACTTAATTTAAGCAGCTCGTAACGGTGGGATAATAACGGTAAGTATAATAATAATCTCTGACAACTGAGGTAAACATTTAATGTGCTGTCGATAGAATTGAGTCATTTTTATTTTCCACCTAAATTTTTGGAACTTTATTAATCAAATCAACAGTATCAAATCCACCAGTAAGTTTGTGATTGTTTTTTTTATGAAGTATGCAAGCTACTTCAGATCAGACCGTAATCGAATAAATAGATTTAAAATATAATTTTAAATTGAAATAAATGTTTAATTGAAATTGTTATTTTAATTTTGGTTCATTCGACTGTTTGCCACACTTTGTCAAGCAGGCATGAAAACAATCGGGTAGATTTTCAACCTGCTGAGTGGGTGTAAAAGTGCTATGTAAAACTGGATTCACAATACTTATTTTACACTCAGGTAACAAAGTTAAAATGTTTCTAATTGATGAAATCTTCTTCGTAAAGATAAGATAATTGAAAAAACGTTCCACTACATTACTGAGAGAACAGTACCATTATGTACAAAATAACATGCACATCATAAATAGATGTGAAAGTACATTTTATTACTGTGAAGATAAAGACTTCCACCATATCAGATTGTTGAAGGATATTTAAGGCTTTGACAATATCACATTTTCTAAGGCGCTTTGTTTTTGCTATGTAGACTCAATGCAGACGTCTTTGGTGTACAAGCACTGAAGGAGTTCAGAGAGGTTGTAGAACTCAGCATATGCCATGGGCAGATGGGACAGAGTGTGAACCAGGAAAGGTAAGTGCTTCTAAATCTTTTTTTTTAAAGTGTGAGCCAAGTAGAAATATCTATCAGCAAAACCAGTTTCATGCAACATAGACTTGTATTCATGATTTAAATAATTACTAATTTACCAGTGTAATGTGTGGCAAATCATTATGTTCACAAGTTTCTGCTGTTAAATTGTTTACTTCTTTAGTCGTTAGCATGTCTGAATCTAAGCCAGTTTTAAGGGGGCACACAAAGAATGTTGAAGCAATGAGCATTGTCTAACTTCCTTTGGGAGTGGCTCATCATAGGAGATTTGAATTGGCACTGTTCAGCCTTCGAAATGCATGTCCCTCCTCCAACCGCTGATAGAAGTGTAAAGTAGCAACAAGCTTAAAGCAGTTTTAATGACATGCTTCAGGTACATTTTCCCATTCATTATCTAGGTTGGTGTATAATTATTGCTTTCCTAACCTAAACGTCCTGTTACATTTTAGTTTTGTTTTGTGTTAAATTCTTCAGCAGTTTTTAAAATACCACGGTGCCCTTTGAACGCGAAATTGAAATATAAAGTAATTTCTCTTCCACAAAGCATCATTTTTTGTTTTACATTTTTTATGTTCATTATCTGCCTTGCATGGCGGGTAAGGTTACAGATGGGGAAAAATGTGATGGCTGCATTGCGCTTTTAAGATTTTCAGCCTAATCAAAGTAACTGCCCATGTCCTGCATCCCACATATGGTGTTCTCATTTGACCATGTTCACTTCCGCTCCTTCTACTGTATTGTTAACATCAATTACATTTGGTTTGCTGCCATAAGTGAGAGAGTAAACCCTGGGGAGGTGGGGGAAGAGAGGAAATGTTGTGACTAGCTGGCTAAAAAGAATCCAAAGACATGGTTGTCAAGAACTTCAAGGGGATATTGGAAAAGGTTCAAAGAAGAACAGTGACATGAGGTTTTATGTTAAAAAGCTAGATTCCATACAAAGCTGAATGTAACAAATTGAATGGGACAGTAATCCAGCATTTAAAAAATATTGGGGAGTAGAAATAATGGAAGACACAAGTGAGATGTTTTCCTTTCACAAGAAGATAAAAGTACATTAATAAGCCCCAAGCAGAACTAAAATTGTGAAGACCAGCCAGCCCTACTCTGAGAGCTGCAGCAGGCTCCCAGGAACATTATTTCATGTGCTGATTAATGTTTGTAGAAAAAGGATGGAGAAAAAAATTAGTTCAAACTAAATGAAGATCATGAGATAATTAAGACAGACATCACATGAGGAAGAAAAAGGAAGAAATTTGCGTACAACGTATGTCAGGTAGAAAATACAAATTTTGAAGTCTGTCCAACTCTGCATGGGCCACTACTTGAGACAAAAGTTGAACTACATTCAGGCAAGATGGAAATGAATTCCTAGTTGCTGGAAAAGGGATCGTCTGTGTCATACTTTCCATTTAAAAATGAGAAGGGAGTTAGTGTAGCTCCCTAAGAGCCAGGATCCATAAAACGGCGGATAAAATGGGCACCATGGTTACTTTTCTGATGAGGATTATGAGACTGAAATTCATAACAGGAAAAGACAGGGTAGATAAAGATAAATTATATCCACTGGTTGGAGATTCTAAAACTAGAGGGCATAGTCCAAAAATTAGGACCAGACCATTCAGGAGAGATGTTAGGAAGAACTTCACGCAAAGGGTGGTAGAGGTTTGGAACTCTCTCCCACAAACAGCAGTTGAAGCTAAACCAGTTATTAATTTCAAATCTGAGATGGATAGATTTTTGTTAAGCAAAAATATTAAGGCCCAAGGGCCTAAATGACCTACTCCTGTCCCTATATGAGAAAAAATTACAATTATTTCTGATCACAAATCAGACACGGGACAACCTGAATGTCGCAATGTTTCCCAGCTCAGTAGGGCATAAAGCATTTATGCTGCAACTGAATCTGGTTCACCCAGCAAAACCAGGAGATAAGACCTACATTGAATTAATGAAAATCTTAGAGGGGCATTTCTCTCCGAAACCATTATTGATTGCAGAAAGGTTTTGGCTTCACCACCATGGTCAGGAAGAAGGTGAAAGCCTTTTACAATTCGTAGCCACTTTAAGAATGATAGCTGAATATTGCGAATTTGGGACAATACTTGAAGTATTGCAAATTTGATGCAGCACTTGATACTCTTTGGGACAGGCTAGTTTGTGGATTCTGCACTGAAGCAATTCAGAGAAAGCTGCTTATTGTAAATGATTTAACTCTAAAAGCTACTGTGGAACTTTCTTCATCTATGGAATTAGCAAAGAAAGAGGCTTCACAGAGGGGGGCTGGAGTAAAGATCCACAAAATAGACACATCAAGGAGCAAGGCTGAAAACCATGTCACTGTTGTACTCAGGTTGGACATTCAGCGGGGGAATGCTGGAGTAAAATGAATATACCCAAGAACTGTGGCAAGAAGGGCCACATTGCCAAGGCATGTTGTGCTCAGAAAACCTCTACACTAAGAAGGTGCAAGAAGAACTACGGAGTCAACCAATCTAGTGGTGTCTAAAAATTAGTGAATTAAATTCCAGATCAATCGTGGCACGATGGCACAGTGGTTAGCACTGCTGCCTCACCACGTCAGGGTTCAATTCCAGCCTTGGGTGACTGTGTGGACATTCTCCCTGTACCTGCGTCCCGTGTGTGTGTGGGTTTCCTCGGGGTGCTCCAGTTCCCTCCCACAGTCCAAAGATGTGCAGGTTGGGTGGATTGGCCATGCTAAATTGCCCCTTAGTGTCGGAAGGTTGGGTGGGGTCAGAGGGATGGGGGCGAGGGAGTGGGCCTGGGTGCGGTGCTCTTTCAGACGATTGGCGCAAACTCAATGGGTCTAATGGCCTCCTTCTGCACTGCAGGGATTCCGTGATTCTATGATCATTCAAAAGTCACCACATCTGTGCTACAGCAAGAGCTAAAGCTAGCTGCTTTGTCAATGCAGGATGATCAACAATGCTTCTGAGCATACTCAAAACTTGAAGGTCATGATATTAAACTGGATGTGGATATGGGTGTAGCTTTATAACTCTCAAATGTGATTTTAAGGACGTGCATTGAAGAGATTGTGCCACAAAAATGATGCATTATAGTAAAAGTGGAAGATAATGGACAAACGGTAAAGTTGCTGCTGCTTAATGTCCGTGGAAACGTTCCTGCACTATATGGCGAAGCATGGTTGGTTAAGATTAGACTTAACTGGGAAATAGTCAATCAATTAGTGGATTCAAAGAAGTATGAGAAGGTGTTTGAAGATTCGCTAAGCTCTAAGTGGAGTTGAGATACACCTAAAAAACCTCAAGGAAGACAGGACACCCAAATGTTTCAAAGCTCGAGCCATACCATACGCCATCAAGCAAGGAGTTGACTAAGAACGAGAAAGATTAGTATGATCAGAACTCATTGAACCTGGTGCAACAAATGATTGGGCAAGACCAATCATTCCTGTGTTAAAATGGGATGGCTTAGTGAAAATTTGTAGAGAGTTTAAAACTACTATTTTTTAAAAAATAATATTTTATTGAGGTATTTGAAATGTTTTATTACATAACATAAACAATGACATCAACATGGTAAAATAAACATTTCCTCCCCCATCCCAATCTTCACGCACCTCAACCATACAACAACAATCCAGCCCTCCCCCACTCCCTTGGAATACTGCATCTGCTGACATTTTAATTTTCCCCGAGAAAGGCGACGAACGGCTGCCACCTCCGGGAGAACCCTAACATTGACCCTCTTAAGGCAAACTTTATTTTCTCGAGTCTGAGAAACCCAACCATCTCACTAACCCAGGTCTCTACACTTGGGGTCTTTGAGCCCTTCCACATTAATAAGATCCGTCTCCGGGCTACCAGGGAGGCAAAGGCCAAGACATCGGCCTCTTTCACCCCCTGAACTCCCGGATCTTCCGACACTCCAAAGATCGCTACCTCCGGACTCGGCACCACCCGTGTTTTTAGTACCGTGGGCATTGCCAAAGCAAAACCCTGCCAAAACCCTCTAAGCTTCGGGCATGCCCAAAAGATGTGGACATGATTTGCTGGGCTTCCCACGCACCTCACACACCTATCCACTACCCCGAAGAACTTACTCATCCTAGCCGCTGTCATCTGTGCCAGGTGGACTACCTTAAATTGTATCAGGCTAAGCCTGGCACATGATGAGGATGTATTAACCCTGCTTAGGGCATCCGCCCACAGACCCGCCTCTATCTCTCCTCTTAGCTCGTTCTCCCAGTTGCCCTTAAGCTCCTCCACTGGGGTTTCCTCCACCTCCGAGAGCTCCTGGTAAATATCCGATACCTTCCCCCTCCCACCCAGGTACTGGAAACTACTCTATCCTGCATCCCCCGTGGCGGCAGCAGCGGAAAGGTCGGCACCTGTTTTCTCACGAAGTCTCGCACCTGCAAATAACTAAAACCATTCCCTGCTGGCAATTTATATTTATCTTCCATGGCTTTCAAGCTGGGAAAGCTCCCATCTATAAATAGATCCCCAATCCTTCTAATTCCTGCCCTTTGCCAACTCCGGAACCCGCCATCTAGCCTACCCGGTACAAACCTATGGTTATTATAAATCGGGGTCCAAATTGATGCTCCCTCCACTCTCTTATATCTCCTCCATTGCCCCCAGATTCGCAGAGCCGCCACCATCACCGGATTTGTGGAGTATCGGGCCGGCGAAAACGGCAGAGGTGGCGTTACCAATGCTCCCAGACTAGTGTCTTTACATGACGCCGCCTCCATCTGCTCCCATGCCGACCCCTCCCCCACTACCCACTTCTTAATCATGGCTATATTAGCCGCCCAGTCATAATCACAGAAGTTCGGCAGCGCCAACCCACCCTCCCCCCGACTGCGCTCCAGCAATACTTTCTTCACTCGCGGGGTTTTACTCGCCCACACAAAGTCCGAAATATCTTATTCATCTGCTTGAAAAAGGCCTTAGGGATGAAGATGGGGAGGCACTGAACGACAAACAAGAATCTGGGGAGGACCGTCATTTTCACGGTCTATACCCTCCCTGCTAGTGATAGCGGGAGCATGTCCCATCTCTTAAAGTCCCCTTCCATTTCTTCTACCAACCGGGATAGGTTTGACTTGTGCAGGACCTCCCATTTCCGGGCCACCTGGATTCCCAGATATCGAAAGCTCTTCCCTACCATTCTAAGTGGCAGCTCTCCCAGTCTCTTCACCTGTCCTCTTGCCTGGATCGCAAACATCTCGCTTTTCCCAATGTTCAATTTATACCCTGAAAAATTGCCAAATTCCCTCAAGATTCGCAGTACTTCCCTCATCCCCTCCAATGGGTCCGAAATATACAAGAGCAGGTAATTTGCGTAGAGCAAGACCCGGTGCTCCACCCCTCCCCGAACCAGCCCTTTCCAGTTCCGAGAGGCTCTTAACGCCATGGCCAATTGCTCTATGACCAGAGCAAACAGTAACAGCGAGAGGGGGCACCCTTGCCTCATCCCCCGGTGTAGTTTAAAGTACCCCGACCTCAGCCGGTTCGTACACACACTCACTACTGGTGCCTGATAGAGTAACCGCACCCAGTCAATAAAGCCCTCACCAAACCCAAACCTTCCAGCGCCTCCCACAGGTAATTCCACTCCACCCGATCAAAAGCCTTCTCCGTATCCATCGCTACCACAACCTCCACCTCCTCTCCTCCTGAGGACATCATAATAATATTTAAATGCCTTCAAACATTGGCCTTGAGTTGCCTTCCCTTTACAAATCCCGTCTGGTCTTTCCCTATCACCCCCGGGACACAGTCCTCTATCCTTTGGCCAGTATCTTAGCCAGCAGTTTGGCGTCCACATTCAGTAGAGAAATTGGCCTGTATGACTCGCATTGCTCCGGATCCTTCTCCCGTTTAAGGATCAATAAAATTGAGGCCTGCAACATTACCGGAGGGAGGACTCCCTTCTCTCTTGCTTTGTTAAATGTCCTCACCAGCAGTGGGCTCAATATCTCTGAAAATTTTGTATAGAATTCCACCGGGTAGCCGTCAGGTCCCGGTGCCTTGCCCGACTGCATACTCTCCAGCCCCTTGATTGTTTCCTCAATCTCAATTGGGGATCCCAGCCTTTCCACCAGATCCTCCTCTACACTCGGGAACCTCAAGTGATCCAAAAACTGCCTCATCCCCTCCATCCCAGCCGGTGGTTTCGACTCATATAATTTAATATGGAAGTCCTTCAACACCTCGTTTACTCCCGCTGGGTCCAGGACAGTGTTCCCGCCTCTACTCTTTACTTTCCCTATCTCCCTTTCTGCCTCCCTTTTGCTGAGCTGGTGTGCCTACATTCTGCTTACCTTTTCCCCGTACTCATTGATCGCCCCCGTTGCCTTCCTCAACTTTCCACCGCTTTCCCTGTGGTCAACAGCCCAAACTCCGCCTGTAACCTCCGCCGCTCCCTCAGTAGCCCCGCAGCCGGGGCCTCTGAGTATCTCCTGTCCACCTGTAACAGTTCCTTCCCTGTCAGCAAAGCAGCCCCCCCCCCCCTCCCCCCCCTATGCAACAACACTAAAAACCCAACCCCCCCAAGTCAAGCTCCAGCTTAACACCTGCTCAACCCCCATTGCGCTTCCGAGAGTCAGCTGACCCATGCTGACATGATAGCGCCCGCCCCTGGCACCAAGCAGTCTGTCTCCCTATTGTTCTCTACCCTCCCCCCCCCCCCCCCCACATGGATAAACATTTTGAAAGCATCACATTCCCCAGTAAACAAACATCAGAAAAAACAGTGAAGAAACAGTCACTTTAGAAAAATAATCACCATTTCTTTAATAAACGTCCATTCTTCGTCTGGTGTTTCAAAGTAGAAGTCCCGTTCCTCATGTGTGACCCACAGACGGGCTGGTTACAGCATCCCAAACTTCACCCTCTTCTTAAAGAGGGTCGTTTTTGCCCGATTGAACCCAGATTGGCCAAATCCGCTCCCTGGTCCTGATAAATGTGCAATTCACAGTTCTCCCACTTGCTGCTCCGTTCTTTCTTGGCCCACTGCAAAATATGTTCCTTGTAAAACGTACCACCCTGGCCCTCAGCGGCTCGTTCGCTCGGGGCTTCCTCGCGAGGGCTCTGTGTGCTCTGTTCAATTCCAGGGGCCGAGGGAACGCCCCATCCCCATTAACTTCTTCAGCCGTCACATAAGCCCTCGCATCCGATCCCTCACTGCCTTCAGGGAGGCCGATAATTCTGAGATTCTGCCTCCTGGACCTGTTCTCCAGGTCCTCCAGCTTCTCCTGCATTCTTTTCTGGCGGTCATTCATCATCCCCACCTGGTTTTCCAGCACGATTATGTACTCCTCGTGCTCGGACACCTTTTGCTCCACCTCCTGGATCCTTCTCCCGTGGGTTTCTTGATTCTGCACCACTTGATCAATCGAAGCCTTAATCGGGTCCAGCATATCCTTCTTCAGCTTGGCGAAGCAGTCCTCGAAAAAGTTCACCAGATGCTCTGTAGACCACTGTGCCAACTCCCCGAGGCCCTGCTACTCCGCCATGCTGTCCCGTGTTACCAGCTCTGCTTGCGTCTCCCTTATAGGGCTTTGTCTTCTCACACGGCCACTTCTGGTTCAATTCTCCATACACCGGAGGGGGCTTTCTCGTTACTGACTCACTGTTCACCGATTTATCCCATAAAATCCGGAAAAAAACAGGGGAAAAAGGTCCAAAGGTCCTTCAACGGCGGGAGCTATCAAATGTGCGACTGACTCCTCCATGGCCTCCACCGGAAGTCACCTGTTTAAAACTGCATTTTGTGTGCAGATCATTATCCACTGTTACTGATTGAAGACTTATTTGTTGGACTTTCTGGAGAACAGTAATTCAGTAAAATTGATCTTTCACAGGCATATCTGCAGATGAATGTGGCTGCCAAATCACAGCCACCACACACTGTTGTAATGCACAAATGTCTGTTTCATTACAGAAGGCTTCCTTTGGGATAATATTTGCATCTGCTCTTTTTCAAAGATGCATGGATCAAATTCTAAGTGAGTTGACTGGAGTGTAATGTTATTTAGATGACACTCATCGAGTGCATAGGAACACTTGGAGAATTTGGAAGCCACCCTGAAGAGGTTATAGAACCACAATCTGACTTAAAAAGGAAAAGTACAGCTTTTTTAAGGCATCCATAAATTACCTAGGTCATATTATCGATAAAAATCGTCACAAGGAGTCAAAGAAAATGTCAGCAATCTTAGAAGTACCGTGTCCTCAAAATGTGACACAATTAAGGTTGTTTTGAAGATTGATCAATTATTATGGTAACTTCATAGCAACACGATTGAAGTCTATTTGTTAAACAGGCAGGGCACTGGTCAGAAGAATGGGAAAATGCATACAATAAAGTGAAAGAAGCTTCACAGCTGTTGGTTCATTATAACCCCAAGATGAAGTTGCAACTTTCCTGCAATGCCTCAGCCTATGGGATTGGTGCAGTCGTCTTGCACATTGTGCCTTCAGGAATGGAACGACACATTGCATTTGCTTCACAAACTCTTACGAGCGCAGAAATGAATTATGCTCAGCTATAAAAAGAAGCTTTAAGCATAGTTTTTGGTGTCAGAAGGTTCTACCCTTTTGGGGCTTTATTTTACTCTTTTGGTGGACCATCGACCCTTGACTGCAGTCATTGGCCCGATAGAGATATATCTTTTTCGGTAGCTGGTAGATTGCAAAGATGGTCATTGATATTGCTGGCGCGCACTTATGAGATTCAATATCGCATGTAGTCTGAGCAGCTTACAAATGCTGATGCTTTATCACGATTGCCTTTACAAGTCAATTATGACTCAGAAGGAGATTTTGCTAATATTTTGTATTTCTCACTCATGGATGGTGTACCTGTGACTTCATCTAGTGTTCAAAGATATACAAGAACCGATCCAGTGATGGTGAAGGTGGTGAACTTGGTCCAAAAAGGAACAATATCAGGTGTTCATAGAACAAAATCTAGACTTCAAGTCTTATGTCACCCGAAGACTTGAGTTGACAGTACAGAATGGAGTTCTATTATGGGGAATCTGTGTGATTATTCCTTCCTGCTTTGTGTAGTAGAGTCCTTGACCAACTGCATGAGGGATGTCCCTGTGCGCAAAGGATGAAGGAATTAGCATGTAGTTATTTTTGGTGGCCAGGAGTAGATGCTCAAATTGAAGAGAAAGTTGTGCAATGCCAATCTTGTGCAAAACTGAGGAACACTTCACCATTACATCCGTGGGAATGGTCGCCACAGTCAAGGCAGAGAATACATGTTGGTTATGCTGGTCCATCAGAGGTTCACGTGTTCTTCGTGATTGTGGAGGCACACTCAAAATGGCGGGACGTCGCAGTAATGAAATCAACGACAATTGAGAAGACCATTGTGAAATTGGATGAAATATTTGCAAGATTTGGAACACTGGAGCAGATTGTCAGTGATAATGGTGTGCAGTTTATTTCGAAGGTGTTTGAGGACTACTTTAAGGGGAACGCTATACTCCATATCGAGTCAGCTCCGTATCATCCAGCAACAAATGGATTGGCTGAACATTTTGAAGAGATTAAGAAGCACAGAACAGACCACGGGTTGAGCCTGTAATTTTCCTACTCTATTTGATTGAGTATTTATCTATTGAATTTATTCACGGAATCTGAGAAGCAGCTGTGGGGATAAATTTGTTTGCATAAAGCCGTTTCATTGATCGAATGAAGAAACCTATACAAGTTAGTTGCCTGTGGCATTGCCGAGCCCTGCTAATCGTTACTACTCTGCATGATGCCACTTCAAAAGGCACGACTGGTTAGATGTTTTCCCCCTTTTAGCAATAACATATTACGCTGCTTTAAGTACCCTCGTACTTCAGCGATTGAAATATCACCTACTATAATTTAGCCTGGTGATGAGCACAGAAAATGGCAAAAACAGAATAGAAAGACAATATAGGGCTGAATTCTCCAGTTCCCAAGCCACGTGCTTCTTGGCAGCATGCCGTGCTGTTCCCTGGTGGCGAGATTCACCAATCCTGCTGCTTGTCAGTGAGATTTCCCATTGAAGCCTCCCCACGGCAAAATCGCATTTGGCGAACTGCCGGAGAATCCAAGTTTATGACATAATCGTTTTCGCGATGCTGCACTCCGTCCGAAGCAGCATACTCTAGGAGTACGCCGCGCCTTGTATCAACAGCCTCAGGACATCGCCCGAGGCCTGCCTCCCAATGTACCGCCGCCGACCGGAATTCTCCAGGGTGTATCGGCAGCTAGAGCTGGGTGCTCTTCGCTGCTGTCCTGGTAGCCCCCAGCAAAACGGGGAATCGGTGGCCGTTTTGCACCAGTTTGTCTGGTGTAAAACGCCATCGTTCCCACTCTGGCATGGGGACATAACCTCAGAATCGGAGAATCCAGCCCGTGGACTTTCAAATTAATGAAAGGTGAATATAATATTTTCACCCTTAAAAGCATGTACACACGGGGAGAAAGTGCAGACTCCACACAGAAAGTTACCTGAGGCCGGAATTGAACCCGGGTCTCTGGCGTTGTGAGGAAGCAATGCTAACCACTGTGCTACCATACTGCCCTTGCTTGATCAGCAGAATGATCACATCTGATTGAAATAGCAATGATTTCTACTTGATTCATTTCGCTGATGTATGGTCAGGTGAGATTAACATGTACAAATCCGTGGATACAAAACCGCATTGCCTAACTCTGAGCTACAATGTGCTGAATGTAACATTGAATGGTTAGGCAAGGCGTCTTTTGAATTACAAGCTTCAATACGAGGGGTTGAAGACAACTCAAATTTGCAGAGATTGGTGATATTAATGAAGTGCCACATCAAATCCAAGACAAATTAGTCATGTGGCTCAAGACCACAGTTGTGAAATATGTACACATATGGAGATGGCAGCTATTATCCCCTAGAGGAATACTTCCTATTTATGATACAAAATCAGTAATCAAACGTGTGGCCTTTGAAGAGTTACTGCAAAGTCTTCCATTCTACTGAAATAACAGCATGTTAATTTTGACCATTGTTGACTGTAAGTTTTCTGTGCATGAATCTAAATCAACTGTGATGTCTGTTGAAATTTAATTCATAAAATTGTAATTTTCAGATTACTTTAAATTCAAAGTGTTCAAGGAAAATAAAGCAGCTTACTAATAATAATTTGTGGCATGATTGAAGCTGAAATACATCTTTTAGAAACTCCCAAGCAGCCACAATTTGTAGGAAAATGTATCCTTTGGGATCACAGGACCATGTCAACTGGTATGCAGGATTTCTGCTGAGTTTCTCAAATCCTGTACACTAATTACCTTCAATTCGCTACTTTAAGGCCAAATTGTCACATCTGACTTTTCGTACTAAACCATAGGAATGTTTGGCACAGAACAATGTAGTTCTCTGCAAGCTTGTGAAACACAAATAATAACAATAGCTTAGAATCAGTGTTGTCAATACAAGGCACTGAGAATAAAAGTTTCATTCAATAACCATTTCAAGAAACATTCAGGTCCTCTCAAAGTTGACGCTATATAATCACATTATTGATGATTAGAAAAGTTGTATATCATTTACTCAGAAATGTATTGCAGAGAAGAAAATTAAATTCTCAATCTGAAACCGCATTTCGTACAGGAGTGGGAGAATTACAACTCTGTTGCAACCCCCATAGAGACCGATAACTTGTAAAATGATATTTGAATTTCTAGTGATTGACTGGAAGGATCACAAGACAAGGGTGCGATTCAGCGGACAGAGGTTTTAAGTCCACTGTTAGACGTGCTTGACAGGGTGTTTCTTGGAGGCTGCACTGCCGACGCTATCCAATGGCACTTTGCCGTTTTGTTTACCCTCGGGGAGTTTCTCCTCGCTGAGGCCTCATTTAGAGAGATTTATCACAGATTGGGCACCATTTTGAGCCGCAGCCCCGATTTTCTTCTCCCCCACCCCTTCCCAACATTGTCAAAATCCCTGGGAACGCTTCCTGTAATTGGCAAGGCCCCTAGGCCTGATCCCTGGCAGTGCCAACCTGGCACCTGGACACCATGACTGCCAGCCTGGCGACCTGGCAGTGCCCATGGCACCTTGGCTTTCTGACACTGCCAGGGTGCCCAGGAGGAGTGCCAGAGTACCTTGGGAGTCTCTAATCCCCTGTGAGACCCCCAAGGTGCCGTTACACCTGGTTCATGTTTGTGTGAACCAGTGCTAAATGGCACCCTGGCGACGTCTCGCATACACGGCCATTGAGCCCGTTTGGGGCTTTCTCGGAATTCACACAGCTCCATGTCCGGTGCAACGTGATCACTGAATTGTGCCCAACATCTCAAGTTGTAAGACTTTTAATGTAACAAACAAAGCACCATGGTCTAAACACTATTCATGAGGCAACTTTATATTCCAAACTAATAAAGTTTCCCCATTCAACTTTTAAAATGACCAAAAATCCCTCACCATGGTTATATTTTACTCTGTCCCTTAAGTTGACACTTCATCCTCCTGGAACCAGCCCAAAGCTGTTCTCCACTTCCGATGGCGTGTTTCCTTTCTCCTTTCCCAGCTGGGTAACTTTTCATCCCAAAACTGACTGACTTCCACAGTTAGGTTACCCTGGAGGTTCCTCCCTCTAGCCTCCTTTAAATTCTCACAAACTTGGTCCCTTCAATCTGAGTGCAAGCTGCAATGCATTCTCCATGTGGTGAATTATAAAAGACAGTATTTCCTTTGCTTCAGGTGCAGGGCTGCTTGCCTCTCACTTTCTGTTCTCTCCTCTTTCAGATTCTTGAAGACTGACCCGTTTCTACCAATTTCAGTGATATTTTAAAAAAAACTGCAGCCCAGTATCACAATGACTTTCTATTGACTTTTCCTTCCAAAAGCCCATCCCCATGGCAATGTGAAACACCTGGGCCTTGAACTCGGGTAGTGATGCTAAATTAAAGAGACTGTCCCAAATCAAAGTAATTTTATAAACTCTGTATTTGTAACAACTCCGAGAAACTTGAGTTGATATTTTTAGAGTAGGTTAGGACCAACTTGAATAATAACTAATTTAATAACCGAGTTGAGAACAGCAGCATGAAATGTTTTTCTCTTTCCCCTTTTCTTGGTGATGATAATCTACCCCTGAAAATGAAAGCCAAAACATTTGAAAGTAAAATTTTACTTTTGGCAAGCAACTCGCCTTGGCATTGCTAATGATGGAGCAAAATAATAACAGGAGCAGGCCCAATTTGCAGCCCCCGCGCGATTCACCCGTTGCAGCCAGGTGGCACTGGGTCGCTGAGTCACGCCTTATTCTTTTCTTTGATTTAGACTTGTACGAAATCCCGTCTGTGTCTGTTTTTTAAAGTCACAGCACTGAAAAGTGTTAAAACACTCCTTCTCAAAAATACAACTTGTTGTGGTCAGCCGAGAGGTGAGAAAAGGGGAAGAAGTATCGCACATCTCTCCTCATCCTTAACAATTTTAACCTTGGTTCATGCATATTAAATAGTATCTGCCACCAACCTGTGCATGCCCAGGGCGTCATTCTCCGCCGGCGGGAGTCTCCGTTTTGCCGGCGCCCGGGGGTTTCCCGACGGCGAGGGGCTGCCCCACAATGGGAAACCCCATTGACCGGCCGGTGTTACGGAGACTCCCGCCGGCCGGTCGGCGCAGAAATGTGGCGCGGCGGGTAGGAGAATTTCGCCCCCAGTCTTTTACAGCCCTCTATGCTGTTTGCCAAGCTTACATTTTTTCTCATCGAATTTTGCTGTCGCATTCCTTATAGCAATTCAATTTGTCTATATACACTGAGGAAAGTCGACTTTGCACTGACCTTTGGACGAACACTCTTTTCAACCCTCCTCCAGCCATAAGGATTCCCTTTTCCCGCTGGCAGCGCACCCCCCGCCCCGGGTTTCCCGGCTGCGTGGGGTGGCTTCAGTGGGAAATCCTATTGACATGCGGCGACAAGAGAGAATCCCGCTGCCAGTGAACGGCGCACCATCGAGATACATGCTGATGGGGGACCAGGGAATCCCACCACAGAGCTTTGTGTGAGTAAGAAATGTAAATAAAACTTATCCACATTGCTTTAGAGGAAAGCTGTATGCTCATTACCAGAAGTATCCCTTGTACCAGACATTGCTATCCGGATGAAAAATACAATCTGGCAGCCATGTTAGTGCCTGCCTTGATCTTAGTTTTTAATAGTCATATATTCTCTGCATGTACATGTGAAAGATGTTTCCAGTGGAAAATTGAGTATTTCTCCTTTGAACCCCAGCAGCAGTGAGTATTCCCAAGCCAGATATAGAATGACTTGTTACGAGAATCAAAGCATATTCTACAGTTTCATAACTCCCACAAGAGAAGAGCACCCTCTAGTGTACTTATGTGACATTTCTGTTTCCTGCACTCACCACTCTTATGAATTTTCCACGACTTTGTCAACTTTCCATTGCTTTATGTGGGCACGAGCTGAGAAATAATTGGCTTAGGACTTCCTAGAGCTCATACAAACATGCAAATGTCAAACAGGAAAAGACCAGCTTGTCCATCTATCATATCCCATATAAATGTGTTTCCCCAGGTATCACCATACAGACACTCCCTACTCACCTGGAGCCATGTAATCTCCCAAAAGGTGTGAAAAATCAGATAAAATCTGGTCAATTGTTAGTGGGGGGAAGGAGGGGGTTAGAAAATTCCTCTCATTGCACTTGAAGACTAAACTGTGAGAGAGCGACTTGGGTCACTATCTGTGTGGACCGTCTGCATGTTCTCCCCGTGTGTGCGTGGGTTTCCTCCGGGTGCTCCGGTTTCCTCCCACAGTCCAAAGATGTGCAAGTTAGGTGGATTGGCCATGATAAATTGCCTTTAGTGTCCAAAAAGGTTAGGTGGGGCGTGGGGTGCCCTTTCCAAGGGCCAGTGCAGACTCGATGGGCCGAATGGCCCCCTTCTGCATTGTTCTATGATCCAATCAGTTTGGACCAAAACCACAAAGGTAAGCAGTAGTCTACGTTTTCCAGTCTCCATCCTCCCCACTGCCTTGTTTCCAAATAAGTGGGTCCTCTGTTCTTTGAAAAGTAGGTGCTTTGCAAGGATTATGCATGCTATTTGCTGGATAATGAATGGTATGTTACCAAACCTTGTGTAGCATTGGATATTGTACACTTGTCAAATTTCTAACTCTTGACTTTAATCTTTGTCCGTTTTTGGGTTCCTTGGCTTTAGAAAAATAATCAAATTGTGTTATGCAGATTTATTATACCTTCAGGATATAATAATATACTTAACTCATTTTACCAGGTTAATTGTTAAAGTTTATTTATTGATATTAGGTAACTTGTAGGAAGGGTAATACTGGTTGAATAAAACCGTTTTGTGTGTAAGTGAAAGTTGAAAGGATGGGAACAAGTAAAGGTGAGTGTCATGTGGGACTGGGGATGGCAGGCAATATTCCTAAAGACCTTCGGCCCAAAAAGCATGACAGCTCATTTGCTACTTTTTAGCAAAGCTGAAGGATCAGGGGATTAAGGAATAATAGGCATAACAAAGGTGAAGGAAGCCTCTTGTGCAAGCTGGGGACAGCATCTGACTACTTGCTGTGCTACCCTTATACCACATGTCAAAAGTAGGTGTCCTTACGGCAGATGATACAACTTTGCATCTAGATGCACTGTACCTGACCATCTTGAGATGCCTCTCCACAGAGATTTAACAAGTGGCGCTACAGGGCACGATTATCCAACCTCGTTACGCGAAACGAGGCCGGTAAATAGAGGAAGAGGCCAAAAAGGAGAACCGCGCTAGGCGCCAAACAGTTTGCGATGCAACCGGCCCGATCCAGTAGGCAAAATCGGGATCTCGCCGTAGCATGGCGAAAAACCAATTGTTACCACTTAAGCCCAATTAAGCATACATGCCCACCGAGCAACCCCTCTACCTCAACCAGCGCCCGGGACCCTGCCAGACGCGACCCCAGAAACGTAACCAATGCCCTGGTTCCCGCCGGCACCCTGGACCCCGCCAGATGCAACCACCTACCTTCCACAAGGTCAGACATCTCCCATCGGATCCCAGGATCACCCAGCCACAGCCGCCGACCGAGGAAGCGAGGGAAGTGTGGTGGTCTGCAGGTTAGACTGAAGCAACACGGTTTCAAGACCCCTCTCCCCAGCATACTCCTGGCAAATGTCCAAGCGATCGAAAACAAGCTGGATGAACTTATCGCCAGACTTACCTCTCAAAGGGAAGTAAGAGACTGCTGTGTGCTCTGTTTCACAGAGACATGGCTCACCCCCGCCTCACCGGACTGTGCCATACAACCTGAAGGCTTCTCAATTCACCGGGCAGACCGCACCACGTCATCAGGCAAAGCGAAGGGTGGAGTGGTGTGCCTCCTCATCAACCCCTCCTGGTGCTCGGATGTGGCGACCCTGGCGACCTACTGCTTCCCGGACATGGAATACCTGACCGTGAAGTACCACCCATACTACCTTCCAAGTGAGTTCACTTCAGCCATTATCACAGCGGTCTACATCCCACCCCAGGCAGAAGTGAAGAAGGCGCTGGACGAACTGTACACAGTTATAAACAACTATGAAACAGAACACCCAGAGGCCTTGTTCATTGTGGCCGGAGACTTCAACAAGGCCAACCTCAAGAGTGTACTGCCAAAATTCCACCAGCACATCTCCTGCCCCATCAGGGGCGACAACACTCTTGACCACTGCTACTCAAAAATCAAGGGCGCCTACCCTTCCATCTCCTGACCGCACTTTGGGAAATCAGACCATAAGACGGTGCGCCTTCTCCCGGCATACAAGCAGAAACTCAAGCGGGAGAATCCAGCTAAGAAGGTTGTGCAGTGCTGTGTCCGAGGAAACAGAAGGGCACTTACGTGACTGCTTAGAGACAGTGGACTGGTCCATATTTAAGAACTCAGCGACCAACTTAAATGAGTATGCCACCACCGTCACAAACTTCATCAGCAAATGTGTGGACGACTGCGTGCCAAAGGAAGCAGTACGTGCGTTCCCCAACTGGAAACCATGGCTCAATCGTGAGATTGACTCCCTACTGAAGGACAGATCTGAGGTGTTCAATCAGACGACCCTGACCTATACAAGAAATCCAGATACGACCTCCACAAAGCCATAAGAGATGCCAAGAGAGAATATCAAAGCAAGCTAGAGTCACAGACAGACTCTCGGCAATTGTGGCAAGGACTAAACAACATAACGGGCTATAAAGCGAAGCCGAGCAGTATCTCTGGCAGCAGCGCACCCCTCCCCGATGAACTCAATGCATTCTATGCTCGGTTCGAGCAGGTAACCAACAATTCACTGTCGAGTGCCCCAGCAGCCCATAACTCACCCATAGCCACCGGCACAGCTTCCAAAGTCAGATCGGCCTTCCTGAAAGTGAACTCTCAGAAGCCGACGAGCCCGGACGGGATCCCTGGTCGTGCACTCAGAGCCTGCGCAGAGCAGCTGGCAGAGGTGTTCGCGGACATCTTTAACCTGTCCCTACTCCACTCTGAGGTCACCACCTGCTTCAAGGAGGCCACCATCTTACACCCGGTGCCAAAGAAGGACCAGGCAACGTGCCTCAATGACTACTGTCCGGTGGCCCTGACTTCAGTCGTAATGAAGTGCTTTGAGAGGTTGATCATGAAGCATCACCTCCTTATTCCCAGAACACCTTTATCCACTGCAATTCAGTAACCCCCACTTAAGGAAGGATGTGGAAGCATTGGAAAGGATGCAGAGGAGATTTACCAGAATGTTGCCTGGTATGGAGGGAAGATCTTATGAGGAAAGGCTGAGGGACTTGAGGCTGTTTTCGTTAGAGAGAAGAAGGTTAAGAGGTGACTTAATTGAGGCATACAAGATGATCAGAGGATTAGATAGGGTGGATAGTGAGAGCCTTTTTTCTCGGGTGGTGATGGCTAGCACGAGGGGACATAGCTTTAAGTTGAGGGGAGATAGATATAGGACAGATGTCAGAGGTAGGTTCTTTACTCCGAGTAGTAAGGGCGTGGAATGCCCTGCCTGCAACAGGAGTGGACTCGCCAACACTAAGGGCATTTAAATGGCCATTGGAAAAACATATGGATGAGAATGGAATAGTGTAGATGGGCTTTAGATTGGTTTCACAGGTCGGCGCAACATCGAGGGCCGAAGGGCCTGTACTGCGCTGTAATGTTCTATGTTCTATGTAATTCGCATACCATCGTAACCGGTCCACAGCAGACGCCATTTCCCTGGCCCTACGCTCATCCCTAGAGCATCTCGATAACAAGGACTCCTACATCAGACTCCTATTTATTGACTACAGCTCCGCCTTCAACACCATAATCCCAGCCAAGCTCATATCAAAGCTCCAAAACCTAGGACGTGGCTCCCCACTCTGCAACTGGATCCTCGATTTTCTGACCAACAGACCACAATCAGTAAGAATAAACAACAACACCTCCTCCACAATAGTCCTCAATATCGGGGCCCCACAAAGCTGCAAACGTAGCCCCCTACTCTACTCCCTGTACACACAGGACTGCGTGGCAAAATTTGGTTCCAACTCCATCTACAAGATTGCTGACGATACGGCCATAGTGGGACGGACCTCGAATAACGACGAATCAGAATACAGGAGGGAGATTGAGAACCTAGTGGAGTGGTGCAGCGACATCAATCTCTCCTTCAATGCCAGCAAAACTAAAGAGCTGGTCATTGACTTCAGGAAGCAAAGTACTGTACACACCCCTGTCAGCATCAACGGGGCCGAGGTGGAGATGGTTAGCAGTTTCAAATTCCTAGGGGCGCACATCTCCAAAAATCTGTCCTGGTCCACCCACATCGACGCTACCACCAAGAAAGCACAACAGCGCCTATACTTCCTCAGGAAACTAAGGAAATTTGGCATGTCCATATTAAACCTCACCAACTTTTACAGATGCACCACAGAAAGCATCCTGTCTGGCTGCATCACAGCCTGGTATGGCAACTGCTCGGCCCAGGACCACAAGAAACGTCAGAGAGTCGTGAACACCGCCCAGTCCATCACACAAACCAGTCTCCCATCCATTGACTCCATCTACACCTCCCGCTGCCTGGGGAAAGCGGGCAGCATAATCAAAGACCCCTCCCACCCGGCTTACTCACTCTTCCAACTTCTTCTATCGGGCAGGAGATACAGAAGTCTGAGAACACGCACGAACAGACCCAAAAACAGCTTCTTCCCCGCTGTTACCAGACTCCTAAATGACCCTCTTATGGACTGACCTCATTAACACTACACCCTGTATGCTTCATCCAATGCCGGTGCTTATGTAGTTACATTGTATACCTTGTGTTACCCTATTATGTATTTTGTTTTCTTCCCATGTACCTAATGATCTGTAGAGATGCTCGCAGAAAAATACTTCAACAAATCCAATCCAATTTCCATACAATTGACGAGAGCCACCCCTTATCCAACGGCCTCTTGTCATTTAGCGGCCTCCCCGGCAAGTGCTCACGCTGGCACGATTTGTACTCCTTTTCAGAAACATGAACCTAACGGAAGGGCTTCTGTGGGGAGCCGAGGATGTGACTAGCCATCTTTGTTCACAGGCAAAGAGCCCAGGGGTGCTGGACTTGCCACCCCAGTGCTCGATAGGGGTGGATGACCCTTGGCTGGGGTGGGGACTGTCCGCAGAGTTGGGCCGCCACAGGAGGGTGGGGGAGAGGCACTGGGAGGGCAACCGGAGAGGGGGGGGGGGGGGAACCTCTCGCAGCACCATCATGCCAACCCCTCGATCATATTTACCCGTTCCAGGGGAAACCCTTGTCTCTGCCCGTCTACATTACGACCGCCCATAACCCCGCTTACTGCTGAGGCCTTTGGCCGTGCGGCTGAAGGCTATTGCTAATAGGGAATTGACAGTCGTGGTTAAGCACTTCACACATCCCAAGTGGATTCCCCTGGGTAGGCAGGCCATGTAGCATGTGGGAGTCATTGCCTTGTATCCCAATCACACCTTGGCGCCTGGACACTGTGCTTGAACACTGCGGAAGGCAGCACCACACATGGAACAGCCAACATCCGAACACCCAGGGGATGGGACACAGCTCCGGGGACATGTCCACGGCTGGAGAGAGGGTGGATGCCACGGCGATGGGCGTATGCCTGGAGAGATGTGCCAGGGGATCAGAGGTCTGCCTGCATTGCGGAAGAAAGTGACAGAGGCATAATGATTGTGCACAAGTGTGTTTAATGTGTAACAATTGTTCTTCCCCCGGTTCCCTCAGTGATCCTCAACGTTCTTTGCCTTCCTAGCTGTACCACTATGTCTAGGCATCTCCTCAGGATGCACATCAAAGGTGGAGGCGGCCAGCTGCTCACCTCGGCCCATGGTTTTTAATGGCCTGGCGGGTGTCCTCTGGGGGCTCTGAGGCCAGAGGGCCCGGCGCACTTGTTGGAGGCATATGCACAACCATCTGCCCTGGCCCGTGTGCTGACTTCAAGATGCAGCCTCATCAGAGAGGTGAAACCCGGGAGAGCTGGTGGCCATCATTGCCACTCCATAGGACGGTCCCTGTTGGCACCCATCGCCCCTTCCTCCTGGACAGTGCCCTTAGGGCCCTGGGTTTCACCTAGAGACAGAGGACCCCTGCATCATCTGGCTCTGCCAGCCCTGGCGGTTCAGTTCCCCATGGTCTGCACCATCGTGTCGACGCCCTCGGCGATGCTCCTCCGTGATTGGGCCATGCTCTGCAGTGCCTCAGCAATGCCCACCTGTGACTGGGACAAGCTCCGCAGCGCCTCGCCCATCCCCATCTGAGAGCGGGACATGTCCCGCAGAACCTCACCTAGGTCAGCCTGGGGATGACATCCCACAGCAAGTCAGACATTCTGCCGAGACCTTCAGCCATGGACGTCACCGACTGCGCGACGCCTTGGTGCCGACGTCATACATCAGGCTCTCCACTGCGATTGCCACCCTAGCACTGTTGGCCTCAGTGGCACGCATTGCCGTCGGCAACTACTGTGCTCATAGCCTCTGGGACTCATCAAAGCGGCTATGGATCTGCTGGAGTGACACCGACATATCCCTCTGAATGTCCCAGCTGCTCCCTCTCGTCTCCATCAGCTCTGGGTACCTCTGTTGCATAGGCTCAGCATCAGGCTGGGACCCAGCTGGGTCCTGGGATCCAGCAGACCTCCGACTGCTGTCTCGCCTGGGGGTTCCTGCCTCCACCTGATGTACATCAGCAGCAGTGTGGTGCTCACCAGGCTGTGCCTCAGAAGCCTGACCATTAACGTTTCCCACCGAGATGTGTGTATCTGCGCTGGTGGAGGGTGGGGGATAACATTTGTGCCGGGACTATAACGGTAGCCTCTTTCGAGCTCTCCTCCGAGGTGGTGTCATGGGAGGCAGAAGGGGGTTCCGCCCGGGATGGGCCGGTACCGTCGGCTGGAGGACCTGCGGGAGAATGGACATGCGGTCAGTGGGAGGGATGGGTCAGTCAGTAAGGCAATAACAACGCATGTTTGACAGATCCCCCCAGTGGAACTTGGTGGTTCCTTACCTCTGCAGCATCCGCCAGCCTCCGTATGGGTGAACATCCTGTCCTCGGCCACACCAGTCACTTCCAGGGCACGCTCCTCGAAGGAGGTGAGGTTACTTAAGTCCGGCACACCTCCGCCAGTCTATGCCCTCTCCCAATGGTTATGGGAAAGCTTTTCCTGAGGAGGCACAGAGGGGGCATCGTTAGCCACAGGCATGGTTCACAGTTCTGGGAGGGAGGGTTGGGGGGATTGAAAGGAGAGGGGGGTGGAGGGAGGGTTGGGGGTTGTATGGGACTTGGGGAGGTGGATGCTCCCTTGGGGGGGGGGGGGGAGCGTTGGTGTCTACTTACTTGTGCTGCCCGTGTAGGTCGTTGACCTTTTTTTCGGCACTGGAGGCCAGTCCTCCTGGTCACACTCCCCGAGCTCACAACTGCTGCCACCTCATCCCAGGCAGCACTGGCTGCCCTATGGCTCACCCTCCGGGACCCACGGGTGAACGGGACATCCCTCCACTGCATTTAGGAGCCTCCACAGGTCAGCATCCTTGAATCCTGGGGCCGGTCTCCTGGGCTCCATTATTGTTAGCTGGCTGGGGTTGGCTGAGCAAGTGCAGCCTAAGTGCTGCTCGACTTTGTTAGCGGGGGGGGGGGGGGGGGGGGGGGGGGGGGGGGGGGGGCTGGCAAGCGCAGTCCTGGCGAATCAGCTGGCGAGCCTTCATTTGTGGTGAGAAGCACGTGAGACCTCATTAAGTGGACCAATTTACTTGGAATTGCGTTGCCGGCCTCGCTGGGCTGAGCGCCGGGAAACTCACGGCAATTCCCACTCATTACCACATTTAGAATTTGTTCCGGAGAATCGTGCCCACAGTGACTGAAACTATGGTTGGTGTTATCTTCACAGCAGCGACCAAACAAGATTTGTTGATTGCAAATCGATCTGGCATACTTCATTTCATTAGTGCCATGGTTTCAGGAGCTAATCAGCTTTAAGTTTCATCCTATCTGCTGTTCATACCTTGAGAGTTTAGGTCTTCCAGTGTACCATTTATATGCCAAAGCAAAGCCCAGTCAACAGTGTAGACAGAAGAGTGTCTGTGGTTACCAGCAGGTGGGCATAGAGAGCCCTTCATGCATCACACTGAGTCTTAATGGACTCTCATTATCTTCCCAAAAGCTCACATCAAGGATTCCCTTTGTCAAGTCTATTAATGATTGTAATTGTATTTCAGGGGAAAATTAAAACTGTTCGTAGATAGGCTCATGACAATCTGTGTGCATGGGAAATCAAGGCCTGGGACATAAATGGCCTCAAATTGCAAAATTAGGTGGTTTTTTGGTCCCTTTAGATATTCTTGCCTGGACCGTTCATTACCCAGCAGTTCTAGTCATCCAATCATATTGGACATAGATGACACAATATTGACTTTGAAACAATGGTTTGGAAGGTCTCAGAATGATAATTGTGCATTATTACTGTGATCTCTTGGCCTTTGTTGGAATTCAGCGTTAAGCTTCTATCCATATCCACGATGTTGCAGACAGGGGAGAGAGGCAAACTGAACTCCTTTATTTTTCTTGTCCTCTGTCTGTAAGCAGAGGTTATTTTTTAGTAAACTGTGGCCTGTTCCCACAAGGCCTCCGTTTGTGAAGTCAAATTTGAAGTGACTCGGATCAAACTGTCTTTCGTGCTGAATCAGAAGTTGTGTTAATTTATCCACTCAAAACTGGAGGATAGTCATTGCAACCACGTACACAAGCGCGAGCGCGTACACGCGCAAAGAAAATGGGAAAGAAAAGGGTTTTACAGCTCGGAATAGCTTAAAAAAGAAAATAACCAAATATATGGATATTAATTCATGTTAACATCAAAGTCCAGTGAGGGTTCCTTCATGTAGAAGTTCAGTTTGGCTCAGTTGTTAAAGCAGGAGTTGTAAAATTCCTTCAAGGTTGGTGATGGCGTAGCAAGATAAGCTTGACATCCAGAGATTTGGTCCAGTTTACAGACGATTGCTGGAACATTCCAGAGAATCAGGCTTCAAGGTTTTGACTTGAGGCAGGCTTTGTGTCAGCTGGAGTCTGGCTTTGGTGCTGACAGGCTGGATGCTGAACAGCAGACTGCCCTGGGAGTCCAAAAATTTAACATTAAATTCCAAATGTCACAGGAACTTAGATTGTGTGGTGGTGCCCATTGTTTACCTGAAACTGATTCATCAATTAGTTTCTATGTTTCTGGTCAAAATACATTGTTCACTTTAGGAGATTGATGGCTCCTGTCTGCAACTCCGCAGGTGTAATGAATTTTGATGGCTCACTTTGTTATAAGACCACATTAGGGACACAGATTGTTTGTACTCCCTTAAATTAGGCTCACACAATGAGTTCCCACAAGGATCTTTGTCCTGTAATTGCTGTTGGAGGTTTCCAGAGCTGTAGCCAACTTGCAAAATATGTGGCCTGTAGAAGCCATGTTTTTTTTTGTCCAGTAAAGTCCCATTTTTTAAAATAAGCAGAAAGTATAGTCTTATTTGCACAGTCTATGATAACCTTCATGTCTTATGGACAACAACGTTGTTGAAAGTGTGCTTTGAGTATTAATAATGGATGAAGACCCTTCCTCTTAGGTCTCAGCCCCTTCAAACTCAGGTTAATGCCAAAGAAAGAGATTGATATGCTGAGAAAATTCAGGAACAATACACCTGTAAATTTTTCCATTGATCTTTACCCTATACATTTATATGGGAGATAGCGATGAAAAGTCCATTGCACTTGTTAAAGAACTGCACTCTTCACCAATAGTAGTTATTTGAAAAATATATTTAAGTTAAAGGAACAAAAATCTTGAATTTGTTTTAAAAGCATTAATATGGAAATAATTATTTTTAAAGAATATAGAATGGCAGCTATTATGGCAACGAACTATGACTCTTTGTAACACCTGACACCTGAACTGATTCAATGAACTGAAACCAATATAACTAAATTAGGTTTGTTTTTATTTGTTATACTCGTCCATCTCTGGATCATCTGAGATGAGATGTACATTGGGTGACGCAAATCAGGACCCACAGAAGTCCTGATGCACAGACATACCTAGGAATTGTCTAGCAAGTTTAAATTTTTAATGGGTTTATTTCCACTCCATGAATGTTTCTGACCTTGAGCTTAATGTGGAGACATTGGCCACATACACAGGACTTACTTGCATGCTCACACTGGGAATTTTATGATTCTATGAATGTTAGATGCTCGAATGGCTGGTCTAACAGTTGTGTACCCCCACCGCCTGATTACCCCGACTACTTAATTAACCCCCGACAACCAGACTTGGCTATCCCTGACCACCCGACTACCTCCTGACCACTCCCACTCCCCACTCTGATCAAAGTCGACTGCCTATCCTCCCCCAAACAGACCCGACTACCAAGCTAAATAAACCCAACTCATCCCCCGACTAGAATCAACCATCTCCCCAATCGCCCACCTCCATCTCCCGACCACCCTACCCAACTCACTCATTCACCCAGAATCACAGAATTGTCACAGTGTAGAAGGAGGGCATTTGGCCCAATATGGCTGCAACAAATCTCCAAATGAGCAATTCACCCAGTACCATTTTCCTGCCTCCCCCCCCGTAACCCTGCATTCCTTCTTTTCAGAACACAGTGTCATTCCCTTTTGAATTCATTGATTGAACCTACCACCTCCACGAGTTTCTCCCTATCGTATCCTGTCCAGACCACTCATGATCTTGAACACCTCAATCGAATCTCCTCCCAGCCTTCTTTTCTCCAAGAAAAACAGCCCCTGCACCTCCAATCTATGTTTATTAGTGATGAGCTTCATCCCTGGAATCATTCTCATCCCTGGGACCATTCGTGTGTATCATTTCTACACACTCCAATGTTTTAACATCCTTCCTGAAGTGCACTCCAGCTGAGCTTCAGCTAATGCCATATACAAGTGCAACATGGCCTCATTGCACTTATACTCTATGCTGCTATTAATAAAGCCTAGGATTCTGTAGGCTTCATGAACCATGCTCTTAACCTGTCGTGCCGCCTTCAGTGACTAATGCAGATAAACACCCAGGTCCCTCTGCTCCCCCTTTAGAATTGTGCCCTTTATTTTATTGGTTTCTCTATGTTTGTCCTATCAAAATGAGTCACTTCACATTTCTCCACATTGAACTTCATCTGCCAGCTACCTGTCTATTCCACCAATTGTCTATATCCAATTGAAGTTCTACACTATCCTCCTACAGTTCATAATGCTTCCAAGTTTTGTATCATCTGCAAATTTTGAAATTGTGCCCTGTACACCAAGGTCTAGGCCATTGTTATTTATCAGGAGAAACAAGGACTCCAACGTTGACCCCTGGGGAACTCCACTACACACCTTCCTCCAACCCAAAACACATGCATTAACCACTAATCTGTTTTCTGTCACTCAGCCAATTTTGTATCCGTTTTGCTGCTGTCCCTTTTAATCTCTGAGTTATAACTTTGCTCATAATTCTATTGTATAGCACTGTACAGAACGCTCATTCACCAACTCATCCATTTGCTCATCCACTCTTTCAACCAATCATCCATTCACTCATCCACTCTCTCAGTCACTCATCCATTCACCCGTTTGTTCACTCACTCATTCATCCATTAACTCCTGTGTTCACTCCTTCATTCTTCCTTTCACCCATCCAGTCAGCACTCATCCATTCGCCTATTCATTCATTCAATCCTGCGTTCACTCCTCCTTTCATTCCTCCGTTCACTCACTCATTCATCCATCTACTCACTCACTCAGCCCCGCCCATTAATCAAATGACTTAAACTTTTAAACACGGCAGCTCCTGTCAGAAGAATGGGGCCTGTCCTCTCCTTCCTTCGACTCTCCCACAATGTTTGGAAATGCCCTTGAGTCTCTGCGCTGCCCATTTCTGCTACAGCCAAAATTGAGACCCTGGCTGAAAATGGGCACCCATAGATGGGTTTGAAAAAACTTAGTGGGCACTGCTGATCAGATGTTCTCAGCCATTTACTTTTTGTTTGGATGTTGATATTAAAAATAATCAATCATTTTTAATTTATGTCGTGTTGATCTTGATTGTTCTCTCGCAATTCAAAGATACCAAGCTTTATATTGGGACTGATTGATCTGGGAGAAGTGAGTACGTGGGAAGTTAACAGCAGAAAGACGCTTTGGAATTTAAGCAAGTTCAAAAATAAATGTTTCATGCCTCTTTTTCCAAAATACATGTTCATTCGTGAGTCATGGTATCTAAGGTTAGGAAAATGGAGTGGACAAGAAACAGGATGGTCAGACTACCTACTCATCCAGACCAGTCTGTTTTCTATGCCTATTGGCTGTACTTTCAGGATTTAAAAACAAAAAGTGGGCAAGATCTTCCGGCGGTTCAGGTCGTCGGGATTTTCCGCTCCCTCCGATGGCACCCCCCCACCGCAGGTTTCCAGGCAGCGTGGGGTGGATTCAGTGGGAAATCTCATTGACAGCAGTGGGACCAGCCTCCCGCCACCGAGAAGCGCACCGCAGGGGAGCCAGAGAATCAAGCCCATTATTTTGTTTAAAAAGATGAATCAGCACTTCTAGCCTAGTAAAAGTAAAATTCTTCAGAGATTTAGAAGGTACATTTTGTCTATAAAGAACAATTACAGTTTACTTCTGCTAGTGAGCCTGCAACCATTAATCAATCCCACATGACATTGATAATTGTTTAGATGCTAAATGTGCCCTTTTCACATTTGAATATTATTCATCGTTTTTCTACCCCATCTCGGTTCAATGACAGGTTATTTGTCTTAAAGCTCGACAGATAATATTGAATGGCTGCCTTTTCAGAAGCAAATACATTACTCAGTCAGCTCTCTGAAGGAACTGAGTGAATGGTTGTTGTGTGCCGCAAAGCATATCAATCTGTAAATACATACAATAATATTTTCTTTTCAATTCCTAGTCATTAATATTAAACCATTGAGGTTACTTTTCTGAAACAAATTTATGGTTTGTTTTCAAAAGAAAGAAGTTAATTTTTCTCCAATGATTATCCCCACAGCACTGTAAGCATGGTGTTTGCATTGTAAAGGATCCTGCTGAGAACTCTGTGGTAGATGGAACATGGGGACCTTGGAGTCCATTTGGTTCCTGCTCCAGAACCTGTGGAGGTGGCATTAAAAATGCAGTTAGAGAATGCAACAAACCAGAGTAAGCAAACTGCTCCAACATATAGAGTGCAATAAATACTTTATCAAATTTTGAAAGGTAAATAGGTTATTTTTATCTGTTTGTCATTGTGTCAAAATTTGAATGGATTTAGTTTGTATCGCCATATGTGGTATGTTTTTTTTAATGGCAACTGTTCGCAGTTCAGAAATTGCATATTCAAATTTACTTATTACATTGTGGAAATGGAAATATTATTATTTTTAATTTTAGACCCAGGAATGGAGGAAAGTACTGTGTTGGTCGAAGAATGAAATTTCGATCATGCAACACGGAACCTTGTCCAAAACAAGAGAAAGACTTCAGAGGAGAACAATGTGCACAGTTTGACGGAAGACACTTCAACATTAATGGCCTACCTCCAAATGTGCGCTGGGTTCCTAAGTACAGTGGAAGTAAGTATTTCCATTGGAGAGGGAAAATTATTATATTTTGCATTTTAACCAATAAAAACATTAAAATTCATTAAACCAAGAATCTATCTTTCTTTTCAGTTTTGATGAAAGACCGTTGTAAGTTGTTCTGCAGAGTAGCTGGAACTACAGTCTACTATCAGCTCAGGGACAGAGTTATTGATGGCACACTTTGTGGGCCAGAAACCAATGATGTCTGTGTACAAGGACTTTGCCGGGTAAAAAACTAACTTTAAGGATTTTGTGTAAACTTTTCTTTGGAGCCTTGCAAAGCTGAGTAAAAATATTGTTTATTTTCCCCGCAGCAAGCCGGATGTGATCATGTATTGAATTCAAAAGCGCGGAGAGATAAATGCGGTGTTTGTGGTGGTGATAACTCTTCATGCAAAACCTTAGCAGGCACCTTTAATATTGTTCACTATGGTAAGAATGGTATTCACCTTATCACTATTGTTGTGAGGACAGTGGGCGTCATTCTCCGACCCCCCGCCAGGTCGGAGAATGGCCGTTGGCCGCCGTGAATCCCGCCCCCGCCCCCGCCGAAGTCTCCGGTACCGGAGATTAGGGGGTGGCGGGAATCGGGCCGCGCCGGTTGGCGGGACCCCCCGCTGGATTCTCCGGCCCGGATGGGCCGAAGTCCCGCCCAGAAATTGCCTGTCCCGCCGGCGTAAATCAAAGCTGGTATTTACCGGCGGGACCAGGCGGCGTGGGCGGGCTCCGGGGTCCTGGGGGGGGCGCGGGGTGATCTGACCCCGGGGGGTGCCCCCACGGTGGCCTGGCCCACGATCGGGGCCCACCGATCCGCGGGCGGGCCTGTGCCGTGAGGGCACTCTTTCCCTTCCGCCTCCGCCACGGCCTCCACCATGGTGGAGGCGGAAGAGACTCTCCCCACTGCGCATGCGCGGGAAACTGTCGGCGGCCGCTGACGCTCCCACGCATGCGCCGCACTTCCGCGCCAGCTGGCGGGGCAACAAACGCCATTTCCGCCAGCTGGCGGGGCAACAAACGCCATTTCCGCCAGCTGGCGGGGCGGAAATCCCTCCAGCGCCAGCCTAGCCCCTCAATGTTGGGGCTCGGCCCCCAAAGATGCGGAGCATTCCGCACCTTTGGGCCGGAACGATGCCCGTCTGATTGGCGCCGTTTTTGGCGCCAGTCGGCGGACATCGCGCCGTTGGGGGAGAATTTCGCCCAGTAAGTTTAAGTATGGTTAACATAAAGGACACAAGCAAGAATTGTTTAATACTAATGGAAGTTATATATAATACAATATATTTGAATGCATATGGATAAATGCGGGTCAACTGAACTTCACTACTATTTGTTTGAAAAGACTTGAAAATTGTTTTACATTTGTGAGAAATAATACGACAAAAAAACATTGACTGTCACCTGTCTAAAACAGGCAAAATCTTGACCATTAAATATGTGCCTTTATAAATTCTACTTGAGTGGAATAAAAAATGACAAATGGTTATCATTTTTAAATTGTTATATTTCAAATTGCAGAAGGAACCATTACCTGGATGTTCTTGCTGGTAGTGAATGTATTACTCAGTATTTTGATTGATATTTGTCTAATGCTAATAACAACTGCCCAATAATTTGGCACAAGCAGCTACCTGGTGAAGAAGAGAACAAGGAGAAAAAATAATGTATAGTTAGCAAAATTATAAAGCTGGCTCCTAATTTTCCATTTAAATAACTTATTGATGGGAACTTTTAAGCTTTCAGGTAAAAATAACCAGGACTTCTGATAGGCAATTAACTCTGGACCTTCAGCTTCCAGAACTGAGCGCTACTAGAGTACTGTTACATGTTTTGAATTTCAAAACATAAATAATTTCATCAGTAGTCTTAAAATATAACTTTCGAAGCATATTTCAACAGATTGCAAATGAAACATGTTACTACGTAACTGGTGGTAATCCCAAGCATTGTGCAAGATTGTGCACCATTCGCACATTCCAACACAAACATGCTTCAATTTTACCTCAACACTGCGTCAATATAGGTCACCATTTTATGGTGCTTTTCAATGATGGGCGGTGTCCATAAAGTCTATTATTATTTTAATTTTGATCAGAAGAAATAAATGGCCTTTTTATTTGCATTGCGTCATGCAAGGCCATTTATTGCCCATGCCACAGTTGAATTGGTTATTTTGAAGAAGGGCTGAAGGTATATGTAAATTGAGCAATTAATTACTATTATCTTGTGGCTTGAAACAGTGCTTTATCATGGATTGAAAATCAATTCCAGTCATATAAATAACTCCAATGATTGTGACTCAGCTGTAATAAGATTTATACATCAAGACAGTGATTTTCAAATGGATATTGCATTGCATTTTATTTCTTTGCACTATGCTTAAGCATATATTTAAAATTGTGTTTGACATTTCTCAGGATATAATGTAGTCGTACGAATACCAATTGGTGCTACAAATATTGATGTGCGACAGCACAGCTATTCAGGGAAACCAGAGGATGACAACTATCTTGGTAAGTTCATTTTGAAGTTGTGTAAAATAATTTATTTTGATACATAGAATAACATCTCATACTAATTATTTCTCAAAACATTCTAGTTCATGCTCCGTGTTATATGCAGTGGACTTAATTAGTGCTCCAACTATTTACCTTCCTGATTATCCATCAACGTTTTCTCGGCATTGCACAGTCTGCTGACACTTATCTTTTCCTGTATGACATAAATTAACCTCTGTTTATATTTTTATTGTATTTGTCTTGATTCTGTGCCAAGGGCATTGTTACTCATAAGAAGCAAAACTTAGGGACTCTCAGTTTTCTGTTGATTTCCGTGTACACAATAGTGATCCTTCCATTCTGGCAGCAAGCAAGAGGTTTTATTGTCGACGAGTATCATTTTTCTTTCCGTACATTTCATCTCACAATTTTTATGCTTAATTTGGTAAGAGAGATATGCATTGGTGAATGCATCATTTTCCAATTCTGAGGTGCAGTACCAACCTGACATACTTCTCGGATGAGCAAAACTTGAAGTTCCATTTCAGCTAGTGTGCCTGATTCCAATCTCAGCAAAGCGCTGCAGTATGTGTTGCCACTTAGGACTCATCAAGTTTGTTTCACTTAAGATCCTTACAGCCGACAAAGAGATAAAACTTTATTCGCATCATTCTGAAATCAATTTGAATCCTGGCCCAGATCTCAAATGTCAGATGGGCACAGGGGAGGACTGCAAAGAACAAAGAACAAAGAAATGTACAGCACATGAACAGGCCCTTCGGCCCTCCAAGCCCGTGCCGACCATGCTGCCCGACTAAACTACAATCTTCTACACTTCCTGGGTCCCTATCCCTCTATTCCCATCCTATTCATGTATTTGTCAAGATGCCCCTTAAATGTCACTATCGTCCCTGCTTCCACCACCTCCTCCGGTAGCGTGTTCCAGGCACCCACTACCCTCTGTGTAAAAACCTTGCCTTGTACATCTACTCTAAACCTTGCCCCTCTCACCTTAAACCTATGCCCCCTAGTAATTGACCCCTCTACCCTGGGGAAAAGCCTCTGACTATCCACTCTGTCTATGCCCCTCATAATTTTGTATACCTCTATCAGGTCTCCCCTCAACCTCCGTCGTTCCAGTGAGAACAAACCGAGTTTATTCAACCGCTTCTCATAGCTAATGCCCTCCATACCAGGCAACATTCTGGTAAATCTCTTCTGCACCCTCTCTAAAGCCTCCACATCCTTCTGGTAGTGTGGCGACCAGAATTGAACACTATACTCCAAGTGTGGCCTAACTAAGGTTCTATACAGCTGTAATCAGGGCTGTATGTTAACTGGATGATATTATATGAGTAATATTGCAGTGGTTTCTCCTAATTAAATGATATTCAATACATAAGCTAATAGAAGCAGCATCACAACTTGATAATACTATAAAGTGTGCGAACAAAATGCTGGGGCTGATATACTGGTGTTAATTTATAGTGATTCTAATACAAAGGCAAGAGAGTAATGTTCGATAGACCACGCTTGGCACACTGTACAGATCTCCATGTAACAGAAAGAACATTGAAACTGGGGAAAATGCAGAAGAAATTTACAAGGATGTTGGCAGAATTGAAAAGATGCAACTTAAGTGGGGTGCTCTTTCCAAGGGCCTGTGCAGACTCGATGGGCCGAAAGGCCTCCTTCTGCACTGTAAATTCTATGTCTATCAGAAAAGTTTGAGCAGCTGGGTCTCCAGTTTCTAGAAAAGAGAAGACTAAGAGGAGGCCTCATATGGAGGAACTATCCTTACTGAATGATTGCCGCTAACTGAGCAAATAAAGAATTTAGCAGGAATTTATAAACATGAAGTGCTGATCATTTGGAAGTCGCTATTATGTGGAGATAGCACTGAGGCATTTAAGGGTGACTTGATACACACAGAGGGAGATGGGAATAAAGGGGCTCAGTGAGAAGAGAACTGGAGTGAGAGGAAACTTATGTGCAGTTTAAACATAGGGCACAGACCACTTGGGCCAAATGGTTTGTTTCTGAAATCCACATTAAGGACGGGATTCTCCGATCTCCCAGCTGCGTGTTTCTTGGCAGTGGGAGGTTGCACATCGTTTGCTGGTGCCAGGGTTCTCTGCTCCTGCCGCTGAAGCCACCCCATGCCACCGGGAAACCCGTGAGTGGTGGTGCGCTGCCGGTGGGACCAGACAATCCCGCTGCCAGTGTGTGGTTGGAGAATTCCAGCATACATTTGGGGGAAGGCTTGTGTGCAATTTAAACATATGAGGCGCAATTCAGCAATTGACTTGGGGAGTTGGGTTTCTAGTGCTGTTGCTTTGGGGGGGGGGGGTTGGGGGGAGCTGCATTGCTGACAGGGGAGGAACTGTTAAGAGGGGACAAATGGGAGGTCGGGAACGGCGATAGCCCAAGTGGGGACCGAAGGAAGTGGAGGGCGCGAGCTTGCGACTGGCCTAAAAAGGGTGATGGCTAGTCGCCGGAGGGGAGGGGGACTGCTGGAAGCCGCCCGACCAGGCTGATCACATGGAATGTTAGAGGGCTGAATGATCCGGTCAAATGGGCTCGCGTGATAGCGCATTTGAGGGAACTGAAGGCGGACGTGGCAATGCTACAAGAGACACACCTAAAGGTTACAGACCAGACGAGATTGAGGATGGGGTAGGTTAGCCAAGTATTCCACTCAGGACTGGACTCAAAGACGAGGGGGGTAGCGATCTTGATCAGCAAACGAGTGGCATTCGAGGCGGGGAGAATCGTGTCAGACAAGGGGGTTAGGTCCATAATGGTGAGTGGGAAGCTGGAGGGGGTGCGAGTGGTACTTGTGAACATATATGCACTGAATTGGGATGACGTGTAATTTATGAGGCGGGTGTTAGGTAAGATCCCAGACTTAGAGTCACATAACCTGATCATGGGAGGGGACTTCAACACAATCATTGATCCGGAATTGGATCGGTCAAAATCCAGGAAAGGGAGGAGGCCAGCTGCGGCAAAGGAATTGAAGGGTTTTATAGAACAGATGGGGGGAATAGACCCATGGAGGTTTGCACGGCCGAGGACGAAGGAGCTTTCCTTTTTTTCACATGTCCACAAGATATACTCTCGCATCGACTTTTTAATTCTGAGCAGGGCGCTAATATCGAAGGCGGTGGATACTGAGTATTCGGCAATTGCAGAGTCGGATCATGCCCCGCACTGGGTGGATCTATGGGTTAGTGTGGAGAAAGGGCAATGCCCGCTGTGGAGACTGGATGTGGGGTTGCTAACGGACGAAACAATCTGTGGGTGGGTTAACAAGTCCATCCAGAACGACCTGGAAACAAATGATACGGGGGAGGTCTCTGCAGCGACGGTTTGGGAAGCTTTGAAGGCAGTAGTCAGAGGGGAATTAATCTCGATACAGGCCCACAGAGAAAAGGCGGATCGGGCTGAGAGGGATAGATTAGTGGAGGAGATACTCCAGGTGGACAGGGGATACTCGGAGGCCCCGGAGGCGGGGCTACTGAGGGAGCGGCGGAGGTTACAGGTGGAGTTTGGGCTGTTGACCACAGGGAAAGCGGTGGAACAGTTGAGGAAGGCAAGGAGGGCGATCTATGAGTACAGGGAAAAGGCAAGCAGAATGTTGGTGCACCAGCTCAGGAAAAGAGAGGCGGCCAGGGAGATAGGTAAAGTAAAGAGTAGAGACTGGAATACTGTCCTGGACCCAGTGGGGGTGATCAATGTGTTTAAGGACTTTTACAATAAATTATATTAGTCGGAACCCCCGGCTGGGGTGGAGGGGATGAGGCAATTTCTGGATCAGTTAAGGTTCCCGAGGGTGGAGGAGGACCTGGTGGAGGGGCTGGGTGCCCCAATTGAGATTGAGGAAATAATCAAGGGGCTGGAGGGCATACAGTCGGGCAAGGCCCCGGGGCCTGACGGCTACCCGGTGGAATTCTATAAGACGTTTTCAGAGATATTGAGCCCACTGCTAGTGAGGACATTTAACAAAGCAAGAGAGAAGGGAGTCCTCCCCCCAACAATGTCGCAGGCCTCGATTTCATTGATCCTGAAATGGGAGAAGGATCCAGAGCAATGAGGGTCATACAGGCCGGTTTCTCTACTGAATGTGGATGCAAAACTGCTGGCTAAGATACTGGCCACAAGGATAGAGGACTGTGTCCCGGGGGTGATAAGGAAGACCAGACGGGATTTGTTAAGGGCAGGCCACTCAAGACCAATGTTCGAAGGCTTCTAAATGTTATTATGATGCACTCAGGAGAGGAGGCAGAGGTGATGGTAGCGATGAATACGGAGAAGGCTTTTAATCGGGTGGAGTGGAATTACCTGTGGGAGGCGCTGGAAGGTTTAGGTTTGGTGAGGGCTTTGTTGACTGGGTGCGATTGCTCTATCAGGCACCAGTTGCGAGTGTGCGTACGAACCGGCTGAGGTCGGGGTATTTTAAACTACATCGAGGGACGAGGCAAGGGTGCCCCCTCTCCCTGTTACTGTTTGATCTGGCCATAGAGTCATTGGCCTTGGCGTTAAGAGCCTCTAGGAACTGGAAAGGGTTGGTTCGGGGAGGGGTGGAGCACCGGCTTTCACTCCACGCAGATGACCTGCTCTTGTACATTTCGGACCCGTTGGAGGGGATGGGGGAATCTTGGGGGAATTTGGCGATTTTTCAGGGTATAAAATGAACATGGGGAAAAGCGAGATTTTTGCGATCCAGGCAAGAGGACAGGAGAAGAGACTGGGAGAGCTACTGCTTAGAATGGTAGGGAAGAGCTTTCGATATCTGGGAATCCAGGTGGCCCGGAAATGGGAGGTCCTGCACAAGTTAAACCTATCCCGGTTGGTAGAACAAATGGAAGGGGACTTTAAGAGGTGGGACATGCTCCTGCTATCGCTGGCAGGGAGGGTACAGACCGTGAAAATGACAATCCTCCCCAGATTTCTGTTTGTCTTTCAGTGCCTCCCCATCTTCATCCCTAAGGCCTTTTTCAAGCGGGTGAATAAGATTATTTTGGGCTTTGTGTGGGCGGGGAAAACCCCGCGAGTGAAGAAAGTATTGCTGGAGCGCAGTCGGGGTGGGGGTGGGTTGGCGCTGCCGAACTTCTGTGATTACTACTGGGCGGCTAATATAGCCATGATTAGGAAGTGGATAGTGGGGCAGGGGGAGGCATGGGAGCGGATGGAGGCGGCGTCATGTAAAGACACCAGTCTGGGTGCATTTGTAATGGCACCTCTGCTGTTCTCGCCGGCCCGATACTCCACAAGTCCGGCGATAGTGGCGGCTCTGAGGATCTGGGGGCAATGGAAGAGATATAAGAGAATGGAGGGAGCATCGATTTGGACCCCGATTTATAATAATCACAGGTTTGTACTGGGTAGGCTAGATGGCGGGTTCCGGAATTGGCAAAGGCAGGAATTGGAAGGATGGGGGATCTATTTATACACGGGAACTTTCCAGCTTGAAAGCTTTGGAGGATAAATTTAAATTGCCAGCAGGGATAGGTATTAGGTATTTAAGGGTAAGACTTCCTGAAAAAACAGGTGCCGGCCTTTCCGCTGCTGCTGCCACAGGGGATACAGGATAGAGTAGTTTCCAGTGCCTGGGTGGGAGAGGGGAAGGTATCGGATATTTACCAGGAGCTTTCGGAAGCAGAGGAAACTCCAGTGGAGGAGCTTAAGGGAAAGTGGGAGGACGAGCTAGGAGGAGAGATAGAGGCGGGGCTGTGGGCGTTTGCCCTAAGCAAGGTTAATACCTCCTCATCATGCGCCAGGCTTAGCCTATTACAATTGAAGGTAGTCCATCGGGCACACATGACAGCGACTAGGATGAGTAAGTTCTTCAGGGTTGAGGATAGGTGTGCGAGGTGCGCGGGAAGCCCAGCAAATCATGTCCACATGTTTTGGGCATGCCCGAAGCTTAGAGGGTTTTGGCAGGGTTTTGCTTAGGCAATGCCCACGGTACTAAAAACATGGGTGGTGCCGAGTCCGGAGGTAGCAATCTTTTGGAGTGTCGGAAGATCCGTGAGTTCAGGGGGCGAAAGAGGCCGACGTCTTGGCCTTTGCCTCCCTGGTAGGCCGGAGACGGATCTTATTAATGTGGAGGGACTCAAAGCCCCCGAGTGTAGAGACCTGGGTTAGTGACATGGCTGGGTTTCTCAGTCTCGAGAAAATAAAGTTTGCCTTAAGAGGGTCAATGTTAGGGTTCTCCCGGAGGTGGCAGCCATTCGTCGACTTTCTCGGGGAAAATTAAGATGTCAGCGGATGCAGTATTCCAATGGAGGGGGGGGGGGGGCGGATTGTTGTTGTATGGTTGAGGAGCATGAAGATTGGGCTGGGGGGGGAAATGTTTATTTTACCATGTTGATGTCACTGTTTATGTTACTGTTATAAAGATTTTCAAATACGTCAATAAAATATTAATTAAAAAGAATAAAAATTACACCCCCATCTGCAGGAAATGACTTAAAGAGTGGCCTTGACAGGAAGTTCCTCGTCTATAGCAAAACAAACGGCAAAGTGCCGTTGAATAGCAGGGTCAGCGTCGAGAAGCACACTGCTAAACGCACTGTTCAGCAGACTTTAACGCTGAATCACTCCCATGGCATAGTCCACTTGGGACAAATGGTTTGTTTCTGCAATCTATATTATATTTAGGTGGGAGACAGGGTTGGTGTGGTAATGTCACTAGATTTGGTAATCCAGGGGCCCAAGGTAGAAATCCCACCTTGGCAGCCGGTGGAACAGAATCTGGACTAGTCTCAGTAATAGGGATCAAGAAACTATAATTGATTATTGTTAAAACCCATCAGGTTCACCAATGCTGCCTGTTGTCCTTACTTGGTCTGGCCCACAGCAATGTGGTTAACTCTTGACTCAAATAAAATGGCCAGCAAGCCACTCCATTCAAGGGTAATTAAGGATGGGCAGAAAATACTGACCGTGCCCGCGATGCCATAGCCCATGAAAGAATACATTTCAAAAAAATAAATTAGGTTTTTCACCCACCATATTTCATGTGCACCAGGAGAAATTTTAGTTGAAATTTTCAGCAATTTTAAATGCTCTGCTAGCGCCGTAAGTACCTCTTCTTTTCGTGTGTTGTCAGATAATGCTAACTGCAATGTTTTTGCCAAACCTAAAAGCCTTTTCTTAGTCTCTGTTCGTAAGGTGCTGCGTGTGACTTCTCCACCCCCAAAAACCTCCGAGCCTCTGAAAGAGCCATTGTCCACAACACACTCTCTACTTAAACTGATACACCACACCTGAAAAGCAACCACAAATATGCACACCCCTTACTGTCTTTAAGTTCACTAAGCCAATCCAATCATGAAAGATAGACTTTTATCCCGGACGAGTCCCCAATTTATTACGGGCCAAGGTTTAGAGAACCCCAAAGTGTAACATGGAGTTCATCTGAGCCAAAACTTTTAATAGATTTTGGTTATGGGGAGCACAAGGGACCACTCTACAGGTATGGTGCAACAGAGATCTAAAGTACTTTTAAAACAAAATAATGTTTATTCTATGAATCCAGTTAACATTTTATAAACACACAGTAAACATCTTAGCAACTATCAACTAAAATACTCCCCCCCCGCCCCCCCCCCCCCAACGTATACAGTACTCTATAAGTGATCCTTAATCTTTCCTAGCAACATCCATAAGACAAATACCCTCTTTAACAAAGGCAGCAGGTTTAAATTCTCTACTGTCATGTGAGAGTACCCTTTAAGAGATGGGTGTTTAAGAAATGTGCCTTTAAGAAATGGAGCTGCTCATGTTATTGGAGTGATGTCAGAGTGTGGGTGGAGCTGAGCTCCACTTCTGCTTTTTTAGTTTCAGTTTGAGAAAGCTTGGGTGTGTCCATGAGCTGCACTGCTGTTGATCTCTTCCATGAAGGACTATCTCTTAATCATTTGATGAATTCAGAAGAAGTATAAATGTTTTCAGTCTTGAATGTAAACCCTGATGTGCTCCTGTTTGGAGGTTTGTTAAGTCTTTTGGATGGTAAAAGGACAGCATACAGGTTATTTAGCATGGTAGTCTTTGGGGGGTGTATTTGAATTAATGGTTGCTAAGATATTCAGTGTTTGCTTTAAAAAGGTTAACTTGAGTTCTTAGAATAAACATTGTTTTGTTTTAAAAACCACTGGTCCATTTTTTGCTGTACCACACCTGTAGAGTGGACCGTGTGCTCCCCATACCACAATCTATAAAAAGTTGTGGGTCAGGTGAACTCCATGATACACTTTGGGATTCTCTAAACCCTGGCCCATAACACTACTGAGAGCAGTTATCACTTTTAAATTAGCAAGTGATCTGAAGACTTTCTTTTCATGCAGAGAGAGATCAAAATGACACCTTGTTAGGCTGGATGCAGCGCCAACTCTGAAAACGAAACTAAACACACACTGTAGTTGCTAGCTCAAAAATGAAAGTAAAAGCAGACAGCTAGCCCAGCTCCACCCACACTCTGACATCACTGTAGCTATTTGATAAACACCCATTTCTTAAAGGTAAATCCACTACAGCTATTTGATAAACACCCATTTCTTAACGGTACTCTCACATGACCCGTGAGAGGGTATGAGGTTGCTTCATGCTGAGAATAGTTTAAAACCAAAAAATACCATGACATAATTATAAACTGTGGAAATTTGTTGAGAATAGAGGTAGTAAATATTATTAAGATGTAACATTGTGAAAATGATTTCGGTCATAGACTCTTTATAGTGTTAAATTTCTGTGTAATACAGAAAATTATTTTACTATCATAAAACAGAAATGTCAACTTCATCATGAATTAACTAAATAATATGTTGATTAAGTCTTTTGGATGTTAAAAGGACAGCATACAGATTATTTAGTGTGGTAGAAAAATAAGACCATAAGACATAGGAGCGGAAGTAAGGCCATTCGGCCCATCGAGTCCACTCCAGCATTCAATCATGGCTGATTTCAACTCCATTTACCCGTTCTCTCTCCATAGCCCTTCATTCCTCGAGAAATCAAGAATTTATCAACTTCTGTCTTAAAGACACTCAACGTCCCGGCCTCCACCGCCCTCTGTGGCAATGAATTCCACAGACCCACCACTCTCTGGCTGAAGACATTTCTCCTCATCTCTGTTCTAAAGTGACTCCCTTTTATTCTAAGGCTGTGCCCCCGGGTCCTAGTCTCCCCTGCTAATGGAAACAACTTCCCTACATCCACCCTATCTAAGCCATTCATTATCTTGTAAGTTTCTATTAGATCTCCCCTCAACCTCCTAATCTCCAATGAATATAATCCCAGGATCCTCAGACATTCATCGTATGTTAGGCCTACCATTCCTGGGATCATCCGTGTGAATCTCCGCTGGACCCGCTCCAGCGCCAGTATGTCCTTCCTGAGGTGTGGGGCCCAAAATTGCTCACAGTATTCTAAATGGGGCCTAACTAATGCTTTATAAAGCTTCAGAAGTACATCCCTGCTTTTATATTCCAAGCCTCTTGAGATGAATGACAACATTGCATTTGCTTTCTTAATTACGGACTCAACCTGCAAGTTTACCTTTAGAGAATCCTGGACTAGGACTCCCAAGTCCCTTTGCACTTCAGCATTATGAATTTTGTCACCGTTTAGAAAATAGTCCATGCCTCTATTCTTTTTTCCAAAGTGCAAGACCTCGCACTTGCCCACGTTGAATTTCATCAGCCATTTCTTGGATCACTCTCCTAAACTGTCTAAATCTTTCTGCAGCCTCCCCACCTCCTCCATACTACCTGCCCCTCCACCTATCTTTGTATCATCGGCAAACTTAGCCAGAATGCCCCCAGTCCCGTCATCTAGATTGTTAATATATAAAGAGAACAGCTGTGGCCCCAACACTGAACCCTGCGGGACACCACTCGTCACCGGTTGTCATTCCGAAAAAGAACCTTTTATCCCAACTCTCTGCCTTCTGCCTGACAGCCAATCGTCAATCCATGTTAATACCTTGCCTCGAATACCATGGGCCCTTATTTTACTCAGCAGTGTCCCGTGAGGCACCTTATCAAAGGCCTTTTGGAAGTCAAGATAGATAACATCCATTGGCTCTCCTTGGTCTAACCTATTTGTTATCTCTTCAAAGAACTCTAACAGGTTTGTCAGGCACGACCTCCCCTTACTAAATCCATGCTGACTTGTCCTAATCCGACCCTGCACTTCCAAGAATTTAGAAATCTCATCCTTAACAATGGATTCTAGAATCTTGCCAACAACCGAGGTTAGGCTAATTGGCCTATAATTTTCCATCTTTTTCCTTGTTCCCTTCTTGAACAGGGGGGTTACAACAGCGATTTTCCAATCCTCTGGGACTTTCCCTGACTCCAGTGACTTTTGAAAGATCATAACTAACGCCTCCACTATTTCTTCAGCTATCTCCTTTAGAACTCTAGGATGTAGCCCATCTGGGCCCGGGGATTTATCAATTTTTAGACCTCTTAGTTTCTCTAGCACTTTCTCCTTTGTGATGGCTACCATATTCAACTCTGCCCCCTGACTCTCCGGAATTGTTGGGATATTACTCATGTCTTCTACTGTGAAGACTGACGCAAAGTACTTATTCAGTTCCTCAGCTATTTCCTTGTCTCCCATCACAAAATACCAGCGTCATTTTGGAGCGGCCCAATGTCAACATTTGCCTCCCGTTTGTTTTTAATGTATTTAAAGAAACTTTTACTATCATTCCTAATGTTACTGGCTAGCCTACCTTCAAATTTGATCCTCTCTTTCCTTATTTCTCTCTTTGTTATCCTCTGTTTTTGTAGTCTTCCCAATCTTCTGACTTCCCACTATTTGCCACATTATACGCTTTCTCTTTTGCTTTGATGCATTCCGTAACTTCCTTTGTCAGCCATGGCTGCCTAATCCCCCCTCTGATAACCTTTCTTTTCTTTGGGAAGAACCTCTGTACTGTGTCCTCAATTACTCCCAGAAACTCCTGCCATTGCTGTTCTACTGTCTTTCCCAGTTGATTTTCGTCAGTTCCTCCCTCATGCCCCTGTAGTTGATTTTTATTTAAGTCTGTTGCAAATAATTGTTAGATTAATTCAGTACTCTCTCAGACAACGACTGTGTGTCAGATTTATTGGTATTGTTACGGTCTCAGGGGATGTTATAACTGGACTAGAAGATCGTAGGATGGAATCCCGGCTCAAAAGGCAGTAATGTTTTCTTTTTTCAAATAAAATATGGAGAACAGAGTCACAGGACCGCTAATTAGATTTAACAACAAGAAATAAATATTTATTACACATGGAAAGAAATTGGATTATCATACAGTATTTTGTAACTTCCCCGATTAGCTTAACAATTACACACAGGTTTTAGGATCAACACGGATTACAAAGTACATCTTAAACTCCAATGGTCTCACAAGTCTCTTTTAAACTCACAAGATGACTGTGGTCAAATACACACTCCGCTTTGAATGCAAGTTAATGTCTGCGGATTTCTCCTCAGAATTCTCCCCCCCCCCCCCGAAGATTTTCACTTGAGAATTTCGAAACTCCACACCCAATAACACGCTTTAAATCTTCTCTCAGAACTATGCTTTCCTGCATCAGTTTGCATTCCGAAATCGAGACTACGTTTTCCAAATGACACTTTTAAACAAAGTTTCTGTCCCACTTTTAACAGTGGATCCAGTGCAAGTTTTTATCACCCCACCCCCCCATCCCCCCAACCCTACCCCCTCGCCGATTTAGGCTTCCTTTGTCTTAACTGCTCTTACATAAACTCCAAGATCCAGCCACTGATTGCCATAGTTATTTCAGCTCACGTTCCGCAGGCTGTAGTAAAATCTCACAAACCTGAAAATCACTTAAGATATCTTTTCTGGAGTCTCAGGCTTCTTCTCAGCTTGGTCTGTCTTCACTGAACAGTTCTCTCTTATAGTACCTTTCATTTCTGACTTCTTGGAAACTTTTCTTCATTCTTCTAGTTTCCTTTACAAGCTGTTCTTCAGATCTCTGCACTTGTTTACTTTATGGCCTTTCTTCTTAGTAAAGCTGAGACTGATGTTCCCTCTCTAGCCCTCTAAACCAACTGCTTCCAGCAGAAATTTCAGAGCTGCCTTCTCTATTTTTTTGTATTTCTTTTATGGGATGTGGGCCTTGTTGGCTGAGCCAACATTTGTTGTCCATGCCTAATTGCCCTTGAGAAGGGCTTGATGAGCTTCCTTCTTGAGCCACTGCCGTCCATGTGGTGTCGGTACACCCACGGTGCTTTAGCGAGGAAGTTCCAGCATTTTGACCTAGCGATGGTAACTTGGAGGGGAACTTCCAAGTTGGGCATTCCCATGTATCTGCCACCCTGCCCTTCTAGATGGTAGTGATGGGTTTGGAACACGCTGCCTAAAGAGCCTTGGTGAGTTCATGCATGGCATCCTGTAGATGGTACACACTGCTGCTACTGTGCATGGTGGTAGAGGGATTGAATGTTGTGGATGGGTGCCAATCAAGCTGATTGCTTTGTCTTGGATGGTGCAAAGCTTCTTGAGTGTTGGAGCTGCATTCATCCAGGCAAATGGTGAGTATTCCGTCACACACCTGACATGTGTCTTTAGGAGCTGCACAGGCTTTGGGGTGTCGAGAGGCTCGTTATGTGCCACGGGATTCCTAGCCTCTGACCTGTTCATACAACCACAGCACTTATATGGCTAGTCCAGTTCAGTTTGTTGTCAATGGTAACCCCCATGTTGATAATGGGGGATTTCTATGATGGTAATGCCATTGAATGTCAAGGAGCTATAGTTTGATTCTTTCTTATTGGAGATCTTCATTGCCTGAAACTTTTGTGGTGTGAATATTACTTACCAATTGTCAACCCAAGCCTGGATATTGTTCAGGTCTTGCTGCATTTGGACGTGGGTGTCTGAGGAGTTGCCAATGGTGCTGAACATTCTGCAATCATCAGCGAACATCCCCACATCTGACTTTATGTTGGAAGGGAGATCATTGATGAAGCAACTGAAGATGGTTGGGCCCAGGACGCTACCCTGAGGAACTCCTGCAGTGATGTCTTGGAATTGAGATGACTGACCTCCAACCACCACAACCATCTTCCTTTGTGCCAGGTATGCCTCCAACCATTGGAGAGTTCCCCCCATGATTCCCATTGACTCCAGTTTTGCGAGGACTCCTTGATGCCATACTCGATAAAATGTTGCCTTGATGTCAAGGGCAATCACTCTTGCCTCACCTCTAAAGTTCAGCTGTTTTGTCCATGCTTTAACTAATGCTGCAATGAGGTCAGGAGCTGAGTGACCATGGCAGAACCCAAGCTGAGTGTCAGTGAGCGGGTTATTGTTAAGAAGTGCCACTTGATAGCACTGTTGATGATCCCTTCCATCATGTTTCTGATGATTGAGGGTAGACTGATAGGGCAGTAATTAGCTGGGTGGATTTGTCCTGCTTTTTGTGTGTAGGACATACCTGGGCAATTTTCCACATTGCCAGGTAGATGCCAGTGTTGTAGCTGAACTGGAACAGCTTGGCTAGGGGCATGACAAGTTCTGGACCAAACATCTTCAGTACTGTTGCCGGAATCTTGTCAGGGCCCACAGCCTTTGCAGTATCCAATATCTTCATCCGTTTCTTGATATCACGTGGGTGAATCAAATTGGTTGAAAACTGGCATCTGTGATGCTGGGGACCTCTGGTGGAGATTGGCTGAATCATCCACTCTGCACTTCTGGCTGATCATTATTGTGAATGCTTCATCCTTGTCTTTTGCACTGATGTGCTGTACTCCTTCATCAATGAGGATGGGGATATTTGTGCAGACTCCACCTCCAGTAAGTACCTTAATTGTCCGTGCATGCGCATAGCGGCAGCCTCCAGCGGTCGCGCTGAGCTCCATGGTGGACTCCGATCCCGGAGCCACACCGAAAAATGAGACCCCCCCCCCCCCCCGCCCCGATCGGCCACGCGCCCGAGCATCTAACCTCGCAGATCAACTCCCCGGCCGCCTATAAGGCCCCTCCCTGGCCTCCGATCCCCCCCCCCGCCCCTGACCAGGACTGCGTCCGCAGCCACCACGCCGGCATCTTGACCGGCAATAGGTGGTTCTTCCACGCCTCCAGGAACTCGGCCGGTCAGGAGTGGAGCTTTGCTGGGCGGGCCTCTGGCAATGGACCCCCAGCCGCACGGCATACTCCATGGTCATGATGATTTTCGGGGCCCGGAGAATCGCCGGACCGTCACCGGGCCCATTTACGGCGTGAAAGTGGACTCCCCACCCCGCGCCGGCCACGGTTTTGGCGCGGGGCTGTGGAGAATCCAGCCCAATGGCTTTGCTTTTCCCAATAGTTAATTGTAGAAAATTTCTTCTCCTCGATGCCAGGTAAACAGTCTGACTATTTAGAGACAGGAGGAATCAAAAGAGATGGTAGTGAGATAGAGCTGTGTCTTGTCTGTGTGAATGTAGAAACTTACATGTTTTTGGATAATTGTTGCCAAGGGGAACATGTATACGAGGAAAAGGCAGGAGGCAAGAATTCCTTGGGGGACAACAGAGTAATGATGTGGGAGTGGGAAGAGAACCCATTGCAAGTGATTCTCTGGCCAGGATTTGATAGATAGGAATGAAACCAGCTGCCCAACAATGAAGAGACATTGGAGGAGTGTGGTGTGATCAATCATGCCTCAGGCTGCAGGCAGATCAAAAGGACAGATGCATATTATGGGGGTGATTCTCCGAGCCCCGCGCTGGGCCGGAGAATCGCCGCAACCGTGCCATGACGCCCCGCCGCCGGCGCATGATTCGCCAAGGTGCGGAGAATCGGCACCATTTGCGCCGGCACGTTCGGCGCGACACCGGCCGCGGGCTGCTGGAATCTGCGGGGCTGGCGATTCTCCAGCCCAGATGGGCCGAGCGGCCGCCCCAATACGGCAGAGTCCCACCGGCGCCGTTCACCCCTGGTCGCTGCCGGCGGGAACTCTGCGGGAAGGCCTGTGGGGGGAGGTGAGGGGGGCTACTTCACCGGGGGGGGGGGGGGGCCTCCGATGGGGTCTGTCCCACGATCGGGGCCCACCGATCGGCAGGCCAGCCCCCCCCCCCCCCCCGGGCCTACTTTCCGGCGCAGCCGGCCCCTGAACACCGACCCCATGTTGGGGCAGGGTAGGCGCGCGTAAGAAGTTCCCCGCGCATGCGCAGGGTGGCGCGGGCCAACTGCGCATGCGCAGGATTGAGCTGCCCCAACTGCGCATGCGCGGGTTGGCGCGGCTGGAGCGGCGTGAACAGCTCCAGCGCCGTACTGGCCCCCTGTGGGGGCCAGAATAGGTCGTGCCCGGGTCCTGTCCGCACCGTAAACGCGACAGCGTTCACGACGGCGTGAACACTTGGCCTCCATATCGGAGAATCACCCCAATGTCTTCATTACAGTTGTATCAAAGTCACAGGTGATATCTTCAAGAGCTAATTTGGAACTGTGGCAGGAGCTGGAGACCTGATTGCAGAGATTCAAACATGGAGCTTGTAAAACATGATGTCGAGAATCGTTGTTCTAGTCAATTGTGCCCCTTAGGTATCTAACTTTAAACGTCTCAAATTATATCAAATTACTCTGACATCTTATAATTAAAGAGAAACATTAAATATGTGGAGATATGCATAAGCAGACTTAATGCTGGGATAAAGGCTTGAAATACAAAGCCATGAGTCACGGTGGAAAGTTTCATTATTACCATTCCTAGGTCTCAGTAGTTTAGGAACTCAGTTTGTTACCCTGCTTTACTGCCTGCTACTCATTCACTTGGATCACTTGTTTCATGACTTTATCTATTAATGCCTGTTAATGCAGAGGTATGCATAATGGACTCCTGCTGCTTTACAGTTAGCTGTTAGATCAACTGCTTTTTATTTTCCTTGTCTGCGTGCACCAGCTTCTTTGATGTTGATCCAAAATTGTTTGTACCCTGGATTAAGTTGACCCTATTTAAATGACTTTATGTAGTACATTGTACAGAAAAATGTTTTAACTTGCCAACTTGTGGTCTCTCTCTTGGATAGCTTGTTTCCTTTTCAAATCAGGATATTTCCAATTAAGTCAGACTTGTGGTATTCTGCAATTAGATTTATTGATTGTTGAGTTTGGACGCAATGTCATGATGTTCTCAATGTATACTTGTGTCATGGGGAAATCTGACTCAGCAATGTAAATGTAGTGACTGAATGTATCTGATTGTTTTTCTCCAAATTGTTTTTCTCCAAATTAGTAGCTCTTTTTAAAATAAAGATTTATTATAGAACTGAATTCAGACCAATCTTTATACGGATCAACTTATTTTCATTGCTTAATCTAACTCAGAAAGATATGAAGTGAAAATGACAAATGCAAAAGAACTTTAAATGCAAAATTAAATATCCATACATTTAATGGATGAGATTGACTGAGTTTAAAATCTGTGCATTTGTTTCCCAGTGAAATGTATTTAAATGGGCCCACTGAAACTACCTGACAGAATGGAATTTTTATAATTTATAAATATGGAGGGTGCAGTGCAGTTGCAATATTCATAGCACATTAAAATTGTTCATATACAATTAAGATAATGGAGTCATTTTTAAAATTCTTTCAGATGAGCTTTGCTGACAAGGCCAACATTTGTGGCCCATCCCTAACTGCCTTTGAGAAGTTGACAGTGAGCTGCAATCTTGAACAACAGCAGTCCATGTGGTGGAGGTGTGCCCACAGGGCCGGGAGGAAGGGAGTGTTAGGGTTTGACCCAGCAACAATGAAGGACCGGAGAATCCCACCCGAGGTCAATGGAGTTCTCCATTATACGCAGCTTGCCCATGGCATTCCTGCGGCGGGTGGAGCGGTAGAACCTAGCCCATAGATCTAAATTCAGGATAGTGTGCGGCTTGGATGGGAACATGCAGGTGGTGGTATTCCCATATTTCTTGTTCTTCTAGGAGCTAGGGTTTGTGGGTTTGGAAGGTTCTGTCGGACAAATTTTGACAAGTTCCTGCAGTGCATCTTGAATACGCTGGTGCGACTGTGTCAGTGGTGAAGAGACTGAATGTGATGCTAATCAAGTGGGCTGCTTTGTCCTGGGTTGTATTTAGCTTTTTGTGTGGTGCTGGAACTGCGCTCACCCAGGCAAGTGGAGAGTGTGCCATCACACTCCTGACTTATGCCTTTCAGATGGTGGACAGGCTTGGGGGAATCAGGAGGTGAGTTACTCACTGATCTGCTCTTGCAACCATTGTATTTATATGGCTGGCCCGGGTACGCTTTTTGGTTGATGATGACTCCAAGAATATTGATGGGGTAGGATTCAGTGGTGGTAATGCCATTGAATGTCAAAGATAACTGGTTATATTCTCTATTGTTGGTGATGGATATTAGCCTGCACTTGCGTGACGCAAATGGTACTTGCCACTTAACAGCTCAAACCTGCTAACTGCATGTAGGCACAGACTGATTTGCTATCTGAGGAATAACAGATGGTACTGAACAATGGGAAATCATCAGCGAACACCCCTTCTGACCTTATGATGGAGGGAAGGTCATTGATGAAGCAGCTGAAGTTACTGGGCCTAGGACACTACCCTGAAGAAATCATGGAGATAAGATGATAGACCTCCAATAACGACAACCATCTACCTTTATGTTAAGTATGACTCCAACCAGTGGAGAGTTTCCCCCTGATTCCTGTTGACTTAAATGCTGCCAATTCAGAGCAGTGTTGCAACTGCACCCACCCAGGCAAGTGCAGAGTATTCTATTACACTCCTGATTTGTGCTTTGCTGATGGTGGACAGGCTTTGGGGAGTCAGGAGGTGAGTTACTTGCGGATCTGCTCGTGTCAACACTCCTGATGCCACACTCCATCAAATGCTGCCTTGATGTCAAGAGCTGTCACTCTCACCGCACCTCTGAAATTTAGCTCTTTTGTCCACGATTGGAACAATTAATGAGGTTAGAAGACAAATGGCCCTGGCAGAGCTGAAACTGAACACAGGGAGCAGGTTATTGCTTTGTAAATGCTACTTGATAGAACTGCAGACTACACCTTCCATCATCTTGTTGATAAATTAATGTGACCTGATGAAGCAGTAATTGGCTGGATTGGAGGCTGTAATTGGCTGGATTGGAGGCGGTAATTGGCTGGATTGGAGGCAGTAATTGGCTGGATTGGAGGCGGTAATTGGCTGGATTGGAGGCGGTAATTGGCTGTATTGGAGGCGGTAATTGGCTGGATTGGAGGCAGTAATTGGCTGGATTGGAGGCGGTAATTGGCTGGATTGGAGGTGGTAATTGGCTGGATTGGAGGCGGTAATTGGCTGGATTGGAGGCGGTAATTGGCTGGATTGGAGGCGGTAATTGGCTGGATTGGAGGCGGGAATTGGCTGGATTGGAGGCGGTAATTGGCTGGATTGGAGGAGGTAATTGGCTGGATTGGAGGCGGTAATTGGTTGGATTGGAGGCGGTAATTGGCTGGATTGGAGGCGGTAATTGGCTGGATTGGAGGCGGTAATTGGCTGGATTGGAGGCGGGAATTGGCTGGATTGGAGGCGGTAATTGGCTGGATTGGAGGCGGTAATTGGCTGGATTGGAGGCGGTAATTGGCTGGATTGGAGGCGGGAATTGGCTGGATTGGAGGCGGTAATTGGTTGGATTGGAGGCGGTAATTGGCTGGATTGGAGGCGGTAATTGGCTGGATTGGAGGCGGTAATTGGCTGGATTGGAGGCGGGAATTGGCTGGATTGGAGGCGGTAATTGGCTGGATTGGAGGCGGTAATTGGCTGGATTGGAGGCGGTAATTGGCTGGATTGGAGGCGGGAATTGGCTGGATTGGAGGCGGTAATTGGTTGGATTGGAGGCGGTAATTGGCTGGATTGGAGGCGGTAATTGGCTGGATTGGAGGCAGTAATTGACTGGATTGGAGGCGGTAATTGGCTGGATTGGAGTCGGTAATTGGCTGGATTGGAGGCGGTAATTGGCTGGATTGGAGGCAGTAATTGGCTGGATTGGAGGCGGTAATTGGCTGGATTGGAGGCGGGAATTGGCTGGATTGGAGGCGGTAATTGGCTGGATTGGAGGCGGTAATTGGCTGGATTGGAGGCAGTAATTGGCTGGATTGGAGGTGGGAATTGGCTGGATTGGAGGCGGTAATTGGCTGGATTGGAGGCGGGAATTGGCTGGATTGGAGGCGGTAATTGGCTGGATTGGAGGCGGTAATTGGCTGGATTGGAGGTGGGAATTGGCTGGATTGGAGGCGGTAATTGGCTGGATTGGAGGCGGTAATTGGCTGGATTGGAGGCGGGAATTGGCTGGATTGGAGGCGGTAATTGGCTGGATTGGAGGCGGTAATTGGCTGGATTGGAGGCGGTAATTGGCTGGATTGGAGGCGGTAATTGGCTGGATTGGAGGCGGTAATTGGCTGGATTGGAGGCGGGAATTGGCTGGATTGGAGGCGGTAATTGGCTGGATTGGGGGCGGTAATTGGCTGGATTGGTGGCGGTAATTGACTGGATTGGGGGCGGTAATTGGCTGGATTGGAGGCGGTAATTGGCTGGATTGGGGGCGGTAATTGGCTGGATTGGTGGCGGTAATTGACTGGATTGGAGGCGGTAATTGACTGGATTGGGGGCGGTAATTGGCTGGATTGGAGGCGGTAATTGGCTGGATTGGAGGCGGGAATTGGCTGGATTGGAGGCGGTAATTGGCTGGATTGGAGGCGGGAATTGGCTGGATTGGAGGCGGTAATTGGCTGGATTGGGGGCGGTAATTGGCTGGATTGGTGGCGGTAATTGACTGGATTGGGGGCGGTAATTGGCTGGATTGGAGGCGGTAATTGGCTGGATTGGGGGCGGTAATTGGCTGGATTGGTGGCGGTAATTGACTGGATTGGGGGCGGTAATTGGCTGGATTGGAGGCGGTAATTGGCTGGATTGGGGGCGGTAATTGGCTGGATTGGAGGCGGGAATTGGCTGGATTGGAGGCGGTAATTGGCTGGATTGGAGGTGGGAATTGGCTGGATTGGAGGCGGTAATTGGCTGGATTGGAGGCGGTAATTGGCTGGATTGGAGGCGGTAATTGGCTGGATTGGAGGCGGGAATTGACTGGATTGGAGGCGGTAATTGGCTGGATTGGAGGCGGTAATTGGCTGGATTGGAGGTGGTAATTGGCTGGATTGGAGGTGGTAATTGGCTGGATTGGAGGTGGTAATTGGCTGGATTGGAGGCGGTAATTGGCTGGATTGGAGGTGGTAATTGGCTGGATTGGAGGCGGTAATTGTCTGGATTGGAGGCGGTAATTGGCTGGATTGGAGGCGGGAATTGGCTGGATTGGAGGCGGTAATTGTCTGGATTGGAGGCGGTAATTGGCTGGATTGGAGGCGGTAATTGGCTGGATTGGAGGTGGGAATTGGCTGGATTGGAGGCGGGAATTGGCTGGATTGGAGGCGGGAATTGGCTGGATTGGAGGCGGTAATTGGCTGGATTGGAGGCGGTAATTGGCTGGATTGGAGGCGGTAATTGGCTGGATTGGAGGCGGTAATTGGCTGGATTGGAGGCGGGAATTGACTGGATTGGAGGCGGTAATTGGCTGGATTGGAGGCGGGAATTGGTTGGATTGGAGGCGGTAATTGGCTGGATTGGAGGCGGTAATTGGCTGGATTGGAGGCGGTAATTGGCTGGATTGGAGGCGGTAATTGGCTGGATTGGGGGCGGTAATTGACTGGATTGGAGGCGGTAATTGGCTGGATTGGAGGCGGTAATTGGCTGGATTGGAGGCGGTAATTGGCTGGATTGGAGGCGGTAATTGGCTGGATTGGAGGCGGGAATTGACTGGATTGGAGGCGGTAATTGGCTGGATTGGAGGCGGTAATTGGTTGGATTGGAGGCGGTAATTGGCTGGATTGGAGGCGGTAATTGGCTGGATTGGAGGCGGTAATTGGCTGGATTGGAGGCGGTAATTGGCTGGATTGGAGGCGATAATTGGCTGGATTGGAGGCGGTAATTGGCTGGATTGGAGGCGGTAATTGGCTGGATTGGAGGCGGTAATTGGCTGGATTGGAGGCGGTAATTGGCTGGATTGGAGGTGGTAATTGGCTGGATTGGAGGCGGTAATTGGCTGGATTGGAGGCGGTAATTGGCTGGATTGGAGGCGGTAATTGGCTGGATTGGAGGCGGTAATTGGCTGGATTGGAGGCGGTAATTGGCTGGATTGGAGGCGGTAATTGGCTGGATTGGAGGCGGGAATTGGCTGGATTGGAGGCGGTAATTGGTTGGATTGGAGGTGGTAATTGGCTGGATTGGAGGCGGTAATTGGCTGGATTGGAGGCGGTAATTGGCTGGATTGGAGGCGGTAATTGGTTGGATTGGAGGTGGTAATTGGCTGGATTGGAGGCGGTAATTGGCTGGATTGGAGGCGGTAATTGGCTGGATTGGAGGCGGTAATTGACTGGATTGGAGGCGGTAATTGGCTGGATTGGAGGCGGTAATTGACTGGATTGGAGGCGGTAATTGGCTGGATTGGAGGCGGTAATTGGCTGGATTGGAGGCGGTAATTGGCTGGATTGGAGGCGGTGATTGGCTGGATTGGTGGCGGTAATTGGCTGGATTGGAGGCGGTAATTGGCTGGATTGGAGGCGGTAATTGGCTGGATTGGAGGCGGTAATTGGCTGGATTGGAGGCGGTAATTGTCTGGATTGGAGGCGATAATTGGCTGGATTGGAGGCGGTAATTGGCTGGATTGGAGGCGGTAATTGGCTGGATTGGAGGCGGTAATTGGCTGGATTGGAGGCGATAATTGGCTGGATTGGAGGCGATAATTGGCTGGATTGGAGGCGATAATTGGCTGGATTGGAGGTGGTAATTGGCTGGATTGGAGGCGGTAATTGGCTGGATTGGAGGCGATAATTGGCTGGATTGGAGGTGGTAATTGGCTGGATTGGAGGCGGTAATTGGCTGGATTGGAGGCGATAATTGGCTGGATTGGAGGTGGTAATTGGCTGGATTGGAGGCGGTAATTGGCTGGATTGGAGGCGGTAATTGGCTGGATTGGAGGCGATAATTGGCTGGATTGGAGGTGGTAATTGGCTGGATTGGAGGCGGTAATTGGCTGGATTGGAGGCGGTAATTGGCTGGATTGGAGGCGGTAATTGGCTGGATTGGAGGCGGTAATTGGCTGGATTGGAGGCGGTGATTGGCTGGATTGGAGGCGGTGATTGGCTGGATTGGAGGCGGTGATTGGCTGGATTGGTGGCGGTAATTGGCTGGATTGGAGGCGGTAATTGGCTGGATTGGAGGCGGTAATTGGCTGGATTGGAGGCGGTAATTGGTTGGATTGGAGGTGGTAATTGGCTGGATTGGAGGCGGTGATTGGCTGGATTGGAGGCGGTGATTGGCTGGATTGGTGGCGGTAATTGGCTGGATTGGAGGCGGTAATTGGCTGGATTGGAGGCGGTAATTGGCTGGATTGGAGGCGGTAATTGGCTGGATTGGAGGCGGTAATTGTCTGGATTGGAGGCGATAATTGGCTGGATTGGAGGTGGTAATTGGCTGGATTGGAGGCGGTAATTGGCTGGATTGGAGGCGATAATTGGCTGGATTGGAGGCGGTAATTGGCTGGATTGGAGGCGGTAATTGGCTGGATTGGAGGCGGTAATTGGCTGGATTGGAGGCGATAATTGGCTGGATTGGGGGCGGTAATTGACTGGATTGGAGGCGGTAATTGGCTGGATTGGAGGCGGTAATTGGTTGGATTGGAGGCGGTAATTGGCTGGATTGGAGGCGGTAATTGGCTGGATTGGAGGCGGTAATTGGCTGGATTGGAGGTGGTAATTGGCTGGATTGGAGGCGGTAATTGGCTGGATTGGAGGCGATAATTGGCTGGATTGGGGGCGGTAATTGACTGGATTGGAGGCGGTAATTGGCTGGATTGGAGGCGGTAATTGGTTGGATTGGAGGCGGTAATTGGCTGGATTGGAGGCGGTAATTGGCTGGATTGGAGGCGGTAATTGGCTGGATTGGAGGCGGTAATTGGCTGGATTGGAGGCGGTAATTGTCTGGATTGGAGGCGATAATTGGCTGGATTGGAGGTGGTAATTGGCTGGATTGGAGGCGGTAATTGGCTGGATTGGAGGCGATAATTGGCTGGATTGGAGGCGGTAATTGGCTGGATTGGAGGCGGTAATTGGCTGGATTGGAGGCGGGAATTGGCTGGATTGGAGGCGGTAATTGTCTGGATTGGAGGCGGTAATTGGCTGGATTGGAGGCGGTAATTGGCTGGATTGGAGGCGGTAATTGGCTGGATTGGAGGCGGTAATTGGCTGGATTGGAGGCGGTAATTGGTTGGATTGGAGGCGGTAATTGGCTGGATTGGAGGCGGTAATTGGCTGGATTGGAGGCGGGAATTGGCTGGATTGGAGGCGGTAATTGACTGGATTGGAGGCGGTAATTGGCTGGATTGGAGGCGGTAATTGGCTGGATTGGAGGCGGTAATTGGCTGGATTGGAGGCGGTAATTGGCTGGATTGGAGGCGGTAATTGGCTGGATTGGAGGCGGTAATTGGCTGGATTGGAGGCGGTAATTGGCTGGATTGGAGGCGGTAATTGTCTGGATTGGAGGCGATAATTGGCTGGATTGGAGGTGGTAATTGGCTGGATTGGAGGCGGTAATTGGCTGGATTGGAGGCGATAATTGGCTGGATTGGAGGCGGTAATTGGCTGGATTGGAGGCGGTAATTGGCTGGATTGGAGGCGGTAATTGGTTGGATTGGAGGCGGTAATTGGCTGGATTGGAGGCGGTAATTGGCTGGATTGGAGGCGGGAATTGGCTGGATTGGAGGCGGTAATTGACTGGATTGGAGGCGGTAATTGGCTGGATTGGAGGCGGTAATTGGCTGGATTGGAGGCGGTAATTGGCTGGATTGGAGGCGGTAATTGGCTGGATTGGAGGCGGTAATTGGCTGGATTGGAGGCGGTAATTGGCTGGATTGGAGGCGGTAATTGGCTGGATTGGAGGCGGGAATTGACTGGATTGGAGGCGGGAATTGACTGGATTGGAGGTGGTAATTGACTGGATTGGAGGCGGTAATTGGCTGGATTGGAGGCGGTAATTGGCTGGATTGGAGGCGGTAATTGGCTGGATTGGAGGCGGTAATTGGCTGGATTGGAGGCGGTAATTGACTGGATTGGAGGCGGTAATTGACTGGATTGGGGGCGGTAATTGACTGGATTGGAGGCAGTAATTGGCTGGATTGGAGGCGGTAATTGGTTGGATTGGAGGCGGTAATTGGCTGGATTGGAGGCGGTAATTGGCTGGATTGGAGGCGGTAATTGGCTGGATTGGAGGCGGTAATTGGCTGGATTGGGGGCGGTAATTGGCTGGATTGGAGGCGGTAATTGGCTGGATTGGAGGTGGTAATTGGCTGGATTGGAGGCGGTAATTGGCTGGATTGGAGGCGGTAATTGGCTGGATTGGAGGCGGTAATTGGCTGGATTGGAGGCGGTAATTGGCTGGATTGGAGGCGGTAATTGGCTGGATTGGAGGCGGTAATTGACTGGATTGGAGGCGGTAATTGGCTGGATTGGAGGTGGTAATTGGCTGGATTGGAGGCGGTAATTGGCTGGATTGGAGGCGGTAATTGACTGGATTGGAGGCGGTAATTGGCTGGATTGGAGGCGGTAATTGACTGGATTGGAGGCGGGAATTGGCTGGATTGGAGGCGGTAATTGACTGGATTGGGGGCGGTAATTGGCTGGATTGGTGGCGGGAATTGGCTGGATTGGAGGCGGTAATTGGCTGGATTGGAGGCGGTGATTGGCTGGATTGGAGGCGGGAATTGGCTGGATTGGAGGTGGTAATTGGCTGGATTGGAGGCGGTAATTGGCTGGATTGGAGGCGGTAATTGGCTGGATTGGTGGCGGGAATTGGCTGGATTGGAGGCGGTAATTGGCTGGATTGGAGGTGGTAATTGGCTGGATTGGAGGTGGTAATTGGCTGGATTGGTGGCGGGAATTGGCTGGATTGGAGGCGGGAATTGGCTGGATTGGAGGTGGTAATTGGCTGGATTGGAGGTGGTAATTGGCTGGATTGGTGGCGGGAATTGGCTGGATTGGAGGCGGTAATTGGCTGGATTGGAGGCGGTGATTGGCTGGATTGGAGGCGGGAATTGGCTGGATTGGAGGCGGTAATTGGCTGGATTGGAGGCGGTAATTGGCTGGATTGGAGGTGGTAATTGACTGGATTGGGGGCGGTAATTGACTGGTTTGGAGGCGGTAATTGACTGGATTGGAGGCGGTAATTGGCTGGATTGGAGGCGGTAATTGGCTGGATTGGAGGCGGTAATTGGCTGGATTGGAGGCGGTAATTGGCTGGATTGGAGGCGGTAATTGGCTGGATTGAAGGCGGTAATTGGCTGGATTGGAGGCGGTAATTGGCTGGATTGGAGGCGGTAATTGGCTGGATTGGAGGCGGTAATTGGCTGGATTGGAGGTGGTAATTGACTGGTTTGGAGGCGGTAATTGGCTGGATTGGAGGCGGGAATTGGCTGGATTGGCCTTCTCCAGCTTTTTGTAGACAGGACACACATGGGCAGTTTTTCATCTTGGCCGGTTGAAGAGTTTTGTAACTGCATGGACATGGCTGCGGCTAGTTTCGTAGCACAAGGTTGCTTCGTGCCAACTTTAACATCACTTCACGAAATGCTGAAAGTTTTAATATGAATCTAATGAAGTTGCAGCTACGATGTAATTTGTATGCATTTTCCACATTATGTTTTGCAAGTATGATGGAATTATATCTGATTAACAAAACATTCAAGCCCCAGGAAACAACACGCAGTGAGATACACAAATAAAACAATTTTTTTTGAAATGATATCGAAGCAAAGCAGGTGTTGAACGGGGAAAGGACTGGAGCTTGCTTGCATTCAAAATGTGAAAATAATACAGCTGAAACCTGAAGAACCAGGTTGATGCTGTGGCTAGATTCTCCATAGCAACAACAATGCAGCATGAGGGCACAGCGGTTAGCACTGCTGCCTCACAGCGCCAGGGACCCGAGTTCAATTGCAGCCTTGGGTGACTGCGAGGAGTTTGCACTTTCTCCCCGTGTCTGCGTGTGTTTCCTCTGGGTGCTTAGGTTTCTTTCCACAGTCCAAAGATGTGCAGGTTAGGCCGATTGGCCATGCTAAATTGTTCCCTAGTGTCCAAAGATGTGTAGGTTAGGTGGCGCTATGGGGATCGGGAGGGGGAGTAGGCCTAAATAAGGTGCGCTTTCAGAGGATCGGTGCGGACACGATGGGCTGAATGGTCTCCTTCTGCACTGTAGGGATTTTATGATAATGTGCTACAGCTAAATAAAAAGGAAGGGGAGAATGATGTAAATGCTGTTTTGCTGAAAAGGCAAAATAATGTAACTCAAAGTGTTTGACGATTAGGGAGGGATAGGTACAGTTCTCATTGCAGAAATATCAACTCCTCTGCCTATTTTAGTAGTGGGCGAGATTTATTCCATGGGATGCAGCTCATGTACATAATCAAACTGCGATCCTACATCAATCATTGAATTCTATAAAGTTCCGGATGGATAAAAAGACAAATGAAGGGCTAGATCAAGAGAAGAAGGTGAGGAACCAAAAGGGTTGTTAAGTATAGTTAGAGAGAGAGAACGATCGCCAAGTACGAACATTGGAAACAAAGACCCAATATAGCCTTGTCCTGGCAACAACTGAAGGAGAAATTGAGGGCAAAAGCTGTAGAGGAAGACGAAAAACCGGATTGGGGGATAACATTGAGATGTGGACAAAAGGAGTCTGGAATAAAGCTAGAGAAGACAATGCTATTTGGTGAAGAGGGACTCTACTTGGCCCATTTCACAAATACAAATTTGAAGATGAGAGCAGCTGGTGTGAAATGTGGGAGGAAAACTCGCCTGGAAGGACTTAGATCATAGAATTTACAGTGCAGAAGGAGGCCATTTGGCCCATTGAGTCTGCACCGGCTCTTGGAAAGAGCACCCTACCCAAGTTCAACACCACTACCCTATCCCCATAATCCAGTAACCCCACCCAACACTAAGGGCAATTTTGGACATTTAGGGCAATTTATCATGGCCAATCCACCTAACTGCACATCTTTGGACTGTGGGAGGAAACCGGAGCACCCGGAGGAAACCCACGCACACACGGGGAGGATGTGCAGACTCCGCACAGACAGTGACCCAAGCCGGAATCGAACATGGGACCCTGGAGCTGTGAAGCAATTGTGCTATCCACAATGCTACCGTGCTGCCCTTTGACTTGGCCGTGACTTGGAATACATCCGGGTAGAAAAGGGGCACGGAATCTGCCAACATTTGGAAAAGAGAGCAAAAATGGACTGTTGATCTAGCACTGCTGCCTCACAGCGCCAAGGTCCCAGGTTCGATCCCGGCTCTGGGTCACTGTCCGTGTGGAGTTTGCACATTCTCCCCGTGTTTGCGTGGGTTTCGCCCCCACAACCCAAAGATGTGCAGGTTAGGTGGATTGGCCACACTAAATTGCCCCTTAATTGGAAAAGCATAATTGGGTACTCTAAATTTTAAAAAAAATTGGACTGTTCATCGACTGATGCTCTGCTCAGAAACTCTTTAATCATGACTAATATTTTGCCAAGATTTGGAAATGAACCGATGTTGGCGTCTGTGTCTAATGTTTTAAAGGAGGAGCAGTAAGCATATATATTCTTATAATTGAATCATAGACTTCCTACAGTGCAGAAGGAGCCAATTCAGCCCATCGAGTCTGCACCAATCCTCTGAAAGAGTATCCTACCTAGGCCCAATCCCCTGCCCTATCCCCATAACCCTACCTAACCTGCACACTAAGGGGCAATTTAGCATGGCTAATCCACCTAATCTACACATCTTTGGACTGTGGCAGGAAACCAGATCACCTGGAGGAAACCCATGCAGACACAGGGGGACAGTCACCCTAGGCCGGAATTGAACCCAGGTCCCTACCGCTGTAAGGCAGCCATGTTAACCATTGCTATTGCCAACCATGTGCGGGAATATTTTAATTCTTACAATATAGCTGGTTGAATTTTTATTGCTTCTTTGCAGGTAACCCAATTAAATATAAAGGGATTAAGCGAAGGCATGCATCCATGTGAATTTAAGGAATGAAACTGCAATTTGTGCAAGTCAATGTAAATCATTAGCTATATGTTGCAAAGTACTTTTGCTGAGGTAGTTGTAATTGCCAGTTAAAAGACAGTACATACAACTTGTAAATTTGCAGTGATTTGTAAAAACAGTTTTCCAATTAAGGGTAATTTAGCGTGGCCAATCCACCTACCCCGCACATCTTTGGGTTGTGGGGGTGAGACCCACACAGACATGGGGAAAATGTGCAACCTCCACACGGACAGTGACAGTGACCCGGGGCCGGGTTCGAACCCGGGTCCTCAACGCTGTGAGGCAGCTGTGCTAACCACTGCACCACCGTGCCGCCCGTTAATTTGTGGTGATGGCCCGATTTTGTGGCTGTTATGGTGGAACTGTCAGCGTTCACTTTCATTGCAACCACAAATCTGACAGAATCCTCTGCTGTCCGCAATGCATCATTAAACTCAGAAGTCAAGAGGTTTGCTGAAAGTGATTCCTTGTCCTCCTCAGGGCAAAGCTGTTGAAGTCTCTGCAGTTGATAATCTTTAGAAATCATTGAAATGTGAAATCTATCCCCTTTAAACAATAACCTTGCTTTTGTAAATCCCTGAGGAAGTTGTACCTTGGTGAATGAGGTGTAACTGGGTTTTAACTTGCAGAACAATCTTTCTGGCTCTGAAAAACTTTCATTTTATATTTTTGGAAAGTTTCTACATTGTATAATTTCCATTGGTTTCTAATATAATTAATCTTTCACATTTTTGCTTACAACATTTCAATTCATATCATGCACTTAATTTTGCTTTCTGTGAATTAATGAGTGCATTTTATTTCTTGGTTAGCTGCCTGTGAGAGTTGCTCAGTGTAATTAGCTGTTTTCTGCTGCATGATGACATCACTGCAGCATGGATGAATGGAGATCTCCTAGATGTCGCAGCAGAAATGTCAGATCGATGCTATAGAGATCACTGTATAGGCAGAATTCAAGGGTTGGCACTTCGCTCTTGACTGCAAAATCCAGGCTGTTTAAACTGTGGTAATCCCCTAGGTTCTTCTGATTATCTGTAAATTAGTTAGTAATGAATATTATTTACAACATAATCGTTAAAAGACTGAAAATAGATATTTACATAAGATGAAAAACAATTCCATTCATGAATAATTCATTTTATTTAATTTGTGGTTTATTTTGATCCTTCATATTGACTGGCATCAATAAATATATTTTCTTTCTATTGTTTCTGGTTTCAGAAGTGCATTCCTATAAGGTACTGTTCTATTCTTCCTATTCATAAATCTTCCTATTCCTAGATATTTAAATCAGACTGCCCTCCTGACCTCAGTCCAGTATCAATTTAAATCTCGTTACCATTTTTGATCGTTTCTCCCTGTATCTTTCCTACTGGGCGGTCTCTAATCTTAAACCAGTAGTGAAAGCCTGGACAGAAGTTGCCATATAAGTATGGTGGTTATGGAGCAGAGGAGCTGACAGAAATGTGCTAATGTGTTGCTGTTCATGAGTCTTTAGATGAATTGTTCCACTTGTGGGAGTGGTTTCGAAAACAGGTAAAAACACATTTGCATTGCCTGCTAAATCTGCCAGGTCCCAAAAAGAGACACAAAATTTTGATTGTGTGACCTGAGTGTATAGAATATTTGCTGTTAAAAACAATTTGGTTGAACAAATAAGGGCGGGATTCTCCGATCCCCCGCCGGGTCAGAGAATCCTCGGGGGGCAGCGCGAATCCCGCCCCGCCGCTCCGACGCCGGCTGCTGTATTCTCCAGCGCCGGTTTTCGGGTGGGGGCGGGGATCACACCACGCTGATCGAGGGCCCTTGGCAGAGGCACCCCCGGCAATTCTCCGGGCCCCGATGGCTGAGTGGCGGTCGGTTTCTGGCAGTCCCGCCGACGTGGATTGGACATGGTCCCACACGGCGGGACCTGGCTGGTAGGCCGGCCGGTGCGGCCCCCGGGGGGGGGGGGGGGGATCCAGCCCAGGGGGGGCTCCCACGGTGGCCCGCGATCAGGGCCCACTGATCTGCAGGCGGGCCTGTGCCGTGGGGCACTCCTTCCTTCCCCGCTGGCCCCTGTAGGGCTCCGCCATGGCCGGCACGGAGAAGACACCCCCCCTGCGCATCCACCAGAATACGCCGGCCGGTCTGCGCATGCGCTAACTCGCGCAGTCCCTTCGGCGCCAGCTGGCGCGGCGCTAACCTATCACGCACCAGCCTAGCCCCCGGAAGTGCAGAGAGTTCCGCAACTTCTGGTTGGCCCAACGCCGGAGTGGTTCGCGCGTTCTTGGTGCCGGTGTCGGGCCAATTCGCCAATCGCGGTGAATCCTGCCCTAAATCTTTGCAATGGTTCAAATTTTACCATCAGCAGAGAACCAGTGGTGCTATCCATGCATTACATATTAACACTTGCTCATGGACTTTTCATGAGATTTTGCACTGAAACTTGCAGAGATTTTGAAATCAGTTTGATGCAAAGCCCTCCACAGTGGATTTGGGACCTGCGTGAACAGGACAAGGAACTGTATCTCCTTAACCAGTCAGATTGAAAAATCTTTATGGAGCGCGTAGAGGATGAACAAGGACATGTTGGTTAGGATAGTTTATTCAATGTCAAATCATGTACAGAAAGTAAAATAAAGAGATAGAAGAATTATGGGAGAGAAAGCGAAAGTATGAGACTCGACAGGTATAAAAGTAAATTTTCGGTGCCAGTAATTATGACTTAACACATACTTAAAAATCCCTTACGCTGAATGGACAAACCCTAACTTTTTCTGGCAAGTTTAATGGGTATCTGTCACAAATATAGCAACTTCACGCTCTCCCATGTGAAGCAATGCTGACTCTCTCAGCGAGGTCCTGGTATAGTGCAATTCAAACAGTAACTTTGCAATTTCTGTGCTTGCGCCCACCAGAATTCAATGCCTAGTTTGCTCTTTAATAACAGTCATTGCTGATAACCTCCCGTTATCTTTTACTGCAAAATCCAGGCCAATGTTTGAGTAATACTGTTCAGGAAATGCCAGGGGCTGGTTTAGCACAGTGGGCTAAACAGCTGGCTTGTGATGCAGAACAAGGCAGCAGCGCGGGTTCAATTTCTGTACCGGCCTCTCCGAACAGGCGCCGGAATGTGGTGACTAGGGGCTTTTCACAGAAACTTAATTGAAGCCTACTTGTGACAATAAGCGATTGTCATTATTATTATTATTACCTATGATTTGTGTAAAGCTGAATGAAAAAGCATGATAAAGAATGGTTACTAATCTACAGACTTTACTTTTCAAGCTCTTTGAAACTGCTATTTCTGTTTTTGGATGCAAATGTGTCATTTGATTTGAGACTTTCCAAAATATTCTCAAACTGAGGTGCTCCTTTCTGCTGAGATGTCTGCCTGTCTCAGGAGGAGTGTGTGCTATTTAATGTTAAACTATATGTACTAATTTGCCATCATTATATACAACATCTGGAGTGCTGACAAGAACTTCCTTCAGAACACTAGCCATGCTTTGTGCACATATTGACAAAGAGGTTTTACGCAGTTGCAGTGCTCCTTTAGGGGCTATTTCACAAACAGCAATGGGTCATTTTGAGGTAAGAGGAACAATGCACGGTGATGACAAAGTGGTCAGGCTATCAGCAGGGGATGGAGAACAGGAAATATGACACCACTTTTTTGGAGTTTGTATTCATTTGGATTGGACCCACTGACGACATATGGCCTACATAATGAGCTGCTGGTAAACGATAGAATGCAGTCATCATGGCTATGCAAAATTGTGCAGGTGCTCAGCCATCCTGCTGTAAACAAAATCTACCAGGTGACACTGGTGTAGAAAGCTGTGATGCAGTTAACATAGAAACATACGCAGAAAATAGAAGGAGCCATTCGGCCCTTTGAGCCTGCTTCGCCATTCATTATAATCACAGCTGATCATCAAGTTCAATAACCTGATCCTGCCTTCTCCCTAAGCACTCCTTCCCTTTAGCCCCAAGAACTACATCAAATTCCTTCTTGAAATGACACAACGTTTTGGCCTCAACTTTCTGTGGTAGTGAATTCCACAGATTTGTCACTCTGGGTGAAGAAATTTCTCATCACCTCAGTCCTAAAAGATTTACCCCTTATCATCAAACTATGACCCCTAATTCTGGACTCCCCCACCATCGGGAACATTCTTTCTGAATCTGCCCTGTCTAATCTGAGATCCCTCTCACTCTTCTAAATCCAGTGAATATAATCCTAACCGACTTAGTCTCTCCTCATATGATAGTCCTACCACCCCAGGAATCAGCCTGGTAAACCTTTGGGAATGCAGTTAAAGTTGATCCCAACTTCTAATCAGGATTCCCTTTAAGTTGCGCAGTCACACAGAAACTCAAACGTTCCAGTGCAGGCTGCACAGAAGTCAGCTCCATTAAATTGCCGCATGATGTGTTGGGTATGCCGGGTCTGCGAGGACTGCGTTTACTGCAGCAGTGAGAGAGACAGGCTTCCAACACTTGAAGAATGCAACTTGATTTTATGGAACTCTTAACTATCATACATACTTTATCTGTGGGTTGACACTATGCTGACTTGACTGGAGACCTGAGGCTAACCTGACCAGACTATCTTACTACCACATGGTGTATGTTCTAATTGCTGCTCATGGGCTCTGACTGTCTCAGAGGCTGGATCCCCAGAGAGCGGGAAAACTAGTGCCCTCTCACTTTATAGTGGTCGTGTCCTGTCTGGTGATTGGGTGCTGTGTTCTGTGTGTTCACTGGTCATCCTGTGTGTCAATCACTGCCTGTCTGTGCGCCATCATATACCTGTGTGTATATTATGACATCCCCCCTTTTTTTTTACTTATTAAAAAATGTGTGTAGGTCAATAAATAGTGTGTGTGTGTGTACAGGAGCCTGACTATATACAAAGTATGTTAACATATTCACATGGGAAGGTGTCTAGTGCAGATAGAGGGCAGATAACAAATTAGGAAAAAATAATATGTACAGATGTGTAAACGGATCACAAGGTAATGCAACATTCAGTCGATAAATTCAACCTCTGTGGTGGGCAGCGAGTTCTGGTTGACCACCTCAAGGGTGGGTCAGGGGCCGCCTGCACTTGAACGGGCAGAACTGCCTCCAATGTAGAGGTTGGTAAAAGAACTGGCAGACCGGTGGCCTTATGGAAGGGCGCGTCCTGAGGAACCAGCATGCGAGGCGGGACACCACGTTCAGGTGGCGGGCATGGACGTAGCCACAGTACCCGCCTATTACGCTGAAGAAAGGAGCCATCATGCATGCGAACGAGGAACGATCTTGGGGCCACTTGCTTAACCACCACAGCCGTGGCAGACCAGCCACCGTCAGGTAGCTGAACACAAACTCGGTCAGCAGGAGCCAGAGTAGGGAGGTCTGTGCCGTAGGCATCGTACACCGACTTGCATTGATGCCGAGACTGTTGCATCCTCTCCAGGACCGGAAAATTGTCAAGGTCCGGGATGTGGATAGCCGGCACCGTCGTCCGTAGTGTGCGGTTCATTAGCAGCTGTGCTGGGGACAGGCCAGCGGACAGAGGAGTCGCCCTGTAGGCTAACAGCACCAGGTTAAAATCCGAACCCGAGTCAGCAGCTTTGCACAACTGTGTTTTAACAATGTGGACCCCCTTTTCAGCATTCCCATTCGGCTGGGGGTAGTGGGGGCTTGAAGTAACGTGTAAAATTGTACCGCCGGGCAAAATCCGTCCACTCTTGGCTGAAGAAACAAGGGCCATTATCAGTCATAACTGTAAGTGGAATGCCATGACGGGCAAAAGTCTCTTTGCATGCCTTGATGACCGTTGCTGATGTGAGGTCAGTCAGTCTGACCACCTCGGGGTAGTTGGAAAAGTCATCCATGAGGAGGACATAGTCTCAGCCCTTTGCATGAAAGAGGTCAATACCAACTTTGGACCATGGGGAGGACACCAGTTCATGCGGCTGTAGAGTCTCTTTGGGCTGAGCCGGCTGGAACCTTTGACACGTTGGGCAATTGAGGACCGTGTTGGCGATATCCTGACTGATGCCTGGCCAAAATACTGCCTCTCAGGCTCGATGGCGACTCTTTTCGACCCCCACGTGACTCTCGTGGATTTGGCCGAGGACCAGCTTTCGCATGCTCTGTGGGATTACTATCATGTCCAGCCTCATTAATATGCCATCCCCTACCGCTAGATCGTCCTTTACATTATAAAACTGGGGGCACCGCCCCTTTTGCCAACCATCCGTGAGATGTCGCATCACCCGCTGGAGTAAATGATCCCTGGCCATCTCCTGACAAATTTGGACGACCTTTCATCAGTAGCCGGAAATTTGGATTCACAAAACTTCACCTGAGCGTCTATCTGACAGACAAAGTCCGACTGCTCACACGGCGTGGTGATGGATCTAGAGAGTGCGTCGGCCACAATGAGCTCTTTGCCCGGGGTGTAGACCAGGTCGAAATCGTAGCAGCGGAGTTTGAGGAGGATACGTTGTAGCCGTGGCGTCATATCATTGAGGTCTTTTTGGATGATGTGAACCAATGGCCTGTGGTCTGTCTCAACCGTGAATTTGGGGAATCCATACACGTAATCATGGAGTTTGTCAATCTCTGTGAGGACACCCAGGCATTCATTTTCAATCTGAGCGTATCGTTGCTCAGTAGGTGTCATAGCTCTAGAGGCATATGCGACTGGGGCCCAGGAGGAGGATTCGTCCGCAGGAGGAGTACCGCCCTGTTGGCAGCCTGGCGCGCGTCGGTGAAGATCTTCGTCTCCTTGGCGGAGTCGAAAACGCCAGTACCGGGGCCTTGGTGAGTTTCGCCCTGAGCTCATGCCACCTCTTGCTCATGAGCGGGGAGCCACTGGAAGTCCGTAATTTTTTTACAAGATTGCGGAGAGCTGTGGTGTGTGATGCGAGGTTGGGGATAAACTTCCCAAGGAAATTGACCATCCCTAGGAAGCGGAGGACCGCCTTCTTGTCCTCCGGGGTCTTCATGACGTTGATCGCCGCCACCTTGTCTGCATCTGGCCGCACACCGAACTGCGAAATATGGTCGCCAAGGAACTTTATTTCTGCTTGACCGAACGAGCATTTGGCTCTATTGAGTCGGAGGCCATGTTCGTAGATCCGGTGGAACACTCGATTGAGGCGATCGATGTGCTCCTGAGGAGTTGTGGACCAGGTAATAATATCATCGACGTACCCTCGCACCCCCTCGATGCCCTCCATCATTTGCTCCATTATGCGGTGGAACACTTCCGAGGCAGAGATGATGCCAACGGGCATCCGGTTGTGACAGTAGCGACCGAACGGGGTGTTAAATGTACACAGCTTTCGACTGGGCGCGTCCAGCTGTATTTGCCAAAACCCCTTGGAGGTATCCAGCTTCGTGAAAAGCTTCACATGAGCCATTTAGCTGGTGAGCTCTTCTCGTTTAGGTATAGGGTAGTGTTCCCTCATGATGTTACTGTTCAAATCTTTGGGGTCGATGCAAATGCGAAGTTCCCCTGATGGTTTTTTGACACAGACCATGGAACTAACCCAGTCCTTAGGTTCAGTGACCTTAGAAATGGCGCCCTGGTCCTGGAGGTCTTGCAGCTGCTGCTTGAGGCGGTCCTTGAGGGATGCCGGCACCCGACGCGTGAACCACAGGTGTGGCATTCGGCTTCAGCAGTATCCTGTATCGGTAAGGTAGTGTACCCATCCCTTCGAAGACGCTGTGGTATTGTGCTATAATGTCATCTAATTGGGCTTGGAAGTTGACATCTGGTGAGGCCGTTGCCTCTGCAGACGACATTGTGTGAACCCGCTGCACAAGATTCAGGATTTTGCAGGCCTGAGCACCGAGCAGGGAAGCTCTGTTGGTTTCTACAATTTCAAAACGCAGGGTTGCTTTTGAAGAACGATGTGATACCTCAAGCTGGCATGAGCCACTGGCAGCAATGGCATTGCCATTGTAGTCGAGGAGCTGGCAGGCCGGTTGAAGAATGCTTGGCTTGAGGCGGATGGTGTCAAGGTCAGACTTTGAAATGAGGTTTGCTGAAGCGCCGGTGTCCAGCCTGAGCGTATGCGAGCCTTGTTGACCATGAGGGTGGCACACCACTCGTCGTCCGGATCAATGCACATCACTGGGAGTTGTTTCACCTTCTTCGCTGAAGGCATCGTATGCTTGGTGATGATGTCTACCCGGAATGGGGATGTGAGGCCCTCGGTGTCGGAATCTGGAACCATGTCAGAGTCTGCTGTACTGACCGGACGTTCCTGCGCTGCGATGGGGATTGCTGTGTATTGGGCAGTTGAGCAGATCTGCACAGGGCTGCGTAGTGGCCAAGCTTGCCACACTGGAGACAGTGTCGAGATTTTGCAGGACATTGCCACTTTAAATGGGCGGAGCCACATTTGTTGCACGTCATGGCGCCGACGTCAGAACGCTCCGTGCGCCACCGCGCATGCGCAGTGCGGTCGAACGATGTGCGCACCTGCGCAGTTCAGTCATGGCCTCGCCGTCCGCTTGGTCTTGGCGCGCATGCGCAGGAGCACGGGACAAGCACGCAAAATGGCCACCCTCATCCAGACTCAGGCCCTGGAGCTGTTTTACGGCCTGCACCCGCTCCGCATCGTGGGGGCCTTGCCGTGCCATCTCTGCCGCCTTGATATGGGAGCACCGGTTGTTAGCGTGCTCGTGGAGGACGCAGGTTTCGATGGCGATGGTAAGGGTGAGCTGCTTATCTTTAAGGAGGTGCTGGCGAAAGGGATCGGCGTGGACCCCGAAAACGATCTGGTCGCGGACCGTGGGGTCGGAAGTGGAGCCGTAGTTGCAGGATTGCGCGAGGATACGGAGGTGGGTTAAGAAGGACTGGAAAGGTTCATCCTTACCCTGCAGCCTCTGCTGGAACACATAGCGTTCAAAGCTCTCGTTGACTTCAATGTCACAGTGGCTGGACTGTTTTAAGCTTTGTCTTGTCCTCGCCTTCAGCAAAGGTGAGGGAGTTGAAGATGTGGATAGCGTAGTCCCCGGCTGTAGAGAGGAAGAGTGCGATCTTCCTGGCATCCGATGCGGTTTCGAGGTCGGTGGCGCCAAGATACAGCTGGAACTTCTGCTTGAAAATCTTCCAGTTGGCACCGAGGTTGCCGGCGATGCGGAGCGGCGGGGGAGGGCGGACGCTGTCCATGTTACCGGATGGCTGATCGCTGGTCAAAGGCAGACTATCTCAAGATAGGTCCGTCAAACTCAAGCATAACTCACTGGTACCATGATGTGTTGGGTATGCCGGGTCTGCGAGGACTGCGTTTGCTGCAGCAGTGAGAGAGACAGGCTTCCAACACTTGAAGAAATGCAACTCGATTTTATTGAACTCTGAACTATCATACATACTTTAACTGTGGGTTGACACTATGCTGACTTAACTGGAGACCTGAGGCTAACCTGACCAGACTATCTTACTACAACATAGTGTATGTTCTAGTTGCTGCTCACGGACTCAGAGGCTGGATCCCAAGAGAGCGGGAAAACTAGTGCCCTCTGGCTTTATAGTGGTCGTGTCCTGTCTGGTGAATGGCTGCTGTGTTCTGTGTGTTCACTGGTCATCCTGTGTGTCAATCACTGCCTGTCTGTGCACCATCATATATACCTGTGTGTAAATTATGCCACCGCACAACATTTTTAAAGTGCCCACGTTTAAATGAATCGGCACACGTCCGCAAAATAAAAAACTTGCGTTTCATCCAACTATGCCATTACCCATTTTATTAAGGATAAATCTATTGAGGGTGAAATGAAAGAGTAGCTGATTGAGTCCATCAACCAGGCACTTTCTGTTCTTTGTTATTCAGTCCGTGGAATGAACTGTTCATGTCCACAGCGGTGCACTTATGTGCCTTCAGTTTGCTGCAGTGACAGAAATGGAAAGAAAGTTGCTCTTCTGTTATGGCTTCCTATTCATGGTACTTCTGAAAAATTCTCTTCCCTGGTCGATTATCGATTATTTTATCCTAAATCAAAAGCTACAATGGGAATAATTTTGATGAAACTTATGACAACACCCTTCACGACAGAAAAAAAAAGCAGGCTTGTGAAAAGACTACAGACCGTGGACAGAAGGGGAGCGGGTTTCTCCGATTGGGCAGAGACTACATCCCGACGTCAAAATCACGGTGGGAAATCGCGATTCTCCGTCAACTCAACAACGGCAGCTATGCACACCGGAACGTTCATACAGTAAACACTGTTTGCATATCATTAGTGGGCCCGACCCTGTATTCTCCGGGGCCTCCGCGATTCTCCTCCTCAGATGGGCTGAGTTCCCGACAGCGCGATTCACTTGTGCTTTTAAAAATCGTGAAACTGGTGTTGTGGCTGTTGAGGGAGAGAGAGGGGACACGGAAAGTGTCCAACATCGCCATAGCTTACTGACAGTTGTACCGCTGGCCCAGGGGCTTCTCCAGGGCTGGGGAGAGTATCAGGGGATGGCCAAGAAGTGGGCTGTGGGGTCGGGATGGATGGGCATGGAACACCATTGCTGCAGCTGGCAAGGCAGCCATGCAGCTTCGCACACCGCTGACAGCCACTGTGAACTTAGGACCACGGGACATTTCGGTGTCCTTCCAGATGCCCTCTGGCTCCAGCCGACCCATCAGTTATATGGGCGTGCTCCAGCACAACCAGTGTCATCTTGTTGGCTGGGCTGAGTGTACGTAGTGAGTGCAACGTATAAAGGCGGCTGCAGCTTCTAAGCCTCCCGAGTGTCAATCACGGACCCAGCGAATCCCGCACCATTTCACATTAGAATCGATTGTGTTCCACACAACGAGGTGCTAGCCCCTTAACAGTTCCAGGTGTGGTGCCAGTTCTGCTGTCGTGAAAGAACACAAATTCTGCGTTGGTGTCAACACTTAGTCTCATAATTGGAGAATCCCACCCAGAAAGTTTGAACTTACTGCATTTAAACTTACAAAGCTCTCAAAGCCAAGAAGATACTTTGGAAAAACACCACAATATGTTCAGTCCTGCAAACTGAATATTATCAATAAAAATCTAGTTAAACCTTCATTTCTTATGGGTTGTTCAAATTGGAGAAACCTTTGGCAGATGTTGTAATCGACATAAGTCAATTCTTGGTTTGGGTGGAAAAGTCTATGAATTACAATTGAGCATTTTGGGCAGCATGGTAGCACAGTGGTTAGCACTGTTGCTTCACCGCTCCAGGGTCACAGGTTCAATTCCCGGCTTGGGTCACTGTCTGTGCGGAGTCTGCACTTTCTCCGCCCACAGTCCAAAGGTGTGCAGGTTAGGTGGATTGGCCATGCTAAATTGCCCTTGGTGTCTAGGTGGGTGGGTGGGGTTACGGGGATAGGTTGGAAGTGTGGTCTTTCCAAGGGCTGGTGCAGACTTGATGGGCCGAATTCTGCATTCTGCACTGTAAATTCTATGAATCATATCATAGAAATCTAGTCACACTCTGCAGTTTCTTTTGGTGTTAAAGAATCACATAAAGCAATAAAATCAATGGTGTTGTTCAGTCCACATACAACTAGAAAACAAAAAACTATATCAGTCAACCAAAATAAGTTGTCTCCAGTTAATCAAACAGCCTTGTTATTCTGATAATTCTTAAAACTAAACAAGTAAACAAGGTATAACTACTTGCACGAAAATAATCATCTAAACAAAGCAGGTGATCTTTAGTACATGCACAATCTTTATGGAGCAGGGTACAACACTCTTTTTAAAATAAATGTTTTTTATTGGGTTTTTGAACAGAGTATATTTACCGTTATGTACACAAAATAGAATATATATATATATATATACATAGACGAGAAGGGAACACGCACAAAAAACAAAACAAACAACAACAAAAAAAGTTAGGATAAAATATACAACACTGTTTATCCATTTTGTGGTCTAGTTGTTATGGTGAGCATAGTAGCAGTTATTTAACAGTTTTGAAGGGAATGTGACGTCTTCAATTCCAGAGCTGTAAAGCACTGTTTTTTTCTAGAGTATTGGTTTGACTAATATTAGTTTGACTTGCACAATGGTATTTTAAGTTATGAGAACTTGGAACATTTGCTTCTTCCCTTTCAGAAGTTGTTTTGTTGTGTAACAAGCATAGTTCTGACCACTGTTAAAATCACTGTGTTCAAACGAAGTTGTTTCCTGCTTTCAGACTCTAATTTTCATTATTGGAACAAATACCATACCTTCCCCCGACACGTCAATAGTTCCATTTATAAAAGTGTCAGCAGTCCCATTTATATTTCTCTTTTATTGGCTCAGTGAAAGAGATGGAATTATGCGGTAATTAATGAAATGATAGGGTACAAACTCAGGAAATTAGCTGAACAATCACATGAGTGTGAAATTGCGTGGTGTATTACTGATTCACAGGAAACTGCTTTCCAGGCATTCACACCAAAGCTTTCAGTTCCCACCAGACTTGTTAATTATTTGCCCCCTTTAATTAAGGTAGAATGTGCAACTGGGGAACAGCAGACAGGAAATTGTTTAATTGTATCTAACATTATCATATTATACACCAGAAGCTGTGAATCTATTAACAGGACTTTTCTGAGCAGATTGGGAAAGATATGCATAAAATGCATTATCGGTATTGTAATTATGGAACTTCTGGATATTTTGTATTTATATTTTGTACATTCTTGTTTCATTTCTTTTTGCAGCTTTGGCTAACAGTCGAGGAGAATTCCTTTTAAATGGAGATTTTGTGGTCAGCATGTTTAAAAGGGAAATTAAAATTCAAGGAGCTGTAATTGAGTATAGTGGGTCTGATAATGGAGTGGAAAGAATCAACTGTACTGATAGGATTGAGGAAGAACTAATAGTTCAGGTAAATTAACATACATGATTACATTTTGTGCATTATATTGTCTTTTGTCATACATTTTCACTAATAGTTGATTAGTTTATTTACGTTACATTTTTCATTCAAGGTTTTGTCTGTGGGAAATCTATACAATCCTGATGTGCGTTACTCATTCAACATTCCCATTGAAGATAAAGTGCAACGTTTTTTTTGGGATCAGTTTGGTCCTTGGCAGGATTGCAACAAGCTTTGCCAAGGTAACGAGTAGTGTTTGTGCCAAACAAGCAAAGAGAACACCAGCATTTGTGTCTTTACGTATAGTTTGATACTAGTGGATAGTTTTGAATCCTGTGCCCAAAAGATAATTTTACTACACTTGCTGTCATCGTAGTTCTTTAATGTGACACTGTATTTGAACAGGTGAAAGGAAACGAAGACCTATTTGTACCAGAGAAAGTGATCGGCTGGTTGTCTCTGATCAAAGATGTGATCAAACTCCACGCCCTGCTCCATTAACTGAATCCTGCAATACAGAATGTGAAATACGGTGCGAGCCTTTCAAGAATTATTTTCCTCTCAATTATTTTAATTTGATCAGAAGGTGACTCTTAATGTTTCTTAATTTCCTCATTGAAATCATACCAACACTTTCGGTTGGCCTGAAACTGGGGCGGGATTCTCTCAGCCCGGGGCCGGGCCGGAGAATCCCCATGACCGGTGCGAATCACGCCACGCCGCCCTGAAGCCGGCACGCGATTCTCCGCAGAGCAGAGAATCGGCACCATTGGCGCCGGTGTGGTTGGCGAGCCGCGGTTGGGGGGGCACTCTACCACGGCCGGTCAGCCGTTTCTCAGCCCGGGATGGGCGAGCGGCCGTCGTAAAAACGCCGAGTCCCGCTGGCGCCATCCACACCTGCTCTCAGTCGGCGTAAACTCGGCGTGGAAGGGTCAGGGGGCGGCCTGTGGGAGGGAGTGGGGGTCCGACCCCGGGGGGGGGGCTTCCGATGTGTCCTGGCCCGCGATCGGGGCCCACCAATCGGTGGGCCGGACTCCCTGGCTGGCGGCCTCCTTTCTTCTGTGCCGGCCCCTGTAGTCCTGCCATGTTGCATTGGGGCTAGCACATTGAAGGAAGCCACTGCACATGCATGCGTTGGCGCCGGTACCACTGTGCATGCGCGCATTGGCGCTGGTGTCACTGCGCATGCGTGGATCCCGCTGTGCCCAGTTCACGCCGGGATCAGCAGCTGGAGCGGCGTGAACCGCTCCAGTGCTGTGCTGGCCCCCTACAGGGGCCGGAATTGCTGATCCTGAGGGCGTGTTGACACCGTCGAGAAACGCGACGGCATTTCCGACAGTGTCAACACTTAGCCTCAGGATCAGAGAATCCCGCCCCCGATGTTCCACATTAACATGATTATTAGTTTACCTAATCTGTGGACCAGTGCCACACTTCTACTACAATAGAACAGGCTTATTGCTATAGCCCGTGTGGTTTTATAACTCACTTGATTTCCTTCCTATCTTTCTGATTGTTGCCAGACCAGCTAGAGCAATGGTTTCTATTTGCACACCTAGCCATTTCCATTTCCCAATCTGTTCTTTATCCTCTCCAATTGCTTATTGCCATACTACCTCTGGCGACATCCTCCAAGGACATTTGAGTCAGCTTTCCCTGTACACCGATGACACCCAGCTGTATCTGGCCACCACGTCTCTTGACTCCTCCACTGAACTGTGTTGTCAGATTGCTTGTTTGACATCTAGTGGGCTGTAATTTCCACCCGCCACAAACTTAATTTCCTCGCCATAAGCCGTCTGAGGACCATCCAACCCTTTCCTCTTCTGAAATGGATGGTCAGCAAACCTGCCTGAAACGGGTGAGAGAGCCGTTTTAAAACACTCAAATCAGGGATTAAAATTCGATTTTCAATAGCTAATTTTTCAATTGGCAATTGGGGAGCGACCTAACCAGCAGTCCTTAAGGAAAGAAAGACTTGCTTTTTAGGTAACGTCTTTCACAACTTTAGGACTTCCCAAAATGCTTCACAGTTAATGCTGTAGTGTAAGAAATGCAGCAGCCAATTTGCACTCCTGCCAAAACAAATGACAGCATTGGTTGAGGGATGTACATTGGCCAGAAATCAGGGGAGGTTTAAATGGTTAATCTGGAAAATGATGCCTCCAATAGTGCAGTACTGCAGTACCTCAGTACTGCACTGACGTGTTAGGCCTCAATTTTATTCTCAAGCCTCTGGAGTGAGATTTGAGCCAAGAGCCTTCTAATTTAGAGGGGAGCTGCATTTCAGTGCATATTGAAAAGTGTTTCAATGTGTGCTGCAGCTGAAAATCAGCTGAATTTTTTAAAAACATGCACTGGCAGATAAATATTGTAGATTACTATTTCTATCCGATGTAAAGGTACAAAAATAATAGAGAGAACCATACAGAGTGTTCCAACGCACTGTTTTAGCCTTAATTAAATAATGGTGTAGTTTCAAACTAATTATGCTGCTTACTCTCAAACAGATGGCATATTGCCAGGAAAAGTGAATGCACAGCTCAGTGTGGGCCTGGCTATCGAACTTTGGACATCTACTGTGCAAAATATAGTCGGTCAGAAGGAAAGACAGAAAAAATAGATGAGAGGTACTGCAGCTATCAGCCAAAGCCAGACAATAAAGAAGTGTGTCATGGAGATTGCAATGTAGGGGGGTGGCAATACTCATCTTGGTCAGAGGTAAGCTATTTCCTAAAATGCACTTTATGACGATTGACCATAATGATTCTATAATAAAATCAGATAATAATTCGATGAAAAAAGTCAATTGCATTTCATCTTTCGATATAATAGTTACTGTAAACTGCAATTCAAAGGACCACGATTTTCATGGTAATATGTTCAGCAATCTTCTTTGACTTAGTTTGCAAAGCACTCATGAGCAGATTAAGTCATATCACAACACTCATGTTTGGTATTGTCATAATTAAAATATAACACGCAGTTCTTATTACTGTGGTGATATGCATCAATGTAAATACACTACAACTAAGTAAACACTAGAGGGAGCACCAGAGATATCATGACATGTAGACATACAGCTAATGAACAGGACACGACCAATGGGCAGTCAAAACACCCAGAGGTGACACTACCACAAGGGGGCAACCCATATAAAAGGACAGGGCACACATGCTCTGTCTCCACAGGCGACACTGAGGGAGAAGGACAGGGGCAGATCAGAAGCATCACACCCACCACGTGGCTTAGCGCAGACTGGTTAGTTCGACTGAGTTACTATTGCAAGATTAGCAGGAGAGTCGTACTCATAGAGAACTGTATTAATGGTTCAATAAGTCACATTGAACTTACTTCAAAGTGTGGAGTATCTTTAGGTCAAAGCTGCATCGAGTTGCAGCCTTTGTTATCCCAGAATACATAACACATAGTACCAGTAGTGCCTGTTGAATCTATATAATCTCAGCAAGATCCGTGACTACCAGCAACAGCACCCAGGCAAGATGATCAAGATTCCGGTTCCTCAGCAGCTCAGGTACCACAGCAATCTCAGTGCCAACTGGCGTGCATTCAAGCAGAGATTTGAGATTTACATGGTAGCATCCGACCTAGATGGTGTGGCCGATGCTTAGAAGATAGATCTTCTACTCACCATTGCGGGTGAAAGTGAAACAGAAATCTTCAACTCCTTCAAGTATTCCAAAGAGCAGGACAAGAGAGACTTCCAGACAGTCCTGGACAAGTTTGAATACTGTTGCGAGTTAAACACAAAACAAAATAGGTAAAACTGGAGACTATACTCACCACGAGGCAAAGGTAGGGTTGCAGCAGAGGCAAATGGCAGTTTTGATTGGCAGCCATCTTTCGCAAGGAGCCGCACATGCGCAGTTCCCCAGAAGACACTAACCGGCAAAACAGTGTTTTGCGCATGCGTGAGAAACCGCGCATGCACAGTTGCGCAAAGCGTGCACAGTAAAGGAAAAGTGACCTGCGCATGCGCAATCCATTCCTACGCTCTACGTCACAAGCGTCATGACGTCAGAGGCCCCAGACAACGCCCACTTAAAGGGGAAATGTCCGAAAATAGTGAAAAATAATTGAAAGCCACAGAACACGATTCTTTCACCTGGAACGACAGCACAATGCCTGAACTTCGACCAGTAGCTGAAAGTAATCTCCGCAGAACCCTGCAACAAACAGCACCGCCCTAAGAGATGATTTAGTCCTTGAAGACTACAACTCAGATGATGATTCCATCATTGGACATGGTGACCTCAGTATCAAATCCGACACAGTCATGGACAAGCTCTTCGGATTTGAGGATCCTCAGCCCAGCATAGACGACATCCCGACCCATGAGTACAGGATTCTGCTGAGGCCTGACGCGAAAAGACAGAGAGTGGTACAAGCCCACAGAGAGCGGCCTGACACCAAGGGAGTGGTCCACGCACCACAGAGTCCCCGACTCCTCACAGAGAGTGAGAGAGTGGTCCACGCACCACAAAGGATCCCCGACCAGAAAGCGAAGACAGACTCCACAGCGAGACCACTGCACAACTCCATTGAGAGCGCACAGATCGACTCCACAGCGAGACTACTGCATGACTCCACACAGGGAACGATGCCAGACTCCATACAAGCCTCCAAAGCGAGCTCGTTGACAGACTCCACGATGGAAGCAACGCAAGACTCCAGAGAGCAGTCCTTGCATGAACAAGACCATGAAGGTCTAGCAATCTTATCTGAGCAACCAGCAGCAGACAATGCACGTCTGCCATGCTCCAGTGCACAGCAAGATGACTATGACAGTCTACCACGCTCACGTGAACAACAAAGACTATGACAGTCTACCCAGATTATTTGAGCCACCAGAAGAAGTCTCTGACAGCCTACCCAGCTCATCTAACTGACAAGAAGACACTGAAGGTCTACCTACTGTATGTGTGACAAGTGACATAGGCTTCACAATTCCCATACAAGATGTGCGACATCTCAGCGAGACTGGCAGATCTCAGCTAGTATGTACAGAGGCACTTGACAATCCAAGTGAGGCTACTAGTGACTCCAGTGACACCACGTTAATTCAAACCTCATCTACTGGGCAGCACGGTAGCATTGTGGATAGCACAATTGCTTCACAGCTCCAGGGTCCCAGGTTCGATTCCGGCTTGGGTCACTGTCTGTGCGGAGTCTGCACATCCTCCCCGTGTGTGCGTGGGTTTTCTTCGGGTGCTCTGGTTTCCTTCCACAGTCCAAAGATGTGCAGGTTAGGTGGATTGGCCATGATAAATTGCCCTTAGTGTCCAAAATTGCCCTTAGTGTTGGGTGGGGTTACTGGGTTATGGGGATAGGGTGGTGGTGTTGACCTTGGGTAGGGTGCTCTTTCCAAGAGCCGGTGCAGAATCGATGGGCCGAATGGCCTCCTTCTGCACTGTAAATTCTATGATAATCTACTCAAACCTCTCCACAAGAACCTGAAATGACTCTAGACGGGGAGCATCAAGAAACCAAAGGTGATTCAGGTGAACCAGAAAGGGCTCCAGATGGGGAGCATCGACAAGCCAGAGATGATTCCAGTGAACCGGACATGATTCCAGATGGGGAGCGCCGAGGAATCAAAGACGAAACGCTCAATGCAACAGCAGATGCCACAAAGGACACTGAAACAAGTAACTTTGTGAAGGACTCGAATTCTCCACTCGGGATGGTCATTGAGCGCAACTAGCACGACAAAACCAACAACACTGGAACAACGACTGGTACGACATGGTACAACTCTGCAAATGCAGGACACTGTAACAGCCCAGCTCAGAACAATGGCGGGAGTGCAAACATACCATGGCATGACAACGAATCTCGCCAATTCACGTTTGCTCCACTACGAACACGCAAACCTGCTTTCAAGGCAGATGACATACTGCATCGCTACCACAAACATAAAAAAAAAGAGTCCAAATCAGACAACGAAGTGATTTGCCCATTTGCACACCTCCTGATGACTTCTTGGTTCCTTAAGCACAGGGACACTGATGGCGTTCACAAGGGAATGACAACATCAAGATCAACACTTCCATAACAGCACAAGAAGGCCACTCGACCATATAAATTCATGAACTTTGGACTCATAAATATTATTTGGTTTTGTATAATCATCACTGTCATCATGACTTGTACATGTCATCACTTATCTACCTATTTTGTTCAATTTTCTTCAACAAAGTACAGAACATATGTAACATGATAAAGGGAGGATGTGGTGATATGCAGCACTGTAAATACACAAGGGGTTAATATAAATACACTACAACTAAGTAAACACTACAGGGAGCACCGGAGATATCATGACATGCAGACATACAGCTAATGAACACATAGAATAGGACACGACCAATGGGCAGCCAAAACACCCAGAGGTGACACTACCACAAGGGGGCATTACACAACCCATATACAAGGACAGGGAACACATGCTCTGTCTCTTTATACAGGCGACACTGAGAGAGAAGAACAGGGGCAGATCAGAAGCATCACACCCACCACGTGGCTTAGAGCAGACTGGTTAGTTAGACTGAGTTACTATAGCAAGTTTAGCAGGAGAGTCGAACTCATAGAGAACTGTGCTAATGGTTCAATAAACCACATTGAAGTTACTTCAAAGTGTGGAGTATCTTTTGGTCAAAGCTGCATCGAGTTGCAGCCTGTTATCCCAGATAACAGTACATAACACATCAATTACTTGAAGGAAAACTTATTGAATATTTTTTAATGAAGTTATGGCTCCATCAAAAAAATTAATTTGTTCAAGCCAAGTGTGAATTTTAATCTGTGCTTGTGTTGAGATAACTGTACTTCTACACACAGATGTGTAATATATTTATGATGCTATGCTGTTAATCTATAGTCGTAGGGCGTGATTTAATGGAAATAATACAGAGTCCCATGTCAGATGCGTTTAGCCGGGTGTTTCCTGGCAGCACTGAGAATGACCCCGCTATTAAATGGGACTCTGTTTAATTTTCGCACCTCGGCGAGGAATGCCTTGCTGAGACCCCATTTAGTAGCATTTCCTACACTAACGAGCTCTGCTCATCAGTGCAGGAAGAGATCAGACACCATTTTAAAATGGAGCCCCAATCTCTAGACCACCCACCTCAGCTTCTGGACCCTTCCCCAATGCCTCACTTATGGATTAGGGGTCCTACAGCCCTTCCCGCATCCCATCTCAAGGACAGGGCATTCCCTGGGCCTGATCCACGGCGCGGGCGAGATGCCACAAGAACACCTTGGCGCTGCCAGCCTGGTAGTGCAACTGGGCAACACTGCCAGGTTGCCTGGGTGGCAGTGCCAAGATGCCCAGCAGCATTGGGGTTCTAGGGTCCAACCCTGCCCAGAGCCTGACCACCATCAGGGGCCCCCCATCGCCTAGGAGACTTCCTCAAGTGCCAGTATAGCTGGTCCACATGTGTGGAAAACAGTGCCAAACAGCGCCCAGTCGGGGTGTCCAAGGGGAGGCCATTCGGTCCTGGGTAGATCCGGCGTAGACATAGTCAAGTGAAACTAACTGCTCACTTGAATATGCAAATATGGATCCTGACCACAATGGACGGGATTCAGATCATGACAAATTGTTGTGACATAGCTGGTAAATCTCACAAGAGGCCTTTCGTGAGATTTACCGGCCTTGTCGTGTCCCGAGTCGGGCGCGGCGAAGCCGATAGATCGCACCCTTGGTTATTTTGATAAACTAAGACCCTGAGTAAGTTTCAATCTATTTTTGAAGCGGCTTCTTTAGCCTGGCTTTGTTTTGAAAACAGGTTGTTTATCTGTTAAACAGTTTGTTGGGACTTGATGCTGTGTATTTTACCCGACATCCAAGTAACTGATACTGTAGAGCAAGTGATGAGCTCCTGACATGCCAACTCACTGAAAAATTATGCACGGAAAATCATGGATTGCAAAGCCTCAATTTTCTGATCTGAGTATAGGATATCCCACGCCAGGGGTGGGGTTCTCCGGTTCCCCCAGCCGCATGTTTCGCGGCAGTGTGCCGTTCGCTGGCGGTGAGATTCTCTCTTTCCACCGCTTGTCAATGGGTTTTCGCACTGAGGCTGCCCCACGCTGTTGGGAAGCCAATGGGCGGGTGTGTGCTGCCAGCGGGATCAGCGAATGCCAATGAACAGAGAATTCCGGCCCAAAACTACCCAATCAGAAAATATATCATAAGTAGAAATTACCCCGAGCTGACTTTCTCCGCACACCTTACACTCAGAGCTCAGATCTTAAAATATCTTTTGCAGCAGTTTTCCTGTGAAATTTAAATGGAACGAGTATTAATTCAAAAGTAAAGTTGCAGGAATTTGGGCATAAGGTACAGGTTTCTATGTACAACTGCCCGTCTTTTCACGCAGGTGTTGTAGAAGATACGGTTGGCTTTTTGTCAAAATAATTATTTGTCTAAAAATCATGCATATTGTTAATGTATGCTTTTTGTTCTCCCTTTGCATTTCCCTCACACACATTATGGGGGAGATTGGATAAGGCCCATTTTGGCACATGGGGATCGTGATTACCAGAGACAAATTTCACGCTGCCTACTTATTTCAATGATTGGAGCATACAGCCCAGTGCAAACTGCACTGCTGATTGACTGCTCGCTCAACAGGGGACTGAACAATGTGAGTGGCTGGGGGGAGGTACACCTCGACCGAACCTCTTAAAGTTAGCCCACCCCTCTTAAATGGGACATGCATTCATGAAACGGAAGTTGCTGCAACAGTTTCAGGAAGACATGGCTGGAAGGTAAAGGACAGCAAATGGAACAACAGAACCGAGAGAGGACTCTTAGGTTTTGGCACCAAAGGCTTTACTTGGGCAGCTGGAAAGGAGAGTGGGGAGGGATGGATGGGGCAGGATGTTCTCCAGGCATACCCACATGGGAATGGAAACTGGCGGCCAGGGAGGTCAATTCTGGAATCTGACCATGATGACCTAGCTGCAGCGCTGGAAGAAGTTAAATGAACTCACACAATGTCAGCAAATGCATCTTCAAATGCTATATCACATCCACCACACAACCACCCTTTCACACTGCTCAATGCATCATTGTCCCATCAATGGCATCAGCAATCAGGACTCTCGGTTAACATTCAGAGATTCAATATTGCCCTCAGACTCTTGCCAAAGCAGCACATTCATTGACATTCTTCCTTCTGTTGCTGAATAAGATGGCCTTAAATCACAAAGAGTAACAGAAAACGAGTGGGGGCAGGCAAATCTGCGTCAAACAGGCTCTCTGAAGGAGGTGGGGCTTCGCATCATAGGACCAGCTGTGACAGAGTCCAGTGCACCTAATTTCACTGAGAACCTCCAAGACAATGGTACATTTCTACCCTGCCTTATACATCTTCTGAAATCTCTCTTCACACTTAACCTTTTATCTGATGTGAACTGCAAACTTCAGATGGTCTAACCATAAACCTCTTCCTTTCCCTTCCGCCCATCTTCCCTTACCGCAACCCTAACCCTACCCATCCACATGATTGTTTTCAGATACTCAAGAACTCCCATCTGAGCCACCAGTGCGGGCTCGTCATGAAGGGTGAGAGCTACACCAGACCTCTGTTGAAGAAATACCATCACCTGATCTGACACTTGCAACCACCAGTGCAAAGTCTAGCAATGCACAATGTTTAGAGGCTAGTATAGAGTTGGGATCCAGGTGTGATGAGTCACTGGGCATAAATGGGCCGAGCCAGACCCAGGAGGAAAGGGTAGTTTGTATGCCAGCTTACTGGAGGGCCAGGTCACGTAGGTTCTGCCACAGAGGGATCAGGTGAGGACTTTGTTGGCACAGTGCACAGTAAAATGCTGATGAACATGTACACAGTGATACTTAGTACTTTGGGAGGCCTGCCACAGAGCTTCTAGTCACTATCAAGGAGCTTGGAGGAGTAGTTTCCAATTTGGCAGAGAGTTTTATGCAGAGCTTGGCGCTTATACTTTCCAGCATGGGAGTGGTGGCCAACTCCATGACAGCAATTGTGGACTCAGTGGTGCTGCGGTAGCCGAAGTCGCAGCGCAGGGAGAAGCCAGCCTATCCTTCAGCCCTCAGTGGAAGCTCAAACTGAAATCATGAGCGTGATGTTGGGTTGCTGTATAAGCCTAACTTGCTGCCAAGCAGGCGCAACCTGCTGCCATCAAGGCTATTGATACGAGTACTCAAAGGGGCATTAGGACTTTCAGAGCAGTCCGCAAATAACTAGGATTGCTGAGATGTCACCCTGGTCAGTGGATCCATTGTGCAAGGAACTGCATTCATGCTCCCATTACTGCCACTCTGCCAAGATCCTTGCCTGAAGAACCAGTTAGCCAGTTTACACTGCTGCTGACCAGCTAAAGTGAAGCCCACAAGGCCCAAGAGCCTCTTGAGGTCGTCCAGCAAAACCACCTGTAACCTTCTCTGGTGGAAATTGTAGGCAGGGATGGAGTCCAATTTCATGACCAGTGCATCCTTTGCGTGGGATTGTAAAATACCCAATTATACCGGGACTATATGAGCACCAGGCAGTAGTTTTGTCATTTATACGAACTGCATAAATTGTATTATGATCGTATGGAATCGGTTTATTTTAATGCACATTGTTTGAATGTAATCCAATATCTATTTCTTCGTTTACAGTGTTCAAAGAGCTGTGGTGGTGGTTCAAGAAGACGGAATGCTGTTTGCGTCAATTCTGTGGGGACTGTCCTTGGAGATAGTAAATGCAGTCAGCAAGAAAAGATGATTGCCCAGCGATGCAATGAATATACATGTCCTGTGTGGAAAACAGGTGAATGGTCAGAGGTTAGTTAATTTTACTCTTAATCTTTTCATTTGAAAAATTAAAGATGGTCACATATTGTACATCTTTTTAACATTTTGGTCCAACCTGATTTATTAATTAGAGTCACAATGTGCGCACTTAGCCAGTCACATTATGAAGGATTTATTTTCCTTTGGGGCCCCCTGCTGGTACACAGCATACTTGAAGTGTGCTGCACCTGCTAAGAAAATGGTGGGTTGAATTTTGCCACCTTAGCTTTTAAGAGGGAGGCAGCTATTTGCTGGGTCCATAACCCGGAGAGTGGCTGCCTCTCAGTTCAAATTTCCAGAAGACGTCCAATTAAGAACCTTCCTCTGGAATCACTGGCAATTGGGGATGGTGGGCAGATTGAGGAGGCGAGAGGCTGAATTAGTACACATGGTTTAAAGGGACTCCAACAGCTACCTTTTTGGCTGCAATAAGAGTACTGTTAAGGTGAATGGCACAAAAGTGGTGCAGAGTGAATTGGATAAGAGATGAGCCTGAAAGAGTCAGCAGGCCAATCACTAGCCATAGCAGCCACCGGAATGAGATACTACTGCAATGGCAAGCCTCTTCCATGGATGACCTCTGGCATGCCATTTTCTCCATTTAAAGTTCAGATTGCATGTCACTTTGCATGTCTTACCTCCCGCTGTGCATTCGCCTCCTGGGAGTTATTGGGACTCAAACAGAGTTGCTTCCCATCACTACCAGGCACGGTGCCAATAAAGTCACTTTGGGGGAAAAGCAAGAGGAGGCGCTTTTCCTGATTTACAACCCCATACCCCTCCCCCTCAACCCCTCCACTGTTTGTAAACCTCCTTCAAAGGGCATGAGGAAAATGCCCACACCTGCCCCTGACCGCAGTATCTGTGAATATCATGACCGTCCCATTTTATTTGATCCATGTGAATTGCCAGCAGAGGTCTTTGTTGTGCTGGAAAGCAGGACAAGGAACAATAATTGCTGCAAGACCTCCAGCCAGAAAGTCTCATCTTAGGTTGTCCTAATCAGTGGGTGGGAACAATTGTGAGTATCAGAACAACAATATCCTGGTCTCCAGTTCCATCTTTGACTCGACTGCCAATATTTTATTTAAGATCTTAAGATCAAGTGGCATGCAAGTGACAAGATTCTTTTTGATGCATTTTGCAAAACCATGGGCGGGATTCGCTGACCCCGGGGCCGGGTCGGAGAATCACCGGGCCGGGCGCAATTCACGTGACGCCGCTTCAACGCCAGTCCGCCGATTCTCCGGTGACCGCGCTCTACGCGCCCCCCCTCCCCCCCCGGCGATTCTCCGCGCGGGATGGGCCGAGTGGCCGCCGAGATGGCCCGAGTCCTGCCGGCACCGTTCACATGTGGTCTTACCTGGCAGGACCTCGGCATCAATCCTGCGGGGGGGCGGCCTGTTGGGAGGAGGGGGGATCCGACCCGGGGGGGGGGCCTCCACCGTGGCCTGGCCCGCGATCGGGCCGGCTTCTCCTGGTGGGGGCCTCTTTTACCTTGCGCCGGCCCCTGTAGCTGTCCACCTTGTTGCGTCGTGGCCGGCGCGGAGAAAGAAGCTAGTGCACATGAGCGAGATCGCGCCAGTCGCAGCATGCATCCTCCTATAAAGACAAGAGACAGAGTCAGCTCTTTTATATTGGTGGTATGCTTTGGTATGAAGTGCTGCCATCTACTGCTGATAGCACATTATCTGATTAAAAATAACAATCAACAGACACTACAATTCAAAAATTATAGCACCAATTTTTCTAAGGTTGCAGGAGATAATTGTCATGTTATTGAAGAAGTAGGAAAATAATGCAATGTTAATTTAAATGAAAAGAAATACTTTGCGTGGTATTTTCCCAAAAAAGGCAAAGGGCCCGACCCAACCGAATTAGGAACATAGGAATTAGGAGCAAAAGTAGACAATTCAGCCCTTTGAGCCTGCCCTGCCATTCAATCAGATCATGGCTGATCTCTTCCTGGTCTCAAAACCACCTCCCTGCCTGTTCCCCATATCCCTTTAACCCTTTTTTAAAAATCAGAAATATATCTATCTCCCTCTTGAACCCATTTAATGATTCGGACCCCACTGCACTATGAGACAGTGAATTCCACAAATTCACCACCCTCTGCGAGAAGCCATGCCTCCTCATCTCATGTTTAAATCTGCCGCCTATCAACCTATACCTGTGACCCCTTGTTCTAGATTTCCACTCAAGGGGGAACATTTGGTCTACATTTACTTTATCAATCCCTTTTAATATTCTATACACCGAGGGCAGCACAGTGGTTAGCATTGTTGCTTCACACCTCCATGGTCCCAGGATCGATTCCCGGCTTGGGTCACTGTCTGTGCAGAGTCTGCACGTTCTCCCTGTATCTGCGTGGGTTTCCTCCGGGTGCTCCGGTTTCCTCCCACAGACCAAAGATGTGCAGGTTAGGTGGATTGGCCATGATAAATTGCCCTTAGTGTCCAAAAAAAAGGGTTGGGTGGGGCTACTAGGTTATGGGGTTCGGGGGATAGGATGGAGGTGTGGGCTTAAGTGGGGTGCTCTTTCCAAGGGCCGGTGAAGACTCGATGGGCCGAATGGCCTCCTTCACACTAAATTCTATATACCTCGATCAGATCCCCTCTCATTTTTCTAAACTCCAGCGAGTACAAGCCCAAACTGTGAAATCTCTATTCATATGTCAACCCCTTCATCCCCAGAATCAATTTGAACTGCTTCCAATGTCACTGTATCCTTCCTCAAATTTGGAGACAGAAACTGGACACTCTACTCCAGATGTGGTCTCACCAACACCTTTGGTGTTGCACCAATTTCAACAATACTTCTCTACTTTTATACTCCAGTCCTTTTGCAATAAACACTAACATTCCACTTGCCTTTCTTGTTGCATTTTATACCTGCACACTGACTTTCTACGATTCATGAACAAAGACACGCAGATCCCTCTGCCCAGACGCATTTTGAATCTGCTTACCATTTACATAATAATTTGCTTGCCTATTTTTCCGGCTAAAATGGATAACCTCACACTTTTTAAAAATTTTAAATATGTTTATTCAGAATTTTTCAACAAAAATTTTCAACCATTCAAACCCCCCCCCCTCCCGTAACAAAAAAGAGAAAAGAAAAGTCGCATAGCAAGACATAAACATATCAATATAACCTCACACTTAACCACATTTAACTCCATCTGCCAAATTTTGGCCCAATCTCCAAGCCTATCTCTATCCGTCTTTGCTGCCTGCTTTCTCACTTATGATAGTATCATTTGCAAATTTTGCTATGTTACACTCTGTCCCTGCTTGCAGATCATTTATATAGATTATAAACAGTAAAGGTCCGGGGACTGATCCTTGCGGCACCCCACTAGTTACAGTTCGCCAGCCAGAGAAGGACCCATTTAACCCAACCCTCTGCTTTCAGTCAGTCAGCCAATCCTCAATCAAATCTAATACTCTACCCCCAACCCCTGCAATCTCACCTTCTGGATCAAGCTTTTATGCAGCACCTTGTCAAACGCCTTCTGGAAGTGTTGATATAGCACATCCACAGGTTCCCCATTATCCACTTTGCTGGTTACATCCTCAAAGAACTCAAGCAAGTTTTTCAAGCATGACTTACCCTTCATAAAACCATGCTGACAATGGTGGACTGAGCTTTGTCTTTGCAAATATATAGTCATCTCTTCCTTAATGATTGATTCCAGCAACTTCCCCACCACTGAGTTCAAGCTAACCGATCTATAGTTTCCTACTTTTTGCCCCTCTCCCTTGTTGAATAGGAGAGTTACCTTAGTGTGTTCCCAATCCACCGGGACCTTTCCAGAATCCAGGGAACTTTGAAATATCATAACCAATGCATCACCTCCTTCAATACCCTAGGATGCAAGCCATCAAGTCCCGGAGACAAATCTGCCTTTAGTCCAATTAGTTTATTCAATACCTTCTCCCTGGTGGTGGTTATTGCACTAAGCTCCTCTGCATTAACTGCAGTTCTTGGAATTTTTTTATTATCCTCCACAGGGAAGACAGAGGCAAAATATTGGTTCAGTGCTTTCGCCATCTCTGTGTTCCCCATTATTACCTCACCAGTATCGTCCTCTAAAAGGCCAACATTTACTTTAGCTATTCTCTTCCTCTTTGTATACTTATAGAAGCTCTTGGTATCAGTGTTCATGTTTTCTGCTAATTTCCTTTCATAGGTCATCTTGCGATTATTATTATTATTATTATTAATAACGTTTTTGATTCTATTACTAGTAGCTTTTTGCTGACCCCTAAAGTTCTCCCAATCCTCCAACTTACCACTGGTGTTTGCATTATGGTATGCCCTAGCTTTTGCCTTTATGTCCTCCTTGACTTCCTTGTTTAGCCATGGAACGTATTTCTCCCTTTTACAATTCCTCTTCATCTCAGGAACATACTTGAGAGGTGTTTAATATCTCCCTGAAAATCCACCATTGTTCCTCAACTGTCCAACCCTCAATTATCTGTACCCAGTCTGCTTAGGCCAAAACTCTTTCCCCAGGCCTGTGAATTACCTCTGCCCAAAGCTAAAACTCTACAATGGCACTCTGATCTCTTTCGCTCAAATTGAAATTCTAACATGCTATGATCACTCCTTCCAAAAGGCTCCTTAATGACAAGTCCATTTATCAACCCTTCTTCGTTACATAATACTAAATCTAAAATAGCCTGCTCCCTGTTGGCTCCATAACATATTGTTCTAAGAAACAATCCCTCATGCACTCTATGAAATCTCCCTCGAAGCTGCCTTGCCAATTTGATTAATCCAGTCAATATGCATGTTAAAATCACCCAGGATTACCGTTGTACCCTTGTCACAAGCCCTCATTATTTCTTGATTTATATTATGCACCACTTTGGAAGTATTGCTTGGGGGACTGTAAATTACTCCTACTAAGGAGTTTCTCCCTTGTTTTTTATTTACACCTAATTTGATTCAACATCTTGGCCTTTAGTGCCAATATCATTTCTTAATACAGCCTTGATGTCATCTATAACCAATAAAGCAACTCCACCTCCTGTTCCATCCTGCCTATCCTTTTGGGATATTGAGTACCCTTGGATATTGAGCTCCCAGTCCCAGTCCTCCTGCAACTATGTTTCAGTGATCCCCACCTAATCATACCCATTTGTCTCTAAATTGCAACAGAGTCCCCTGTCGAGTGCGTTTAGCCGGGTGTTTCCCGGTGCTCACAGTGCCGAGAAAGACCATGCTATTGGAAGAGACTCTGTTGCAATCTAGGGCCTCAGTGGGGAATGCCCCACTGAGGCCGCACATAGTACCGTTCCCTACACTGAGGAGCTCCGCTCGCCATAACTCCTCAGTGCAGGAGGAGATCGGAATGGCATTTTTAAATGGCACCCCGATCTCTAGAAGCCCCGACGCAACCCCCGGACCCCCCCAAACTCCAACTCACCTATAAGGGGGTCCTCAAGGCGGGAGGGGGGGGGGGGGGGGGGGGGCTGCACTCCACCTCACACCATCCCGTATACACTACAAGTATACACTCGAGGAATTCTTCCTCTACGGTATTGTGACTACTTTTATTTGCCCAATCTATATGCAGATTAAATTCAACCATAATTACAGATGTTCCTTTTTCACATACATCTCTAATTTCTTGTTTAATGCCATTTCCAAAATCACCGCTGCAGTTTGAGGGTCTATATACAACCCACTAACATTTTTGCTTCTTAGTGTTTGTCATCCCTACCCATCCCTCCACATCATCGGAGCCAATATCCCTCCTCACTATTGCCTTCATTTCCCCTTTAACCAGCAATGCAACTCCACCGTCTATTCCTTATTGCCTGTCCTTCCTAAATACTGAATACCCCTCGATATTCAATTCCCATCCCTGGTCACCCTGCAGCCATGTCTCCGTAATGTTGACCATATCATACCCGTTTACATCTATTTGCGCGATTAATTCATCCACTTCATTGCGAATGTTCCGTGCTTAAGGTACAAAGCCTGAAGGCTTTTCTCACTGTGGTCCTGTTTGATTCTGGCCCTTGATTTCTCTGCCTATCACTTTAATTGTGAGGGACAGGGCCAAAAGATGCCGGCAAGCCAGGCTCCACAGAGATTCGACGGGCGACAAGGGGAGGTCACACTCTTCCCCCCTTCCCCTCCCCAAATCCCCAGTCTTCGGGGCATTGGTGCTCCCTCCGCCTATGTGAGGGGGTGACCTTCAGGCCCATACCTTGGCACTGCCCTGCCATGTTCCTGACCAGCCGGGGGCTCCAACAGCCTCTGAGCCCTCGGTGTGGTCATCATGTCTCGTCTCTGTTTTTGGAGACCATTAATGATTCCCGCCGGCGTTGTCATGCCGACGGGTGCACACGTCTGACATTCCGAGAACAATCCACGTTAAGCCAATTTTTAATATTAAAATATATTTAAATTAATAGTAATCATGTGCACGCCCTCAATGGGTGTGAACCTGATTATGTTGCCGGTAGGGGGCAGGGAAAATCTCATTCTGAGATCTCAAATCGCAAATCACATTATAGACATCTCACGAGAGTTTCCGGTCAGAAGGGGATTTGCACCTGCGCTGAACAGGCGTGAAAAATGTCTTTCAAGCCCCCTGGATTTTCCACTTTTCAGCTAATAAAGTCGTTTTGAAGTATAGCCTCTGTTGTAGGAAATGTGACCGCCAGTTTGTGCACAGCAAACTCCTCCAAACAGCAAGACGATAAAGACCAGGGGCGAAATTCTCCGGAAACGGTGCGATGTCCGCCGACTGGCGCCCAAAACGGCGCAAATCAGACGGGCATCGCGCCGCCCCAAAGGTGCAGAATGCTCCGCATCTTTGGGGGCCGAGCCCCAACCTTAAGGGGCTAGGTCGGCGCTGGACGAATTTCTGCCCCGCCAGCTGGCGGAAAAGGCCTTTGGTGCCCCGCCAGCTGGCGCGGAAATGACATCTCCGGGCGGCACATGCACGGGAGCGTTAGCCGCCGCTGACAGCTTCCCACGCATGCACAGTGGAGGGAGTCTCTTCTGCCTCCGCCATGGTGGAGACCGTGGCGGAGGCGGAAGGGAAACAGTGCCCCCACGGCACAGGCCCGCCCGCGGATCGGTGGGCCCCGATCGCGGGCCAGGCCACCGTGGGGGCACCCCCCGGGGCCAGATCGCCCCGCGCCCCCTCCAGGACCCCGGGAGCCCGCCCGTGCCGCCTTGTCCCGTCGGTAAGGTAGGCGGTTTAATTTACACCGGCGGGACAGGCATTTTAGCGGCAGGACTTCAGCCGATCCGGGCCGGAGAATCGCGCGGGGGGGCCCGCCAACCGGCGCGGCGCGATTCCCGCCCCCGCCGAATATCCGGTGCCGGAGACTTCGCCAACTGGCAGGGGCGGGATTCACGCCAGCCCCCGGTGATTCTCCGACCCGGCGGGGGGGTCGGAGAATCTCGCCCCAGATAACTGGGGCGTCATTCTCCAACCCCCCCAGAGGGTCGGAGAATGGCCGTTGGCCACCGTGAATCCCGCCCCCGCCGGTTGCCGACGTCTCCGAAGGGAGAAAAGTCGGCGGGGCGTTAATGTCGCCGCTGCCGTCGAAGAATGTCACGGGTCTGCGCAAGGCAGCCGATTTTCGGCCTGCCGATATTCTCCCCTCCGGATGGGCCGAAGTCCCGTCGACGTGATGACCGTTCACGTCGACGTAAATTAAACCTCCTTTTCATCGGCGTGACCCTGTGCTCCAGGCTCATGCCGACCAGCGTGGAGGTGAGTGACGGCCTGGGGGGTTGGCTCGGGGCAGGCGATGGCGTGGCCGCAGTCTGAATGCGTGAGGAGAGGTGTGTCTCGGGTTGTGTGTGTGTGTGTGCGGTGGGGGGGGGGGGGCGGTTAGAGTAGGCTGGGCTCCGGGGGAGTGCCGGGAGGGGGTCCGTGCCGGGGAGGGGGATGGAGGGGGGTCCGTGCCGGGGAGGGGGATGGGGGGGGTCCGTGCCGGGGTGGAGGTTGGGGGGGGGGTCCGTGCCGAGGTGGAGGTTGGGGGGGGGGTCCGTGCCGGGGTGGAGGTTGGGGGGGGTCCGTGCCGGGGTGGAGGTTGGGGGGGGGTTCGTGCCGGGGTGGAGGTTGGGTGGGGGGGGTCCGTGCCGGGGTGGAGGTTGGGGGGGGGTCCATGCCGGGGTGGAGGTTGGGGGGGGGTCCGTGCTGGGGAGGGGGGTGGGGGGTCCGTGCCGGGGTGGAGGTTGGGGGTTGTCCGTGCCGGGGTGGAGGTTGGGGGGTGTCCGTGCCGGGGTGGAGGTTGGGGGTGGGGGGGTCCGTGCTGGGGTGGAGGTTGGGGGGGGGGGGTCTGTGCCGGGGTGGAGGTTGGGGGGGGGGGGGTCCGTGCCGGGGTGGAGGTTGGTGGAGGTGGGGTCCGTGCCGGGGTGGAGGTTGGGGGGGGGTCCGTGCCGGGGTGGAGGTTGGGGGGGGGGGTCCATGCCGGGGTGGAGGTTGGGGGGGGGGGGGGTCCGTGCCGGGGTGGAGGTTGGGGGGGGGTCCGTGCCGGGGTGGAGGTTGGGGGTGGGGTCCGTGCCGGGGAGGGGGGCAGGGAGGTGCGTTCCGGGGAGGGGGGATGCGAGGGCAAGTGAGTTGGTCCACCTGGCCAGGTGCCAGCCTCCAACAGTTGGACCCATGCGGTCCATGCCACCTGGCTGGGGGGAGGAGAGGATATGGGCAATGATGACATGTCGCCGTTCCCCTCCCCCCACCAGGCCGTCATGTTTTCAGATCATCCAGCGATGTTGGCCGCCGTGGCGGCAGCCGCTCATGTCTATGTTGCCCTGGATGAGGAGGAGGAGGAGGAGGAGGAGCGTGCCAGAGAGGCGGCGCAGGCTGCCGCAGGCTGCCGCAGAGGGACAGGCGGCAGCCGCCCAGGCTGGAGGGACACCTGACCGACAGGACGAGGAGGGGGAGGAGGACGTCGCAGCCCCACGGCAACGGAGGCACCCGAGGGCGTCCCGTGTGTACCGGCCCCGGCAGTCATACCAGGCCCTCACGGACCGGGAATGCAGGAGGAGACTCCGGATGAGCCGGGAAACCGTGGCACACATCTGCCACCTGCTGGCACACCTGTCACCGCGTGGCACTGGCGGGAGACACCCTCTCCCCGTGTCCGTCAAGGTTACGGTGGCCCTGAACTTTTATTCAACGGGGTCATTCCAGGCACCGAGTGGGGACCTGTCCGGCATATCGCAGACATCGGTGTACCGGTGCATCTGGGCAGTGACAGATGCCCTATATGCCATGGTGCACCGCTACATCCGCTTCCCCGTGGACCGGGCCAGCCAAGATGCCCGGGCCGTGGGCTTCTCTGCCGTGGCTGGGTTCCCCATGGTCCAGGGCACGTCGCCGTGCGGCCACCTGCAGATAACAGAGCCGTGTTCACCAATAGGAAGGGGACCTATTCGATGAACGTACAGGTGGTCTGCGACCACCGCATGATGATCCTGCACGTCTGCGCCCGTCACCCAGGCAGTGTACACGACTCCTACGTGTTGTCGCGGTCATCCATCTCCGGCATGTACGAGGGACGCCATCCCCGGCTGAGGGGCTGGTTGCTGGGCGACAGGGGCTACCCATTGCGATCGTGGCTGATGACGCCTATACGGAGGCCACGCAATGAGGCGGAGAACCGCTACAATGATGCCCATGTAGCGACAAGGGGAGTGATAGAGAGGTGCTTTGGCGTGCTGAAGATGCGTTTCAGGTGCCTGGACCTCGCTGGGGGCGCCCTCCAGTATCGGTCAGATAGGGTCGGCTGCATCATTGTGGTGTGCTGCGTCCTGCACAACATAGCCCAGCAGAGGGGCGATGTGCCGCAGGCAGAGGAGGGCGGAGTGGAGGAGCAGCAGGAAGAGGCGCAGTCCTCCCCAGATGAGGGGGATGGGGGTAATGGTCAGGGCAGACGGGGTAGACACAGGCGGGTGGCTGTCCACCGTTACCGGCTGGCCCAGCGGGCACGGGACAGACTGATAGACACCCGCTTCACTGACTAGATGGGCGTGGGAATCGGGTAGTATGGCCACAGACCGCACACCATGGCAACAGCCGACCACCCACACCCCCCACCCACCCAGCACCCTCACCCCCCTCCCCAACATCACCCACCCCACCCGCATGCACACCACCCCCCCCCATTGCCGATCCACCTGCGGCACAACGGGCCGGGCTCACACAGTTGCGGGTGGACGCGTGTCTATCGCAGGCCATGGAGGATGATGACAACCCGCCCTGCGGTGAGCTTCTGGCTCTACATCGTTGGACTATGTCTGACCCATGGCCACAGTACCATCATCCACCCGGACCATCCCTGCATGCGGCGGTGACACTGCAGCGCACGGTCCCGTCCTCTGCCCGGGGGATGTTGATGGCGGCCCAGGGGGAAGGGGGCAGACTCACCTGGGGCTGAGGTAAGACCACCCCTCACACACACACTTGCGCTCAACGTACATGACACCCCCGCACACTTTGGACAGAGCACAAAGGCAGCTTCTGTAGTTGTAACATTGACTTTAATAACCAAAGGTGTTCATGCACGTGCCCTAGCCCCTAAAACTCATCTGTGCCCTGCAACCGTGCCAACTTACTCAGTGTCTAATTGTTTGGCCTTACGGGCCCTTTGACTACGTCTACGTGGTTCCCCAGACGGTACAGCAGAACTGGAGGTGGACTCCTGTGATTCCTGCCCTCTGACACTGGATCCCTTTGGCGGCCATTTCCTGGGGCGTCCTGGCCTAGATGGGCCAGGCTGCGGCCCGGGCGACTGGGATGGCGAGCTGCCAGCCTGTCCTGCCCGTTGCCCACCCGATGCACCTGGGACGGAAGGGGGGGAGTCCGAGGTGTCGCGGTGTACCGGAACCTCCCCTACAGGGGGAGCCGGGACGGACCACACCACCTCCTCCTCCCTCGGGGTGCCCGATGGCCCCCAGTCCTCTACATGGGTGGGGGATGCGAACGGACTGGCCATCCGACGCCCCCCCGAAATCTGGCGCTGCCAGTCCTGGAGGCCCGTGCTGGTATCGACAGGGGTCTGCAGGTTTGCAGCCATGGAGCCCAGGGGGTTGGCAAACCCTGTCTGTGACAGTGCGACGCCGGCTCGCACATGGCCACTGGCGCCGATGCCCTCAGCGATGGCCTGCAGAGACTGGGCCATGTCCTGCTGAGACTGGGCCATGGCCTGCTGAGACTGGGCCATGGCCTGCTGAGTCTGGGCTATGGCCTGCAGAGACTGGGCCATGGCCTGCTGAGACTGGGCTATGGCGTTGAGCGCCTCTGCCATCTGGCGCTGGCACTGGCTCATGGCCTCCTGTGAGAGGGCAGCCATGTCCTGGGCCACAGATGCCACCTGCACGGAAAGCCCCAGGCCTCGCAAACCGTTCCCCATGTCTGACACCGTCGCACCCATTGCCTCCACCGCGGACGCCACCCGTGCGGTGTCGGCCTGGGTGGCACGCATGACCGGCACCACTCCCAGCTCCTGGACGCGGGTGGACTCCTCCACCTGCGACTGCAGCCGCCGCAAGCCGCCCGTCACCCTCTTCGCTCGTCTCCGGGTCGGTGGTTGCATCGGATCTATGGGTGGGTGTGGTAACTGCAGGAACCCGGGATCCATCTGGGCGGCAGATGTTCGCTTGGGCTGGGCTGCCCTCCGACCGCCCGGCCCCTCTGCTGCTCCTACCTCCACCTGCTGTACCGGGACGGCTGTGTTGTGCCCAACCGTGGTGAGTGTTTCTGCGATGGTGGAGGGTGTTGGTGACAGCAGTGGCGTTGTGTCGTGCTCTTCGCCCCACTCTGAGTCCATGGCACTTTGGGGTGGGGGTTCGTCTCCACCCATCCACTCTGAGTCACTGTCCGGTATTTCGTCTTCCTGGGTCGTGGTGTCCCGGGTAGGGGTGTCCTGGGCAGTGCTGTCCCGGGCAGTGCTGTCCCGGGTAGTGCTATCCCGGGGAGTGGTGTCCCGGGTAGTGGTGTCCTGGGTAGTGGTGTTCTGGCTCGGATGTGACGGGGGCCTGTGGCTGCCCCCCTCGTCGCTGGGTGGTCGCTCCCGCACGTGACGGGGGTGTCGTCTCCCTGTTGCTCCAGGTCTCTCCGTCTCCCGTGGTCTCCGAGGGGCATCCTGCGGGCGTCGCATGCTGGAGGGTGCGGGTCTCTCCGTCTCCCGTGGCCTCCGAGGGGCATCCTGCGGGCGTCGCATGCTGGAGGGTGCGGGTCTCTCCGTCTCCCGTGGCCTCCGAGGGGCATCCTGCGGGCGTCGCATGCTGGAGGGTGCGGGTCTCTCGGTCTCCCGTGGCCTCCGAGGGGCATCCTGCGGGCGTCGCATGCTGGAGGGTGCGGGTCTCTCCGGCTCCCGTGGCCTCCGAGGGGCATCCTGCGGGCCGTCTGCATCTGCGGGGATGGGTGCCTGGACGTTTGGTCCTGCGATACACAATGAAGCATGCATGGTTAGACATCAGGCAGTGATCAAGTGATACGGGGAGGGGGATATAGGGGAGGGGGGATATGGGGACGGGCTGTCGGTGGCTCACTTGCTACTACGCCCCCGACCTCTGCATCAGCAACCTCCCGGTCGTCAGGTCCGCCAGCCAGTTCCAGGGCCCTTTCCTCGTGTTCGGTCAGTGGCCTCTCATCAGCGGGGCCTCCTCCAGTCCTCACATGCTCCCTATTGTTGTGTGCGCGCTTCTCCTGTGGGGGGGGCGGGGTGGCAGGGGTAAAAGGCAACACTGTTAGGCAGGTATATGAATGCACGCCATCGGTTGCGCGTGCATTGCAGAGGTTAAGGTTAGGGCTGGATTCACTTGGGGATATGGGGGATATGGGGGAGGGGTGATATGGGGGAGGGGGGATATGGGGGAGGGGGATATGGGGGAGGGGGGATTTGGGGGAGGGGGGATATGGGGAGGGGGGATATGGGGGAGGGGGGATATGGGGGGATATGGGGGAGGGGGAATATGGGGGGATATGGGGGATATGGGAGAGGGGGGGATATGGGGGAGGGGGGATATGGGGGAGGGGGGATATGGGGGATATGGGGGAGGGGGGATATGGGGGAGGGGGGATATGGGGGAGGGGGGGATATGGGGGAGGGGGGATATGGGGAGGCTCACCCTGCCTGCTCTGATGAGGTCGTTCACCTTCTTGTGGCACTGGGTGCCTGTCCGTGGTGTCAGGGCCACAGCGGTGACGGCCTCTGCCACTTCCCTCCACAGACCGGCACCGGCTGTGGCGTGGGGCAACTCTGCGGCCGTGCCCAGGATACAGGGCATCCCTCCTCTGCTCCACCGCGTCCAGGAGCGCCTCCACATCCCGTGACTCGAACCTCGGGGCTGAGCGACGGCCAGCCATCCAGTCGGGTGTTGCGGTCGGATGTTCTGGTCGGGTGGGGGGGAGCAGCGCGGCCTTATGAGCCGTCACGCCGTGCGGCGCGTATGACGCTGCACGGCGTGAACCACTCCGCAAGCGCGGATCCCGTTACGTCGCTGCTAGCCCATTTCGGGCCGGAGACTATCGACCCATTTTTCCGACGTGACGCAAGTCGGATTTGCGCCGTTTTTTGCGCCGATCGGCGGACTTTCCGCCGATAACGGAGAATTTCGCCCCTGGTTTTGTGTTTTTAATTGAGGGATGAATATCGGCCAGGACACCAGATATAACCTAACTGCTCTTCATCGGAGGGGGCAGATAAGGAGCGGGATTCTCCCAACGGGAGTCTTAAGTGCTGACGCCGGAGTAAAAACTGGAGTATTTTACTCCGGCATCGCCGCCTGTTCCAGACCCCTATTCTCCCCCCTCTGTGGGGCTAGCAGGAGAGTCGCGCGGTTTACGGGGGCGGGGCCTCGGCGCGGCATCAGAGACCCAGCACCGCACAAAAGACACGGCGCCTTGGGTCCCGCGCATGCGCAGTTGGGCCGTCCTCTCCCAGGCCGCCCTGCACAAACATGGCGGGTGGATCCAGGCTCGCCGGCGGAAGAAAGGAGGCCCGCCGATCGGTTGGTCCCGATTGCGTACCAGGCCACTCTGGAGTGCCTCCCTCGGGTTGGGACCCCCCCCCCCCCCCCCCCAGGCCGCTCCCGGCCCTTGGAGCCCCAGGTCCTGCCGCCCAACAGGTTAGAACGGCGCCGGCGGGACTGTCATTTTTCTTGCCGGCCGCTCGGCCCATCCGGGCCGAAGAATTGCCGCTTGCGACGATTCTCCGAGCGGCCCGGCGCGATTCTTGCGCCGCTGGTTTCGGGAGGGGGGTAGAATCGCGTGCGGGGGTCGGGGCGGCACGGTGCGATTCGCGCGGCGCCCCGGCGATTCTCGCACCCGGCGGGGGGAGGGTGAATACCGCCCAAGATTCTGGTTGAACATCTCAGCCCAAAGAAATGATACCTCCGACAATGCAGCACTTCCGCAGTACAGCATTGGAATTTCAGCCTAAGATTGTTATGCTCAAGTCCTAGAGTTGGACTTGAACCCAAAACCTTCTGACTCAAGAGGCAAGAATATATTGTCCACTGAGCCATAACTGAAAAATATTTTAGTATATTAGTAACCTTAATTCAAAAAATATTTTAGATAGTGGATTGTCTGACTCAGACAAACTAATAAGCTTTGATTGTTTTAGTACATTTTCCTTGTCTATCAAAATGTTTGCCTTTATTTACATTTGGAGGAAGGTTTCCTTCGATATAACACCAGTTTTGTAGTTTATCTATTTTCTAATGCTGTAGATTATGTGTTGTAGTTACTATATGAAATGAAGCCATTTTTATTGATCTATAATTAATCCATTAAAAAAGCCAACAGGAATACAGATTTCTTCATGTTTGTTATCATCTGTTGCTTGAAGATTGATATGTAATCTTTATTGTATGGCAGTGCATTTAAAGTACAAAAGAATTTCAGCAAATTATTGAGCAGTTTTTAGCATTGTCTTGGAACTATGCAACAGAGTTTATATCATTTGTTAAGTGCATTGCTTGTGATAGAAAATCATTCAACTACAGAAAATTCATGTAAAGCATGTTCATTTACTTGTATATTCCAATGTTAAAATGTATTTAAGTGAGAAAATATATATTTCTTTAACTTGATGTCAATTACAGTGCTTAGTGACTTGTGGGAAGGGATACAAACATCGTCAAACATGGTGCCAAGTTGGGGAAGAGCAATTAGATAATGGATTTTGTAACTCTGCAACAAAGCCAGCATCAGCCCATGCATGTCAACAGCAGGAATGCGCAGCATGGCAAGTTGGGCCATGGGGACAGGTAAAACTTAAATGTTGTTATTTTATTTTGTTAGTATTCATGGCCTGAAATGTATTCATTCACCATCTATTTTTGTTGAATGTGGAAGGGTAAGGCATCTGCAGAATATACAGCAGATGGAGAATTAAATGACTGGAAAAAATGATTCAAAAAACAGGATAATTGATTAATTTATGGTTGAGTGTCACAATGCCTTGCTTGAGGGTGACTCTTACAAGCTCAAAATGCCAACTCAATGCACTTTTAACAAAAGCATATTTGCATAAGCATGTTTATAAAAGAATCATAGTCCAGAAATGTACCATCAATTTTGCACCAATGTTCTCCACTTGAGCCACCTATGGCATGATCTAATGGGAGAAGCACTAAGCGCGGTAGCGAACGAGAAGTGCCGGGTGCTTCCCGACGGCCGACCCGGTGAGGCCCTATTTATCAACCCTTCATCACTACATAATGCTAAATCTAAAATAGTCTGCTCCCTGGTTGGCACCATAACATATTGCTCTCATGCACTCTTTGAAATCTCCCTTGAGGCTACCCTTGCCAATTTGATTAACCCAGTCAACATGCATATTAAAATCAGCCATGATTACTGTTGTGCCCTTCTCACCAGCCCTCATTATTTCTTGGTTTATACTATGGTCGTTGGTCATCTTCCGACATGGGACGGCAGTCCAACTTGTCGTGCTACCTGAACTGACAGCCGCTGCAACTGCCTCCCAGGTGGTATTGCTGCCCCTGCTGTTGGTCCTCCGACCCCTTGGGAGAACAGGACACCCCGTCTCACATCAGCGTTAAGAAGCCTGGCCAGGCCAGCATCACCAAAGCGAGAAGCAGGCCTGCATGCTGCCATGCTTGTGTGTTTACTGAGGGTGAGTGGTGAGGGAGCGTTTGAAAGCCGCTCTCCCTTGTTAGCGGCGAGAAACTGCGGCGCGAGTCTGGTGGATCAGATTGCAATACAGCCAGTAATGGCGAGAGGTTCGTGGGGGCTCATTTTCAGCAGTATGTGCCGTTAAATATGGGCCATGATCTCGCCAACCCAGCCATTGAGAAATACCCCTCCAATTGTGCCCAAAATGGCACTCAGAAATGTTTCTGCTAAATCATGTCCGTCATCTCTCTCCAGGACCCTGGTAGAGGTATGTTTGGTGAAGTGGAGGGGTCCTGAGGCCGTGGCGGGTGCGTGGGGAGGCTGAGGCTGCTTTCGAAATGGCACCCCGATCGGCGAGTCGTGCAGGAAATGACTTAGAATGACCTCGATGGGGAGTTACTCGCCGCGGCCAAAATAAGGCAGAGTGCCGTTGAATAGTAAGGTCTTTAACTTAAGAGCCCTGAATCATGCTGCAGGCCTTTAATTGGACAAAAGAGCTGAATGTCAAAGGTGAGGTGAGAATGACTGCTCTTGACAGCAACACAGCATTTGACTGGGTATGGCATCAAGGAGCCCCAGCAAAATTCTCCTCTGGTTGAAGTCATTCCTCGCCCAAAGGAGGATGGTTGTGGCGATTAGAGGTCAATCATCTCAGCTCCAGGGCAACACTGCAGGTTAGTATCGTAGGCCCCACCATCTTCAGCTGCTCCTTCATAAGGTCAGAAGTGGGGATACTGCACAATGTTCAGCACCATTCTGGACCCCTCAGATAATGAAGCAGTCCATGTCCAAATGCAGCAAGACCTGTACAATATCCAGGCTTACGCTGACAAGTGGCAGGTTACATTTGCACCATTCAAGTGCCAGGCAATGACCATTTCTTCCAAGAGAGGATTTAACCAGTGTGCCTTAACATTCAATGGCATTACCATTGCTGAATCTCCCACAGTCAACATTTGTGGCTTACCATTGATCAGAAACTGAACTGGACAAGCCATATTAATACTGTGACTACCAGAACAGGTCAATGACTAGGAATCCTACGGCGAGTAACTCACCTCCTGACCCCTCCAAAGCCTGTCCACCATCTAAAAGGCACAAGTCAGGAGTGTAATGGCATACTCTCCACTTGCCTGGATGTGTGCAGCTCCAGCAACACTCAAGAAGCTCGACACCTTCCAGGACAAAACGGCCTGCTTGTTTGGGACCCCTTCCATAAACATTCACTCCCTCCACTACCGACGAACGGTGGCAGCCGTGTGTATCATCTACAAGATGCACTGCAGTAACTCACCAAGGTTCCTTAGACAGCACCTTCCAAACCCACGAACACTACCATCTAGAAGGACAAGAGCAGCAGACACCTGGGAACCCCAGCACCTGGAGGTTCCCCTCCAAGTCACTCACCACCCTGACTTGGAAACTTGCAGTGTTGCCCTGGAGCTGAGATGATTGACCTCCAACCGCCACAACCATCCTCCTTTGACCGAGGTATGACTCCAACCAGAGGAGAATTTTGCTGGGGCTCCTTGATGCCATACCCAATCAAATGTTGCGTTGCTGTCAAGGGCAGTCATTCTCACCTCACCTTTGGCATTCACTGTCGCTGGGTTAAAATCCTGGAACTCCCTCCCTAACAGTATTATCAGCGTGCCTACACCTCGGAATGCAGTGGTTCAAGAAAGCAACTTACCACCACCTGAAGGACAACGAGGGATGGGCAATAAATACTGCCCATCCAACGACGCCCACATCCTGTAAATTGTTTTTTTTAAACTGAGGACCAACTATATGCATATTCATGTTTATATGACATTATGCCAAATTACATTGTTTTAAAAAAACAGTGGACACAAAAAAAACAGTCGACACGATTCAACAAAAACAAGTTGAAATGCTGTTTCAGGCTCGTTTGGCGAGGTGTTTCTCGGCAGCTGCAGCACCGAGATTAAACCTGCTATTCAACTGGACTTTGCTATGTATTTTGGCCCTAGAGAGTTTCTCCCCATCGAGGCCCCACTCAGGCAGCCGTCCTGTGCTGGAGAGCTGAGCTCGCAAGCAGGACTGGCTCCTCGTAGATCGGGGCGCCATTTTGGAAGGCTACCCCAGTCTCCAGATCCACTCCACCTCTCAGCGACACCCACCCACTCGGCGTTTAGGACCCCCACCCCCCCCCCCCCAACCTTTCCTGGGGCCCTAGAACCCTCCCTCACCCTGCTCTTATGGGCAAGGTGCCCCCTGGCATTGCCAACCTGGCACCGAGGCACCCTGGCAGTTCCCACCTGGCACCCTGGCAGTTGCCCTACGATTCTGGCAATATCAAGGTGCACTGCTAGGAGTGCCAGAGTGCTACTCTGCCCTGTCCCCAACTACCCAGGGCCTCAGATCACCTATGAGACCCCCGAAGGTGCCATTTTATGAGAACCAGTAATGAACGGCGCCCGGTTAAATCCCGGGTTCCAGTAAATCCACCGGACGCATATTTAAATGAGCCTAATGGCTTACTTAAATGTGCATTTCTGGATCTTGCCCAGGTTTTTCGCCCAGCGCAAAGGCCGATTTTGGCCTCTCCTGGGATTCAACCATCGTGTCTGACTCCAATTCGGGCAAGATGAGGTAATTGAAAGACGCCTAAAATGACATAAAAACAGAAATTTGTAATCTTGAAGTCGAGATCTTTGTATCCTCTTCCAGTAATATCACAATTATTTTGTACGTTATATGGATCATGTAGGATAACTAAACTGAGAAGCATTACAAAGTAAAAAAAAGGATAATTTGTTCTGACCATGAACTATATTAAGTACTTATTTCCACACTACTTCATATTTTAGATCAACAGTAAATCATGAAATGTGAAATGGCCTTTTTGTTTGCAAGTCCTGTGAGGTTACGTGCAAAAGTTCAAAAGTTCTATAACTAGACTTGTGACATAGATTTATTTTGAAGTCACATGTCATGATTTCCAACCAACGAAAATGTAATTGTTTGAAGGCAATAAATGAACCATATATACGAACCATTGAACTGGCCCTTTATCAACATGCCCTTGAAGTCAGTCAGAAGTGATCAGGTAGAAAGAAATTAATATATTTAGCAGTTTTTCAAAGGTAGATTGTAATTTAAGACTAACATTGGACACAATATTCTGACAATGTTCTGAAAATATTCATTACATTGGAGGTACTGTGGAAATATAGGGTTTTTTTTGGTAAGTAAGCTGTTTAATGTTTTAGTGCGTTGATTAATCCAAAACCTTCTGAAATAAGATGTGCTTCGAAATCACAGAACTAAAGGGTTATTCCGCAAGCTCGTATGTTTTCCTTCTAAACTTTTCACTTTCATCTTTCTTAATTATCTCTCTTAATCTTTAGATAAATTAAATCTGATGTATTCAGCCTTCCCCCTTTTTCGGTTATTTATGTTCAGATATTGGGCGCGATTTAGCTACCCCGTTGCGCCCGGCGCGGATCCAGGCACAATGGGTGAATCACAGGAATGCCCCAAATCAGGCTCCGTGCCAGGCTGATTGCGAATCACTCGACTCGCTCCGCACTGCGCAATCTGGATCACGCCCTCGCTGGGCGAGACCCAGATCTGGGGCGAAATTCTCCCCCAACGGCGGGATGTCCGCCGACTGGCGCCAAAGCCGGCGCCAATCAGACGGGCATCGCGCCGGCCCAAAGGTGCGGAAGGCTCCGCATCTTTGGCGGCATAGCCCCAACATTGAGGGGCTAGGCCGACGCCGGAGGGATTTCTGCCCCGCCAGCTGGCGGAAATGGCGTTTGTTTCCCCGCCAGCTGGCGCGGAAATGCAGCACATGCGCGGGAGCGTCAGCGGCCGCTGTCAGTTTCCCAGCGCATGCGCGGGAGCGTCAGCGGCCGCTGTCAGTTTCCCGCGCATGCGCAGTGGGGAGAGTCTCTTCCGCCTCCGCCATGGTGGAGGCCGTAGCGGAGGCGGAAGGGAAAGAGTGCCCCCACGGCACAGGCCCGCCCGCGGATCGGTAGGCCCCAATCGCGTGTCAGGCCACCGTGGGGGCACCCCCCGGGGTCAGATCACCCCGCGCCCCCCCCCCAGGACCCCGGAGCCCGCCCACGCCGCCTGGTCCCGCCGGTAAATACCAGGTTTGATTTACGTCGGCGGGACAGGCAATTCCTGGGCGGGACTTCGGCCCATCCGGGCCGGAGAATCCAGCGGGGGGTCCCGCCAACCGGCGCGGCCCGATTCCCGCCCCCGCCCAATCTCCGGGAGCGGAGACTTCGGCGGGGGCGAGGGCGGGATTCACGGCGGCCAACGGCCATTCTCCGACCCGGCGGGGGGTCGGAGAATGATGCCCCTGAATTTTTAAATGAGTCTAATTTCTCATTTAAATACCCGAATGCCAGATTCACCCGGCACCCCAGGACTCAACAGCTGCTTCTGGGAGACCTCGCCGGGGCGTAGTTTAATACTGGTCCACACAAACGTGGACCTGGTGTCGTGGCACGCTGGGGGTCTGTCAGGCCATGGAGACCCCCGGATGGTTGAGGACAGACCAGGGTGGTACCCTGGAATTCCCCTGGCACCTGGGCACCTTGGCACTTCCAGCCTGACACTTGGCATGCCACCCAGACACCCTGGCAGTGCCACCCTGGCACTGAAAGGTGCCAGTCTTGCAGTGCCAAGATGCCCAAGTGCTAGGTTGGCATTGCTAGGATTGGGCCCAGGGGAACCTTGCCAATTAGGGGGGTAGTGAGAAGGGTTACCAGGGCCTCAACAAGATTGGGAGGGGGACAGAAGCTGGGGGTGGGGGAGAGGATTGGGGCTGCTGATCAAAATGGCATCCCGTCCATGTGGAGTTTGCACATTCTCCCCATGTCTGCATGGGTTTCACCCCCACAACCCAAATATTAGGTGGATTGGCCACACTAAATTGCTCCTTAATTGGAAAAAAATAATAATTGGGTACTCTAAATTCATAAGAAAAAAAATGGCATCCCAATATTCAAACAACTGTTCCTGCTGGCAAGATCACTCTCGCCAGCAGGAAAACTCTTAAATGTGGCCTCTGAGAAGACATATGCCCGAGGCCAAAAGAAATGGCAAAGTACTGTTGCAACGTGCCCGACAGCGGACTTCGTTTTAAGTCCGCTGAGTCGCACCCATTTTATTTTTTCGATTTATTGTGATGAACGTTTGCCTCCACCAACTAGACAATGAGTTGGCAGAGCCCGTCCTTTGTAGAATGCACCTAGTTTTCATTCCAGTCGACCAGACAATGAAGGTGATAATTGCCCTTTTGTCTCTCTTCCTTTCTCTATGTACCAGGCTAGATCACTATTCTGGGAGATTCTGCTGCTCTGTCTTTGCTAGTGCAGTAGGAAAAGGAATGGAAGATTGCAAATTGAGATAGATAAACACATAGAACTGAATGTTCATTCAATGAAGCTGGTAGGTTTGGAAGCAGGCAGGTCGGCAATTTTACATTACCAGCCGGTGTGCTGGCCTGTTAGCATGTTCCCCATGTCTGGCCTATTTTGAGGGATGCTGCTTCTGGGGCATGGTGACATCTACACTGCCAGTGACAGGTAGCTGATTAGACCAATTAAAGAGCCTATTGAAGGCACTTTTCATACACTGTCTGGAATTGTCCAGTCAGCGTATGTGCTGAGGCCAAAGTCTGTCAGGTGGACAGAGGTGGCCTCCTGGAAGCAGCTTGCCCCTCCACAATGCTGATGTAGCTGTTCTAATCACATTTTATTTTTGAGCTTTCTACTGTTTTCACAGGGCACCTCCATCTTAAAGCACCCTCTCTTTTCTCCAACATCACAGCCCTCGCCTCTTCCAGTGGGGCTAACTGCTTCCCAGAGCCTCGCCATTCTGGCTCTCCCAGCTGGGGAACCCACCCAGCCTCCTTAATTGGTCTGGGCTCCTGGCAAGAGGCCGTCTTCTCCAAAATCTCCCTCGGAGTTCCATTGCAGCAACATCCATTTCCTGACATCCCCTTCGTCCTGGGGGAAGACTTGGAACCCGGGAATAAAAATCCAGCCCATACCTTTTATTCTCTAACATAGATAGTATTTTATTTTTAAATAATAACATTAAATGGTAGTTATCTTTTTATTGTGACTTGAAGAATTAACAACATTTCCATTTTACAGTGCACAGCTACGTGTGGGACAGGCTATCAAATGCGGGCAGTAAGATGTATTGCAGGCTCATATGGCACTATTGTCAATGATAATGAATGTAATGCTGCTACCAGACCTACAGACACTCAGGTAATTATCATGAACATCTTCAAACCAGCAATTAACTGGTCTTTCACTTCCATTGATGTTTTTGATATCTTGTGATGGATAAACTGGCCTCTGCACTTCGTCCCATAAGGCCCAAAGACATATGCTGTATTTGAAGTGTGTTCCTGAAGCATGTGATCAGGTTCTCCGAATTCGAGCTTCTTTTCATTATTGGTCAAGTTCTTGCAGTTTCTTAAAATGTTTTTAGGACCTGAAAATATTGATTTGTTTTCAACCATATGTTTTATATTGTAGGATTGCGAATTAGCTTCTTGTTCTGATACCCACCCGGGCAGACGGGATGAACGAATACCCAATCACATGACCTATGGAACGGAATGGAGATTTGGATCCTGGACTCCTGTACACAGATATAATTTTAATATTGATATTAAATAATAGTCATCAAATGACATAAGAAATAATTATTAATCGGACAGCATTGAGTAATTTATGATGCAGATGGTGAATTAATAATTACTCCTTATTTTGCATCAGTATAAAATTACAAAATCAATGTAACCTGCACTTTTCAGTAACTCATAACCATTCCTACTCAACAGTGTTCTGCCACCTGTGGAAAAGGTACGAAGGAACGTTATGTTAGCTGTCGAGATCTCCAAGGTGGTGTGGCTGATGAATCAGCGTGCTCACATCTTTCAAAGCCACCATCGAGAAATGAGTGTGTTGTCATCCCATGTGGACGTTGGAAGACCCATGAGTGGACACAGGTTTGAAATACTGAATTATATCAAAGCTGTAAATCCACATTAACGTTTCAGTTACAGTACATGAAGCAACATATTCAGTGCGTGTGTGGCCTTGTTAAAATGAACTATGTTTAATTTAGATTTCAATTTCGAACCACATATTTCAATTCGTGCTACAGCAAATAAGTGGCAAAAAGGAACACTGCACAATTGAATATTTTCACTTATCCCTGTACACTTTCAACTGACATTGAGAATGCATTAACTTCGGTACTGACAACTTTAAATGTGTTGCTCCGAGCCTCCGCACACCAATAATGAAACGATGGACTGTGTTCTCCGGCCTCCCAGCCACGTGTTTCTCGGCGAAAGGAGACGGTGCATTGTTCACCGGCTGCGGGATTCTCTTTTCCTGCCGCAGTCGACGGAAGTTCACATTGATGCCGCCCACGAATCAAGAAACCCGCAGGCAGGGGTACGCCGGCAGCGAACGGCTGGAGAATTCCGGCCGACTTGCCTGCTGTTGGAAAACAATGCAATAACTGTGCTTGTTTCAAGAATGCTTTGTGTGCGCTGAGTGGTCATTTGTTCCCTTAGTTTCACTGTTCTATTTTTCTAATTTGAATTTCTGAAACTTGAACTTCAATTATTTTATTTTTATTGTTACAATTTGGCAATGCGGTGCAGAGCAGAAGTGTCTCACTATTTCTTGGCAAATTCATACAAATTTAAATCTCCATCACACACTGAGTTCATTCCAATTGCCCACAAGCAACACACATACTTATTTACACTTTGCAAATGTAACCTGGAAGTTCAGCAATGAAGATATCAGATTGGCAAAAATACCAGCACAGATGCCCAGTCAATAGCTCTTTTGAACACATGAAAACAAATATGAAATCAAAGAAGAATAGACGGCACAGAATCAAGCTGTTTGACGTCTCGAGCCTGTGCTGATGTTTGTTCTCTGAGACATGAGAATATAATTCCTCTTTTCTCAAGAAGCTGTAAATTCCCTCTTAAAAGAATTCATGGACTCTACTTTAAAAATCAGGCGATAACTTCCTGACTCCCCAGTGTTAGATTTGAAAGGGTACTCCAAAGGTACCCTGGGAAAACTTGTTTGGTAGGGTTTACCTGGCAATTGTCCAGAAGGGGCTCACTTCCCCGGACAATTGTGCTGGGCTGGGAACCATCCGACAAAGCGATTTAAATTGCTAATTTTTGATGGCCCTACCAGTGGTATCCTAATAGTTACTCTGAAAGTGTTAGGAGGGAAAAAGAACTTCTAGCTTCAGAGTAACTATTTTAAACACCCAGACCGTGCCATGCACTGTACACCCCTAACCCACAGGGGACCCCCCCACATCCCCATGGTATTCCCCACCTCCGTGGGATTCCCTGCCCCACACCGGCCCGACCACTGCACCCACCCCCCCCCAAACCAAACGATACCCAACACCCCCCAAAATCCAGATTCCCCCACCGTGGGCGGGATTCTCCGATAATGAGGCAGAGTGTCCGCGCGGTCGTGAATCGAAACGGCCGCGGGCTCGATCGATTCAGGCCCCGAAAGGGGGCCAGCAGCGAGGCCGCGAGAAACGCGGTGGGCGTGGCGCCAGAGCGGCGGCATCATCGCGTGACGCCCGGCTGACGCCCCGCCGCGTCATTTGAAGTGCGCGATCCGCGCACAGGACCCGAACGATCGAGGTGGCTGAGCCCCGCCGTGCCGCTCCCAGGTTCCGGGACAGTGATCTCGAGACGCTGTAGACGAGCGCAGGGCCATCATGTGACCAAGACATGGGCACCGGCAACCATCCAGCACTGTGAGGCGTGGCTAGCGCGAGGTGGGCACCGCGGTTAGCGCTGTGGGGCACACCCCCCGGTCTGGAGACCAGTGCCGAAAGAAGCTCCACGACCTCACGAGGGCTGCCAGGGTAAGTACCCCGAGGGTTCCCCTGGGCCACACCCCCCCCTCCCTCCCCCCCCCTCCCCCACCACGACTCGCGGGCCCCCTCCCCCTGACCACGCAGGGGTGGGTGGGGGGGTTGGGGACACCACGTTGTACCCAAACCACATGGGCAACACACTCCCTGAGAGCTGCCATGGCGTGGTGCCCAGTCTCCCCCACCCAGTCATAATGTTTTTTTAATAAACAATTTTATTGAGGTATTTTTGGCATATAAAACAGCAACATTATACCGTAGTGTACAAAAAGCAAATAAGACATAATGCAAGCATCGGCTCTCCTCTCGCAAGAACCTGCCTACGCAACCCCCTACTCTACGCTACCCTAACCCCCCTCCCCCTCCCCTGCTGACGATTCATTCTCTGCGAGAAGTCAACGCATGGCTGCCACCTCCGGGCGAACCCTGACAGCGATCCTCTCAAGGCAAACTTAATTTTCTCCAGCCTGAGAAAGCTCGCCATGTCCAAAAGCCATACTTCAGACTTCGGGGGCTTTGAGTCCCTCCATGCCAATAGTATTCGTCGCCGTGCTACCAGGGAAGCAAAGGCCAAGACGTCGGCCGCTTTCTACTCCTGGACTCCCGGGTCCTCCGAAACCCCCAAATTGCCACCTCAGGATTCATTGCTACCCGAGCTTTCAATACCCGGGACATGACGTCCACGAATCCCTGCCAGTACCCCCTTAGTTTAGGACACGCCCAGAACATGTGTACATGGTTCGCTGGTCGTCCGGCACATCCAGCACATTTGTCCTCCAGCCCAAAGAATTTGCTCATCCGGGCCACCGTCATGTGGGCCCGATGTACGACCTTGAACTGGATCAGACTGAGCCTGGCACATGTTGCGGTTATGTTTACTCTACTCAAAGCGTCTGCCCATATGCCATCCTCTATCTCCACCCCCCACCCCCCGAGCTCCTCCTCCCACTTAAGCTTCAGTTCTTCGGTCTGTGCCTCCTCTGTTCCCATTACTTCTTTATAAATGTCGGAGACGCTCCCCTCTCCCACCTCTCCTCTGAAAACAACCCTGTCCTGGATCCCCCTTGGTGGGAGGCGTGGGAAGGATGGTACCAATCTGCGAACAAAATCCCACACCTGCAAGTACCTGAAATCATTCCCTCTCGCCAGCCCGAACTTCTCCTCCAACACCCTCATGCTCGGGAAGCTCCCTTCCAGGAAGAGATCGCCCATCCTCGTGTAGCACCATCGATCACACACGAGGCGAGACGGAGAGAACTTCAATCGAGGCTTTATTGAGCAGACTTGTTCAGACTTGTTCCCCAGCAGCTCAGTCACAGAATGCAGCTGCGGGGAGTTAAACAGGTTCTTATACCCCGCCTATCTGGGTGGAGCCCAGTAGGCGGCAGATCCAATCAGGACTCAGCATCTGTCCACCAATAGCGCCTCGGCATTCATGGTGTACCGTATTACCCCTAATACATACCACCACATTCTCCCCTTGTTAAAAAAGAACCCGGCGGGGTGGTGGGTGCTATGGTGGTAGGGGTTTACAGGGTCGGTACCTTAACCATTGAACTATATACAATCATGCCGCTTTTACTGGGCCACTGAATTATTCTTATTTTACCCGATTAGCAGTGTTAACTATTTACAACAATGCCGCTTTACTGGGCCACTGAATTATATACATCTTAAGTCGATTCGATGAGTCGAGATGGTGCTCTGGTCGCCCTTTCCGATCGTCTCAGCCCGGGTGGTGGTGGTGGTGCTGGCTTGGGTCCGGTCGACTCTGGGAGCATCGCGCTGTCCCCTTCTGTTTCCTTACTCCTGGACGGGTCTGGGAGGAGAACCGATCCCCCCGGGAAGGGGGTGGCTGTGGGGTGCACCGGCGGGAGTGAGGGGGTGGTGATTGGTGTTGGGGGGGTGTGGGGAGCTCCGGCGGGTGCAGGTCCCGCAGAGAGACCGTGTCCTGTCGGCCGTCTGGGTACGCCATGTAGGCGTACTGCGGGTTTGCGTGGAGTAGATGTACCTTCTCCACCAGTGGGTCTGATTTGTGCGCCCGCACATGTTTCCGGAGCAGAATGGGTCCCGGGGCTGCCAGCCAGGTCGGAAGTGACGTTCCAGAAGCGGACCTCCTAGGGAAGACAAGGAGGCGCTCGTGCGGTGTTTGGTTCGTGGTGGTGCACAGCAGGGACCGGATAGAATGAAGGGCATCCAGGAGTACTTCCTGCCAGTGGGAAGTTGGGAGACTCCTAGACCGTAGGGCCAGTAGGACGGTCTTCCAGACCATTCCATTCTCCCTCTCTACCTGCCCGTTCCCCCGGGGGTTGTAGCTGGTCGTCCTGCTCGAGGCTATGCCCTTACTGAGCAGGAATTGACGCAGTCACTCATGAAGGAGGACCCCCTATCGCTATGGATGTAGGCGGGTAAACCGAACAGTGTAAAGATGGTGCATAGGGCTTTAATGACCGTGGCCGCGGTCATGTCGGGGCAGGGGGTGGCAAAGGGGAAACGGGAGTATTCGTCAACGACGTTAAGAAAGTACGTGTTGCGATCGGTGGAGGGGAGGGGGCCTTTGAAGTCCAAACTGAGGCGTTCAAAGGGACGGGAAGCCTTTATCAGGTGCGCTCTATCTGACCTGAAAAAATGCGGTTTGCATTCTGCGCAGATTTGGCAGTTCCTGGTGACTGTACGGACCTCCTCGACGGAGTACGGGAGGTTGCGGGCCTTTATGAAATGGTAGAAACGAGTGAACCCCGGGTGGCAGAGGTCCTCGTGGAGGGCTTGGAGACGGTCTACTTGTGCGTTGGCACAAGTGCCGCGAGATAGGGCATCAGACGGCTCGTTCAGCTTTCCGGGACGGTACAAGATCTCATAGTTGTAGGTGGAGAGTTCGATCCTCCACCGCAGGATCTTGTCGTTTTTTATCTTGCCCCGTTGTGCATTATCGAACATGAAGGCTACCGACCGTTGGTCAGTGAGGAGAGTGAATCTCCTACCGGCCAGGTAATGCCTCCAATGTCGCACAGCTTCCACTATGGCTTGGGCCTCCTTTTCTACTGAGGAGTGGCGAATTTCTGGAGCGTGGAGGGTCCAGGAGAAAAAAGCCACGGGTCTGCCCGCTTGGTTGAGCGTTGCCGCCAGAGCTACGTCGGACGCGTCGCTCTCGACTTGGAAGGGGAGGGACTCGTCGATGGCGCGCATCGTGGCCTTTGCGATATCCGCTTTGATGCGGCTGAAGGCCTGGCGGGCCTCTGTCGACAGGGGAAAAGTAGTGGACTGGATTAGTGGGCGGGCCTTGTCTGCGTATTGAGGAACCCACTGGGCGTAATAAGAAAAGAAGCCCAGGCAGCGTTTCAGGGCTTTGGCACAGTGGGGGAGAGGGAACTCCATGAGGGGGCGCATGTGTTCGGGGTCGCGGCCTATCACTCCATTACCCACTACGAAGCCAAGGATGGCTAGACGGTCGGTGCTAAACACGCATTTTTCCTCGTTGTAGGTGAGGTTGAGGGCGTTAGCGGTCTGGAGGAATTTGCGGAGGTTGGCGTTGTGGTCCTGCTGGTCGTGGCTGCAGATGGTGACGTTGTCGAGGTACGGGAACGTGGCCCGTAAACCGTGCTGGTCGACCATTCGGTCCATCTCCCGTTGGAAGACCGAGACTCCGTTCGTGACGCCGAATGGAACCCTTAAGAAGTGGTATAGCCGCCCGTCTGCTTTGAAGGCAGTGTACTTGCGGTCACCGGGGCCAATGGGGAGCTGGTGGTAGGCGGACTTAAGGTCCACGGTGGAGAAGACCTTGTACTGTGCAATCCGATTGACCATGTCGGATATGCGGGGAAGAGGGTATGCATCTAGCTGCGTGTACCTGTTGATGGTCTGACTGTAGTCTACGACCATCCTTTGCTTCTCCCCTGTCTTCACTACTACTACCTGGGCTCTCCAGGGGCTATTGCTGGCCTGGATTATGCCTTCCTTCAGCAGCCGCTGGAATTCGGACCTGATAAACGTCCGGTCCTGGGTGCTGTACCGTCTGCTCCTAGTGGCGATGGGTTTGCAATCCGGGGTGAGGTTCGCAAACAAGGAGGGCGGTTCGACCTTGAGTGTCGCGAGGCTGCAGATTGTCAGTGGGGGTATAGGGCCGCCAAATTTGAATGTTAAGCTCTGGAGGTTGCATTGGAAGTCCAACCCCAGGAGGGTGGGAGCGCAGAGGTGGGGAGGGACATAAGCCGGTAATTTTTGAACTCTAAAAGCGATGCAGAACCCTTTGATTGCAACGGAGTGGGACCCCGCCGCCAGGAAAACTTTTTGGGTGCTTGGCCGAATTACAAGGGAACAGCGTCTTACCGTGTCCGGGTGAATAAAACTCTCCGTGCTCCCCGAGTCGATCAAACACGGTGTCTCGTGCCCATTCACCAGCACCTTTGTCGTTGTCATCTGGAGCGTCCGGGGCCGCGACTGGTCGAGGGTCACCGATGCCAAACGTGGTTGGTGCATCAGATCGTTGTCTTCAGGCAGTGTGCAGCGTCCACGCTGGGGTCCTTGCCTGTCAGCCAAGATGGCAGCGTCCATGGATCGCACGCGGTCGGGGGTGGACAAAATGGCCGCTCCCATGGGTCGCACGTGGCCGGGGGTGGACAAAATCGCCACTCCCGTGGATCACAAGCGGCCCGTGGGTAGTAAGATGGCGGCGCCCGTCCCTCCCTCGTGGTGTCCGGTGCCCAAAATGGCGGCGCCCATTGGCCGCCCGTGGGTCGCTGGGGGGGTTGAGTCCGTGGTCCCGTTTGTTCCCCAGAGATAGCGGCGACCCAGCGGAACTGGCACACCGCTGCGTAGTGCCCCTTTTTACCGCAGCTTTTGCAGGTGGCCGAGCGGGCCGGGCAGCGCAGGCGGGGGTGTTTTGGCTGCCCGCAAAAATAACAGCGGGGTCCCCCCAGGTGGTCTGGGATTCTGGCTGCGCACGCTTGCGGAGGCGTGGGGGGTGCCGGGGGATCGGTCGCGGCGGGGGTCCATGGAGCCCAAGGGGCTGCAGCGCGGTCGGGGGCATAGGCGCGGGCGTTTTGGGAGGCCACGTCGAGGGAGGCTGCAAGGGCCCGTACCTCTGAGAGTCCAAGAGGGTCTTTCTCTAAAAGTCTCTGGCGAATTTGCGACAATGCCAAACCTGCTACGTAAGCGTCTCTGATCAGGAGGTCCGTATGTTCGTTCGCCGTGACCGCTGGGCAGTTGCAGTTTCGTCCCAGGTTCGTTAGAGCATTGAAGAATTCGTCTAGCGATTCCCCGGGGATTTGTCGTCTCGTCGCGAGCTGGTAGCGTGCGTAGACCTGGTTGACGGGCCTAATGTAGATCTCCTTCAGCAAGTTGATCGCCGCTGGGAATTCTTCCGCGCCCTCGATGAGTGAGTAGATTTCGGGATTCACCCTGGAATGCAGGACCTGCATCTTCTGGTCTTCTGTTGGTCTGCCGGGGCCGTTCGGAGGTACCCCTCAAAGCACGCCAGCCAGTGCTTAAACGCCGATGTTGCGTTAGCTGCTTGGGGGCCGATTCGCAGGCACTCCGGTGCGATCCGGAGCTCCATATTCCTTTTTAAGTCTGCTCAATAAAATGTAGCACCATCGATCACACACGAGGCGAGACGGAGAGAACTTCAATCGAGGCTTTATTGAGCAGACATGTTCAGACTTGTTCCCCAGCAGCTCAGTCACAGAATGTAGCTGCGGGGTGTAAAACGGGTTCTTATACCCCGCCTATCTGGGTGGAGCCCAGTAGGCGGCAGATCCAATCGGGACCCAGAATTTGGCCTCCAATAGCTCCTCGGCATTCATGGTGTACCGTATTACCCCTAATACATACCACCACACCTCGCAATCCCCGCCCTCCGCCATAATTGGAGCCTACCGTCCATATTCCCTGGGGCAAATTGGTGGTTACCACAGATTGGGGACCAAATCGATGCTCTCACTTCCCCTATATTCCTCCTCCACTGGCCCCAGGTCCGTAGAGCCACAACCACTATCGGGCTGGTTGAGTATTGTGCCGGCGGGAGCGGCAGAGTCACCGTAACCAAGGCTGCCAAACTGGTGCCCCTGCACGAAGCAGCCTCCATCCGCTCCCAAACCGACCCCGTACCCACCATCCATTTCCTTATCATCGCTATGTTATCTGTCCAGTAGTAATTGCTAAAGTTCGGCAAAGCCAGCACCCCCATTCCCTCGGTTCCTCTCGAGCATCGCCTTCCTCACCCGTGGGGACTTTCCCAGCCAAACAAACCCCAGGATAATTTTATCTAGCCTCTTAAAGAAGGACCGCGGAATGAAAATGGGGAGACACTGAAATATGAACAAGAATCTCGGGAGAATCGACATCTTCACCGTCTGCACTCTCCCCGCCAATGACAGCGGGAGCGCATCCCATCTCCGGCACTCGTCCCTCACTTGTTCCACCAACCGGGACAAGTTTAGCTTATGCAACTTACCCCAGTCTCGCGCTACTTGTATCCGTAAATATCTGAAGCTTTCCCCTACCAGCCTGAACGGCAGCCCCCTCAGCCTACTCTCCTGACCTCTCGCCTGCACTACCCATATCTCGCTCTTTGCCATGTTCAATTTATATCCTGAGAACCGACCAAATTCCCTCAGGGTTTCCATGATTCCGTCCATCCCCGCCATTGAGTCTGACACGTATACATAGAATTTACAGTGCAGAAGGAGCCCATTCGGCCCATCGAGTCTGCACCGGCTCTTGGAAAGAGCACCCTACCCAAGGTCCACACCTCCACCCTATCCCCATAACCCAATAACCCCACCTAATCCCCATAACCCAATAACCCCACCCAACACTAAGGGCAATTTTGGACACTATGGGCAATTTAGCATGGCCAATCCACCTAACCCGCACATCTTTGGACTGTGGGAGGAATCCGGAGCACCCGGAGGAAACCCACGCACACACGGGGAGAATGTGCAGACTCCGCACAGACAGTGACCCAAGCCGGGAATCGAACCTGGGACCCTGGCGCTGTGAAGCAATTGTGCTATCCACAATGCTACCGTGCTGCCCTCAACAGCAGGTCGTCCGCGTATAACGAGACTTTATGTTCCAATCCCCCCCGGACCAGCCCTTTCCAGTCCCTTGAAGCTCTCAGAGCAATTGCCAGCGGCTCTATAGCCAGTGCAAACAGCAGTGGGGAGAGAGGGCAACCCTGTCTAGTCCTCTGGTGCAGTCTGAAGTAGTCCAATGTCGTCCTGTTCGTCCTCACACTAGCCTCTGGGGCCTGATATAGCAGCTTAACCCAGTCAATGAATCCCACCCCGAACCCAAAACGTCCCTGCACCTCCCATAAATAGTCCCACTCAACCCCGTCGAAAGCCTTTTCGGCATCCATTGCTACCACTACCTCTGCTTCCCTGCTCTCCGGGGGGCATCATAATCACATTGAGCAACCTCCTTAGATTGGCCACCAGTTGCCTGCCCTTTACGAACCCGGTTTGGTCCTCCGCAATCACGTCCGGTACACAGTCCTCAATTCTAGACGCCAAGATCTTGGCCAGTAACTTAGCGTCTGCGTTAATCAAAGAGATTGGCCTATAGGACCCACAGGCCTCCGGGTCTTTATCCCGTTTCAGTATAAGCGAGATAGTGGCCTGCGACATCGTCGGGGGTAAGACCCCTCTGTCTCTTGCCTCGTTGAACACCCTGACCAGCACCGGCCCCACTATCTCGGAGAACCTTTTATAAAACTCCACCAGGTATCCGTCCGGCCCCGGGGCTTTACCCGACTGCATGACCTTCAGGCCCCCCAGTAATTCTTCGGTCCTCAACCCATCTACTAACCCCCTACCTACTCTTGGGAAGGTCAGTCCGTCCAAAAAGCGCCTCATCCCCTCTGGTCCCGTGGGGAGTTCCGAGGTGTACAGCTTGCTATAGAAGTCCCTAAACACCTTGTTCAGTCCTATCGGGTCCCCCACCAGGTTTCCCTCCCCGTCGACTACCTTTCCCATTTCCCTAGCCGCTTCTCTCTTTAGTTGTTGTGCAAGCATTCTGCTGGCCTTCTCCCCATGCTCGTATATTGCGTCCTTTGCCCTTCTAAGCTGCTTTATGGCCTTCCCAGTAGACAACACCCCAAACTCAGTCTGCAGCCTCTGTTGTTTCCTAAGTAGCTCGGGCCTCGGGGGACTCCGCATAGCTCCTGTCCGTCCGTAAAATTTCCTTAACCAGTCGGTCCGTTTCTGCCCTGTTCTGCCCCTATGAGCCCGGATTGAGATCAGCTCCCTCTCACCACTGCCTTCAGCGCCTCCCAGAGCACCGCTGCTGAGACTTCTCCGGTATCATTTACCTGCAGATAATTCTGCATTTCCTCAGCCTCTCACACACCGCCTCGTCCACCAGCAGCCCAACTTCCAGCCTCCATTGTGGGCGCTGAAAGCTATCTTTGCAAATCTGCAGATCAACACAGTGCGGAGCATGGTCCGAGTTGGTAATTGCCGAATATTCTGCACCCGTCATCCCTGTCAGCAAGTCCCTGCTCATGATAGAGAAATCGATTCGGGAATACACCTTGTGGACGTGGGAATAGAACAAAAACTCCTTCGCCGACGGCCAACTAGATCTCCATGGGTCAGCTCCACCCATTTGCTTCATGAATCCTCTCAGTTCCTTTGCCATCGCTGGCACCCTACCCGTTTTTGAACACGACCGATCCAGGCCAGGATCAAGAACTGCGTTAAAGTCCCCACCCATGATCAGTTTGCGTGAGTCCAAGTCAGGGATCTTCCCCAGCAACCACTTAACAAAATCTACGTCATCCCAATTAGGGGCATATACGTTGATCAGGACTACTCTCACCCCCTCGAGCTTACCCCTAACCTTAACAAATCTGCCACCCCCGCCCACAACTGTGCCCTCAACCTCAAATTGGACCCGCTTGTAGATCAAGATCGCAACCCCCCTGGTCTTAGTGTCGATCTCCGAATGGAAGACCTGACTAATCCAGCCCTTCCTTAATCTGACCTGGTCAGCCACTTGCAGATGAGCCTCCTGTAACATGACTACGTCCGCCTTCAAAACACGTAAATGCGTGAACACATGCGCTCTCATGACTGGCCCGTTTAGCCCTCTAACATTCCAGGTGATCAGCCTGGTCGGGGGGGCACCTCGCAACCTCCCTTTGCCGATCAGCCATCTCCTTTCTTTGGCCAGCCCCCAAGCCATGTGTCGCGTTTCCTCTGGCCCGCCTCCTGGCTGCCTCCACCCCTGACCTCCTCACTGTTACCATGCCCAATTTCCAACATCGCCAGCAGACCTACTCCCACCCCCCCCCCCCCCCCCACCCCCCCCACCCCACCCCCAAACACCACCCTATAACCTAACCCCTGCCATAAACTAACTAAATGGACACCCCCACCTGGCTTCCGTTGAAAGAGATCGCAAAAGTTCCCCAAAAAACACCCCCCATATCCAAACCATTCTAGCTATTCTCTTTTACTAACAAAACTCAAACACAAAAGCAAAAAAGAGACATGAAGAGAAAAAAAGACAAAAAACACATAAAAACCAAGATACAAAAGCATGAAAAACATGCAGGCAGCTCTCAGAAACAAGAGAGAAAGAATTAAAAGTTCCAACACGAGTCCAAGAGTCCTCAGCTCGGGTCCAGCCCTTGCCTCTTTGCAAAGTCCATCGCCTCCTCGGGTTCCTCAAAATAATGGTGCTGGCCCTCGTGCGTAACCCACAGTCGCACCGGATAGAGCAGCCCAAATTTCACCTGCTTCTTATATAAAATCTCTTTAACTTGCCTGTCGCCTGCCTTCCTTCTGGTCACCTCTGCGCTCAGGTCTTGGTAAACGCGCAGGGTGCTGTTGTCCCAGTTGCAGCTCCGCGTGCTCTTGGCCCATTGCAGAACCCGCTCCTTATCCCGGAACCTGTGGAACCGGACCACCATCCCTCGTGAGGGACCCCCTCGCCGCGGCTGCCTCACCTGCGCTCTATGTGTCCTGTCCACCTCCGGCGGGCGAGGGGCACCTCGTTCCCCAGCAGCTTCTGGAAAACATCTGCAACTTACACGGCAGCATCCAGCCCCTCGGCCCCCTCCGGGAGGCCAACGATTCTTAAATTCTGCCGGCGAGACCTGTTCTCCAGTCTCTCACCTATTGTTCCCTGACACCCCTCCCCCCGGCCCATCCACACCACTTCCCCAAATCAGCCCTGCTGGACATTTCCGCCGCGCTCCGGGGTCTGGCCCAGTCTCAGCAGGCCATGCCCGGTCCCAGCAGGCCATCGCTAAGAGCATTGGTGGCCTTGCCCACGTGCTGGATGGTGTCGCAGAATCCCAGCGGGAGGTAGCGCTGTCCCTGACGGGGATGTCGCACTCCCTGAGCTCCATTGCTGGGAACGTTCAGACCCTGGTCGATTCCACAGGGGGCCTCCAGGACTGGCAGCACCCAGTGTCGGTGGTGCCATGGCGCATGTCTCCACGGGCACCACCGTCCCATTGTGAGGCCCGGGGGCCACCGGGCTCCCCGAGGGAGGAAGAGGTTCTGGTGCCCGTCCCGGTTACTCCAGCAAGGGAGGTCCCGGAACACTCGGACTCCCCCCTTTCCGTCCCTGGTGCATCTGGTGGGCAGCGGACAGAGCAGGGTGGCACCACGCCATCCAGCACGCCCGCCGAGCAGCCTGGCCCATGCAAGCCGGGTCGCCCCAGGAAACGCGCGCCGAAGGGGACCAATGCCGCAGGGCAGGAGTCTGAGCAGTCCGCCTCCGCTCCTGCTGTACCATCTGGGGAAACACCAAGACGTAGTGGTAGGGCCCGTAAGGCCAAGAAGTTAGACACGTAGTAAGTTGGCACGGGTGCAGTGCACAGCTTAGTTGTAGGGGCTAGGGCACTTGTATGTGAATGTCACGATTAAAGTCACTGTTACACCAAACCTAGATGCCTCTGTGCTATGTCCAGTGCCTGAGGGGTCGTGAGGGGGACCGAGTGACACTAGGGGTCAAAGCTCTGTACAACGGTGAGGCCGGGTGTGTGTTTCTTCCCCCCCCCCCCCCCCCCCCCCCCCCCCCGCCCCCAAACTCCCCGTCGCCCTCAGCACACCAACGCCCAGCTGCCCCACATGGCCATGTGGTGGATTGTCCGTATACAGGTACCACCGAGGTGGAAGGTTCAGATATGGCCATGAATCAGACATTGTCTAGCGATCCGGAGCTCACAGCTCATCGCAGAGCAGGTTGTCATCATTCAACATGGCACTGATCACACCTGCTGACACAAGCAACTGTGTTAAAACATTCACAATGTGCCACAGGTGTAAGGTGGTGTGAAAGTGGTGGTGTGGGCGGTAGGGTTGTTGAATGGAGTGGGAAGTGGGGGTTGCTGGGTGGTGCGGTTGTGTGCGATCCGTGGTGCAAGTGCCTTGCTCAGCGATGCCCTCCCCCTAGTTAGTGAAACGTGCGGCGATCAACGTCTCGCGTGCTTGCTCTCCTAGCCGGTGTCGTCGTGCAGTCTCCCGGCCGTATCCCGCCCCCAGGTTGTGTCTGTGCACTCCTCCTCCTCGTGCAGAGGTGACACCCTCATCGGGCTCACCTTGTGCATCCTCCTCCAGGACATCGCCCCTCTGTTGGGCAATGTTGTGCAACACACAGCAGACCACAACTATGCGCCCGACCCTGTTGGGGTGGTACTGCGGGGCCCCTCCAGAGCGGTCCAGGCACCGGAATTTTATCTTCAGGAGGCCAAAGCACCTCTCCACAACACCCCTGATCGCTGCATGGGCCTCATTATAGCGGGTCTACGCGTTGGGCTGTGGCCTCCGTGTAGGCATCATCAGCCACGACCGCAATGGGTAACCCCTGTCGCCCAGCAACCAGCCCCTCAGCCGGGGGGCGGGTGTCCCTCGAAAATAGCAGGGATGAAAGAATGAGCCAGTATGAAAAGCATCATGCACGCTGCCAGGGTACTGGGTGCACACGTGCATTATCTTCATGCGATGGTCGCAGACCACCTGAATGTTCATCGAGTAGTTCCCCTTCCTGTTCAGGAGAACGACCCTGTTATCCGAGGATGGACGCATGCCGACGTGTACCCCATCAATCACCTCCTAGACCATCGGCATCCCGGCCACTGAGGCGAATCCCGTTGCCCGTTCAGCCTGGTGTGCGCGGTCCTCTGGAAAATTTATGTATCTGTCGGCGATGTCAAACAGGGCGTCAGTGACGGCCCGGATGTACCTGCAGAAGGATATAACACTGAATAAAAGAGATGGATACCTGCGAGATTCCAGACAGGTCCCCGAACGCGCCTGGAAGGACCCCGTGGCGAAGAAATTGAGGGCAACCATGACCGTGAAGGTCACCGGGATAGCATGTCCTCCCCCCTGTTCCACGTGGTGCCAGGTGCGTCATGAGATGGCATATATGTGCCACAGCCTCCCGACTCAATCGGAGTCTCCTCCTGCATGCCGTATCCGGAAGCTCCTGGAACGACATGTGGTCCCGGTACACTCGAGACCGCATGGGGTGCCTCCGGCACCTTGGTACCACCACCTGCTCCTCCCCCTGTGCCCCATCAGGATCTGAATCTTCGTCCTCCGCATGCCCGACGATGTGGGTGTCATTGTCACCCTCTGCCTCCTCATGCACCTGTCGGGCGGGACGGCCTGCAGCATGAGCAGCTCGCACTGGGCCCTCTGCAGCCAGTCCCTCAGCTGCAGCCGCCGCTCCAGCAGCTGCTCTGAGCCGCCTTCGGCGGCGGCGCCATATGGCTACCTGCAGGGCAGCCGCACCCACCACGGCAGCAAACAGCTGGCTGGTGAGCAAACATGACGAAGGGGGGGGGGGTTGGGAAGGAGAGACAACAACATGTTTAACGATGGCGCTTTGACACCTCGACAGCCAGGGCGCATGGGATACATGGGTTCCCCCGGCTGCCTGGTTCCGCTGCAGACTCACATGCAAACTTCGCCCTGCCCACAGTATCCGTCCACCGCCCACTTACCCCCGTCCCTCCTCATTGCGGCGCCACTTGCCTCGGCCCATCACCATGAACTGCACTTGGAACATAGAACATAGAACATAGAAAATACAGCACAGAACAGGCCCTTCGGCCCACGATGTTGTGCCGAACCTTTGTCCTAGATTAACCATAGATTATCATTGAATTTACAGTGCAGAAGGAGGCCATTCGGCCCTTTGAGTCTGCATCGGCTCTTGGAAAGAGCACCCTACCCAAACTCAACACCTCCACCCAACACCAAGGGCAATTCCCGTCCTGCCATGGCAGGCCAGCTGGCATGTCGCGTCCACGGGTAACCTTGCCCGCCCCCCCCAACAACACTGCGGCATAATTTCCCCCACCCCCTCCTCATTCCTCCACCCCCTCCTCATTCCTCCACCCCGTCCTCCTTCCTCCACCCCTACTCATTCCTCCACCCCTCCTCATTCCTCCACCCTCTCCTCCTTTCTGCACCGGCATCCTTCTCCAAGAACCCTCCCACCGCCCCCCAGCACCGGCCACTCCCTGTTGCCTACGGTGAGGCCGGGCACTCACCTCCTTCCTCCACATTGTCAGCCGGCACGACTGGCTGACAAATTTATTTACCAGGGGTGAACGGCGATGGCGTGATCTGGGTTCACGCCGTCGGGACTTCGGCCCATCCGGGCCGCTGAATAGTGGGGGGCCCGGAGAATCGCCATACTTAGTACCTCGGGCGATTCTCCGGCAGGCGCGGCGCCGACTTCGATGAAGCCGTTCTCGCCGTTTGGGAGAATGGCGGAACGGCGTCGGACTGGCACCGCAGGAAAAAATGGCGCAAACGGCGATTCTCCCATATGGCACGGTATGGGAGAATTCCACCCCCTATGTCTGAATCCCTTCGCCCCACCCAATATCTGAACCCCCAAACCCACATCCCATTTACTTACCTTAGACACTTACCTTCCCCCTTTCAATGGCACCTTTGAACTCACCTGCTTTACGGCAGCTAGTTCTGTGAAAGGGGGGCATGTCATCCTTTTGTCCTTTTGCACTTAATTGCTAGAACTGTGACGCGCTTTGCTTCTTTAGTCTCACCTGACCTGATTCGGGAAGATCAAGCGAGACAGGTGCTTTACACTTTAAGCGCCGATAAGTCTGACTGCCAGACTGGGGAAGTCCGGGGCGATATGTCACGTTGAGAATTCTGAACAGATTTGTATGTAATTATACATTTATGAATGAAAAATACCAATTTGTGCTCCTTTTCTATTCTCCTGTCTTCTGGCTGACCTACAGCTGAACTTATTCAATCTGTTTGAATTTCTTGTGACTTCAGACTTGGAAGCTTTTCCTGCACTCAGTTGGTAGATTTAGGCTCATTCACCCCCACAATGCCTAATATAAGATGTTGCCTATTGATTTTACAGTTTCTGTAAAGAGATAAGCTTTTCTCTTTCTAATTTTCCACTGCAGTGCTCTGTGACCTGCGGACAAGGTAAAGCAACGCGGCATGTGAGTTGCATTAACTACAAGAACCAGATTGTGAGTGAGAGTGAGTGTGACCTTGATGATCAGCCTCTAACTGAACAAGAGTGTGCAATGCCATCTTGCACTCCGCGACATCATGGATATGATCGATCGGGACAGAATGATCACCAATTTCCTCGGATTAAGATCCCGCCAACACATGGTGACTCAGATCGCACCCAACTCCCTGGAGGCAGTCAGTGGAGAACTGGACCTTGGGGAGCGGTAAGAGACTGTTGGCTAACATTGATTGTTTGAATTTTTTGCACTAATTGTAATATAATCACATACACAGTTCGCAATTATATTCTTACCAGAATGCACATGTTACCTTTTCACTGATTTTTCAGCTTTTCACTTCTTCCCTTAATGTCAACCTTTATCAACTTCCACACCCATATTCTTAGGTGCCAGCGGAACCCATACTCTTAAGCCTCCGATTCTCCACATTTCATTAACTACAATTTGTTCAAAGGTCTTCTGTATTATCCTCCAAACTAGCCCCATTCCTGGTCCTTAACAGGCATACACTGGTTACCTAATGCCACTGCATTCAATTCTAAACCCTTGTTCGCATCTATAACAGCCTTACGTCGCAGTATATTTTCAATTATCTCCAGCTTTCTGCTCAATTCTGTGTTTCCCCTTCCTTCACCATCCTACTGGTGACTGACAGTTGAATCATTGCAGTTCCACTCTTTGAACCTCCCTCCATTAACCGCTCCTCCTCTATGGGCAGAATTCTCCGTTTGGGAGACTATGGGCGGGATTCTTCGTTGCCCGACGCCGAAATTGTATTCGGCGATCGGGCGGAAAATCCCCGTTTATGACCGAATCGGGGTCGGAGCGTTTTCTGAATGCTCCGCTCCCTCCAAATCAGCATCAATCATCAAGGCGCATGCCATTGCAACGACATCAGCGTGTCGCTTTGTGGCCCTCCCCCGATGGGCTGAGTTCCCGTCCGCGTGGCTCGCGTCTTGGTTTTCATAAACGCGGCGTGGCGGGTACGGACAGTGTTCAGCACCGCCACACTCGCGGGGGGGGGGGCGGGGGGGAGAGCCGTGCTGCTGGCAGGGAGTGGCTTCGGCGAGTACTGGGGAGACTGGTGGAGGGTGGCCAGGGGCTGGCGAGGGGGTGTCCAGGGGGACACTATTTGGCCGGCCGGGTCCGCGAATGACCGACGCCATGTTTTACGGTGCGACCGCTGCAGGTCGTCGCCATGCACATTGTTTTTGAAAACTCACCACTATTCCTAGAAGTCCCCCTGTACCAAAAAGGGCCGACATTCTAAATGGTGATCAGGGATTCTCACTCCCCGACTCCGATACAGGCTTCAGTGGTGCTATTCAGGTCAAACTATATTTTCAAGTTATTCCCCGGTATAACCCATACCTTCACCGAACTTACCACTTAGTAGCATCGATCCTGGGTCCCACATTGCTAAGTAAGTAAAGTAGACTAATAGCCACTGTTTCAGGTTAAACCTTTTAAGTTATTTTATTATATATATTTTCCTCTTTTTAAAAGATGCAATCACTGTCTTTACAGAAAAGTAAAAAGATCTTGCTTCTGGATCCTTCTGGTTGGTTGAAGGGACCTTCAGGCCCAACTTGACAATCAATCTTCTTTTTCAAATCTGGTCTTCTTTAGATGTATTCACTGATGAGCTCGGTTGCTGTGTCCTATCTTTCCCATGTACCAAACTATGAGAGCTGTCTCTGAGCTGACTCTGCCTACTCTTTAAATTCTAGTCTTCCTTAGATGAATTTAGCTATTTTAGCTCGGCTGCTTTGCCCTGTCTCTTTCCCATGACTGAGCTGACTGTAATCTGACTCTATCTGCTTGTTCCTTCTCTGCTTCTCTCTCTCTCCCTCTGAGTTCTGGTTCTCGTTGCCCTGGTCTCGAGGTTTATATTCGCTTTCTAACAGTTAAGTTTTTATGACATTATTGTAAAGTAACTCTTATTTTCTTTGATTGTAAAAAGTATCTTTGATCTAAACCTTCTAATCCAACTAAGTATTCATTTTGACATGACTTCATCTCATAGATCTGATTACATTGTTTCCTTTGTGATATTCACAATGCTTTGGTTTCAAGAGGTGTTACTTTTAATTCCTGCCATTTCTATAGTTTTATTTTCCAATTGTGTCCTCAGCTCATAATTTTGATTTTGGCTTTGAATTATGTTTCTCGTAGACTGATAGTCTCCAGTTTTCTTTAATTTACCTGGTATGAGCAAATTTTGACACCTAGAATTATCACCAAATTCAACTGAACCTCATCCATTCTTTTCCAGATCCTTACTAAGATAGTTACTTTCAATGAAGGTGTGAGCCATTGTTTTTGGCTTCATTCAAAATCCTGTTTGTCTTCTATCTGCATTTTACAATCCTTCCCTGGCAGCTGCTGTTAGCCCTTTGTGGGATATTTCCCTGTATCCTCTTATGTTTCTCTCAGACCAGATATTGCCAGACTTCCATGTTTCAAATGACACATCTTTCCATATTTTCAATAACACCCCGTCTTGACATTTGAAACATAACTATATCATTTGGTCAATTATCCCCCCATCTAATTGTACTGACTAACATTTATCCCCGATCTTTCTCATTTGTATGTACATGTTTTGTGATTTTAAATTGTGCACCGAAATCAATTCGTAAATGTATCCATATCACAGACCAGTGTTTTTTTACCGTTCGTTCCTCAAGTCCAATTACCGTGAACCATAGCTGCAGTTGCTCAGGAAGGTAACACAATAGCTATATCCGTGTTCCACTACCTCCAAAGCATTTTACTTCCTTGGGGTAGCAGCACCGTAGAAGCTTCCTCATGTCCCTTAGAAACAGCACACAACTCAGTCCATCAGTAACCAAAAAGGTCTTTTGTCCATCACTGGCTGTTTAGTGTCTCATTTTTCTGTCATCCAAATTGCTTTCCGTTTCTCATTGGAATGGTAAAAAAAAAAAAATTAAGTCTTATCTTAACACATTACTTGTTACCTAACCACACAAATAGACCGTGTGTTACAACTTTACACATTTGCAACTGTTTTCACAATTTCAATACTAAAAATAAAGTACAATATCGACACATCCCTTCGTGGCTTTGGAACCAATGGTCATTACATACTAAGTATAGCGTGTTAACAACATCAATATTATTTGTGATGTTCTATGCAGTTAAATCAAGACAACACTCTAAACTACCACTATACCCCCTCTATTAAAACATTCACACAGTTTAGAAATGCTGATCAAATTCTCGAACGGCACACATACCCCCATTACTATACATAACAGTCCATACCAATTTACATGACATTTCTTCTTTAATAACTATTACAGCTCTTCAATGCAATATTGTTTGCTGCATTGTTAATAATTTTCCCACCGTGGCATCAAGCTACAAAAATTCTTAAACTATTGTCTTTTATCATATTGGGGTTCCTCGTCAGCCGCTGCTGTCTGCCGGGACCCTTAATAACTCCATCGCGTAGTACCTACCCCATGGAGACCTCAGATCATCCATCAGCTGATGTCCAATTAGAGATATCTGACCGGATGTTTCACTGCTCAGTAATAAATTGATATTTTGATTTGTTTCTAACCCGTAAAGTTTTCCTCCGGGCTCTTGTCATTTAATTCCCTCAAATATGTAGCCAATTGTATCATTGTTTCCCCCCCAATCCTGTCTAAAACATTCTTCTCTGGGTGTAGTTCTCTTCCTTCTTGTGAACTGCTTTGTCTGTTATTTATTTTTTCCATCTGAAAAATCAAATGAACAGGTCAAGGGTGGAGAGGGCCTTATTCTTTAATTTGTACTTTCTATCTTCGTTTGGATTCCAGAAGTGCCCTCTCCAGGACTTCCAGATTTCTTTTGCTACCATTTGTTTCCTTTTTTTTTTGAACTGGTTTATTTTCCTTATCTTTTATGTCCTTCATACAATTAAAGCCTCCACCTTCTGTCATTGCACCCCTGAGTGAGATTCGAAGAATCTCAAACTCCTCCTCTTTTGCTCACTCTGATCCAATCTGTCGAAACCTTACTCTGATACATTCCTGATATTGCTACTGCATTTATTTTAATTACTTTATTTTAATTACGGATGGATTTTTATGAAGGTAAGTTCCAAACATGACATTTTAACTTTATCACCTGTCCAATCAATGCTGCTAACAGGTTTTAATTCACTGTCTTCCCACCAATTGGGTCATGTGTTTTAATCGTGATATAATTTATTTTGCTCCAGACACCATTCTTCTCTAATTCAACTGTATGTTTACCCAGATTCTGAACAATCTTATCTTTACTTTTTACAGCTTCACTGATTATTTTTCCTGCAGTTTTAGTTGGTAGCTTCACCCAAACTTCCTTTGTATTATCAATTGTTTTAATATCTTAATCTTCCCTGCATCTATTTTTATTAAATCTTTCCCTGCCATCAGATTCTCATTTCCTTATACTGCTAGTAATTCTCTTATCTAACTTTTGGTCCAATATCTTCATTCTCTAAAGCTCCTTCTTCAGTGTATTTAACATTCTAAACATCATTATTTTTGATGGTGAATCTTGTGATCATCGGGCACTAGGACCCTACGGAGCTATGCAGTGTCAATTTCAACACTCAGTTTCAAAGCCTGCAAGCAGCTGACTGCTGGCCAGTACAAACTCTTTATCTGTTTATTCTAAGACTAATTTAGCTCTGAACATACTGATTTACCTCATAATACTAATCACATTTCTACCTGCCATTTCTAACTTCTAATTGATGTGAAACTCGGTTTTGCAAAATACAACAAATTTTTAAAAATACAAACACCAAAGGAAATTCACAATTCCTTATTAGACATACACACATTCATTCATCCACTCAGATCTTGGATCTCTACTTTGTAGGGTTTCACAAATCCTTATTAAACACACACACACTTATCCACTGAGATCTTGGACCTCTATTCAGTGGGGTTTTAGTTACTCTTAACAAAAATTGAGACCCCTCCATGCTGATAAAGTTTCACTTATGCAGGAGTTTTTTTGCCTCTGTTAATTTCTTTTCCACTCTTGTTTCATTGTTTCAACTCTCTTGACCGTGTTTCAGAACAAGAGGATTATTCTAATTGCCATTTTTCGGAATTCTAAGTTCTGTTCCTGGTTTTCCCTTTCAGTTGCAATCTGAAATTAAGGATAAGTACCCTTTCTGGGCCCTAGCCAAGGCTAACTAAGGCACTATCTTCCCGTTTTAGTTAAAGGTCGATTGGTTATTGGCCTCTAAAGATTCTAGACGTCCCCTAATTCTGTAGGCTTTAACCTCACAATCTGCCTTACTCTAAGGATGATTTCTTTTTTGGCCTCTTTTTACCAGTAATGGATGCAAGATATTTAGTGCTGTCACCAAGATGTCTTGCAGACTTTGTCTCAGGGTCAGCATCTTCTAGTCTGCTGATTTTACACACCCAACCTGAGCTTCAGTCCCCTCGGTCCACAGAATATCCTTACAAAAGACACTTCATCCAGACTTAGCCTCAAGATCGGAGAGTCCCGCCCTACGTTCTCCCGCTGGAGCTAAATTTCACCAGTTTTTCAATCACCTTGCGGTCATAAAGCAGGATGCAATTCAGTGTTCCACACCACCCAAATTTATACATGGGGAAGAACACGAGGGACTCCCTGGGAATTCTGCAATCAGGCTTGCATCTTGAGTGGGCAGCCCAATAGAGAGGTCCCATGGCCGGCCACCCCCTCATCCCCCACACTGCAAACCCGCATCCCCCACACTGCAAATCAGCCCTCTCCGCACAGCAGCTCCCCTCCCCATCCTCAAGTCCGGATACCTGTTTTAGGGGACCCCTCACAGGGGCCCCTGAAATAGGGGACTCTCCACAGCTCCCCCCCGTATGGGAACTAAAGAGCAGTCCAGACAGGGGCAGTGAGAAGCATGATAGCTGTAATATTTAGTTTGCAGCTCCGCGTGTCCATTCCTGGAAGAAGAGCAGCTGTGCCTGCCTCTGGTTCCCACAGATCCATTAGCTGCCATCCATTCTTGGCTTTTGATCCCGATTTTCCCCCAACACTCGATTTTTTTCATCCCAGCGGGGAAGCACTCCAGGTGTCCGAGGATGGAGAATCCCCACATACATCTCTCTCTCTGCCCTTTAGAAACCTCTTCAAGTCCCATTCTTTTGAACAAGCTTCATGGTCGGGATTCTCCAACCCGGCGTGGCACCGGTCGGGGGCCGTTGACAGTGCCCCCCCCCCCCGGCGATTCTCCAGGCCCTGATGGGCCGAGTGGCCGCCGATTTTGGCCGAGTCCCGCCGGCGTGGGTTACTCAGGTCCCACACGGCGGGACCTGGAAGGTGACTCTGCTGCGGCCGTGCAGGAGGGGGGGCGGGATCCAACCCCGAGGGGAGGCCCTCACGGTGGCCTGGCCCGCGATCAGAGCCTACCGATCGGCGGGCGGGCTGGTTCCGTGGGAGCCAATTTTACTTCTGGCCGGGCACCTGTAGGGCTCCGTCATATTGCCCGGTGGCTGGCGCGGAGAAGGGAAACCCCACGCATGCGCGGGAATACACGTGGGGGCATAGCCCCATTATTGGAGAATCCCGCCCCTTGTCACTGTTCCAAATATTTTCTGGTATTATTTGCTTTATTGCAGGATAACTGCTGCATTGTTTTCAGTTATCGGGTCTCAGTCTGAATTGCATTATTCATGACTCTTTATTTGATATTTAAACCATATTTAATCTATAATAAACCTCTCATTTCAACACCTGTCATGCAACCAACAAAGATATGCAAAGAACTCGCTGCCGGAGGAGGTGGTCGAAGCAGGGACGATAGTGACATTCAAGGGGCAGCTTGACAAATACATGAATAGGATGGGAATAGAGGGATACGGACCCAGGAAGTGTAGAAGATTTTAGTTTAGACGGGCAGCATGGCCGGCACAGGCTTGGAGGGCTGAAGGGCCTGTTCCTGTGCTGTACTTTTCTTTGTTCTTTGTTGTTCTATTAAGAGAGGTCAAGGAGCCAGGGGTAGAGTTTTGGACAAACATCTGGGTCTCACTGCATGTTGAGGTTTTTGATTTCCACAGTGCAGTTTTTGTCAATGACAGGCTTCCTATCCAGAAATAAGGCTGATTGTTAGGCTCAGTTTTATGAACAGCATTCAAAATTTGGATTTATATCACCTCATTGGGACAGCAAAAATCTCCCAAGACACTTAAGAGCATTCTCAAACAAAATGTGTCATTGAGCTACTTCGGGGCTGGTTTAGCACAGTGGGCTAAACAGATGGCTTGTAATTCAGAACAAGGCAGCAGCGCGGGTTCAATTCCCGTAACAGCCTCCACGAACAGGCGCCGGAATGTGGCGACTAGGGGCTTTTCACAGTAACTTCATTGAAGCCTACTTGTGACACTAAGCGATTATTATTATACTTAAAGGAAGATTTATATGTATGCAGCACTATACACAGATGTCTCAAAGTGCTTTATAGCCAATTAATTTCTTTTTCAAGTGCAGTCTCTGTTGGAAAGTAGGAAATGTGACACCGTTATGATAATGACCAGATAATTTATTTTTGTGATGTTAATTGAGGGATATATATTGGCCAGGACAGAGGTAATTCCTCTATTCTTCTTCAAAATTGTGCCATGGGATCTTTTATGTGCACTTGAGCAGACAGATTGGCCTGTGATTCGGATGACACGATAAACCTCAGTTTAACATCCCAACCGAAAGACGACATCTCTGACAGTACAGCACTCTTTCAGTGCTGCTCTGGAATATCAGCCTTGATTTTTGTACTCAGTCCTGGAGTGCTGAATCAGAACCTTATGCCACAAAGGCCATTGTGTTAACAACTGAGCCACCACTGTTATGGAGACATAGAATAAACCTGCTGTTATTTGATTGGTTCAACATTGTTTCAATTCCTGTTTTGTTCCTTTTGTAGTGTTCTAGTACATGTGCTGGAGGGTTCCAACGGCGTGTTGTGGTTTGCCAAGATGAAGATGGATATGAAACCTATAACTGTGCTGAACAGGCTAAGCCTCTTGAAATGAGGTCCTGTGAATCTGGTCCTTGTCCTCAGTGGATTTATGGCAACTGGGGAGAGGTAATATTTCTTCTTCTATTAGTTTTCTTGTCCTTTACTCATTGGCGTTTTTAGAATCATGGGCCGGGATTCTCCGAGCCTCCGCATCGCAATTGCGCTCAGCGCGGTGGCGGCGAATGGGCATCAGACCCGCAATCGGGTCCGACGCCGTTCCCGGGATCTGGGGGGCGGGCCTATATTGTCGGAGCTGGTCCGCGGTGCAGGGCCCCGTATCGGCAACCGGTGCTGTGAGGAGCAATCCGGGGCCCTGCTAGCCCCCCTGCAAAATGGAGAATCACTCTGGACTTTCTCCAGGAAAGTCCCATTATCAGAGAATTCCGCCCATGATATTTGGCTTATTAAGAAAACGCAGATTTTGTAAGAAGTGGAGGTGCAACTTGCCTATTATATCCTGCTATAGAGTTGCAGAGTAAGTACTGCAAATGAAATTGCCATTGCATAATTGCAGTTTAATCCCAGTATTAAAGTAAGGAATTAAAAGCTATTATATGCTGTCCTACCTTTTAAATGGGCTATGTTCAAGAGAGGGCAGTGCATTCAATTATATTTGCAAATTGAACAAACCAGAAAAAAATCAGGAAACATTATTTCCACAAGATTATTGAGGCCAATAGGATTTTCCATCCCCTTTCAGCACATTTTGACAATGAAGTACTTTCCCAGTCCAACATGAACGAGAAACAGTGGGCGGGATTCTCCGACCCCCCCGACGGGTCGTAGAATCGCTGGGGGCTGGCATGAAACCCGCCCCCACCGTGTCCCGAAGTCTCCGCCACCAGAGATTCGGCGGGGGCGGGAATCGCGTGGCGCTGGTCAGCGGGCCCACCCCCGCCGATTCTCCGGCCCGCGATGGGCCAAAGTCCCGCTGCTGGAATGCCTGTCCCGCCAGCGTGGATGAAACCACCTTTTGAACGGTGGGACAAGGCGGCATGGGCGGGATCCGGGGTCCTGCGGGGGCGCGGGGCGATCTGATCCCGGTGGGTGCCCCCTAGGTGGCCTGGCCCGCGATCGGGGCCCACCGATCCGCGGGCGGGTCTGTGCCATGGGGGCACTCTTTTTTTTCCGCCTTCGCCATTGTCTTCAATATGGCAGAGGCGGAAGAGACCCCCTCCCCTGCGCATGCGCGGGGATGACGTCAGCAACCGCTGATGCTCCCGTGCATGCGCAGACCCGCGTCACCCGATGAAGACCTTTCGGCCCAGGCTGGCATGGCGCCAAAGGCCTTTCCCGACAGCCGGTGGAGCAGAAACCGTTCCGGCACGGGCCTAGCCCCTCAAGGTGAGGGTTTGGCCCCTCAAGGTGAGGTTTTGGCCCCTAAAGGTGCGGATCCGCACCTTTTGGGGCGGCCCGACGCCGGAGTGGTTCCTGCCACTCCATCACGCCGGGACCCCCCGCCCCGCTGGGTAGGGGAAAATCCCGCCCAGTATGTTGGTATTACTGTGCATTGGAAATGATTTTAAGTCCTGTCTTGGAACACAGGCAAGCGAGTAGCCTAGGAACCAGAGGGAATGGTCATCAGGACAAAGGTAACTAGAACATAAAACATAGAACTGTACAGCATAGTTCAGGCCCTTCGGCCCACGATGTTGTGCCGAACTAGTCTGAAACTAAGATCAAATCAACCTACTCCCAATCATTCTAGTGCACTCCATATGCCTCTCCAATAACCGCTTGAAAGTTCCTAAAGTGTCCGACTCCACTACAATAGCTGGGAGTGCGTTCCACAACCCAACCACTCTCTGAGTAAAAGAACCTACCTCTAACATCCCTCCTATATCTTCCACCATTACTTTACAGTTATGCCCCCTTGTAACAGCTACATCCACCCAAAGAAAAAGTCGCTGAACGTCCACTCTATCTATCCCTCTCATCATCTTATACACCTTAATTAAGTCACCTCTCATCCTCCTTCGCTCCAATGAGAAAAGCCCTAGCTCCCTCAACCTTTCCTCATAAGACCTACCCTCCAATCCAGGCAGCATCCTGGTAAATCTCCTTTGCACCCTTTCCAATGCTTCCACATCCTTCCTATAATGAGGTGACCAGAACTGCACACAATACTCCAAATGTGGTCTAACCAAGGTCTTGTACTGTTGCAGCATAACCTCACGGCTCTTAAACTCAATCCCCCTGTTACTAAATGGTAACACACTATAGGCTTTCTTCATGGCTCTATCCACTTGGGTGGCAACTTTCAGAGATCTATGGACATGAACTCCGAGATCTTTCTGCTCCTCCACATTCTTCAAAAACCTGCCGTTAACCCTGTAATCTGCATTCAAATTTGTCCTTCCAAAATGAATCACCTCACACTTATCAGGGTTAAACTCCATCTGCCACTTTTCAGCCCAGCTCTGCATCCTATCAATGTCTCTTTGCAGCCTACAACAGCCCTCCACATTATCCACTACTCCACCAATCTTGGTGTCATCAGCAAATTTACTAACCCAACCTTCAACTCCATCATCCAAGTCATTGATAAAAATCACAAATAGCAGAGGACCCAGCACTGATCCCTGTGGTACACCGCTGGTGACTGGGTTCCAGGATGGAAATATACTATCTACCACCACGCTCTGTCTTCTATGTAATAGCCAGTTACTGATCCAATCGGCCAAATTTCCCTCTATGCCATGCCTCCTTACTTACTACATGAGCCGACCGTGGGGCACCTTATCAAACACCTTACTAAAATCCATGTATACGACATCAACTGCTCTACCTTCATCTGTGTACTTAGTTACCTCCTCAAAGAATACAATCAAACTTGTGAGGCAAGACTTACCCCTCACAAATCTGTGCTGACTATCCTGGATTAAGCTGTATCTTTCCAAATGATCATAAATCCTATTCCTCAGGACACTTTCCAATAATTTACCTATGACCGAAGTGAGACTAACCAGCCTATAATTCCCAGGGTTATACCTATTCCCTTTCTTGAACAAGGGGACAACATTCGCCTCTCTTCAGTCTTCTGGCACTATTCCTGTAGACAGTGAGGACATAAAGATCAAAGCCAAAGGCTCTGCAATCTCATCCCTTGCCTCCCAAAGTTTCCTAGGATATATCCTTTCAGGCCCAGGGGACTTATCTATCCTCAGGCTTCTCAAAATTTCTAACACATCTTCCTTCCGAATATCTACCTCCTCCAGCCTACCATCCTGTATCGCACTATCCTCCTCAACAACATGGCCCCTCTCCTTTGTGAACACTGAAGAAAAGTATTCATTTAGGACCTCTCCTATATCTTCAGAGTTCATGCACACGTTCCCACTGCTGTCCTTGACCGGCCCTAACTTCACCTTGGTCATTCTTTTATTCCTCACAAAAGTGTAAAAAGCCTTGGGGTTTTCCTTGATCCTACCCACCAAGGACTTCTCATGCCCCCTCCTAGCTCTCCTAAGCCCTGTTCAAGACGAAGGTTTGCTAGGCATTGCAGATGGGAAAGAAGGGCTGAGGCGTAGGGCAGGGGAAGCCCATTGGTTCTTTCTTGAGATGTATAAGAACAGAATCTCAGGATCTTCACAGTGCAGGAGGAAGCCATTTGGCCCATCAACTCTGCACTGGCTCCCTGAAAGAATACTCCACCTCATCCCAATTCCCAGCCTTATTCCCATCACCTTGCATATTCTTTGTATATGATAGCAATCCATATTCCCATTTTAATATCTCAATTGAAACTTCCTCCACCACACAAGTTAATTCCAAGCTCCAACCACCCTCTGAGTGAAAAGTTTTCCATCACATCACTTCTACTTTTTTTGCCCATTATTTTGAATCTATGCCCTTTAGTTCTTGATGCTCTCTTGAGATGGAATGGTTTCTCACTATTTACCCAGTCCATACCCCTCAGGATCTTGAAGTCTCCTCTCAGGCTTTTCCATCTCAAGGTAAACAAACCCAACCTCTCTAATATATCCTCATAGCCACACTTGTTTATCCCTGGAATCATTCTTGTAAATCTTTTGATTTCTTCACATCCTTCCTCAAGTATAGCACCCATAATGGGACGCAGTACTCCAGATGAGACCTAACTACAGTTGAGGCCTAACTAATGTCCTATACAAGTTCAACATGACCTCGTTACTCTTGTACTCAAAGCCCCTATTAATAAACCCGAGGATAACATATGCTTTATTAACTCCTCAACATGCCCTGCCACCTTCAATGACAATATACACCAAATACCCTTTGTTCCTGCACTTCCTTAAACATTTCTACCTTTATTTATGCTGTTCCTCCACATTCTTCCTGCCAAAATGAATCACCTCGCCAATTCTCTGCATTGAACTTTATCTGCCACTTGTTTGCCCAATCCACCAACATGTCTGTCTGGAAGTTAAGATTATCTTCCTCACAGTTGAAACTGCTTCTAATCTTCGTATCAGTCGCAAATTTGGAAATCACAGTCTAGGTTACTAATATACATCAAGAAGAGCAAGGGTCCCAACACTGATCCTGGGGACACTCCTGCTTCTCCTGGCCCACAAATAAATTTTAATTGGAAGTTGAACACTTAACTTTTGGATCACTATTGGCTCTCAATGCAGCTCCAGCAGCCTTGGTACAACAAAAATGTCATCGCTGCTCCTCTGCTGAGGCCTCATGTTAATACTATAATTGAGCTCTAGTATCATTGGAACACAATCTACGTACATTAAAATACTGCCTGCCGCCAGCTTCAGGACGGTATTGGCTCGTCAAGGTGGGAACAAAAAGAGGGGAATAACAGAAGTCTATTCATCACCTCTAGTCTTTTCCACCATTCAGTCCGACCATAATTAATCTGTACTTCAATTCAATTTACCTATCTTTGATACCCTGTTACCCTTACTAATAAAAACTTGTCGATCTCCGTCTTGAGAATACTAATTGACCGCAAAGGATTCCATGTACACAAATCAGTAAAATCTGGAACACAGGTACAGAACATAATCAAAAATGACTAATCGAGTACTCACCTTTGTCTCAAGGGATTCAATTATGAGGAAGTTATGCTTCAATTGTACAGAACCTTAGTGAGATCCAATCCAGAGTACTGAGTTCAGTTTTAGACACCAGACCTCAGGAAATGTCTATTTGCCCTTGAGTGGCTACAGTATAGATTCACCAGAATGATATCATGCGCATAAACTTGTTTTGTATTTGCCTTGAGTTAGACGGTTGAGCAGTGATTTAAAGGAGTGATTTAATTGGGTGAATGCAAAGAAACAATTTCCTCAGTGAGGAATCAAAGAGAAGAGGGCACAGTCCTTAAAATTAAAAGTGTTTTTGTGTGAGGAGCAGAGGAAACCTAAAGCATTCTCCCTCTTAGAAATCTGTGGGTCGATTTAAAATTTTTACGGTTGAGATCAGTCGATTTTTTTTTATTGTTGGGGTGGATGTTATTGAAGTGTTATATCCCGCACGGGACGTATGGGGTGGGAATGATTATCGTCCCCATGGTTCTCACGGAGTACAGGCTCTCCCTCTGAGGAGTGGGGCAACTCCATTCAGCTACTTAACTGAATGTGAGAGACCTGGTAGGGATCTACCAGGAGTTGTATATAACGTAACTGTAAATAAAGCAAAGTTCCTTATTCTTACTCGTTGTGGACTCCCCGTGTCCTTATTGAACAAAGGATTTGAATGAAAGGTTGGCAAATTGAGTTGATCTGCCATGATATAACTGAATGGCAGATCAGACTTGAGGCACTGAATAGCATGCTCCTGTTACTAAATTGCTATTTGCATTGGTCATTCTTGGAAGTAAGATATAAACAATATTTTAGCTCCCTACTGTATATCTGCATGTGTGATAATGAGAAGATTTAACAGCTGATAATAGCTGTTTTTCCATCGATCATTCTTGCATGAATTGTCACATAAATGATTGTTCTATGAGTTCATTAATTACTCAATCTTAGTAGCAAAGGAAAGGTCATAAAATAGAAAGGCACTTATCAAGCACTAGATTGATATTCTATATGCCGTATTATGAATACTACATTCAGCGAAATGAAGTGATATGCCCATTCAGTATCTTAAAACGACTTTGACCAACTCTGAAAAAGCTGTTCTCTGTTTTCTCATCACACATCAGGCACCTACCGGGTCTGAGAGAGAATGGTTTATTTATTTTTTTTAATTTAGAGTACCCAATTCATTTTTTCCTAATATGGGGAAATTTAGCGTGGCCAATCCGCCTAGCCTGCACATCTTTGGGTTGTGGGGGCGAAACCCACGCAAACACGGGGAGAATGTGCAAACTCCACACGGACAGTGACCCAGAGCCGGGATCGAACCTGGGACCTCGGCGCCATGAGGTAGCTCTGCAGAGAATGGTTTATTAATGGACTTGGGAATATTTCTATTAATAAATTGGCCAGAAATTAAAAGTTAGATGATGTTCCATATACATTAAAATGACAATCTTTATAATAGAAAAGCATACCTGATCCTTTAATCTCTTACTTTACTTCCAATTCTTGATATTTCCAAAATGCTTCCTTCAGTTTCTGAACACAACTCTTTCAGCTCACTTTTTCTGTCCTTTTTTCATGCAAAATTATCACTATTTAATGGATGTGGTGTTGGTGTTAAATTTATAGTGCACCCAGCTGTGTGGTGGCGGAGCAAGAACAAGACTAGTTATTTGTCAGCTTCCGAATGGTCAAAGACTAAGTGATCAGAACTGTGAAATTCTTGACAAACCTCCTGATCGTGAACAATGCAATACTCGAGCTTGCCCTACTGATGATGCCTGGCACAGAGGCCGTTGGAGCTCGGTACGATAATCATTCTATTTATATAACATAGTTCATCATTCTGTGGATATGTCAGTTTATAACAGTTCTGCTTAATGCCAGGGTATAGTTTTGTAAATGTTCACCTTTTTGTGAGTTTACATTTATTATTTCCTAATTGAATCCATGCTGCTGTTAATACCATGAAGGCCAGTAATATACAGTACACAGTTATGTACCTCAAATCACAGATAGTTGGTGCAAAAATATCTTTTTTATAAAGAGAAGAACAATCTGGGAGCTTTTATGTTACTATATTTAGTCTTAAGGCTCTCATTAGTATGCAGGCATTTTACTCATGTCCTGTTGTTGAACAGGGAGTATTAGGTTTATGTTGGGGTATGTCAGGCTTGTTTGTCTATAACCCTGTCACCAATCTGTGGGGTGAAAATCAATTTTAGGAGAGGAGCAAAATGGTGGAGGTAGATTGATTTAAATGGAAATGCAAATTTGCAGGGGGGAGAACAGACAGCTGATCCACTCTGGCAAAATTGAATTTTACCCCCAGTTACTTAAGTGCATCCCTACACTTTAACCTGGATCCAAAGCTTTTTACCAAAGACTAGAATAATATTCAATGTATGCCATATATTTTGAACTCTACATATCCCTCCAAAGGTATATTGCCCTACAGTAACTTGCAAATCTTTCCTCGAACTCTGACCAAGCTATTGAATAGGCGTCTTGTTGCCAGATTGGTCAGTTAGTACTATCTTTGTATCTATAAAAAATAATCCATCAATTCAATAATTAAGAAGGTAATTTGGAATTGCCACTAGACCATTCAGGTGATTTTCCTTTTATCACCCTCCAGTTTCTTTGCAAAGAAACAGTCAGGTTAGGAAGGACCATTAGATTTGATCATATGTCACTACTCATTCTGTACTTGAACACCAACTTATCACCTCAATATCATAAAAACAGCATTTTAATAAGGGAATTTTCTGATACAATTCTTGGGCATAGCTTCGCCTTAATATTTTCAGGTGCTTATTTGAGAACATAAATATGTGCAGTGCTCCTCAATATGTTTACATCTAAAATTGTGATCTGTTGTACAGCACTATTAATGCTGTCATTAAAATTTGTAACTGGTTAATATGATGTGTGCACAGGTAAGAATGTCCACAGCAGGTAAGTGACTGTGCTTAGGCAATTACATTTTTGTTTTGTAATCCAAAGTTGCAAATACATGTACTCATTTGAGTGTAGACTTATTTTTTTCTTGATCCCATATCCTGTCTTCATAGTTTCTAGGTTACCCTCAGGTCTGAACAATGTGACATTTGTTGAGTTTGGGGAAAAATTATGGACACAGAGCTTATGTGGTTTCCTTGGTATTTTGCATAAACTATTTAAATTGCCTGCACATACCAGCAAATAATAAATCAGAACATAATGGCAATTTGCACATATACATCTGAAAAATCATAGGGACGTTGCATTCAAAATACAGGTAAACATAGATAAACTGTAAATATGCCCATGCACCTTACCATGCATAGTGGAAAATATGAGCCTTTTGTTTGTGGGTAAGGTGGATATTTTTTTTAACTTGCATATCGAAGCACAAACTCACCAATGCTGATTTATGGCCTCAGTAGATTGGATTCTGTTTAATTCTAGCCAAACCCATAAATTGCCTTGCTATGATCAGACACCTCTATCTTTAGTGGAATAGAAACCCTTGTTAATGTAAGAAATTAAATTTGTGGAATTACAAAAGTGACAAAACACTTGATGGGTGGGGTGGGGGGTAATTTTGAGTTTCTGCTGCTGGTGAGCCATGACCCCTGTTAGCAATGCACACATATTAAACAACTCCTTTACTGTAAAATGCACGTTAACGAATAACATACAGGTGCTAAAAAGGAGAAACTCCTTCTGTCGTAAAATGATTGTGCTAACTATTTACATGCTGGATAGTGTTAGTTTGCAGCGATATTTACATTTTATTGCATCATTTTGGCTCTCTTCCGTAAGATTCTCCCTCAATAAATATATGGGTCAGAGACATTATTAATCATATTCTAGTGTTTTACTGTCTTCATAGTTTATAAATTTGGGTTAAAAGTATTATCAACATTATTTGTCTTGGTTAACTGCTTTTATACATTAGATACCCTGGCAATTAAAGCATTTACAATACTAAAGAATAATGTACATATTGCTAAAGAGCTTAATTTATTAATGAAGTATTTGCTCACATTTAAAATGTGAAAATATTTTATGGTGCACAGTAAATATTATTATTGTGACAAATTCGAAGCAGATGAAATGTTTTATTATGTTTTTTTCTTTTGAGAGAATTCTGGTGCTAAATTGCCAACATCCACAGAAATGTATCTTCTATATATTTGCTTTAATAATATGTACAAAAGAGTTGTGTACAGTTAACAGGTTTATATTAAACCTAAATATTAAACTATGTTTTACAGTGTAAATTTAATCCTAAGTGCAAAAAAAAATCTATTTGTTCATCCACTCCTGAAGAAATATCACTGAAAATCCAAATCTAGTTTTGAAAACTTTTGGCCGATGCAAGATGAGTGTGAAAATGTTAATTTCCTTAATGGATTTTCTTAAATAACTTTTACTTTGTATAATACAATTGCCACACAAATAGATTTTATTTGTCATTTAGGATATAAATTTTAATCAAATTGAAAGTGAAACAGCTGACATTGCGGATATAAATAAAGGGTTGCAATTACGCTACAGACATATTTACTCTTTTACAGCTATCTAGTGATACTTGCTTGGCTCAATTATTGTTGCCCAACCCCTTCTTAAAATACATTTGGTGCAATACTGTGCCACCTTTTTGGGAGAAATATATTTAAGTAGTGAGTTGAATGCGAATGAACACATCAGTGATGTGGCTGAAGACTTTGGTTGGACTTTTGATGGACATTGATTTCACATAATACATTGTTACAAGTTATCATGAATAGTTTTCAAAGCATATGTACATATTCAAACAATGAATTATGGAGAGTATTTTGTATCTCAATGTTCCAAGTTCTGTCAAATGTGGCATTATCCATTTCATCGTAGCTTTAGAAAATTTTAAAATATTATCCAATTTCCATGAAACACGATGGCAGTTTCCCGTACTGTCTGTGGATGACGTTTTGGTGGCTCTTCATCGTATTACAATTGGACTATTTTGATATACATTTGAGATATTATTATTTATTTGTACAATACTTCATTTAAAATTTGATGCCAAACACTGAAACAGGAACAATGCACTGTCATATATTGATAGTTTTATGGCTCTTTAAAGGGTGCAGTATCATTGTTAGTAAGACATTGCAAGCATTGCATAATTGTGTTCTTAGTGCCACAGCAATCTGTTTTTGTTTTTTATTTGGGGATTGACTTACTGTGGAAGGGTTTTATGTGAACCACAAAATAAATGGGTGCTTTCAATAAATCAAAGTGGTGTTTTAATTACAAATTCAAGCAACTTTCCATATTTAGTATTTACTATGATCCAAATTGCTAATTACAGCACATAGTAAATAGTCCATTTGTTTTTGAGCCCTTGCAGATCATTATTAACACCCTTAAAAATGTTTTCCAAATCTTTGGCTAATATGAGCACACTTAAATGTGAAGCCGTAATATTCTGTCAAAATTGCTGAGGAAATTGTGCTGTGAGTTTGTTTTCTGCTGTGCTTTGGAGTGGTCCTATTTGTATGAAACCTATTGTAGACCCAATGAGGTACATTTTCATCTTCACCATCCGAGTGACAATCTGGTGGACCATATTGGATTTCCCCTATACAACAAAGATAAAAATGTACCCTGATGTTTGTTGTTCATGTCGTAGACTTAATACAAGTAATTCTTGGGCCGTTTGTTGTAGAATCCATATGCTAAAAGTGGAAGCCATGATGTGGCTTTAATATTTTAACTATTCTTTGCAAAATATATCCAAGAAATCAATCAATTTTTAAAAAAAGCAATTTTCTGTTTATCTTAGAATTAATGAGAAAGAGGAACATTTGAGAAATATGGAGGCAGACATATCTCAGTGTATTTCCTGCTCTTGCTCAGCAAGTAGAAGGGAAGCACCTAGAGAGGTTCACACACCTGCATTTGGGCCTGTCTGAATGTCTATCCATTTAAATGAACCCATTCTGAGTCCTTTAGCTATCTATTTTCTATTAAATAAAATTAAGAATTCACTAAACATGCATTTAGTCCTGAGTATTGAGAGCTAAACCCACAAAATATCATTACTTTAAAAGTTATTCTAAATAATGATGAAGAATAAACATAAAAAGCATTACTTGTTCATTTTTTAATATAAATTTAAAGTGCCCAAATAATTTTGTTTTTCAATTAAGGGACAATTTAATGTGGCCAATCCACCTACCCTGCACATTTTTGGGTTGTGGGGGTGAGACCCACACAGAAACTGGGAGAATGTGCAAACTCCACACGGACAGTGATCTGGGGCCGGGATCGAACCCGGGTCCTCGGTGCCATGAGGCAACAGTGCTAACCACTGTGCTGCCTAGAGCATTACTTATTAATAGGTACAGTAGTTATTGGGATTAAGATTCAATTTTGGCAGAGATACAAAACTTCATAAATACCATTTCTACAGAATAATGCTTACTAAAGTTGCCATAGGGAATCTCTCTTCAGCGGTCCCAACGTAAATGTAGTCTTGAATTTGGAGCAAAGTTCTATTGCCATTCTGCACTGCTCTTTTCAGAAATTAGGGATTGATTTTTATCTGACTGCCCCTCTTCCTGGTGCACCCCCTAATATTTTTATGCTTAGAAACTTCTGTAAAAATACAAGTTGTTGTATTTGTAACAAAGGAACTAGAATTTAAGATCCTTCGGACACTCGCTTACATTTTATAAATCAACATCAAAGCCATTAAATTATGTGTGAAATTCCCATGTTGGAGAGTTTGTTCGGTATCAGAGCAGTGGGATCCCAATTCTGTAACAACAAGTCAAACTGCCTGTTCTCATGTAATATGAATAAGCTCTTGTGTGATCACCCCCCCATGTGATATCTTAGAAACCTGTGTGGGATCAATACTCACGCTAACAGGTTTCAGTTGGGCAACACGGTGGCGAAGTGATTAGCACTGCTGCCTCATGCCACCAAGGTCCCAGGTTCGATCCCAGCTCTGGGTCACTGTCCATGTGGAGTTTGCACATTCTCCCGTGTTTGCGTGGGTTTCACCCCCACATCCCAAAGCTGGGCACGGTAGGTGGATTGGCCACGCTAAATTGCCCCTTAATTGGAAAAAATGAATTGGGGTTACTCTAAATTTAAAAAAAAAAGAGGTTTCAGTTACCTCTGGCAGTTATACGGTAGTCAACAGGAATTGCAAATTATTTTGAACAAATAATTCCTCTCCAATGCATCATATTCTGTATTATTTATACATTAGTTTGCATTCCTGCTTTTGAGCACATGATCTTAATATAACAATGTAGTGCGATTTTGAACTAGTGCAGCATTATTGCAGTTGCTTTGTTTGAGAAATTAAACTGAGGGCCTGTTTGCCTAGTCTTATGAGTCAGATGGGCATTGACTATCCCAAGACACATTTAATGAAGAGCAGGGAGATCTTGCACTGGTCAAGATTCTTGCTTTAAGCAAAAACATTAATTGGTCGTTTAATTTCTTGCTGTTTGTGATGGTTTGTCCAATAAACATTTAGTTAAATGGCTACTCTTCTAGCTACTCTTATTTCAAACTCTGCCAATTTCCTCTGGATATAACATTCAGCATGAGAGGTAAATAACAAATTACCTTCACCCTTTGGGATTTCAATGTGATAATAACCATTTTCAAGAGTGAATCTACAAACAGTAACAAAAAAGGAAATTCAGCAATTAAGGCAGACAGTAAAATAAGAAACACAATAAAGCATGACACGCTCCCTGTAATATGCAGGAAAGATGGATTTGCCAAGCCAAGAACATAATGAAAACCACTTCACACAACTATTTTTAAATCCAAGCATTGGAAGGTTTTCTTCAACTTTGGAGATATTTTCTTGTAGGTTTTCCAGTGGGTGAGCTGAGGACAGTAAATGGAATAATAGAAATAACTTCTCAGACTTTAACATCATCAGGTTTCACACCTTTCTTCATAGACCATCTTGGAGATTTCACATCGGCGTATGGAGTACTAATATTCTGGTTTGGGGTGCATGGAATAGATGGAACATCTGCAGTTTTAGAGGAAATGTAACAGCTGCTTCCTTATGAAAAGCCATTGGATTGGATTTTCCGTCCCGCCGCACCAGATTTCTGTTTCAGTACGCCGGCGGGATGCTCCGTTTCGCTGGCTGGTCAATGGGGTTTCCCATTGTGGGACAGTCCCACGCCGTCAGGAAATCCTCGGGCTGCCGGCAAAATGGAGCATTCCGACAATGGAGAATCTAGCCCATTCGATGTAAATCACATCTCAGTGAGTTCTCCCAGTGAGCCAGAGAGAAGACAGAGCCAGGAGTGAGACACAGCTAAGAGTGAGTTTGGGAATTTGAATCGAGGTGGGAATTGAATTGAATTGAATCAGGAAGGCAGCTCCTTTTAAATTTCAGGAGTTTAAATTAATTTATATTAAGCTAGTATTGTGCAGTGTAGGTTAACAAGGGCTGCCCCACCCACTCACATAACTGGTTGGCAGTTAAGTGTCAGTCACTTTAATCTACTTTGATCTAAAAGCAGGTGGGGGAGGGGAGTCAATTCAGGACAGTTTAAAAAGAGCCACTTGTAAACTCACTCCCAGGGAGTTCTCCCAGTGAGCCAGAGAGAAGACAGAGCCAGGAGTGAGACACAGCTAAGAGTGAGTTTGGGAATTTGAATCGAGGTGGGAATTCAAAACTGGGTGGGGAGGAAGTGCTTTTTGTGACTGGTAAGTAGTGTTTCTGTTTTTTTGTTTCTTTTCATTGGTATATTTATTTATTTTTTTCTTCATTGTTTATTTATTTATTTAAATCTTTTTGGGGGGAAATTGAAATTGTTGAAGTTAACCGAAGGTTTAAGACATGGCAGGAGATCTCAGACCCGTGTCATGCTCCTCGTGTGCGATGTGGGAGCTCAGGGACACGTCCACTGTCCCTGGCTCCTTCACGTGCAAGAAGTGTGTCCAGTTGCAGCTCCTGTTAGACCGCTTGACAGCTCTGGAGCTGCGGATGGACTCACTTTGGAGCGTCCGCGATGCTGAGGACGTCGTGGATAGCACGTTTAGCGAGTTGGTCACACCGCAGGTGAAAGGTACTGAGGGAGATAGTAAATGGGTGACCAAAAGACAGAGCAAGAGTAGGAAGGCAGTGCAGGTGTCCTCTGCGGTCATCTCCCTGCAAAACAGATATACCGCTTTGGATACTGTTGAGGGAGATGGCTCACCAGGGGAAGGCAGCAGCAGCCAGGGTCATGGCACCGTGGCTGGCTATGCTGCGCAGCTGGGCAGGAAGAAGAATGGCAGGGCTATAGTGATAGGGGACTCAATTGTAAGGGGAATAGACAGGCGGTTCTGCGGACGCAATCGAGACTCCAGGATGGTATGTTGCCTCCCTGGTGCAAGGGTCAAGGATGTCTCGGAGCGGCTGCAGGACATTCTGGGGGGGGGAGGGTGAACAGCCAGCTGTCGTGGTGCACATAGGCACCAACGATATAGGTAAAAAAAACGGGACGAGGTCCTACAAGCTGAATTTAGGGAGCGAGGAGTTAAACTAAAAAGTAGGACCTCAAAGGTAGTAATCTCAGGATTGCTACCAGTGCCACGAGCTAGTCAGAGTAGGAATGTCAGGATAGAGAGGCTGAATACGTGGCTCGAGAGATGGTGCAAGAGGGAGGGATTCAAATTTGTGGGACATTGGAACCGGTTCTGGGGGAGGTGGGACCAGTACAAACCGGACGGTCTGCACCTGGGCAGGACTGGAACCGATGTCCTAGGGGGGGGTGTTTGCTAGAGCTGTTGGGGAGAGTTTAAACTAATGTGGCAGGGGGATGGGAACCGATGCAGGAAGTTGGAAGGTAGTAAAACAGGGACAGAAATAAAAGGCAGTAAGGGGGAAAGTGTAAGGCAGAGAAGCCATAGTCAAAAATCAAAAAGGGCGACAGTACAAGGTACAGTGACTGAGGGGAGCTCAGTGAATAGGACCAGGAATACTAAAAGAAATAAAACGGGAAGTGAAAACATTAATGGTAAGCGACGCGGCAGGTTGTTACAGGAAGATATGGGCTCGACGACAAGGAAAATTAGGAGAAAGGTTAAGAGGAAATATAACTTGGGAGAGGTTACTGATCGAGGTGTTAAGATTAAGAACAGAGGTAAAAAAGCCAACATAAGTGTACTTTATCTGAATGCTCGTAGTATTCGGAATAAGGTAAATGAGTTGATGGCGCAAATCATTGTGAATGACTATGACTTAGTGGCCATTACTGAAACATGGTTAAAGGATGGTCACGACTGGGAGTTAAATATCCGAGGGTATCAAACTTTTCGGAAGGACAGAGTGGATGGTAAGGGAGGTGGTGTAGCTCTGTTATTTAAGGCTGACATCCGGGCAACAGTAAGGGATGACATCGGTGCTATAGAGGATAAGGTTGAATCCATTTGGCTGGAAATCAGGAATAGTAAGGCGAAAAAGTCACTGATAGGAGTAATCTATAGGTCACCGAATAGTAACATTATGGTGGGGCAGGCAATAAACAAAGAAATAACAGATGCATGTAGAAATGGTACAGCAGTTATCATGGGTGATTTTAATCTACATGTTGATTGGTTTAACCAGGTCGGTCAAGGCAGCCTTGAGGAGGAGTTTATAGAATGTATCCGCGATAGTTTCCTCGAACAGCATGTAATGGAACCTACGAGGGAACAAGCGGTCCTAGATCTGGTCCTGTGTAATGAGACAGGATTGATTCAGGATCTCATAGTTAGGGATCCTCTCGGAAGGAGCGATCACAATATGGTGGAATTTAAAATACAGATGGAGGGTGAGAAGGTAAAATCAAGCACTAGTGTTTTGTGCTTAAACAAAGGAGATTACAATGGGATGAGAGAAGAACTAGCTAAGGTAGACTGGGAGCAAATACTTTATGGTGAAACAGTGGAGAACCTTCCAAGTGATTTTTCACAGTGCCCAGCAAAGGTTTATACCAACAAAAAGGAAGGACGGTAAAAAGAGGGAAAATCGACCGTGGATATCGAAGGAAATAAGGGAGAGTATCAAATTGAAGGAAAAAACATACAAAGTAGCAAAGATCAGTGGGAGACTAGAGGACTGGGAAATCTTTAGGGGGCAACAGAAAGCTACTAAAAAAGCTATAAAGAAGAGTAAGATAGATTATGAGAGTAAACTTGCTCAGAATATAAAAACAGATAGTAAAAGTTTCTACAAATACATAAAACAAAAAAGAGTGGCTAAGGTAAATATTGGTCCTTTAGAGGATGAGAAGGGAGATTTAATAATGGGAGATGAGGAAATGGCTGAGGAACTGAACAGGTTTTTTGGGTCGGTCTTCACAGTGGAATACACAAATAACATGCCAGTGACTGATGGAAATGAGGCTATGACAGGTGAGGACCTTGAGAGGATGGATATCACCAAGGAGGTAGTGATGGGCAAGCTAATGGGGCTAAAGGTAGACAAGTCTCCTGGACCTGATGGAATGCATCCCAGAGTGCTAAAAGAGATGGCTAGGGAAATTGCAAATGCACTAGTGATAATTTACCAAAATTCATTAGACTCTGGGGTGGCCCTGGCGGATTGGAAATTAGCAAACGTGACACCACTGTTTAAAAAAGGAGGTAGGCAGAAAGCGGGTAATTATAGGCCAGTGAGCTTAACTTCGGTAGTAGGGAAGATGCTGGAAACTATCATCAAGGAAGAAATAGCGAGGCATCTGGATGGAAATTGTCCCATTGGACAGACGCAGCATGGGTTCATAAAGGGCAGGTCGTGCCTAACTAATTTAGTGGAATTTTTTGAGGACATTAACAGTGCGGTAGATAACGGGGAGCCAATGGATGTGGTATATCTGGATTTCCAGAAAGCCTTTGACAAGGTGCCACACAAAAGGTTGTTGCATAAGATAAAGATGCATGGCATTAAGGGGAAAGTAGTAGCATGGATAGAGGATTGGTTAATTAATAGAAAGCAAAGAGTGGAGATTAATGGGTGTTTCTCTGGTTGGCAATCAGTAGCTAGTGGTGTCCCTCAGGGATCAGTGTTGGGCCCACAACTGTTCACAATTTACATAGATGATTTGGAGTTGGGGACCAAGGGCAATGTGTCCAAGTTTGAAGACGACACTAAGATAAGTGGTAAAGCAAAAAGTGCAGAGGATACTGGAAGTCTGCAGAGGGATTTGGATAAACTAAGTGAATGGGCTAGGGTCTGGCAGATGGAATACAATGTTGACAAATGTGAGGTTATCCATTTTGGTAGGAATAACAGCAAAAGGGATTATTATTTAAATGATAAAATATTAAAACATGCTGTTGTGCAGAGAGACCTGGGTGTGCTAGTGCATGAGTCGCAGAAAGTTGGTTTTCAGGTGCAACAGGTGATTAAGAAGGCAAATGGAATTTTGTCCTTCATTGCTAGAGGGATGAAGTTTAAGACTAGGGAGGTTCTGCTGCAATTGTATAAGGTGTTAGTGAGGCCACACCTGGAGTATTGTGTTCAGTTTTGGTCTCCTTACTTGAGAAAGGACGTACTGGCACTGGAGGGTGTACAGAGGAGATTCACTCGGTTAATCCCAGAGCTGAAGGGGTTGGATTACGAGGAGAGGTTGAGTAGACTGGGACTGTACTCGTTGGAATTTAGAAGGATGAGGGGGGATCTTATAGAAACATATAAGATTATGAAGGGAATAGATAGGATAGATGCGGGCAGGTTGTTTCCACTGGCGGGTGAAAGCAGAACTAGGGGGCATAGCCTAAAAATAAGGGGAAGTGGACTTAGGACTGAGTTTAGGAGGAACTTCTTCACCCAAAGGGTTGTGAATCTATGGAATTCCTTGCCCAGTGAAGCAGTAGAGGCTCCTTCATTAAATGTTTTTAAGATAAAGATAGATAGTTTTTTGAAGAAGAAAGGGATTAAGGGTTATGGTGTTCGGGCCGGAAAGTGGAGCCGAGTCCACAAAAGATCAGCCATGATCTCATTGAATGGTGGAGCAGGCTCGAGGGGCCAGATGGCCTACTCCTGCTCCTAGTTCTCATGTTCTTAATGTTATAATTTGGTAATAGCACATCCAAAAGCAGTACATCAATACAGTTCTTGTACTTGATCCATATGACACTTCCGGGACAAACCATCCACCAAATCAAAGAGATCTAATCTTCTGTTTAGTAACGGCAAAACTTTTTCTTGGAAATCAAGACATAATACTTCTTCTCCGACATATTGCTGTCGAATCAGTGATACGGCATTACAAAGCTTTCTTCATAAAGGATGTAACTTTCTTCTGGTGAGCACCACAGACGGCACAGTATATAAACTGAGGAGATATTTTATCCTTCGCAATGGACATGGCACATTATGCAAGGACGGGGTGAGATGCCCCCAGTTCGGATAGTAATGTGGAATGTGCGGGGATTGAGAGGGTCGGTAAAGCGGGCGAGAGTTTTCACTCACGTGAAGGGCTTGAGGGTTGATGTGAAAGACCAGGTAAGGCTTTGCAAGGGCTAGGCTAGTCAAATGTTTCACTCGGGCTTTGTTAGTAAGGCCTGGGGTGTAGCTGATTAACAAGAGAGTGCACTTTCGGGTGGAGAAGATGGTCGGTGGCAGATCAAGGAGGCAGATCCATAGAATTATAGAATTTACAGTGCAGAAGGAGGCCCTTTGGCCCATCGAGTCTGCACCGGCTCTTGGAAAGAGCACCCTTCCCAAGTCCACACCTCCACCCTATCCCCATTACCCAGTAACCCCACCCAACACTAAGGGCAATTTTGGACACTAAGGACAATTTAGCATGGCCAATCCACCTAACCCGCAATCTTTGGACTGTGGGAGGAAACCGGAGCACCTGGAGGAAACCCATGCACACACGGGGAGAACATGCAGACTCCGCACAGACAGTGACCCAAGCCGAGAATCGAACCTGGGACCCTGGATCTGTGAAGCAATTGTGCTAACCACAATGCTACCGTGCTGCCATGATAGTTACAGGTACATTGGAGGGAAGATCGGTGGTATTGGTTAGCATGTGTGGCCCTAATTAGGATTATGTAGGGTTCATGAAGAAGATGTTAGCGGCCATCCCCAATATGGACACACACCAGTTGATTCTGGACGGAGGGGACTTGAATACGGTCTTGAACCCGAGGTGGATCGTTCTAAGCCAAGGTCTTTGGCCCCTTGAGGAGATGCGAACGTGTTGTTGGCGTTTATGATGGAGATGGGAGGACTAGACCCGTGGAGGTTTCTAAATCCGAGGGGAAGAGAATATTCTTTCTTCTCTCTGGTGCATAACGTATATTCTTGGATTTAGTTTTTTCATTATGGGGAGGTCCTTGTTGGTAGGGGTAAGGAGGATGGCGTACTCGGTGATCGTCATTTCTGATCATGCCCCCAGTGAATGTAGTATTGGAGAGAGGGCTGATCTAGCAGCCGGCATGGAGTTTGGATGTGGGGTTGCTAGCGGACTTGTGGTTCTGCGTGAAGATGTCGAGGGTGATTAATGAGTATGTGAAGTTTACTAAAATGGGGAAGTCTCCCTGTCAGTGATGTGAGAGACTTTGAAAGTGGTTAAGAGAGGTGAGATAATCTCACATAAAGTGCAGGTTGAGAAGGAGGCAAGGGATGAGCACCAGAGACTGATCAATAAAATTTTGGAGGTTTATTGCAAGTATTTGGAAGATACCAGCCCAGAGCTTCTGACCAGTAGGACGGTATTGGAGACACAGTTCGATCTGTTGTCCACGGGTAAAGCGGTGCGCCAATTGAGGTGGGCAAAAGGAGCAATTTACAAATATGGGGAGAAGGCCAGGCGCTTGTTGGCTGGCCAGCTTAGGGGGTTTAGTGTCTGCTTGGGAGAAGGTGAATAAGGCATTTGAGGAATTTTATCAAAAGCTATACTGGTCGGAACCGCTGGGGGATGAGTCCGAGATGGTGAAGTGTTTGGATGGATTGGACTGCCCTACGGTGGAGGATAGGGAGGGGTTGGAGGAGCCATTGGGGATTGAAGAGATTTGGATGGCCATAAGGAAAATGTAGACAGGCAAGGCATCGGGGCCAGATGGGTTTCCAGTGGAACTTTTAAGAAGTTTGCAGACCGGCTAGTACCGCTATTGCTGGAGATGTTTGAGGATGTGGTGGCAAGTGGGGGAGCTCTCCCGGAGACCATGAGGCAGGCATACATTTCACTTCTATTGAAGAAAGATAAGGACCTGGTAGAATGCGCGTCGAATCAGACGATATCTCTGCTAAATGTGGATGTCAAGATTCTTGAGCTCAGGTTGGAGGAGTGTCTTCCGCAGGTGGTTGGGGAGGACCAGACAGGGTTTGTAATGGGTAGGCGGTCGTCCTCGACTGTGCAGTGTTTGTTGAACATGGTGCTTCCCCCGTCGGGAAGGAGGAACCAGGAGGTTATTGTGGCGCTGGATGCGGAGAAGGGCCTTTGATAGGATGGGGTGTAGTTACTTGTTTGCGGTGTTGGAACAATTTGGGATAGGGTCCAAGTTTTGTGTCGTGGATTAAGTTGTTTTATAGGGAGCCCAAGGTGAGTGTCTGTACAAACGATCTGCATTCAGGATACTTCCAGTTGAATAGGAGAACGAGGCAGGGGTGTCCTATGTTCCCCCTCCTGTTTGCGCGAATGATAGAGCCTTTGGCCATCGCACTGACACAGTTGGATAAGTGGAGGGGGCTAATGAGGGGGAGGGGGAGCATAGGGTTTCTCCATATGCCGATGACCGTTCATATTTCTCAGACCCGGCCCTCACGGTGGGGGATATAATGGGGCTGTTCACTCAATTTGGGGCATTCTCGGGATATAAACTGAACTTGGAGAAGAGAGAGTGCTTTTCCGTTTCTCCTCCTAGAAAAGGTGCGGATTTTGGGGTTGCTATTTTGTATGGCGACCTCCCATTTTAGGTATCTGTGAGTGCAGGTGGCCGGAGATTGGGTCCGGCTCCGTAAGTTGAACTTCCATGAGCCTGGTGGGTATGATCATGGCGGACGAGGGATAGCCTCCCTCTATCATTGGCAGGCTGGATTCAATCGGTAATGATTAATATTTTATCATGGTTTCTACTTTTATCCAATGCCTGACAGTGTTTTTGCCGAAAGCATTTTTCTGGGAGTGGAGTGGTTGATACATTGTTTATTTGGGCGGGCAAGATACCCTAAATTCAGAAAATGGTGCTTCAGAGCGGTCGGCAGTTGGGTGGGGCCGATCTGTGCAAATCACCTGTTTGAACCGGCTAGATTAGATGTTAGGTTCCGGGACTGGAAGGACGAGGATGGGAGGAATGAGGGATTTGTTTTTGGAGGGGCGATTTGCGAATTTGGAGTTGACTGAGAAGTTTGGGATCTCATGGTCCTATACTTTTCGGCATATGCAGGTGCGGGATTTTGTGAGGAAGATCTTTCCGATGTTCCCGGTGATAACGCCTCCTCGCTCATAGAACCATAGTATTCCCACAGTGCAGAGGTAGGCCATTCGGCCCATGGAGTCTGCACCGACCCTCTGAAAGAATACCCCACCTAGGCCCAATCCTCTGCCCTATCCCCTTCACTCCACCTAACCGGCACACTTTGGATACTAAGGAACAATTTAGCATGGCCAATCCACCTATCCTGCACATGTTTCGACTGTGGGAGGAAACCGGAGCACCCGGAGGAAACCCACGCAGACATTGGGAGAAAGTCCCTGCCGTCCACCTATATCCGTAATACCCTCCTTCACTTCAGCAGTGTCCTGGTCCTAATCTTCTCCTTTTCACCATGGATGTCCAATATCTTTGCACTTCCAACCCTCATCAAGATAGTTCTCAATTCTTCTTTCAATGCAGATCCAATCAGTCCCTATCCCCCACCCTCCTACACTTGGCTGAACTTGTTCTCATATTTTACTATTTCTCCTTTAACTACACTCATTTCGTTCAAATAAGCGTATTGCTAAGAGAAAGTGAAGGTATGGGTCCGAGCTATGCCTGTCTTTCTGTGGGATATTTGTAACATACAAAGCACATTACAGCACAGGAACACGCCCGTCAGCCCACCAAGTCTGCGCTGATCCAGATTCCTTATTTAGACCTACTACTTATTACCCAAATGATCTGTATCCCTCCATTCCCCACCCGTTCATGTGTCTATCAACATTGCTATCGTGCCTCCACCACCTCCACTGGCAACGCGTTCCAGACACCCACCACCCTCTGCGTGAAAAACGTTCCCCACACATCTCCACTAACCTTTACCCCTCTCACCTTGAACCTGTGCCCCCTCGTAATTGAGTCTTCCACCCTGGGAAAAAGCTTCTGACTATTCACCCTGTCTATACCTCTCGTAATTTTGTAGGCATCGGGTCTCCCCTCGGCCTCCGTCTTTCCAACAAAAACAATCCAAGTTTATTCAGTCTCTCCTCATAGCTAACACCCTCCAGACCAGGCAACATCCTGGCAAACCTTCTTTGCGCTCTCTCCAAAGCACCACTGCCTTCTGGTACTGTGGCGACCAGAACTGCACGCAATATTCCAAATGTGGCCTAACTAAGGTTTTATGCAACTGCAACATGACTTTCAACTCTTGTACTCAATGCCCTGTCCGATGAAGGCAAGCATACTGTATTCTCTCTTGACCACCTTATCCACCTGCATTACCACTTTCATGTATCTATGGACCTGAAGGCCCAGATCCCGCTGTTTGTGGATAGAGCTGTGAAGAAGGCCTATGGTGTGCTAGCGTTCATTAACAGAGGGATTGAATTTAAGAGCCGTGAGGTGATGATGCAGCTGTACAAAACTTTGGTAAGGCCACATTTGGAGTACTGTGTACAGTTCTGGTCGCCTCATTTTAGGAAGGATGTGGAAGCTTTGGAAAAGCTGGAAAGGAGATTTACCAGGATGTTGCCTGGAATGGAGAGTAGGTCTTACGAGAAAAGGTTGAGGGTGCTAGGCCTTTTCTCATTAGAACAGAGAAGGATGAGGGGCGACTTGATAGAGGTTTATAAGATGATCAGGGGAATAGATAGAGTAGACAGTCATAGACTTTTTCCCCGGGTGGAATAAACCATTACAAGGGGACATAAATTTAAGGAGAATGGTGGAAGATATAGGGGGGATGTCAGAGGTAGGTTCTTTACCCAGAGAGTAGTGGGGGCATGGAATGCACTGCCTGTGGAAGTAGTTGAGTTGGAAACATTAGGGACCTTCAAGCAGCTATTGAATAGGTACATGGATCACGGTAAAATGATATAGTGTAGATTTATTTGTTCTTAAGGGCAGCACGGTAGCATTGTGGATAGCACAATTGCTTCACAGCTCCAGGGTCCCAGGTTCGAATCCGTCTTGGGTCACTGTCTGTGCGGAGTCTGCACATCCTCCCCGTGTCTGCGTGGGTTTCCTCCGGGTGCTCCGGTTTCCTCCCACAGTCCAAAGATGTGCAGGTTAGGTGGATTGGCCATGATAAATTGTCCTTAGTGTCCAAAATTGCCCTTAGTGTTGGGTGGAGGTGTTGACTTTGGGTCGGGTGCTCTTTCCAAGAGCCGGTGCAGACTCAATGGGCCGAATGGCCTCCTTCTGCACTGTAAATTCAATGATAATCTATGATTAACCTAGGACAAAGGTTCGGCACAACATCGTGTGCCGAAGGGCCTGTTCTGTGCTGTATTTTTGTATGTTCTATGTTCTATGTCATTGCTTCTAAGGGTTCTACCATTTACTGTATAATTCGCACCTGAATTTGATCTTCCAAAATGCATCACCTCGCATTTATCCGGATTGAACTCCATCTGCCATTTTTCTACTCAATTCTCCAATCTAGCTATATTTTGCTTTATTCTTTGGCAGTCCCCTTCACTATCTGCAACTCCACCTACCTAGCAATTCCAGACGGCCTGCCTCATTGGCATCAGTCCTCGGATACATCACAGGAGGAAGGAGGGCAATGGAATGAAAGCCATGGAAGGACTGTGAGCAAGGAGGGGCGCTCCTGCTTCCCCTCATTCCCACAGAATTGCTTACCATTTCATTTTTTTTTTCCAATTAAGGAGAAATGTGGCATGGCCCCCTCACCCGCTCTGGGAGATTCCCGGAATCTGGCACATCGTAATAAAAGATTCTTTTGTTTTTCTTCCTCCGTAGATGTTTCAGGCAGTGTTCTATTGCCCCCCCCCTCCACCAACACCCGACTCCCTCCCACCCCACCACTCTAGTTTTCCCTCTCTCCCCACCACCACCCCTTCCTTTCCGTTCTGTTGGTACAGAGGTGAGGGTATCTGGGGCGAAATTCTCCGGTATCAGCGCGATGTCCGCCGACTGGCGTCCAAAACGGTGCAAATCAGTCGGGTATCGCGCCGCCCCAAAGGTGCGGAATGCTCCGCATCTTTGGGGGGGCGAGCCCCAACCTTAAGGGGCTAGGCCCGCGCCGGACGAATTTCCGCCCCGCCAGCTGGCGGAAAAGGCCTTTGGTGCCCCGCCAGCTGGCGCGGAAATGGCATCTCCGGGCGGCGCATGCGCGGGAGCGTTAGTGGCCGCTGACGGCATTCCCGCGCATGCGCAGTGGAGGGAGTCTCTTCCGCCTCCGCCATGGTGGAAACCGTGGCGGAGGCGGAAGGGAAAGAGTGCCCCCACGGCACAGGCCCGCCCGTGGATCGGTGGGCCCTGATCGCGGGCCAGGCCACCGTGGCGGCACCCCCCGGGGCCAGATCGCCCCGCGCCCCCCCCCCCCCCCCCCAGGACCCCGGAGTCCGCCCGCACTGCCTTGTCCCGCCGGTAAGGTAGGTGGTTTAATCTACGCCGGCGAGACAGGCATTTTTAGCGGCGGGACTTCGGCCCATCCGGGCCAGAGAATCGCGGGGGTCCCTGCCAACCGGCGCAGCACGATTCCCGCCCCGCCGAATATCCGGTGCCGGAGAATTCACACCCGGCGGGGGCGGGATTCACGCCAGCACCCGGCGATTCTCCGAGCCGGCGGGGGGTCGGAGAATCTCGCCCTTGGTCTCTCCAGCGCACGGTTTAGTGCGTGTACCGTTTGTGTTTTTAGTACAACTGTGTTATGAGCTGTTTTAATAATCAGAGTATCCTACCCGCCTCCCCGTACATTGGTACTGAGGGGAGGGTATCCTGTTTCTCCAACACAAAATTGGTGTTTGTACCATTTGGCCTTGTATATATTTTTTTGCTGTTTTAATAAAAAGATATGGCCAATTCACCTACCCTGCACATATTTAGGTTGTGGGGGTGAGACCCATACATGCAGAGGGAGAATGTGCAAACTTCACACAGACAAGGATCTGGGTTCAAACCCGGGTCCCTGGTGCCGTGAGGCAGCAGTGCTAACCACTGTGCCACCATGCCACCCTCGCTTACCATTTCAGCAACAATCACATCTATGTTCCAAAAACACAGCCTGATGTCTGCTTCATTCAAGACAGCACAGTCTCTGATAAGGATCCTTATATTGGTCTAATATCCCTCATTAGTATGTACAAGGATGTTTCCAGTTTTTGGCAGCCATTCCAGATGATTGAAAGATGGCTGAACTTAATTTCCGGCTGGACACTTTTCAGGAGACATGGGGCACAGAATGGTGCACCTTTAAATTTGAACCTGTATTGTGGCAATAAAAGAGTCTGAAGAGAAATAAGACAAGTTAAGATGCAGAAGAAAGATAGACTGAAGCACAAGAGGAGAGACAGAGAGAAAACAGCACTGAGACATCAAAAACAAGAATGGCTATTTTCTCTCAATTCCCATCAACTTATAATTACTTGTAGTTTACTGCACTTGATTTAATTACCATCCATCTGAATGTATGAGGACATCTGATCCTTTTGTCCAAATGAGTAGTCCTGATTATAGTATGACCCCAAGAAAAAAATTAAGTGAAGTCAGATCTACACTGGAGGTTTAATGAAAATAAACTTGCATTTTCCAATTCCTTAAAACTTTCATAATTAAACATGTTATCTTCAATATATCACAAGAATTGAATAAACAAACCAATTAAAACATTAGGGTTGAAAAAGAAAATGTAATCATCCAAAACATTGTATATTTCTCTACTAAATGAACAGAATTTTTTGTTGTGTATGAATTACTTTGGATTAAATTTATGAAAATTTCCCAGTCCCAATCACTGATTTGTTAGAAGCAATTATCAACCTGGCTTTATTATGATTTCCTAATGTTGATGATTATTAAATCTATAGGCAAGGAGCAAATAAATATTCAAAGTCATCTTATTAGCCCTTTTTTGGAATTCAAATACTGTTAAGTTCATTATTTAAGTTTGAGAAGTATAAATTTGTGTGCACTTGTAGTTATACCAATGACAGCAGTTTGCTCTGGTCATCTTCGAGTTTCCTGAGACAAACGGTTTGGCCTGGTGTTGACGAACAAACTAAATGTTTGCTTTCTCCAATCTTATGAGTCATCCCACTTATTGCTGTTGCTTAGTCATCTCGCTTATCTATCAAAAGTGTTCGTGGCAGGCAGTACCTCACAAAAATCATTGGTCGTTTCATGCGCAGTGGGATATCGATGACAGAAGTATATTGCATTGTGTAACCGCCACAGTTTTGCTGCCTACTACTGAAATGGGATTTTCAGTGAACAAAAAAGAAGAATACAAAGCTTTCCATTAATTTTGAGCAGCGGCTTCCAGATCACAATTTCATTGTTCATGCAGAGGTCCCCTTCAGTAAATCTCAATGGAAGACATAAGCATGGTGAAGGCTTCTCTGTGAACCTTCTCTGTGCTGCAGGAGCAGAACACAACATGTTTTTTTCAGTGCTCTTATTTAGTGCTCATATACATTGCTAAACAGTACATGAAACCAATTAACAGAGCAGGAAACCTAAATGGAATGGAAACACAAGAATACATTTTGTCTTGTTAAATGTGAGAGCTAAAGAAGAACCTTACAATGCTTGTGTATTCACGCGGAACTCCACAATTTAACAATAGCACATTTCTCGCAACTTTAGCCCATATCAAAAAACCTCACTACATTACTGTGTCATATATTGCAGATGCTTAATTCATGCTAAGGTCCTTTTACATTATAATTGTATATGGAAGAGGGGAGCACCTTGGAAATTTACGGGAGGATAATGGCGGAGGATACTGCATCCCTTGTGGGGACTAAGGCCAAGTGGGAGGAGGAGTTGAGTGGAATTAGATATGGGGTGTGTGGTGTGAGGCCTTGCGTAGGGTGAACGCATCTTCATCGTGTTGTGAGGTTGGGGCTGATACAGTTGAAGGTGGTGCATCGGGCGCACTTAACTATGACTAGGATGAGTCGGTTGTTTGAGGGGGTGGAAGATAAGTATGAGCATTGTGGGAGGGGCCTAGCGAATAATGTGCATATGTTCTGGCCATGTCCTGAGCTGGAGATTTTGGGTTTCCTTCTCCAGCACCATGTCGGCCATTCTACAGATGGAATTGAAGCCCGGTCCCCTGGTGGCCATATTTGGCATGTCAGACCTGCTGGAGCTGCAGACGGGTGCGGGGGCGGATGTCTTAGCCTTCGCCTCGCTGATTGCTCGCAAGCGGGTGCTGTTGGAGTGGAGGTCAGCTTCTTCACCCAATGCCTCGGTATGGCTGGGAAATCTTATGGAGTTTTTGCATCGTGAGAAAATTAGTACACATTCAGGGGCCCAAATTGAGGGGTTTTATAAAAGATGGTGGCCTTTCATTCTGTTCTTTAAAGAGCTAGTCAATGACAGCTGTTGGGGGGGGGGGGGGGGTTGTTTTATTTTATTGTACTGTATTCATTAAAAGATATTCAATAATAATATTTAAAAAAATAATTTTACACTGAAAGTAATTTGTAATTAGCAACAAATCATTGTTCCCATTTTGACAGTGTAGAATGTCTGACTTATGGGCAGCACGGTAGCACAGTGGTTAGCACAGCTGCTTCATAGCTCCAGGGTCCCAGGTTCAATTCCGGCTTGGGTCACTGTCTATGCGGAGTCTGCACGTTCTCCCCGTATCTGTGTGGGTTTCCTTCGGGTGCTCCGGTTTCCTCCCACAGTCCAAAGATGCACAGGTTAGGTGGATTGGCCATGATAAATTGCCCTTAGTGTCCAAAAAGGTTGGGTGGGGTTACTGGGTTACTGGGATAGGGTGGAGGGCTTAATTGGGGTGCTCTTTCTAAGGGCCGGTGCAGACATGATGGGCCGAATGGCCTTCTTCTGCACTGTAAATTCTAATTCTATGATTTAAATAATATCAAAATGATCATTTAAAGTTATGCTGAGTGTCTAATTTATTGTGATGAGTAAAGAGGGGTGGAGGCTCTAGTGGACCATAAACACCAAGATGGACTGTTTGGGTCAAATGGCCCATTCCTGTACCATATATTCCAGGTAGGTATTTAGATCTGTGATAATGTGTAAACAACAATTGAACAGGATTGGAGCACAAGTAAAATATAGGACATTTTCATTAATTTTGTGTTTTACTTCATTTGGTAAAGTTCCTTTAAGGGACCTTTTTCCTGAAACTGCACAATGGTTTTCTTCCCAAGGGCGGAATATTCCTCCCTCTCCGGGGTGTGTTCTACAGCTGCGGAGGGCAGCTTTCCAGCAGTGGGATCTTCTGCTATCAACTGGGTATTCCATTGAATGCTCCCATGGCAGGTGCTGTCAGTGGCACCATAAGATCCCAACAGCGCGAATGGGCAGAAAATCCCATCCTATGGATGTGATTTAACCAAAAGTGTGGTCGCAAGCAGAAATTGCCGCGAGCTTCTCGACACACAGACCGCCGAGTCCGTCACCGCTACAAACCATTAATTGGTCCACTTATCGAGGCCCCATGGGCTTGACGCCGCATATGATAGTCCCGCCGACTGATTCACCGGGACCACACTCACCAGCCTCATAGTAACAAGGGATAGCAGCACTTAAACCGATCCTGTACAGCCAACCACACTCAGCTCGCAGCTATGCCACCGAGGAGACGAGCCCCATGATTCAGGGATGCCGACCTGGGCAGATTGTTGGACGTGGTAGAGACCAGATGGGATGCCCTGTTCCCCCGAGGGTCTCAGAGGGTCAGCCACAGGGCAGTGCCACCTGGGAGACAGTGGCAGCAGCCGTCAGCTCGGGGATCGTCACCAGGAGGGCCGGCACCCGTGCCATAAGAAGATCATCAACCTCAATGGGGCAACATGGGTGGGTTGGCTCCGGATCCCTGACCCCCCCCTCCCCCCAGAATGTGGCTGGCACCGCCCCCGCCTAACACCGTTCCATGCCTCAGCCCACCCATGTCCAGCAGTGCAGCCCACACCGCCCATCCTCATACCACCCAACCCCACATACCCCCCTGACTCCCCCATACCCCCGTCTCCCCATACTCCCCACCACCCCAGTCACAACCACAATGAACGACGCCTGCAGCTCACAATGCCCACTCTGTATACCTGCAGGAGAGGTTGACCCTCACAGAGGGTAGAGGGCCCAGACGGGCGCCGGGGTGCTGGGCATCAAAATCCTCACCCCCTACGGGGGAACGGGCCCTAGAGATTGCGGCATGGCTGTGGACAGATCTGTCAATGATGTAGAGGTTGGAGGTCGGCGCACAGATGAAGATCCACCGGCCCCCACCCAGATGACCCGTCACATGTGAGTTGTTAATACCACAGAAAATGATTCATCCCTCCCACTGCCCACATGTCCATTCACGGTGCTGGGCCATCTGGGATGGTTCTCTCTCCCCCCCCCCACCCGTCCCCACCACCACCCCACCTTCCATCAGAACACCTCAGAAGGGAGCTGTGAGGACACCACAAATGTATTCGTGGCACAGCTGTCATCCCCACCCTCAGTGCAGAGTCACACACACCTCGGTGGGTGAAAGTAGTGGACAGGCTCCTGGAGCACATTCTGCTGAGCACCACACATTTGTGGAGGTAGGGATGCCCAGGCGAACCAGCAGTCAGAGGTCTGCTGGATCCCTGGACCTAGCTGTGTCCCACTTAAATGTTGAGCCACTGGATCAGGTTTAGGGTGCGGCGGAGAGGTTCAGCAAGGGATATCAGCCACCCTCTAGCAGGCCCATAGCCAATTAACGGGGTACCAGAGGCTATGGTGCAGGAGATGGCACCGGCAGTGCGTGGCACCGAGGCCAACACAGCTAGGGTGGGGACCGCGGGGGACGTCGGCAGCATGATGGAAGGAAGGCCATTGATGTTGAAGATGGCTGGGCCTAAGACACTACCCTGAGGAATTCCTGCAGTGATATCCTGGGACTGAGATCATTCATCTCTATCAATTAGAATCACCTGGTTTTGTGCTAGTGTATGACTAAATTCCCATTGACTGCAGTTTTTCTGGGGTCCTTGACGTCATCCTTGGTCAAATGCTGCCTTGCTGTCAAGGGTAGTCACTCTCGCCTCAGCTCTGGAGTTCGGCTTTAAATCCATGTTTTAATCAAGGCCGTAATGAGGTCAGGTGCTGAGTGAACCTGGTGGACGTTAAACTGAGTGTTAGTGAACAGGTTATTGCTAAACAATTGCTAAACTTGATTGCACTGTTGATGACCTCTTCCATCATTTTACTGATGATTGAGAGTAGACTATGGGGCAGTAATTGCTTGGATTGTATTGGTCCTGTTTCTTGTCTACAGGGCATATCTGGGCAATTTTCCACATTGCCAGGTAGATGCCAGTGTTGCAGCTATATTGGAACAGCTTGGTGAGGGTCAAGCCAAGTTCTGGAGCAGAAATCTTCAGTTCTATTGCCAGAATATTGTCCGAGCCCATAGCCTCTGCTGTATCCAGTGCCTTTAGCTGTTTCTTGATATCACGTGGAGTGAACCAAATTAGCTGAAGACTGGCATGTTGGGACTTCCTGAGGAGGCCAAGATGGATCATCCACTTGACACTTCTTTTTTTTTGAGAATTTACAGTGAAGAAGGAGGGCATTCGGCCCATCGCGTCTGCACTGGCCTTGGAAAGAGCACCCCACTTAAGCCCACGCCTCCACCCTAACACTGTTGTCCCATCTAACCTTTTGGACACTAAGCGGCAATTTAGCATGGCCAATCCACCTAACCTTCACATCTTTGGACTGCAGGAGGAAACTGGAGCACCCGGAGGAAACCCACGCAGCCATGGGGAGAAAGTGCAAACTCCACACAGTCACCTGAGGCCAGAATCTGTGAGGCAGCAGTGCTAACCACTGTGCCACCGTGCCACCCCTTCTGGCTGAAGATTATTATGACTGCTTCAGCATTTTTCTTTGCACTGATGGGCTGGGGCTCCCCCATCATTGATTTTGGGGATATTTGTGGAGCCTCTTCCTCCAGTGAGTTCCGTAATTGTCCACCACCATTCATTACTGGATGTGGCAGGACTGCAGAGCTTAGATCTGAACCGCTGGTCATGAGATGACTGAGCTCTGTCTATCAGTTGCTGCTTATGCTTTTTGGCATGGAAAAAGCATGCATGTACTGTAGCGTCACCATGTTGACATCTTGGGGATAGATTCTCCAATATGGAGCCCAAGTGTTCGCGCCGTTGTGAACGCTGTCGCGTTTCACGATGGCGCGAACCGGGCCCGGGTACGACCAATTCTGGCCCCCACAGGGGTCCAGCACGGCGCTGGAGCAGTTCACGCCGCTCCAGCGGCCTGGCGCCACGCCAACCTGCGCATGCGTGGAGGACTTCTTTAGCACGCTGGCCCCTACTCAACATGGCGTCGGTGTTCAGGGGCCGGCCATGCCAGAAAGTAGGCCCGGGGGGAGAAGCTACCCGCCAATCGGTGGGCTCTGATCGTGGGCCAGACCCCATTGGAGGCCCCCCCCCGGTGAAGGAGCACCCCCCCCCCCCCCCACAGGCCCCCCCCCCCCCCCCCCCCGACCATTCACGCAGAGTTCCCGCTGGCAGCGACCAGGGGTGAACGGCGCCGGCGGGACTCTGTTGTATCGGCGTGGCTACTCGGCCCATCCGGGGCGGAGAATCGGCGGCCCCGCCGATCCCAGCAGCCCGCGGCCGACGCCGCGCCAAACGCGCCGCCGCAAATTGCGCCGATTCTCCGTACCTCGGAGAATCGCGCGCCGGCGCCGTGGTGCGGTTGCGGCGTATTCTCCGGCCCGGCGCGGGGCTTGGAGGATCGCCACCCTAATTTTTTGGTATGCCTGGTGCTGCCCCTGACATGCTCTCCTGCACTCTTCATTGAACCAGTGTTGATCCCCTGGCTTGGTGGTTACGGCAGAGCGGGGGATATGCTGGGCCATGAGGTTGCAGATTGTGGCTGAGAACAATTTTGCTGCTGCTGATGACCCACCACGCTTCATGGATGCCCAGTCTTGAGTTGCTAAATCTGTTCAAAATCTATCCCATTTAGCACGGTGGTAGTGCCACACGACATGATGGACAGTATCCTCAATGTGAAGACGGGACTTTCTCTCCACAAGGACTGTGCGGTGGTCACTCCTATCAATACTGAAATGGACAGATACATCGTGAGGATAAGGTCAAGTTTGTTTTTCCCTCTTGTTGATTCCCTCACCACCTGCCATAGACTCAGCCTAGCAGCAATGTCCTTTAGGACTCGGCCAGCTCAGCCAGTAGTGGTGCAACATTCCCTGCCCTTGCCACCCTCAATGCTTTCTCCAAGTGGTGTTCAACGTAGAGGAGTATTAACTCATCAGCTGAGGGGGGCGGGGATGGTGTACGGCATGTATGGGCTGGTTTAGCACAGTGGGCTAAACAGGTGGTTTGTAATGCAGAACAATGCCAGCAGCGCGGGTTCCATTCCTGTACCGGCCTCCCCGAACAGGTGCCGGAATGTGGCGACTAGGGGCTTTTCACAGTAACTTCATTGAAACCTACTTGTGACAATAAGCTATTATTATTATATTATTGTAATCAACAGGTGTTTCCTTGCCGATGTGTTACTTAATGCCATGAGATTTGCTGGGTTCTATACAGTGAATGGTAGAACCCTCAAGAGTATTGACAGTCACAGAGATCTAGGTGCACAGGTCCACAGGTCACTGAAAGTGGCAACACAGGTGGAGAAGGTAGTCAAGAAGGCATATACAGCATGCTTGCCTTCATTGGTCGAGACATTGAGTATGAAAATTGGCAAGTCATGTTGCAGCTGTATAGAATCTCAGTTAGGCCACACTTGGAGTGTTCAATTCTGGTCACCACACTACCAGAAGGATGTGGAGGCTTTGGCGAGGGTGCAGAAGAGATTTACCAGGATGTTGCCTGGTATGGAGGGCATTAGCTAAGAGGAGAGGTTGAATAAATTTGGTTTGTTCTCACTGGAATGACAGAGGTTGAGAGGCGACCTGATAGAGGTCTACAAAATTATGAGGGGCATAGACAGAGTAGATAGTCAGAGGCTTTTTCCCAGGGTAGAGGGGTCAATTACCAGGGGGCATAGGTTTAAGGTGCGAGGGGCAAGGTTTAGAGGAGATGTACGAGGCATGTTTTTTACACAGAGGGTAGTGGGTGCCTGCAACTCACTACCGGAGGAGGTGGTGGAAGCAGGGACGATAGCGACATTTAAGGGGCGTCTTGACAAATACATGAATAGGATGAGAATAGAGGGATACGGAACCCAGAAGTGTGGAAGATTTTAGTTTAGACGGGCAGCACGGTCGGCGCAGGCTTGGAGGGCTGAAGGGCCTGTTCCTGTGCTGTACTTTTCTTTGTCCTTTGTTCTGGAGTTGATGTTAAGGACTCCTGGGCAACTGCCTCCCGACTATAAGCCATTGTGCCACCATCTCTGCCAGTGGGGCAGGACATACCTAGGATTGGCGATCGTCGTGTCTGGGAAATTATCTGTAATGTATGATTCTGTGAGTATGACTGCTTGACTAGTTTGGGGATAACTTCGCCAATTTTGGTACAAGCCCAAAAGGAGGACTTTGCAGGGTCGACAGGGCTCAGTTGGCCCTTTTCATTTCCGAATTCAATGCCAAGTGGTCTGTCTTATCTTCATTCATTATAGGCTTTCTAACTGTTTGATATAACTGAGTGGCTTGCTAGGCCATTTCAGATGCATTTAAGAGTCAACCATGTTGCTGTGGATGTGGAGTCACATGTAGGCCAGACCAGGTAAGGACAGCAGATTTCCATCCCTGAAGGCTATTAGTGAAGCAGATGGGTTTTTATGACAATCGTATAATAAATTTCAAATTTTCATTGAATTCAAATCCTATCTGCCATGGCGGGATTTGAACCCAGGTCCCCAGAGCATTACCCTGGATCTCCGGATTACTAATCTAGTGACGCTACCACAATCACTACCACCTTCTAAAAAAAAATCAGGATTAGATTCAATAGTTTCTCCTTTCATGCTGATGCAATTCAGTGGACTCAAGTTAAAGTCTGCTGAAAGGCACGTTTGGCAGGTGTTTCTCGACCACCATAATGGCGAGAACAATTCGCTATTCAATGGCACTTTGCCAGTTTATTTGCCGTTTTGTTTTTGCCACAACGTGGAACTCCCCATTGAGGCCACTCTTTAAGTAATTTCCTAATGGTTCATTTAAATATGTGCTCCTGGATCTCGCCCAGCGGGAGCGGGATCCAGATCGCGACGCGTCGCGAGATTCCATTGAATATCTTGAGATATTTTGAGTGTCACAAATCTCGATCAAGGCCTCTCACGAGATTCAGCAGCCTTGACCCAACACCCAGTCTGGCGAGACACAGCTGCTGAATCATTCCCAGATTTTTTGAAGGTCTGTCAAAAACAAACTGTGCAGAATAACGCAGAATTCTTTAGGTTTCTGTCAGGGGTTCTACACTGTTTCTGCGATTCAGTGGACTCAAGTTAAAAGTCTGTTGAAAGGAGCGTTTAGTGGGGTGCTTCTCGGTCACTGTAGCGGCGAGAAAGACACAGCCACTGAATCACACCCAGTATGTAACTTTTTTAGAAGTTAATTTATTTAAGGTCTATCAAAAAAAGATGTGCAGAATAACGAAGAATTCTTCAGGTTTCTGTCAGTGGTTCTACACTTCTCCAGGGGTGCATTATTGAGATTTACCCAGAGTGCAATCTGAGCCCAAATTACCCTTGTCTACTCTAACATAATTGTAAAAATCTTTAATGTTAACTATTATATCCTCAAAAGTTTATTTCTTTATTCCTTTTATCAAATTCTCACTATCTTTTCTGCTCTCCTGTGCTGTTCTTCATATCTATCCCAAGGATTTGATGAAAAGTTCACTTTTACATTGTTATTCTTGCTGTTAAAGCTTCTGAAAAAGTTGCACCTTACCGAATGAGTTGTAAGTGTATTTTTAACTGCGTACTAACTTCATAATTGCTGCTAAACATGTTGTTCTTGTTAATTCTCACGCGGCACATGCTTACATTGTTTCTGTAGCTAATTTTTACTGGAACAGGTCACTAACCTGTCACCAGAGGCTATTGCTTAAGGGGTGTTACTCCACAAGAAGCATTGCTGACCAGGAAACTCCCTTCCTTACCATCTAACATAGGCATATATTGGATGGATTTACAGATTGACAATCAATTTGTTTGGCTATTTTATGAACACACTCGTACCTTGGCTATCAAGTCCTGGGGCTGGAGTTCGATCCCAGTAATTCTGACTCGGAGGCAGGGACACAACCCATTGCACCACCAGACCTTCAGCAGACATGTTAATTTTAAACATGTGGGATGCCAAATTTCTCCATTCTGACACAAAGACTCCACAGATTTTAAAAATAGTATTTCTTTAATTATAGATTCCAATAACTTCCCCACAACTGAATTCCTGAATTGAGGAAACTTTAGAAGATCATAGCTAAAGCATTGCCATTTCAGTTGTTCGGCACTTATCAGTCTTTAATGGGATTATTCTGTACAATACTCTTCCCTTGCACACAGTAACTTATTGAGATCCAGTCCTTAATTCATTACTAATGTCTATGAAATATAAGGAATATTGTTCTTTCTCTACTGTGAAGACTATCATAAAGCAATTTTTCATCATGTCTACAATTTTCTTTTGATTTATAGTGTTACCTGCATCTCTTTTTTTAAAGAGCCCGATTACCCCGTCTACTGTTTTTGTTCTATTGTAACAACCTTTTTTTGTTAATCTAGATATCCTTCACAAGTTTTATTTTGTACTCCCTTTGTGAAACTCTTACTATCTTTTCTGATCTCCTATGGTGTTCTTTACACCTATTCCAATCCCCTGGATCTGCACGATCCATAATTCCCTGGAATTCCCGCAGCATTATAACGGTCATAAATATGGGGCTGGTTTAGCACAGGGCTAAAGAGCTGGCTTTTAAAGCAGACCATGGCAGGCCAGCAGCACAGTTCAATTCCCGTACCAGCCTCCCCGAACAGGCGCCGGAATGTGGTGACTAGGGGCTTTTCACAGTAACTTCATTTGAAGCCTACTTGTGACAGTAAGTGATTTTCATTTTTATAGATACACCGTTACTATGACACAGTAAATTTCACCCCTTTGTTTCCCTCAGGCTTTCTATGATTCTGTTTTCTGTAGTAATACCCTCCCACTGAACATTCTACCAAATCTTTATTGGCTACCATTAAACCACGAGGTTGTAACTTTTTCCCTTTTGTTTAAAGGGAAATTTCAAAAGATCAAATAAAATGATTAAACATAAGGAGACACACTGAGGAGAGTTGAATAAAAAGAATAATAAAAGAGTCACTCCTTTTGTGAAGGGTAGGTCGTGCCTCACAAACCTTATTGAGTTCTTTGAGAAGGTGACCAAACAGGTGGATGAGGGTAAAGCAGTTGATGTGGTGTATATGGATTTCAGTAAAGCGTTTGATAAGGTTCCCCACGGTAGGCTACTGCAGAAAATACAGAAGCATAGGATTCAGGGAGATTTAGCAGTTTGGATCAGAAATTGATTAGCTGGAAGAAGACAAAGGGTGATGGTTGATGGGAAATGTTCAGACTGGAGTCCAGTTACTAGTGGTGTACCACAAGGATCGGTTTTGGGGCCACAGCTGTCTGTCATTTTTATAAATGACCTGGAGGAGGGCGCAGAAGGATGGGTGAGTAAATTTGCAGATGACACTAAAGTCGGTGGAGTTGTGGACAGTGCGGAAGGATGTTACAAGTTACAGAGGGACATAGATAAACTGCAATGCTGGGCTGAGAGGTGGCAAATGGAGTTTAATGCAGAAAAGTGTGAGTTAATACATTTTGGAAGAAATAACAGGAAGACAGAGTACTGGGCTAATGGTAAGATTCTTGGCAGTGTGGATGAGCAGAGAGATCTCGGTGTCCATGTACATAGATCCCTGAAAGTTGCCACTCAGGTTGCCAGGGTTGTTAAGAAGGCGTACGGTGTGTTAGCTTTTATTGGTAGAGGGATTGAGTTTCGGAGCCATGAGGTCATGTTGCAGCTGTACAAAACTCTGGTGCGGCCGCATTTGGAGTATTGCGTGCAATTCTGGTCGCCGCATTATAGGACGGATGTGGAAGCATTGGAAAGGGTGCAGAGGAGATTTACCAGAATGTTGCCTGGTATGGAGGGAAGATCTTATGAGGAAAGGCTGAGGGACTTGAGGCTGTTTTCGTTAGAGAGAAGAAGGTTAAGAGGTGACTTAATTGAGGCATACAAGATGATCAGAGGATTGGATAGGGTGGACGGTGAGAGCCTTTTTCCTCGGATGGTGATGTCTAGCACGAGGGGACATAGCTTTAAATTGAGGGGAGATAGATATAAGACAGATGTCAGAGGTAGGGGGCGTCATTCTCCGACCCCACGCCGGGTCGGAGAATGGCCGTTTGCCACCGTGAATCCCGCCCCCGCCGAAGTCTCCGGTACCGGAGATTGGGCGGGGGCGGAAATCGGGCCGTGCCGGTTGGCGGGACCCCCCACTCAATTCTCCGGCCCGGATGGGCCGAAGTCCCGCCCAGAAATTGCCTGCCCCGCCGGCGTAAATCAAAGCTGGTATTTACCGGCGGGACCAGGCGGCGTGGGCGGGCTCCGGGGTCCCGGTGGGGCGCGGGGCGATCTGACCCCGGGGGGTGCCCCCACGGTGGCCTGGCCCACGATCGGGGCCCACCGATCCGCGGGCGGGCCTGTGCCATGGGGGCACTCTTTCCCTTCCGCCTCCGCCACGGCCTCCACCATGGCGGAGGCGGAAGAGACTCTCCCCACTGCGCATGCGCGGGAAACTGTCGGCGGCCGCTGACGCTCCCGCGCATGCGCCGCATTTCCGCGCCAGCTGGCGGGGCAACAAACGCCATTTCCGCCAGCTGGCGGGGCAACAAACGCCATTTCTGCCAGCTGGCGGGGCGGAAATCCCTCCGGCGCCGGCCTAGCCCCTCAATGTTGGGGCTCGGCCCCCAAAGATGCGGAGCATTCCGCACCTTTGGGCCGGCACGATGCCCGTCTGATTGGCGCTGGTTTTGGCGCCAGTCGGCGGACATCGCGCCGTTGGGGGAGAATTTCACCCAGGTTCTTTACTCAGAGAGTAGTAAGGGCATGGAATGCCCTGCCTGCAACAGTAGTGGACTCGTCAACACTAAGGGCATTCAAATGGTCATTGGATAGACATATGGACGATAAGGGAATAGTGTAGATGGGCTTTAGAGTGGTTTCACAGGTCGGCGCAACATTGAGGGCCGAAGGGCCTGTACTGCGCTGTAATGTTCTATGTTCTATGTTCTTCTTCCTGAGCCGCTTATTCCTCCAGTGGTATGGATCTACCAAAAAGGATGATTTAATTTAAGCTATGTGCTCAGATCATTGACTTCAAAATATGAGCACAATTCAATCAAATAAACAGTCAAATATCATTAAGTCATAACCTGATATTCAATCAGGGTAGGCACTCCCAACAATGAACACTTTATCCATTCTCATCTTCAAAATTATGCTGCTTGTATGCAGTTGTTTAATTTATTTTTTATCTTCCTTTGGATGGAGAATCTTTGGTGCAACGTCTCCAGATTTTCCCATTTATGAAATGGATCTGGAAAATCAGGGGCGAGATTCTCCGACCCCCCCGCCGGGTCAGAGAATCGCCGGGGGCTGGCGTGAATCCCGCCCCCGCTGGTTGCCGAATTCTCCACCACCGGATATTCGGCGGGGGCGGGAATCACGCCGCACCGGTTGGCGGCCCCCCCCCCCGCGCGATTCTCCGGCCCGGATAGGCCGAAGTCCCGCCGCTAAAATGCCTGTCCCGCCGGTGTAGATTAAACCACCTACCTTACCGGCAGGACAAGGCGGCGCGGGCGGGCTCCAGGGTCCTGGGGGGGGGCGCGGGGCGATCTGGCCCTGGGGGTGCCCCCACGGTGGCCTGTCCCGCGATCGGGGCCCACCGATCCGTGGGCGGGCCTGTGCCGTGGGGGCACTCTTTCCCTTGCGCTCCCTCCACTGCGCATGCGCGGGAATGCCGTCAGCGGCCGCTGACGCTCCCGCGCATGCGCCGCCCGGAGATGTAATTTCCGCGCCAGCTGGCGGGGCACCAAAGGCCTTTTCCGCCAGCTGGCGGGGCGGAAATTCGTCCGGCGCGGGCCTAGCCCCTTAAGGTTGGGGCTCAGCCCCCAAAGATGCGGAGCATTCCGCACCTTTGGGGCGGCGCGATGCCCGACTGATTTGCGCCGTTTTGGGCGACAGTCGGCGGACATCGCGCCGTTTCCGGAGAATTTCGCCCCAGATCTCCTTTCATGACTCCTGTTGGGTTTTGAAATGTGCTGCATAGACTTTTGAGTTCCTAACTATCATTAATCTGTAGCAGTAGCCAATAAAGGAAAGAGGAAATAACATTATTTTTAGCACCTTTCACAACCTCACGATGTTCCAAAGTGTTTTAAATCAACTTAGGTACTTTTTGAAGTGCAATGGCTGTTGTAATTCGTGAAACGCATTAGTCATTTGCACACCGCAAGATCCCAGCAAAAAAACAACCAATTCTTTTTGTGATGTTGATTGAGGAATAGATGTTGACTAGACATGGAAAACTCTTTTGCCTTCCTTCAAAGTGATCTTCCACATAAACCTGAGAGGGCAGAAGTGGCCTTCAAACAGTCTTGTATAAAACAGTCTTGTGTCTCATACAAAAGCGGAACCTCTAGTAGTGCAGCACTTTCTCAGTGCTGGACTGAAGTATTAGCCTGGATTAATGTACTCAAGTCTCTGGAGTGGGACTTGAACTCATAACCATCTGACTCTGAGACAAGTACTGTCACTGAGCCGAGGCTAATGCTTTGTAAAGTGAGTGAGCTTGTTTCACTTAATATATTTGTGTGCCAAGATAATTAAGACTCTTAGAAATTTTCCCTTTGAGTATTCTTGTATCGAAACTACCAGCCCAGATTGAAACTGAGGATGTAATTATTTATACATAGATGGTGCAGCAACAACAGAAGGGTGGTGCATGGTTAAACTCAAAAATTCTGAAATTACTGTCAGAATTTTGCCACTCAGCCTTCAGCCTTGCGAGAACAGTGTCTCATTGCCTGTCTCGCCATTAGGTTGCATTAAATAGCATGTAGTTGCTTATTTACACCGTAGTGAAAGTTAACTCTTGTCAATTCCAGTGATGTGGAGATGCCGGCGTTGGACTGGGGTGAGCACAGTACGAAGTCTTACAACACCAGGTTACAGTCCAACAGGTTTGTTTCGATGTCACTAGCTTTCGGAGCGCTGCTCCTTCCTCAGGTGAATGAAGAGGTCTGTTCCAGAAACACATATATAGACAAATTCAAAGATGCCAAACAATGCTAGGAATGCGAGCATTAGCAGGTGATTAAATCTTTACAGATCCAGAGATGGGGTAACCCTTGGTTAAAGAGGTGTGAATTGTCTCAAGCCAGGACAGTTGGTAGGATTTCGCAGGCCAGATGGTGGGGGATGAATGTAATGTGACATGAATCCCAGGTCCCGGTTGAGGCCGCACTCATGTGTGCGGAACTTGGCTATAAGTTTCTGCTCGGCGATTCTGCGTTGTCGCGGGTCCTGGAGGCCGCCTTGGAGAACGCTTACCCGGAGATCAGAGGCTGAATGCCCTTGACTGCTGAAGTGTTCCCCGACTGGAAGGGAACATTCCTGCCTGGTGATTGTTGCGCGATGTCCGTTCATTCGTTGTCGCAGCGTCTGCATGGTCTCGCCAATGTACCACGCTTCGGGACATCCTTTCCTGCAGCGTATGAGGTAGACAACGTTGGCCGAGTCGCACAAGTATGTACCGCGTACCTGGTGGGTGGTGTTCTCACGTGTAATAGTGGTATCCGTGTCGATGATCTGGCACGTCTTGCAGAGATTACCATGACAGGGTTGTGTGGTGTCGTGGTCACTGTTCTGAAGACTGGGTAGTTTGCTGCAAACAATGGTTCGTTTGAGGTTGCGCGGTTGTTTGAAGGCAAGTAGTGGGGGTGTGGGGATGACCTTGGCAAGATGTTCATCGTCATCAATGACGTGTTGACGGCTGTGAAGAAGATGACGTAGATTCTCCGCTCCGGGGAAGTACTGGACGACGAAGGGTATTCTGTCGGTAGTGTCCCATGTTTGTCTTCTGGGGAGGTCGGTCCGGTTTTTCGCTGTGGCACGTTGGAACTGTCGATCGATGAGTCGAGTGCCATATCCCGTTCGTATGAGGGCAACTTTCAATGTCTGTAGATGTCTGTTCTCTACTCATTCTGCAACTCATCCGCTTCATTCTGGATCACAACGTCTTCACCTTCGACAACAAGTTCTTCATTCAGACACACGGAACAGCCATGGGGACCAAATTCGCACCCCAATACGCCAACATCTTCATGCACAAGTTTGAACAGGACCTACTCACCGCACAGGACCTTCAACCGATGTTATACACCAGATACATCGATGATATTTTTATCCTTTGGACCCACGGCGAAGAATCACTGAAACGACTACACAATGACATTAATAAGTTCCATCCAACCATCAGACTCACCATCGACTACTCTCCAAAATCAGTTGCATTCTTGGACACACTCGTCTCCATCAAGGACGGTCACCTCAGCACTTCGCTTTACCGCAAACCCACGGATAACCTCATGATGCTCCACTTCTCCAGCTTCCACCCTAAACACATTAAAGAAGCCATCCCCTATGGACAAGCGCTCCGTATACACAGGATCTGCTCAGACGAGGAGGAGCGTAACAGACATCTACAGACGTTGAAAGATGCCCTCGTACGAACGGGATATGGCACTCGACTCATCGATCGACAGTTCCAACGTGCCACAGCGAAAAACCGGACCGACCTCCTCAGAAGACAAACATGGGACACTACCGACAGAATACCCTTCGTCGTCCAGTACTTCCCCGGAGCGGAGAATCTACGTCATCTTCTTCACAGCCTTCAACACGTCATTGATGACGATGAACATCTTGCCAAGGTCATCCCCACACCCCCACTACTTGCCTTCAAACAACCGCGCAACCTCAAACGAACCATTGTTTGCAGCAAACTACCCAGTCTTCAGAACAGTGACCACGACACCACACAACCCTGTCATGGTAATCTCTGCAAGACGTGCCAGATCATCGACACGGATACCACTATTACACGTGAGAACACCACCCACCAGGTACGCGGTACATACTTGTGCGACTCGGCCAACGTTGTCTACCTCATACGCTGCAGGAAAGGATGTCCCGAAGCGTGGTACATTGGCGAGACCATGCAGACGCTGCGACAACGAATGAACGGACATCGCGCAACAATCACCAGGCAGGAATGTTCCCTTCCAGTCGGGGAACACTTCAGCAGTCAAGGGCATTCAGCCTCTGATCTCCGGGTAAGCGTTCTCCAAGGCGGCCTCCAGGACCCGCGACAACGCAGAATCGCCGAGCAGAAACTTATAGCCAAGTTCCGCACACATGAGTGCGGCCTCAACCGGGACCTGGGATTCATGTCACATTACATTCATCCCCCACCATCTGGCCTGCGAAATCCTACCAACTGTCCTGGCTTGAGACAATTCACACCTCTCTAACCTGGGGTTACCCCATCTCTGGATCTGTAAAGATTTAATCACCTGCTAATGCTCGCATTCCTAGCATTGTTTGGCATCTTTGAATTTGTCTATATATGTGTTTCTGGAACAGACCTCTTCATTCACCTGAGGAAGGAGCAGCGCTCCGAAAGCTAGTGACATCGAAACAAACCTGTCAATTACAGTGTAAGTGCCCTTTTAACAACATGATAGCTGTTAACTATTGCCAGTCAATCTTTTTGATACTGGTCATTAGCTAATTCAAGTGTTATTCCTTCAGGTTTTAGTAGCTGCCGAGGGATTTTAAAATGTCAGATTTATTTTTTTACTTTTCTGTCTCTTTTTTTTCTGTTTCTATCTTAACCCAATCTTTCTCTCCATCTCTAGCCTTCTGTACCTGGTTTGATATTGAATTCACCCATTTCAATTTACACTTCCTTCTCAGTCCCTCTGCTGTTATTTTCACAACCCTTTGATCTAAATGGTTAAGAACCAATAGCTTTGCTCTCTTCACTCAGATCTCAATCCTGCTTCCCTTATTGTGCCATTATCAGCCGTCCCACGTTCACCAATCTACTACTCAAAACAAAAGTTGAAACCTAAGCTAAAGTTCTGAGATGTCCTTTTGCATCAAGATTTGTCCCATTTGGCTGATTGATTGCTTCCTATGTCACAATACAGGATATCTCTCAAGAGACTACTTTCCAAAAATGTTGTAACAAGACTGAGCTGGATTTAACTGGCAATGCCAGAGAACAATTTGGAAATAACCCACATTCTCTTAGCATGTATCTTTAAATATGGCTTCTGTGGGAATGATACAATATGGATGAATAGTGCTCAAATATTATTTGGGTCTTTTATTGGACCCTTTTTGTATTGTGTGTTTAATATTGGAAAAGAGATTTAACTATAATATGTCAAAAATTACAAAAAATAAGACCACTCATATTTAAATGTAAAAGACACAGTTCAGATTGATCTTTTATTACCAATATTGTCAATGTTTTGTTTGTCTGGACATTTAGGGTCCTTGCCTCTGGATTTTCCTCAAATGTTTAGCCTGTGAATTTGTTTGTCTACATGGATAATCAAAAGCCATTCATTACACTGTTTGGTTTGGACATGTTTCTTCTATCCACATTATCGTATTTCCAATGCTTGAGAGTGATTTTTTTAAAAGTGCTAAATTGATGATTTGGCAAGATCTTTTCCAACATGGCACTTAGGCATGATTGTCGGAATTATGCAGGGAGGTTTAATGCAGCATCCATTCCATATTATACACCTTGGTAAAGGGTTTTGGGGAGTGATGGGGTACAATATTGTTATGGTTTTTCCCTCTATACATTATTTGTTCTTCGCAGTGCTGTCTTTTCCAATATTTGCTGTGTACTTCTGATTTTAAAATAATTCCCTAAATGTGTGGCATTCTATTGTATAAAATTAATACACACAAATATTCTGGGTGTTTTTCTGAGCCTTGGTATTTTCTGCATATGATCATTCTAGGATGTTCTAGGAACTTATTTTATTTGCTCATTGGATGAAAGCATGCTGGCGAGGCCAGCATTTATTAAACATCCCTAATTACGCTGGAGAAGGTGGTGGTGAGTGCCTTCTTGAACCACTGCCTGGTTGATTGACACCCCTTCCCAATACCTTAAAATATTCAGTCTCTTTACCACCCGCACACAGTGGCAGCAGGGCCTACCATCTACAAGATGGACTACAGCAACTCGCCAAGGCTCCTTTACAGCATTTTACCTACAGTGTAACCACAGTATTTATATAAAAGCCAATTACTGCGGATGCTGTAATCTGAAACCAAAGAGAAAAGGCTGGAAAATCTCAGGTCTGGCAACATCTGTAGGGAGAGAAAAGAGCTAATGTTTTGAGTCCTGATGACCCTTTGTCAAAGCTTTAAGTATTTATATGGCTGGTTCATTTACGTTTCTGATCAGTGGTAAGCCTCAGGGTGTGATGCTATTGAATAGCAAGGGGTGATGGTTAGATTCTCTTTTCTTGGAGATGATCATTGATTGCCACTTGTGGAGTGTGAATTTTACTTGCCACCTTACCAGCCCAAATATGAATATTGTCCAGGTCTTGCTGCATGCAGGCAGGGACTACTTCAGTATCTAAAGAGTTGCAAATAGTGCAAACACTGTGTAATCATCACCGAACATCCCCACTTAAGATCTTATGTTGGATGGTTATTGATGAAGCTGCTGAAGATGATTGGACTGAGGACACTACTTTGAAAGGGGCTTTTCACAGTAACTTCATTAAGCCTACTTGTGACAATAAGCGATTATTATTATTATTGAGTAACTCCTACAGTGATATCCTGGAGCTAAGTTGATAGGCCTCCAACAACCACAATACGTGTTCCTTTGCAATAAGAGATTTGATTCTATAGTCCAAATGGTGCATCTAAAAAATGTAAGTTAAATACTTGTTGGCGGACAGTTGTTGAAATCCAACATTAATGGTTTGTGTGTTATGACAGATATTTCCCATTATCAAATCACACCATATAAGTTGCTGTTAGGTTTGACCTTACTGGATTTAAGAAAATATCCACACAAAACGAAAAGCTACTCCTTGCTCTTTGAAGAAGCAAAATAACTGTTCAAAATTGACCAGTTTGCAATGTCAAAATAGAGGTGCTAAATTCCTAATTGTTATTGCTAGGTGTTTCTGATCATCTTGTGGAAATAGAGTATGGTCAGATGTGCAATATAAAATAAAAACAGAAAATGCTGGAAATATGTAGAAGGTCAGGCAGCATCTGTAGAGAGATAGATAAAGAGATAATGGCAGGAGTCAGTGCCATCTCCTGAGGCAAATTTGGTGCCAGGGGCATTGAAATAGATGAGAATGTGGCGGATGGGACCCCGCCAACTTACTGATGTTACGACACCCTGGGCTGGTGCGAGGTTAATTCCAGCCCAACTTGACTTGGAGTCGAAACACAATTGAAATTAACAAATAACTCTTGGAAAATATCCAAAGTCTTTGGACTATGGCTGCCCAATAACTACAGTCACCAGATTTGCAAATTTAAACAATGAATTTTTATTTATAACAATAACTATAAATATGCAGCAAATACAACTGATTAACTATTATCTAATTCCTAACCCCAATCTCTTCTTTAACTTGCCCCACCCCCCCTACATACACATAAGACAGACAAACACAGAGGGGAACGAGGGGTGTAAAATAATGATGAAAGTAAAAGGATAAGAGTATTTGTTCCAGATGGACATCTTCCCGAACACCTTTCTTCAATATAGACCTTTACTGGAGGTTTTTGTTTTCAGTCTGTAATGGTTTTCATTGCAGATTCATCCAGGTTCTGTGCATGTTCAGAAACAGCAGATATGCAGCATTTCTGGAGAGACAGGTCGAGACAGACACCCACAGCTGCTCCACTCAGCATCCAGGGTCTGATTGTCACTTGCTATGTCAAAAAGTCTGAGTTCTGCTGTTCAAAAGCTATATTTCCAATAGCACAGTGTACTATTTTGTAATTTTTCAGTTCTTCACTTCCTCTGCTCGACGTAAAAGTATATGTCCATTAAATATCCATGGATCAAAATGATGACAGCAAAGTAAAAGAAATGGGAAATCAGGGGATCAACAAGAAGGGCCCTTGAATACCTCCCTCCTTAAAAGGAATGAAATGACAGGGCATGGACGTTTCATTATTATGAGATAAGCAAGACATAAATTACAAATATATATCCATTCATCCATTTTTATTATATAAATTCCCTTCCCAGTAACTTGTCAGCCCTTGTCAGCGACAAAGCATCCGCTAACATATTATCACTTCCGGGGTGTGTAGAGTTTTAACATTAAACTGTGGTAATAATAAACTCCAATGGAACAATCTTGCATTCCAGGTCTTAAGCTTTTCTATAAATGCAAGCGGATTATGGCCTGTATAAACAAAGCTTTGCTTATTGTCACGCCGGACATATACTTCAAAGTGCTGACGGGCTAGTAGCAATGCTAAGGCTACCCTTTCAAAGATAGAATGCTTTCTTTGGCACGGACTTAGCTTTTAAAAAAAAATATCCCACTGGCCTCTCTATTCCTGCGTCTTGAAGTAGCACTGCCCCCACCACCAGGTCGCTGGCATCCGTGGCCATTTTGAAATGTCTGGAAAAATATGGGGCGACCAGCACCGGTTCGCCCACTAATGTGGCCCTCAATCTCCCAACTCTACGGTTCTGAGGAACATAGCGATTTTGCTTGTTTCCGTAACATATCCAACATGCACTATATTCCAGTCTCGAACTGAGCCAGTCTCCATGGGTTCAGTTGAGACAGATGTTCCTTTATTGGTTCGAGAGTTTCCTATATCTACATCATGACTAGTTTATGTAGTGCACCCTTGTGTATCCCGACAAATCTGCCTATATTTTTTCATTATCTTTATTAGATATTTTCTCTTTTCTTCTAAATAGGTAAACTTTGCCTCTAATTGCACTCAGGCTACCTGACAAACTCCTGTGAGTCTTTCCAGGAACATGGACTCGTAATCCAACATTGAGCATTTGTCTTGTTGTTTTAGAAACTTCTCTTTCATCAATTTTAATGGACCACGTATTTCATGGACATAAACCAATTCAAATGGGCTAAACCCAGTAAATTCGTTTGGAGAATCTCAATTGGCAAACAGTGAAAAATCCAATCCCTTGTCCCAATCCCTTGGATATTAATGGCGATAGGCCCTCATCATGGTTTTGAGAGACTGATGATATCTCTCCTAGCTCCCTGAGTTTGTGGATGATAAGCAGTTGATTTTAATTGTTTGATACCTAAATTACAAATTATGTCCTGGAACATTTTAGACATGAAGTTAGAACCCTGGTCAGATAGTACTTCTAAGGGTAGGCCATAACGTGTGAAAAACTGCATCAATGTTTCGACCACTGCCTTAACTGTAAATGTTCTCAAAGGTATAGCTTCCAGAAATCAGGTGGTCATATCCATGATTGTACGAATGTACTGATGCTCTGCCTTTGTTTTAGGCAATAATCCTATGCAATCTACGAATACCTGAATTAATGGTTCTTCAAACACTGCTATGGGTTTGAAATCCTGGTCTAATCACATGTTGTGGTTTACCCATGACCTGAAAAGAAAAGGCATAAAAGAAAAGGTGGTGGCGTGGCACTGCTGGTTAAATAGGAAACTAACACAATAGTGAGAAAGGATATTAGCTCTGACAATGTGGAATCTGTATTAGTAGAGTTGAGAAATACCAAGGGACAAAAAACATTAGTGGGTGTCATATGTAGACCCCCAAACTGCACTGGTGGGGTTGGGAATGGCATTAGACAAGAAATTAGAGATGCATGTAATAAGGAAATATCGGCGATCATGGGTGATTTTAATCTTCACATAGATTGGGCAAATCAAATTAGCCACAATGCCGTAGAGGAAGAATTCCTGGAGTGTGTATGGGATGGTTTTCTTGACCAATATGTGGAGGAACCAACTAGAGAGCAGGCCATCTTAGACTGGGTACTGTGTAATGAGAAGGGAATCATTGCCAGTCTGGCTGTACGAGACCCCTTGGGGATGAGCGACCATAATATGATAGAATTTTTTATCAAGATGGAGAGTGAAGTCGTTGATTTGAAGACCAGGGTGGTGAATCTTAATAAAGGGAATTATGAAGATATGAGGCCTGAGTTGGCCTTGATAGATTGGGGAGAGTTACTTAAAGGGATGACAGTGGATAGACAATGGCAAACATTCAAGGAACGCATGAAGGAACTCCAGCAACTGTTCATTCCAGTCTGGCACAAAAGCAAAGGGGGTAAGAGGGAAGAAAATTAGAAATAGTATCCAATACAAGGAAGAAGCATACAGATTGGCCAAGAAAAATAACAGGTCTGAGGATGGGGAGCAGTTTAGAATTCAGCAAAGAAGGACGAAGGGATTGATTAAGAAAGGGAAAGTACAGTACGAAAGGAAGCTTGCAGGGAACATAAAGACTGACACTAAGAGTTTCTACAGATATGTGAAGAGAAAGAGATTGGTAAAGAGAAATGTAGGCCCACTACAGACAGAAACAGGGGAATGCATAATAAGGGACAAAGAAATGGCTGAGCAATTGAATACATACTTTGGTTCTATCTTCACAAATGAGGACACAAATCAGATCCCAGAAATGTTGGAGAATGAAAGGTTTCGTGAGAGGGAAGAACTGAGGGAGATCAACATTAATAGAGAAATGGTGCTGGGAAAACTGATGGGATTGAAGGCAGATAAATCCCCAGGGCCTGACAATCTGCATCCCAGAGTGCTTAAGGAGGTGGCTCTGGAAATAGTGGATGCATTGGTGGTCATCTTTCGGGATTCTACAGACTCTGGAACTGTCCCTGCAGATTGGAGGATAGCTCACGTCACTCCGATATTCAAAAAGGGAGGTAGAGCCAAAGCAGAGAATTATAGACCAGTAAGCCTAACATCGGTAGTGGGGAAAATGCTTGGATCCATTATCAAGGACTTTATAGCGGCACATTTAGTAAGCAGTGGCAGGATCAGTCAGAGTCAGCATGGATTTATGAAGGGAAAATCATGCTTGATAAATCTGTTGGAATTCTTTGAAGAGGTAACCAGTACAGTCGACAAGGGGGAGCCAGTCGATGTGGTATATTTGGACTTTCAGAAGGCGTTTGACAAAGTCCCGCTTAAGAGATTATTGTGCAAAATTAAAGCGTATGGGATTGGGGAAATGTATTGAGGTGGATAGAAAACTGGTTGGCAGAGAGGAAACAAAGAGTAGGGATTAATGGGTCCTTTTCAAATTGGCAGGCAGTGACCAGTGGGGTACCACAGGGATCGGTGCTGGGACCCCAGCTATTCACAATATATATTAATGATTTGATGAGGGGACAAACTGTAACATATCAAAGTTTGCAGATGATACCAAATTAGGTGGGAGGGTGAATTGTGACGAGGATGCAGGGATCCTACAACAAGATCTGGACAGGTTGGGTGAGTGGGCAAACCACTGGCAGATGCAGTATAATTTGGATAAGTGTGAGGTTATTTGTTTTGGAAGCAAAAACAGGAAGGCAGATTACTACCTGAATGGTTGTAAATTGGGAGAGGGGAGTGTGCAGTGGGACCTGGGTGTCTTTGTGCACCATTCGCTGAAGGTAAGCATGCAGGTGCAGCAGGCAGTAAATAAGGCTTATGGTATGTTGGCCTTTATTGCAAGAGGTTTCGAGTATAGAAGCAGGGATGTGTTGCTGCAATTGTACAGTGCCTTGGTGAGGCCACACTTGGAGTATTGTGTGCAGTTTTGGTCTCCTTCTCTGAGGAAGGATGTTCTTGCTCTCGAAGGAGTGCAGCAAAGGTTTACCAGACCGATTCCAGGGATGGTGGGACTGTCATATGAGGAGAAATTCTCGGATTGAGGATTGTTCTCGCTGGAGTTCAGAAGAATGAGGGGGGATCTCATAGAGACTTACACAATTCTAACAGGACTAAACAGGGTAGATGCAGTGAAGATGTTCCCGATAGTGGGCGAGTCCAGAACCAGGGGTCACAGCCTGAGGATTCAGGGTAAACCATTTCAGACAGAGATAAGGAGACATTTCTTCACACAAAGAGTGGTGAGCCTGTGGAATTCATTACCACAGGAAGTAGTTGATGCTAAAGCTTTGAATATATTCAAGAGGTGGCTGGACATAGCGCTTGGGGAAAATGGGATCAATGGCTATGGGTATAAAGCCGGATTAGGCTATTGAGTTGGATGATCAGTCATAATTGTGATGAGTGGCTGAGCAGGCTTGAAGAGCCAAAAGGAAAACCTCCTGCTCCTATCTTCTATGTATCTATGACAGGTATGACAGCTTCTTCAGAATTGCACTACATTCTTATGCAATCCTGGCCAGGGAAAATGCCTGTTGACTGATGCTTGGGTTTTCTGAATTCCCACCTGTCCTGCCATTGGTATCTCATATGCTATCCATGACACTTCCCTATGCTATTTAGGTGGTACCAGTATCTGGTGAAGAACCGTCCATTCCTTATCCGCAGGTCTATAAGGATGTTTCCACTTCATCATCAGTACTCCATTTTTAATGTAATAGCATTCTGGAACCCTCTCCACCTCAACTTATTTGAGAGCTGACTGTGTTAATCTATGGATCTGCTTCCTGAGCCTCAATTAATGAAATCATTCCAAACACTTCCTCGGAATCATCCACATTCTCAAGGATAGTTTCAGCTACTCCACCATCTGATTATAGTGTGAATTTAATCTCTGGTGGTGAACTTTGTTTAGCCGTTGCCCTGGTAACCACACATGATGGAAAAATATCTGTAAATTGTTCCTGTAATTTTTCTCCTTATTTTCCCTCGGATTCTCTGTAATCATGGGTGAAGCTATAATGTTCACTCCTGGTTAAACATTCCCCAATAGTCTACTTCGTCCACAGGTAACTTCTTAACCACTCTTTCAACTACTGGACCTGAGACTAAATCACACTCCAATTGTACTTTATACTACGGAACTGGGTTATAATCTTCACTTATCCCAATCACTAATATCTTGCTCGGATTCTCCGAGTGGTTTAAACGAAGGTTTAAATTTATGGATCAGCTCATAATCGTCAGCTATTATTGCTGCTTGTCTAGCGGTCATCACTGTTTGGTCTTCAACATGGGTTCTTATTACAGAAGGTAGTGAATTCTTAAATTCTTCTTAAGAGAGAGACCTCTCTCAGAACCACATAGACCGTTTCAACTCCCAATGCTACTACCCATCTATCAAAATTGTTCTGTTTAACTTTCAAATTCAGCATCCGTCTGTCCCGGTCGTCTCCTTTAATTCTGAAACTTTTGCCCAAATGCCTCAAAAACTAATTCATACGCATCCAGAATAGCCTTTTTACCTTGTCATATTCCTTAGACACCCCCTCTGACAGGGAAGCCTAAACTTCCTGTGCCGACCCCATCGATGTACTTTGCATGGGTAATATCCACTTTTTTGGTCATTCCATTTAGGTTGCTATTTTCTCAATTGCTCTAAAAAGCATTTCGACTTCCTTTTTTTCAAACTTTGGCAGGATCTGTGTAAGCTTAAACTAGGTTCCATTCTGGGGTTAAACTCCCTTCCACCTCCTGGCAACTCCTTTATAATTTCCAGTGCCTCAAGCTGGAACTCTCTCTCTTTTGCTTTTCCTCCCTCTATACTGCTTTGTCCTTTCTCTCATTTGCTTTGTCCTTTCTCTCTTAATTCAAACCTTCTCATTTTAATTTCCATTTGAAAAACTTGTTCTTTTTGCTGTATCTCTAATTGTTTCATTTGTAATTGTAATTTAGCTAATTGTGCTGATTCTTGTCATGACCCAGGCTGTGTTTCTGGCATTTCTTTCAAATCTAAATGCTGAGCAATAGCTTCAATTAGCTCTACCTTCCTAGCTTTAGCCAGCATTTCTAATTTGAATTCACTTGCTAATTCAATTAGTTTGTCTTTTCAAAGCCCTTTTAAATACACCAAAGGTAAGTTGTCCACCTGAAGAAAAACCTTAGCAGCCTCCAGAGCCATCCTGTTATATTACTACAAACTTGGTGCCTTTATTTAATTTATACTTTAATCCAAACATCGCTGTCAACCGTTTCAAAGATCCAGCCCCCAAATTATGTTAAGACACCCTGGGCGAGTGTGCGGTCAATTCTCGCGTCACTTGACCTGGAGTCGCAACACAATTGAAATTAACAAATTAATTCTTTGAAAATATCCAAAGTTTTTGGCCTATGGTTGCCAATAACTACAGTCACCATGTTTGTAAATTTAAACACAAAATAATTTTTATGAATACAAACTATAATTAACTATGTAGCAAACACAACTGGTTAACTATTATCTAATTCCCAATGCCCCCCTTTAACTCTCCCCACCCTTCATACACACATACAAGACAGACAAACACAGAGGGAAAAGAAGGGTGTAAAATAAGGATGAAAGTAAAAGGATAAGATTTTGTATCAGCTGGATATCTTTGTCAAAGCTTTGACAAAGAGTCATCCAGACCTAAAACGTTAGCGCCCTTTTCTCTCAACAGATGCTGCCAGACCTCATGAGATTGTCCAGTATTTTCTGTTTTTGCTTTAAGCTTGACATACTGACAAGAGTTTTTAAACGGTTTGGATGTGCAGATGAGAACATTTTCACTTTATTATTAGGGATGTGTATTTATGAATTAATGAGTGACTGTCTAAATATTCTAGGGGTACAGATGAGCACATTTGCACGTCATTATGGGAAAACGGTAACTTTCAAATACTGAGTGACTGTTTAATGGGTTTTAAAGTCTGCAGATGTGGAGGGTGGCCAAAGGAGCCCCATCCCATGGAACCCACCCCCCCCCCAGCTTGAGTCCCTCCAGCTCAGGACTAGCCACCTTGACCGCCACTCCCTATGAAGGACCCCCTTGGCACTCTGGCAGCAATAGTTGGGAAGGTACACCACCTCACCACACTATTCACTGCAAGGTGTCAGGTTGGCATTGCCAAGGGGTGAGGCAATGCCAACCTGAAGATGGAAGAATGGGGGACTGAAGGGGCATCTGGGCGGGGGGGGAGGGGGTGGGGGAGGGGAGGTGAGGTGGAGGACTGAGGGGGGCTGAAGGGGTGGTCTGGGGGACGAGGTAGGAGAATGAGGGGGTGCTGAAGGTGGAGTCTGGGAGAGTGAGGGAGAGTTGAATGGGGGGGTGTGGGGGGTTTTGAGTGGTGGTGTGGGGGGTGGGGGGCCTTGCCAGCGATTAGGGAGGAGTGGTGTCCTGCCTGCAAAACAAGATGGGGATTGCAGCAGCTAATGGAGATCGGAGCGCCCATTAAATATGGCGCTCCAATCTCAGAGATGTGGGACCTGTCTGAGAGATTAAGTCCACCAGCCACTCAGTTGCAGCGCATATCCCGACAGTCCATGGAATGGCATGGAAACCCTAATTTGGGGGAAAAGATTTTGCAGATGCCATGGATTGGCATATTGGGGGCACTCCCGAGCCCCAGTGGGGATCAGTCCTGATTCTTTGTGTCAACAGCATATTCCTGGTTGCTGGACTTATACCACAAGCACCAAGACCTTTGCTCCAGCTGTCATGCAAATTATAAATGACCAATTTGATCTTTGAAACTTCTGTTTGACAGTGTGGGGGTAGAATTTATCTTTGACCATAAGTCAAGAGAATTGGGATGGATTGTATAATAAGCGGGTATTCACTACCTTCTGAGTTACATGCTGCTGAAGCTGAATTTCACCTCCATTTTACCAATCTGTAATACCAACATCTGAAGAATTGTGATTGATCATGTGCCGTGGCTTCTCTTTTTGTTGTGATACACGTGGAGTTAAAAGCCAGATCGCACATGGAAAATAATCAGCCAGATTTGGAATGCAATAACCACAGAATTGACTTTTATGTCTAGCCGAATATTTCAGGCAAGGACCAAGCATTCAGTTTAAGGACAGGAAGTAATGGACAGCTCTCCTTGAGTTCAAAGAGCACTTATTTAAATTTACGTTATTTTAGCTCAAAGCTATGCTAATGCCCACTCTTAGCCTCACACAGCTGAACACAGGCTCAGCAGCAGGAAGGCACCCCCCCCCCCACCAACATTGTTTAAAGAAATTATCAACTACTTGTATGTTAATTGCTGGTTGATTTGCATTGTATAATCCTACAAGTGTTTGGTGCTTTCTATAATTGTTTCAGTGCATCTCGGGTGTGAGCTACTTTCAGCAAAGCAGGTTAACTTGAACTGGTGCTGGCAAGTTATGAACATCTATCTTTAGCTCTTGTGTGCAGCCAATGAAGAGCATAATTAGCACTGGCAGCACACAGCAGTCATTCAGTTCAGTTTCATTCCTCAGGTGGGACACTCGAGTTGGGAAATTTCCAGGTTTGTAGCACCCAAATTGGGAGAAGCTCCCCTGAATAGCATGATATTCACTCTGGGGTGCGGGGCAGTGGTGGTAGCGGGATGGAATTGGATCAAGCACTGGAAGCAGATTGGAGTGGGACTACCAAAGTGAATTGTTTAAAAGCCCCACCTCGGTTTTCTGAGAATTTGTCCCAGTTGTTTGCTTCTGTATTTAGATATTCTCTTCTTCAACCATCATACCCCTTACCCACCCATGCTCAATCATTGCCAAATTATACACCAATCCACCCCCAAGGCCCATCATAACCTTCATGCCTTCCCATGCTCCTGTCTTCCCCTAATGGTCCCTCATACCCTCCATGTTAACTTAATGCTAAGCCATGCCAACCCATCCACCACCATTGGCCCTTACGCCCTCCATGCCAACTCATCCAGTCTCCACCATGCGCAGACCTCACAGCCACATTAAGATTAAATAAAACAAAGTTATAAACATCTGTTAAAGCCTTCATTATAATAGAAAAAAACACTTCCATTCATAAAAGTCCATTCAAATCATTATAATCTCCTTAAGTGTTAATCCCTTAGAAAAACAAACAATGTTCTATTTATAACCCCACATCAAAGACAGTTTATCCTTTCATAACTTCTGAGCTGTTACCCAAACTCTGAATTTAAAGCCTAACACTCCCACCCCCTGCTGAGATAATTATAGCTTATGGAAAATAGCCAAACCTCCCATGAAGAGTCCTCAGGGTAATATGAACAAGCAACTCTTGCTACTGCTAGATCAGCAGTGTTTTACCTCTCTCTGGCACAGACAGGTTCTTTTTTTAATTTTTAAAGGGCTGGAGATTTAAAGAACTGCACAGCATCACAATTCTATAGACCCTATCAGCCCTTCAAGAACATTTACATCAACAATTTGTAACAGCCACATTGCAGGTTAAGGCTCTTGCTGCACAAAACAATAGAGTGGGTTTGAACTGATCACTGAGATCGAAAGGGCCTGCTGACTTTGGATTTTCCTCATATGTGAGTCATGCCCACCCCACCTCCTTTCCCCTGCCAGCGAAAATGGAATCTGTTGGAAATGAGGGCAGGACTATGTATCTGAATCCCAACCACCATTTCTGACGGTCAGATTCCACACAAATCTCGGCCCTTGACTCAACAGTAGGACTCTAGATTCCGCTGAGTCAGAAGGCTGTGGATCTAATTTCAAGTGCCACGTTATCAGCGACACTGCCTTTCAATGAGACAAAAGGTAGGAAAATTAGTGCTCAAAAAAATATTAAACAAAGTTTCCATCTGCCATCACAGGCGATTGTAAAGGTCACATGGTAGTATTTGAAGAAGAACAGGGGAGTTCGCCCAGTGTGCCGGCCAATGTTTATCCCCAGTCAACTTCACTAAAACTGATCATTGATAGATTTCTGTTTGTGCAGGTTTGCTTTGCACAAGTAGACTGCCCATTACTCTACACTACAACAGTGACTGCACTTCAAAAGTACTTCATTGGCTGTAAAATGCTTTGGATTATCTTGAGGTCACGAAAGTTGCTATATAAATCCAAGATCTTTCTAGTATGAAGACAGCAGCTCACTAAGTTGGAATTCTTAAATTCTCCACTGTATAATATGATAGCAGGAAGAGGGGTTGTTTAAAAAAGACTATTTTAACCTTATCCAACATTTGTTTGAATATCACTCGTTCCATCCCTTACGTTGTCTCAGCTAAAGCATTGGAGGAACTTGATATTTCTGTGATTGAGCATAATCCACCTGTGTATTCCTTTGATTAAGTCAGGATCAAAGGTGGTAAGATATCAGGTGTACAAGTGAAATGTGCTTCATTCTTTAAAGAAAATGTTGTCCTTTTTCTTGTGCTTAAATCTCAGCCACAGCATTTGAGATTTTCCTTTTTCAGTCAATCTGAAGCCAGTGTTTTAGCCAAAGCACCTTTGAAAACCTTACTATGTTTGCAGGGTTATATAATTGATGTCAATTATCCACCTTCTCTCCCCCTTGGCTGTACTGTACTCCTAACTTATAGGAGGGAATCACAACCAGCCGGGGTGGCTGAGTTTCGATGTGTGTGCCGAACTTAAAGAAGCAAACATTTGCTGGCACCGGGAAGATGACAGGAACCCACCAACCTCTGCATTTAATGCTTGTGTGTCTTTTAGCTCCCGGGAAACCCTGTCAGGCAGGTGGGTCTGCGATTAGCATATGCTAAACGTTAACTGCATCTTTAACCTTTTTCTGGCCAGCACATCGGCTTCCTGAGCTGCCTGAAATACGCCAACTGTGCAGAGCACCTTTGGCTGTATGCCTGACATGGAATGTACATTGCGAATATCAAGAGCATTGCAATTGTATTGAGGTACCTCAGAATGGAACCTGCTGTGTGGAGAAATTGACTTTGCTGTAATACTCAATTTGAAATATTTTGTGCTGTATTTTTTTTACAAATGTTATGAATAAAGTATTTTTTGAAAAAAAAATGTTGAACAAGGTGAGTGGACAAGGGGGATTTATGGGTCTCGGCAACCAGCAGGCTGGGAAACCTTTAAAATACTAAGACCTGACAGCTGCTTCTTTATAAAAGCGAAAGGCTTTTGCTCACAGGATTTGTTTTGGAGACTGCTTTCACTTCTTCAGAGGTGATTTGCAAGTTTTTGGAGGTCATCCCTGCTATCTTGGATTTTTTTGTCTATCTCTCACCTACACTTCTCAGTTGCCAGCCTTCTCAGCACCATGGGAGCAGCTAATGGCGCTCTGCCTTGGACCCCCAGTGAAGGACAAGAGGAGTAGCACCAACACCAGCAGCAGTAGCTGCCTTCTCGACCACTCCACAGGAAACAGGGTAAACTCACAGCTCCAGCTTGAGGTACGGCCAACACAGGGTTTACTGACAGAGGATCAATTTTCTGGAAAGGACTAAACAGGACTCTCAGACTTTCTTGTCAGGGCATTGCTGCCATGAACAGCTTCGTGGAAGAGGCCCTTTTTCCAGGTGGACGCTATGTAGTGCCAATCAGTTGGGTCATTGCAGACGTGAATTTCTTTGCCTTTGTTCTGTGCATGCCTGAAACTGTGGTATGGAAAGCGGGGGTTTGCTTCATGGGCTATTGGTTCCAGTACAAGAGAAGGACGGAGTTGTTACATTTGGATGGGCTCCAATTAAACTGGCCTGAGCTGCAACCATTCCTCGTGACATAACCGGGGACCTTGATCAGGACTTAAACTATTAGAGGTGGGGTTTGGAAGATTCAGAAAAGGAGGTGGGGTTCGGAAGATTCAGAAAAGGAGGTGGGGTTCGGAAGATTCAGGAAAGGAGGTGGGGTTCGGAAGATTCAGAAAAGGAGGTGGGGTTCGGAAGATTCAGGAAAGGAGGTGGGGTTCGGAAGATTCCGGAAAGGAGGTGGGGTTCGGAAGATTCAGGAAAGGAGGTGGGGTTCTGAAGATTCAGGAAAGGAGGTGGGGTTCGGAAGATTCAGGAAAGGAGGTGGGGTTCGGAAGATTCAGGAAAGGAGGTGGGGTTCGGAAGATTCAGGAAAGGAGGTGGGGTTCGGAAGATTCAGGAAAGGAGGTGGGGTTCGGAAGATTCAGGAAAGGAGGTGGGGTTCGGAAGATTCAGAAAAGGAGGTGGGGTTCGGAAGATTCAGGAAAGGAGGTGGGGTTCGGTAGATTCAGGAAAGGAGGTGGGGTTCGGAAGATTCAGGAAAGGAGGTGGGGTTCGGAAGATTCAGTAAAGGAGGTGGGGTTCGGAAGATTCAGGATAGGAGGTGGGGTTTGGAAGATTCAGGAAAGGGTACAAAGCAGCAAGGAACGGTCAAGGATCTGGAGCAGAGCAGTATTTTGGGTAAAAAAATAAGCAGATTTGCCCAAGAAGGGACAGAAAAAGTAACAAAGTTAATGTGACATCAGAGAGAAATGTGGGCGTGATTCTCCCAGCCCCGCGCCGGAGAATCGGCGCATCTGCGCCACGCCGCCCCGACGCCGGTGCGCGATTCTCCAAGGTGCGGAGAATCGGCGCCATTTGCGCCGGCATGTTAGGTATGGCGCCGGGCGCGAGCCGCTGTCCGCAGCCGTCGACTCTCCGGCCCCGATGGGCCGAGCGGCCGCGCGGAAACGGCAGAGTCCCGCCGGCCCCATTCACTCTTGGTCGCTGCCGGTGCAAACTCTGCACGAAGGGCCAGGGTGCAGCCTGTGGGAGGGGAGGGGGCCTCCGATGGGGTCTGGCCCGTGATCGGGGCCCACCAATCGGCGGGCCGGCCTCTCCCCCCCCGGGCCTACTTTGTTGCGCGGCCGGCCCCTGATTCCCCACGCCATGTTGCGTTGGGGCCGGCGCGCTGAAGAAGTCCCCCACGCATGTGCAGGTTGGTGCGCCGCCATTTGGCGCCGGGAAGGGAGGCTGGAACGGCGTGAACCGCTCCAGTGCCGTGCTGGCCCGCTGTGGGGGCCAGAATCGGTTGTCCCCGTTTCGCACCATCGTGAAACGCGACAACGTTCACGACGGCGTGAACACCTAGGGCGAAATTCTCCCCCAACGGCGGGATACCCGCCGACTGGCGCCAAAGCCGGCGCCAATCAGACGGGCATTGCGCCGGCAAAAAGGTGCGGAAGTCTCCGCATCTTTGGCGGCCTAGCCCCAACATTGAGGGGCTAGGCCGACGCCGGAGGGATTTCCACCCCGCCAGCTGGCAGAAATGGCGTTTGTTGCCCCGCCAGCTGGCGCGGAAATGCGGCGCATGCGCGGGAGCGTCAGCGGCCGCTGTCAGTTTCCCAGCGCATGCGCGGGAGCGTCAGCGGCCGCTGTCAGTTTCCCGCGCATGCGCAGTGGGGAGAGTCTCTTCCGCCTCCGCCATGGTGGAGGCCGTGGCGGAGGCGGAAGGGAAAGAGTGCCCCCACGGCACAGGCCCGCCCGCGGATCGGTGGGCCCCGATCGCGGGCCAGGCCACCGTGGGGGCACCCCCCGAGGTCAGATCGCCCCGCGCCCCCCAGGACCCCGGAGCCCGCACACGCCGCCTGGTCCCGACGGTAAATACCAGGTTTGATTTACGCCGGCGGGACAGGCAATTCCTGGGCGGGTCTTCGGCCCATCCGGGCCGGAGAATCCAGCGGGGGGTCCCGCCAACCGGCGCGGCCGGATTCCCGCCCCCGCCCAATCTCCGGGAGCGGAGACTTCAGCGGGGGCGGGGGCGGGATTCACGGCGGCCAACGGCCATTCTCCGACCCGGCGGGGGGTCGGAGAATGACGCCCCAGGTCTCCATTTCGGAGAATCATGCCCGTGATGTCAGGGAAAATTAGATAAAAATTAAAGTTAAAGGCAATATATCTGAATAGATGAAGCATTTGTAACAAATTCGATTAATTAATAGCACCTTTCCATGGGTTGGATCTAATAGACGTTATGCTGCGGATGTTGTTGCGAAGTGACCTGGGTTTTAAACTAAATATTCCAGGATACTTGACTTTTAGGACAGATAGACAAAATGGAAAAGAAGCAGGGTAGCATTGATAACAAAGAATGGGATAAAGATAGTAGAGAATACGGATCTGAGCTCAGAAAAATCAGTAAATTCAATCAGATTGGGAGGAGCTAAGAAACAAAAAGAACAGAAAACATTAATGGGAGTTTACTTTTTATAGTCCCCAATAGTATTTGTAGTGCAGAATACAGAATAAAAGGCGCAGCATGGTGACACAGTGGTTAGCACTGCTGCCTCATGGCGTCGAGGATCCAGGTTCGATCCCGGCCCCAGGTAACTGTCCATGTGGTGTTTGCATATTCTCACATGTCTGAGTGGGTCTCACCCCCACAAGGAGGTGGGGGGGATCCGGCCCCAGGGGGGACCCCCACGGTGGCCTGGCCCGCGATCGGGGCCCACCGATCTGCAGGCGGGCCTGTGCCGTGGGGGCACTCTTTCCTTGCACGAAGGCCTATGTAGGGCTCCACCATGGCCGGTGTGGAGAAGAACTCCCCTGCGCATGCGCAGGAATACACCGGCTAGTCTGCACATGCGCGAAACCACGCCGGCGGTTCTGCGCATGAGCCAACTCACGCCGGCCCTTCGCCACCGGTTGGCGTGGCGCCAATCCCTCCGGCGCCGGCCTAGCCCCGGAAGTGCAGAGAATTTCACACCTTCCGGTCGGCCCAGCGCCGGAGTGGTTTGCGCTGCTCTTGGCGCCGGCATCGGGCCATCCAGCCAGTTGTGGAAGAATCCCGCCCGAGGTCTCTGGGAAAGGCTGTCTTGGTCAGGTCCAATATGCCATCATTTTCTTGTTGAGTCCATTGCTCATTTAGATAACTACTCTCTCTATGTGGCAGGGCCTCAACACAAAGGCCTCAGACATCATGTCACTCGTGCTAGAGATGAACTCCTCTAATGTATCTCCAAGGGTGCGCAGTGTTTCTGGAAATGTTGACAGAATATCGCATATTTTCTGCTGCTGCTCCAGAATAATCCACCACTTCCACAACCCACAAGGCCCAGCATCTTCACCCTCCAACAGGGACTGCCCACAGCTGTCCCTGTCTTCAACACCTATCCTGCTTACTTGTGGTGTATGGTTCATCATGTGACAACACCACTAACTAACTTGGAGATCCTCCCAAGGTGTATGCATCTGAGCCGGTGAAGTTTATGTCAAGAGATGGTGCTTTCTCCGAGTGTGAAACCTATCCTGAGGAGTCTTCATCCTCCTCTGCCACTGCCATTGTCTCTTGAATGACACTTAAAGGATGGATGGAAGACATGAATTAGAAATTACAAAGTGGATGGGTACATAGTCATCATTCGTAGATCATCGTATTTCAGATGCTGCTGACATCAAGTCATTATGGGAAGGAGTTGTGCACCATGTGGTTGTATGATATGTAATTCTGTCACCAGATAGCTCGACAACTCCCATCTCTCCATTGTTAGCAGAGACTGCTTAACTCGAGTGCCTCATCCTTCATAATGGTCAGGATGGTTATTACTGGACTGATCAGCCCCGGGTCTCTGCTCTCCCTGATGTTCCGCAGTTTCTTCTCCTGTAAGGAGAGAAAGAAGAGTCATAAAAGTGAGAAATGGAATGAGTCATGAGGATGGAATGACAACATTTGTGGAGGGTACTGAACGACATGATGGTGATAAACTGAGGGTGAGTGTCAGTGGTGGCTGGTCAAATGGGTATGTGTGGACATACCTTGAGAGCAGGCAATGGATAGACCTTCAAGATGTGTTGGTTTGATGACTGCTATGCAGGAGAATGCTGGTAAAATTTGTGAGGGTGGGTGGGTTTGCTCTAAATGTGACATGCCACTCACCCTTTATATCTGAATGTGGGATCACACTCATGCTGCTCACCTTACTCACTTCAGCCACACCTGCTTGCTTTTTAAAGCAAGCTTCTTCCTCCTCCACACTGGAACAAAATGTCTATTGTGTCCTTGCATCTGCAGAATGATGTCCAGGGCTGCCTCAGAGATTCATTGGGAGGCCTTCCTCATTGAGATTCCCATTACTTCAGTTTCTGTCTTTCACTTCCAAATGGGCAATGGTTCCGTTCTCTTTCAATACTGAAGCTTCAACAGAAAGGTACAAGTCCTCATCCTGCCCACTCTCTCCAACTGGACAGGAAAGCCAGAAGTGGGATACGAATATCATGGTTCAATATGAAAGCCACAGAAAAACCCATTCTTAAATCATCCGGCACCCTTCCATTCTCCTCTGCTGTGAGTGGATTGGAACATTAAAATTCAGCTTATAATCTTCTTGGCACTCACCTGGCAGACTCGTCAATTGGTTGCCAGGTTCTGAGGGAACTGTAAAGTCATCCTTGTAAGAAAGGAATCCCTTCTGATGTGTCATTGAATATTGCAACAAAACAAAAGCATTAAAAAAAATTAGAGGTAAGTAGGTTTGCATTGTGCACCTACAGGCAGCCCATTTACAAAATTTTAAAAGTCGTGTAAAATGCACAGGTATAAAAAAGAGACATATCAGTTTCTAAAGAGCAGAAATGAATGACAATTATTCCAACCAGGTAAAAAATATTGAATTAAAAGTTGAAAGAAAAGTGTGGTATTCTTTATTCCATGTTTTAGCCTGATCTTAAGGAAAAAAGGCAAACAATGATGAGTTCAATTGAGGAGCAAGGGCCCAGTAACAAGCCTGGGGGAACTGGAGGACACATACTGTCAGATTTAGTAAGATTGATGTACTGTTTTGGTAGCTGAAAATCGATTGGGCTTTTTCAGTAATCTTATTGCTGGATTTTGTCAAAATGAATATATAGAAATAAAAATAAATTTGTCATTCAATATGAGAACTCATATGATTGATTGATTTCCTGAAACATGTTTAAAAGAGTTTTAAGTGGTTGGTTTAAACAAAGAATTTGATTTTTGGTTGGTTACCTTTTGACCATGGAATAATTCCATATGGTTAGCAGAAGTTAAAAACAACCATTTAGGTTCTCTATAATTAAGGTTCTAGAGATTGGTTGTGACCCATTTTGGGATGTATAACCAGTGTCACACTTACAACACATTCCCAAACCATGAACCAAGAGCCCACCGTGAAGTTGGGCCTCAGGCCTCATTAAGATTATCATAGAATTTACAGTGCAGAAGGAGGCCATTCGGCCCATCGAGTCTGCACCGGTTCTTGGAAAGAGCATCCTACCCAAGTCAACACCTCCACCCAATCCCCATAACCCAGTAACCCCACCCAACACTACGGGCAAGTTTGGACACAAAGGGCAATTTATCATGGCCAATCCACCTAACCTGCACATCTTTGGATTGTGGGAGGAAACCGGAGCACCCGGAGGAAATCCACGCACACACGGGGAGGATGTGCAGACTCCGCACAGACAGTGACCCAAGCCGGAATCGAACCTGGGACCCTGGAGCTGTGAAGCAATTGCGCTATCCACAATGCTATCGTGCTGCCCCAAGATCATCTGGGTGAGCTGCCAGCACATGTTGCATCTCTACAGGAAAGTCACTAATTTAAAAAAAGATGAATTCAGGCCAATTGCCCCTCTGGTGATGGCAAGAAAGTAAATCCTTGGGACAGCGAACAATAGTGATCATCGTAATGTGAAGCTGTGGGAGCAGGTGTGGTTCACGAAGCAATGATTTTTAAAAATTTGTTTTAAAATAATGGGCGCAATCTAACCAAATGGGAACAGAGTCCTGTAACAAACGTGTTTAGCCAGGTGTTTCCCAGAGCTCGGAGCGCCGAGAAACATCACGCTATCTACCAGGACTCTGGTTCTATTCGGGGCCTCAGTGGGGAATGTCCCGCCGAGGCCGTACTTAGCTCTGTTACCTCAACTGAGGAGCTCCCCTTGTCAGAACTCCTCAGTGCAGGAGAAGGTGGTGTCCCGATCTCTCGACCCGCTGACACCACCACCGAACCCCCAAAGCCCCAACTCACCGATAAGAGAGTCCTCGAGGGCACGCACCCCACCACACAGGGCCCGAACCCCAACATGGGAAAACTGCTAGTTTGGCATCTTGGCACTGGCAGCCTGACAGTGCTGCTAGTGTCACCTGGGAAACTTGGCACTGCCACACTGGCAGGCTGGGCAGTGCCAGAGTGCCTAGATGACACCAGCAGTACAAGGGTGCCACCCCTGTCCAGAGTGCAAGCACTGAGGGGGCACCAATCTCCTGGATGACCACCACAAGTGCCATTCCATCTGGCCCTCATTTGTGGAGACCAACATTGAACGGCACTCACCTGAGGTCTCCAAGGCATAGGAGGTAGATCCAACGCCTTGGGTAGATCATGGGAGAGCATATTAGAGTGAGACTAGCTGTCTAATTCCATGATGCAGATTTGCAATGGGCGAGATTCAGATTGCGACGTCTCGCGAGATTGCATTAGATCTTGTGAGGCATGGCAAGCCGGCTGGATCCCGGAAGAGGGATCTCCTGCCGTCTAACAGCCATGCCGTGCTGACTTTCAGAAGCAACGCAGACATTAGATCATGCCCAATGTTATGGACAGGAGGGGGGTCAATTTAAACAGCCCTGATTTCTCCTCTCGCCACCTGTCCATAAGTAGAAAGGAATTTTGTTTCTGGTGTCCCCCTATATAAGTGCTAGCATATTGATCCCAATGCCTCCATTTTGGCATGATCAATTCTCTATTAATAACCCCAAAGTAAATTCGAGATAGGGTAAAATCAGAGGGTTAGTTTATTTGCAGACACTCAAAAGCGAGACAATGACAGCAATGTGGCTTTCTTTTCATTCACACAGTAACCAAGGGATAAATAAAAGAAAGAGTTGCAGGGAAAAGACCACAGCGAAATGAATGATTGTTTCACATGAGTCCTGATCAAAAGTCTCCGCTGAGGCTGACCCGTAGAGGTGACTTCTACAATGAGATAGACACGCAGAGGCAGGTTAGCCATGTAGGTGATGGTACAGACGTTTCGGTAGAAACAATGCAGATTGGGGGTGGGGGTGCTGTACAGCCATTCAAATCTGGAACAAAACTCAGAAGTTGTATTTGTGGGTGTTAGGAATCTGCTATAGTTTTAATCGTAAGTTTTAGCCTTAAGATTAAATTTAATTTATATTTCTATATTTGTGCATCAAGAAAGAGGGAGGCTGAGTTTCTGTTTCATTTTAAAGTGATGTCTGCACATCTGTGGGTTTGTTTATGTAGCATTTCCTATGAGGTTTTACAATTCTTACGGTAGAAAAAAACTATGCTGTTGCCTAGCGATAGGGAATCAGAGAGAGAAAGACCGACAGATACAAGGGGCTGTATTCTCCGATTCTGGGGCTATGCCCCCACGCTGGTGTGGGAACGGTGACATTTTATGCCATGAAAACTGTCGATTCCCCCCCAGAGAATTGGTGGCCACACATGTGCACAGCAGCAGCCGCTCGTGGACCCGGCCCACAAAATAGTGCCCCCTTCGGCCGGCTCGCGAGCCCCGGCTCCGAATAATATCCGCCACTGCCTGCAGATCAGCCTTCCCCCGACTGTGGCGGCGCTGGACCGAATCCGCAGCCAACACCCTGGTTCCCAGTCGGGGGCGGAGCATCAGGGGGCGGGCCTCAGGCGATGTCCTGAGGCCGTCGATACGTGGCACGGCTTACTCTCTGAGTGTGCCGCTTTGGAGGGGGCAGAGCATCGCAGAAGCGGCGCGGCCCCCGTTTTGGTCGGGAGCTCGGATTCTCCGGCCCGTCGCCAACCGCGATATTGCTGTAGGCGACCAGAGAAACCAGCCCAAGGTGACCCAAAAGAAAAAAACATTTTTCACAAACAGCTGGAACAGACAGGATGGGAACTTCAGAAATCAGGGCCGGGATTCTTCAAAACGGCAGCTAAGTGTTGACACCGGCGTAAACACAGGAGTGTTTCACGCCGACGTCAACGGGCCTTTTAGCCCAGCGATTCCGTGCCCCACAGGGGCCAGTACGGCACCGGAGTGCTCCACGCAGCTCCGGCTGCCGATACGCGGCCCTGCACTGCTGGCCGCTGGTTCGCGCATACGCGCAGCGGCCGCTTCAACTCTGGCCCCGTGCAACATGGCGGACCCACACAGCAGGCTGGCATGGAAGAAGGTAGACCCCCCCCCCCCAGATCATACGCGCCCGCCGATCGTTGGCCCCCGATCGCGAGCCTGGCCGTCGTAGTGGCCCCTCCCGGAGACTGATCCCCCCACCAGGACGACCATCGCAGCCGCGACGCCAAGCCCCCACTGGGTGGAACCATACGTGAACCACGCCGGTGGGAATGCGGCCGGTCCACCGCGGAGAATCGCCACGGGGGCCTCTTTCAACGGCCCCCGACCGGCGCCGCGTCAACTGTGCGCATCTGTCGCCGATTCTCCGGTCGGCGGCGGTTCGTGTCCCGGCGTCGGACCTGATCGCGGGTCTGATACTCCATTCTCCGCCCCCACGCCGAGCGCAAATTCGGCATGGAGGCTCGGAGAATCCCAGCCCAGATTTCCCAAAATAACAGAAGATAGGGGGACCCAAAAAGACCTCTAATTTAAGGCAAAACACATGAATCTGCAAATGGCCCTGTTCAGAGAAGTTAAGATTAAGGAGCAGAGGAAAAGGCCCCAAGTTAAAAGACAGAGCTACAGGGAGCAGACCTGGAACAAAGTGGGCTTGCAAGAAGCCAAAAGATCTGAAGAGATAACCAAAGGTTGATTACTCCTTGGGCCTATGAAGCAGTGGTGTTCCGTTGGTTTGGCTGAAAATCTCAGAGAGCATGTGGAAAGCGAAGCTTGAATTCATATGTCAATCTGGGGGAGAGAACACCGGAAGGACAGATTGAAATTCTGGAGGTGGATCCTTGTTGAAGACATGGGAGAGAAAGTGTAATTTGGAAGAAGATTACAAAGTGAGTACTTGAGTGTTGAGATTGGAAATCCTCTGGGGAAAGGCAAAGTTCAATGATACCTGTTGGCCCACAGTGCAATAAGGGTCTGGGGGGGGGCAGTTGATTAGAGATCCATAGCATCTGTTTGGGTGGCAGCTGTCACTTGGTTTCACAGTATTGCGTGTCTGACCACAGGTCACCTATTAGTACATGGACTGTACTTAATGTGAACATTTTGTATGAGCTGGATTGTGTAACTTGTATTATCCTGATGCATCTGTAAAGGTATAGTTATGGGTGAAGGAATGTAATACACTTTTCTTCTGTTTAATAAATGTTTTGTTATTTTGTTAAAAGTGCATCAGCAGACTCCTGTGACTCTGTACAGTAGTCACCCTCACCATTTCCAAACAAAAAAAACATTAGGATCTATCAAGCCAGGTTCAGTCCTGGAATCTGACTTGTCCAGCAGTAATATCAGCTAGGATTGTAACAGTCATGTGATATGACTCCCACAACTTCACTTTGGTTTGGACAAAGGATGTATATTCCTGTTGTGATGAATGTAGGAAATTGTTATATAATATTTTGTTGCAGTAATGTTTTTAAAAACCCTGGATTCAAATACATGCAGCTGATATGTCTTTTAAAGCTGTGATGTAGGAGTTGTAAAGGTGAGGCGACCATTGATTTTAACTATTTACTTGTTTACAGAGAGATGGCCAGTGGAATATTGTTTATAGAAAAAAGGTTACTGGTGTGTAGATAATTAATGAGGAATGGTGTTTAGTCCTAGCTAAACAGGTCATGGACCATCTTAGTGAGATACAGATTATGTAATTAATGGAAGGATCCAGGTATGTCTGTGGTTTTAGCAGTTTTGCCATAGGATTTTGTCACAGCTCCAGGATTCCAGGTTCAATTCCTGGCTTGGATCACTGTCTGTGTGGAGTCTGCACGTTCTCCCCGTGTCTGCATGGGTTTCCGCCGGGTGCTCCCGTTTCCTCCCACAATCCAAAGATGTGCAGGTTAGGTGGATTGGCCATGATAAATTGCCCTTTGTGTCCAAAAAGCTTAGTTGAGGTTACTGGGTTACAAGGATAGGGTGGAGTCATGTTAAATGGGGTGCTCTTTCCAAGATGGCCGAATGACCTCCTTCTGCACTGTAAGTTCTATGAAATCTATGAAAACAGAAGGATTTCCAGGTTGTGCCTTAAAGGGTCTCTTTACAAAGTTCTGAACAGGGAATAGCAAGTAACCCTGGTTGTTAACTTTATTTACAAGTGGATTTTGAACTGTATTGGGTTGCAGTGTTAGAATATATATAATGGCAGGTGTAGCGTATAAGTTTTTCCTTTTATTTAAGAGCTGTTTAACTGTTAATTGCCAAGATATTTCTTTTATATTAATGTGGTTAATTCTGTGTTTAAATTAAAGTTTGTTTTAACCTAAAACGTTGGTCAGAGTCATCACTCCTGGGGTGAAGTATCCTTGTCTCACTGTTTTACAAATTGCAAATTTTGGGGGGTTTCTCGGCTGGTAGCCTAACAAAAATTGGTATCTGGTCCGGTTTCCTAACACTGCGTCTTGATTATTGAGATAGTGTTTCAATCATTAATAATTTCAAAAGAGATTTCGTGGTCCTTTTTCCTATCAGGCATGTGGTCTCCATTGACCAGGACTGGCCTTAGAAAGGTAAATGGCAGTTCCCTTTGGTCTCTACAGTCATCAGGTCAGTTTCATCTCTTCAGAGATAACGAGGTGGCAACTGCTTTGAATGCCAGAAAATTCATTTTGTTTGAGTCAAAGCCGGCCATGACTTCAGTCATTTTAAAGCCATTATCCAGTCTTTAAAAATATGTCGAAATTAGCTTTGACAATATACTTTGAAAAATAGAGTGAGGTCTTTGCCTCCAACAATAATAATGTTTTGGTGGTGTCTACTGCTTAAGCTACTAAGAATCTGGAGTTCATTGGCACAACAGTATCCAGTTTTCCATTGTAGGCCCATTAGCCTTCTCGTTTAACCATATAAGAAGTCTCACACTCGTTTTAAATAACTACCATGGATGTCTAAAAAAATGATTTGACCCAGCATTGGGTCAGATGTCCTTTAGGCTATTGTTGTGGCCTATGTTATGCAACATCAGTCAATTTCTAACATACATTTCTCCATATGTATGTTTGCTTTCTTATGCTTTCAGTAGAATAAATGGGTATACAGAATTTATTTGAAAATACAATTCAAATTTGTAGTTCAGTTTTGGAATTAGAAATAATTTCAGGTTGTATTTTTTTTAAGCAGCTGTGAACAATTATTAAATTCTTCAAGAGGATATTTTCTCAACACGTTTTTGCCTTAAGGTGATGAATTGCTGGTTAAAGTGTGAATGGATTAACGTGGATGCTAAGTTGCTGGCAAAAATGTTGGCCACGAGGATTGAGGACTGTGTCCCGGGGGTGATTCACGAGGACCAGACAGGATTCGTAAAGGGTAGACAGTTAAATACTAATGTGCGAAGGCTCCTAAATGTGATAATGATGCCATCGGTGGAGGGAGAAGCGGAGATAGTGACAGCTATGGATGCGGAGAAGGCCTTTGATCGTGTAGAGTGGGAGTATCTCTGGGAAGTGTTGAGGAGGTTAGGGTTCGGGGGAGGGTTTATCAGTTGGGTTAAGCTCCTGTATAAAGCCCCGGTGGCGAGTGTGGTCACGAACCGGCTGAGGTCAGAGTATCTCCGGTTGTATCGAGGGACGAGGCAGGGGTGCCCCCTGTCCCCTCTGCTGTTTGCATTAGCAATTGAACCTTTGGCCATGGCGTTAAGGGAGTCGGGGAAATGGAAGGGGGTGGTTCAAGGGGGAGAGGAACATTGAATGTCGCTGTACGCAGACGACCTGTTGCTGTACGTGGCGGATCCAGTGGAGGGGATGGTTGAGGTAATGCAGATCCTACGGGACTTTGGAGACTTTTCGGGCTATAAGCTCAATATCGGAAAGAGCGAGCTCTTTGTGATCCACCCGGGGGACCAGGGAAGAGGGATAGACGACCTACCATTGAGGAGGGCGGAAGGGAGCTTTCGATACTTGGGGATTCAGGTAGCTAGGAGCTGGGGGGCACTGCACAAGCTTAATTTGACGCGGCTGGTGGAACAGATGGAGGAGGACTTTAAAAGGTAGGACATGCTGCCACTCTCGCTGGAGGGTAGGGTACAGTTGGTTAAAATGGTGGCCCTCCCGAGGTTTCTTTTTGTATTCAAATGCCTCCCAATTGTGATTACTAAGGCCTTCTTTAAGAGGGTAAGTAGGAGCATTATGGGATTTGTGTGGGCGAGTAAGACCCCGAGGGTAAGGAGGGGGTTCCTGGAGCATAGCAGGGATAGAGGAGGGCTGGCGCAGCCGAATTTGGGTGGTTACTATTGGGCAGCCAACGTGGCAATGATCCGTAAATGGGTGATGGAGGGAGAGGGGGCAGCGTGGAAGAGGCTGGAGATGGCGTCCTGCAAAGGAATGAGCCTGGGGGCGCTGGTGACGGCACCGCTACCGCTCTCGCCGACAAGGTACACCACGAGCCCGGTGGTGGTGGCAACGCTAAAGATCTGGGGGCAGTGGAGACGGCACAGGGGTGCGACGGGAGCCTCGGTATGGTCCCCGATTAGAGACAACCATCAGTTTGTCCCAGGAAAGATGGACGGGGGGTTCCAGAGCTGGCATCGGGCAGGGATCAGAAGAATGGAGGACCTGTTCATTGACGGGACGTTTGCGAGCTTAAGGGCGCTGGAGGAGAAATTTGGGCTACCCCGGGAAACGCTTTCAGATACATGCAAGTGAGGGCGTTTGTGAGGCGACTGGTGAGGGAATTTCCGCTACTCCCGGCACAGGGTATTCAAGAGAGGGTGATTTCGGGCGTATGAGTCGGGGAGGGCAAGGTGTCGGCGATATACCAGGAGATGAAAGAAGAGGGGGAGGCTTTGGTAGAGGAGCTGAAGGGTAAATGGGGAGAGGAGTTGGGGGAGGAGATTGAGGAGGGGCTGTGGGCTGATGCCCTAAGTAGGGTTAATTCCTCTTCCTCGTGTGCCAGGCTTAGCCTGATACAATTTAAGGTGGTTCATAGAGCGCATATGACGGGGGCGAGGCTGAGTAGGTTCTTTGGCGTGGAGGACAGATGCGGGAGGTGCTCAGGAAGTCCGGCGAACCATGTCCATATGTTTTGGTCATGCCCGGCACTGGAGGGGTTCTGGAGGGGAGTTGCGGGAATCGTATCTAAGGTGGTGAAAGTCCGGGTCAAGCCAAGCTGGGGGCTAGCACTATTTGGAGTAGTGGACGAGCCGGGAGTGCAGGAGGCGAAAGAGGCCGGCATACTGGCCTTTGCATCCCCAGAAGCCCGGCAAAGGATCTTGCTAATGTGGAAGGAGGCGAAGCCCCCCAGCGTGGAGGCCTGGATAAACTATATGGCTGGGTTTATCAAGTTGGAGAGGATAAAGTTTGCCTTGAGAGGGTCTGTGCAGGGGTTCTACAGGCGGTGGCAACCGTTCCTAGACCATCTCGCGGAGCGTTAGATGAGGGTCGGACAGCAGCAGCAGCAGGAGAGGGGGAGGGGGGGACATCGTTCGTGGGGGGGTGGGGGGTGGGGGGGAGGAGGAGGAGGGAGGGAGGGGGAAGGGGGGGTTCCTCTGAGGGGCATTTGAGCAAGAAAATACATGAATGATCCGGAAACTGACATGTACGGGAAGAATCCTATGTACAAAGTTATGTATCGTATTGACTGGCCATGTTAATGTCTTGCCACACGGCGGGGGGTTGTTTATATGGTTGAAAATATTGTTTAAAAATTCTTAATAAAAGTATATATTTTTTTTTAAAAAGTGTGAATGGATAAAATGGTCAATGGATATGTTCTTTGCTTAATTGAAGTTAGGTTTCATATAATTGACCAAAAGAACAATGTTTATGTTTCATGTATCACCACACAGCTAGTTCACATAAAGCTTGCAAAAGAATTGCGTCATCAGCATTCCCATTGCCTAAAGCTGCTTTGGGACCAAACCAGAAATGAGCATAGTGCACTAATAAACTCAAATGTTACCACTTCACCAAATCCAATTTTCCCAGTTAGTTTTAAATGTACAGTAAAAGCAAAGTGCGTCATGAGAATTTTTATGACATTGACTATATTCTACTTGTGGTATTGGACATAATTCAGTTAATCCTTTGGGGTAGATGTCATATTTCACACATCATTTATCGTCTATGTATAAAGGTATTAAAAATTGTATTTGTTCAAGCAGACACTCACCAAAAAATAATCTGTTTTTTAAAAAAAATAATATAACCTGTCAGTTCGATTGACCTGGTCTCCCTTTAACCAGTGTCTCCAGTTTGCGCTAAATAAAATTCTGAAATGACTAATATTTCTAATTGTAAGGAAGGCATAATACCACCAAATCATGTAACCGGGTATCTAAGGGAGGAATGTGGGGCTGGGTGGAGTGGTATAGTTTAAGACGGGAAGCCCAGAAGTCTACTACGGCCTGTTCTGCGTGGTCCAAAATACCGTTCATAGTGTTCAATATCTGTAAGGAATTGGGAGAGGGCGTTAGACTGTCAAATAGCGGTGGGTCCCACCCCGGGACCCTCCATTCCCCCATTGATTCCTCCCCCCCCAACCCGGAACGTCCTGCCCACGGAGTCCCGACCGCAGCGGGCCCCCATCAACGGACCCCAGACACCCGCACATAACTTCATCTGAACCGGGCACTGGACCCCTCCCAGTTGCACTCACCCACATTCCTGCCATGGACAGGTCCCCGGAACTGTGTTCCATCCCCTGGGTGTTCGGATGTTGGCTGCTGCTGTTCGTGGTGTTACCTCCCGCAGTGTTCAAGCAGTGTCCAGGCATCACGGTCATATTGGGATGCTAGGCAATGACTCCCACATGCTACATAGGCCTCCAGACCGGGGGGTGGGGGGGGGGGGGGGGGTTTATGGATGGTCGGTGGGGCAGACAGGCAGGGCTAGGTTTGCCTCCGGAATGGGTATACACGATCCAGATGTTGGCATGGTGGAACTTCGCACATATGTCAGCCCACCCCCCTTCCCAAGGCGGCCCACCCCTGCGGAGGGTGCCTCCACTCTCAACCGTGGGGGCCCTCCAACCCCTGCTGAACACTGGGGCGACAAGCCCAGTGCCCCAGGTCTCTTTGCTCATAAGCAAAGATGGCTACTCACCTTTTCGGCTCCCCGCAGAAGTCCTTCCCCCAGGTTCATATTTTTAAAAAGGAGTATTAATGGGCATGACCACTTGCTGGGGAGGCCAATAAATGATGGGAGGCCGTTGGATATTGGGTGGTACCTGTTAATTGTATGGAAATAGGGCTTAAGTTTGGTTTCTCACCACGCTACAGCGGGATCCCGATTTTGCCTACTTGAGCGGGCCGGTTGCATCGTAAACGGTTTGGTGCCCGGCACAGTTCTCGTTTTCGGCCTCTCTCACTATTCACTGGCCTCGTTTCACTTGAGCAAGAGCGCAACGAGGCCGGAGAATCGCGCCCATAATCTTACTGTTAAGGGAACAGAAAAAGCAATCTCATTTACCGCTACAAATTAGATTTGGGTTAAGATGAGATAAAAGCTGTTCAAAGTACAAAATATAAAGTTAAGACTGATGTTAGGAAGTTAGAATTTAACATTTGGAATAGACTTCTAGGTAAGAGTAGTGGAACCAAAACATCTGGGATCATTTGAGAAATAATTGAATGTGTGATGAGGCCACAGTAATGTCTTTCTGGATGGATGAATTACTCTATGCTAATTGTTTTCATGGTTAAATATCTTGTAAATTTGTACAGTTTTAATTGGACACATAGACAGAGAATTTCTGCATTATCCTCCTAATTTCCCATTGCAAATTCAGCAGAGAATCTGTGGAATGCCAGGAGAAACGGTATTTATAATTTACCATAGCTATTTGCTCTGCTTCTTAAGGATTTCTTCTAAATATATTGAACATAAAACTTAAAAGCAAAAGAAATAGGAGCAGGAGTAGGCCATTTGGCCCCTCGAGCCTGCTCAATAAGATCATGATTGACCTGATCATGGCCTTAACTCCACTTTTCTGCCTGCATTCCATTAACCTCGACTCCCTTGGGCGGATTTACCGGCTGTTTGCGCTGGCGGGAAATTCCGGTCCCACACCGGCGCATGAGTGTCCCGGCAATGAAGGGTGCTGTCACTGGGAAGTCCCATTGACAATGGCGGGGTAGGTAGATCCTGCTGGCGGTAGATCTCTGCCACCGAAAGACACGCGACAGTGCGGGTAGGTAAATCCCGTCCCTTGTAAATTAAAAATCCATAAAAATGCAAGTACCCCGGAGAAATACTCTTTACCCCTAACAACCCCGATAAATAAAATGTATTGAAATATCTTCTTCATTTTAAAGATTAAAGAAACAAATAATGCTAACTTGATATTTCTGATTTTAAATTTAAAATTTTAAATCAGGAATCTTCAGATTTATCTTGTATACACACGTGTGATTAACATGTCAAATACATGTTTATTGTTTGTGTTCAAATCTGCTGAAATCTTAACAGTGTGGTGACAAGTCTGCCAGCAATTGGAGGATAAAAGTATTTTTTGATGTAATTAAGCAAAAATATGGCACAATAAACATTTCTGGAATTGCAAATTACTAAATTCCTACATTTGGAGAAATGGGACTAATCGCTATGCTTTATCCATTTGATTGGTCACATAAGATTTCTTAAACTTTTTCATTAATATAGAATATGCCGTTACTGCTTTTGGTATCATTCATGCATACTTGCTTGGAAAAAATGTGATTTTAGTTTATACGTATAATTGTGAACTTTTCATTGGAATTTAATTAACATGTGGGAATAGGCAGAATTTGTGCTATGAAATTAGCTTAAATATAAGCACTACAGGTTCCCCTCCATGTCACACAACATTCGGGCTTGGAACTGTATCGCCGTTCCCTCACTGTTGCTGGATCAAAGTCCTGGAACTCCCTTCATAACAGCACTGTTGGTATACCTACACTACATGGACAACAGCAGTTCAAGAATGTTGCTCACCATCACCTTCTCAAGGGCAATTAGGGCTGGGTAACAAATGTTGGCCAAGCCAGTGATGGCCACATCCCATGAGCGAATTTTAAAAAACACTTCAGTAATTTACAAATCAATTTTAAAATAGATTTTGCAAGCGATTAACTGTATTTATCCGATCGAGAGGCCATTTTCAACCTGCCTCTCATCAAGAATGTCACATCACATGCACTTTTTATTTATGATGAATAGACTTGCAAAATGAGTAATATTGAGTTTATTCCTACATTTGCACCGATAGCTTGAAATTCACAACTGAAATAATAAAATAATGATGTGAAAGTTCACAAGAGGGCAGCCTTCCTATTAATAATGCTGCCTTCCATGTGCGTGGGGAGGAAGAAACTTCAGAGTCAGCAAGTTCTAGACACTCCCAACTTGCTGCTGTGTGAGGAAAACAAAAGATCGCGATATTCCAAATGGGAAATGCATAATTTTTTATTTGGTTTCTTGCTAAAATAATTTCCATGACATGTCCAATATTGGTAGAAGAAAAATATACCGGATATCTGTCACTTAAATTTTTAAAATATGTTTTGACATGAATGATTGCTACATCCCAATTTTGTGGGAGGGCTGGAACCTATGTGAAAGATTCCACCATTTTATTTTTAAATTAACTTCACTTGAGGTTGAATAGATGTGATCATTTGGCATTACCTTTTATAGTAATCTTTGAAACACAGGTTAAGCAGTATTGTATTGGGGACATGAGTTCTGAAGAAGGCATTGTACAGGGTAATTGCAAATATGTAATCAGAATCTATATTTGTTTTGTGATTTACAACATTTAAATAGACTAGTTCATAAAATTCCTACAGTGAAGAAGGAGGCCAATCGGCCCATTGAGTCCGCACCGACCCTATAAAAGAGCACCCAACCGAGGCCCTCTCCCACACCCTGGGGGTGATTCTCCGAGCCCTGCGCCGGGCCGGAGAATCGGTGCAACCGTGCCACGACGCCGGCGCGCGACTCTCCGAGGTGCGGAGAATCAGCGCCACATGCGCCGGCGCGTTTGGCGCGGCGCCGGCCGCGGGCCGCTGGAATTGGCGGGGCCGCCGATTCTCCAGCCCGGATGGGCCGAGCGCCCGCCCCGATGCAACAGAGTCCCACCAGCGCCGTTCACCCCTGGTCGCTGCCGGCGGGAACTCTGCGGGAATGCTCGGGGGGGGGGGCGTCCGGTGGGGGGGCTCCTTCACCGGGGGGGGCCCTCCGATGGGGCCGACTTTCCGGCACAGCCAGCCCCTGAACACCGACTCCATGTTGGGTCGGGGCCAGCGCGCGCAAGAAGTTCCCCGCGCATGCGCAGGATTGAGCTGGCCCAACTGCGCATGGGCAGGATTGAGCTGGCCCAACTGCGCGTGTGCAGGATTGAGCTGGCCCAACTGCGCATGCGCGGCTTGGCGCGGCGCCCATTTGGTGCCGCATAAGGAGGCTGGAGCGGCGTGAACCGCTCCAGCGCCGTGCTGGCCCCCTATGGGGGCCAGAATAGGTCGTGCCCGGGCCCTGTTCGTGCCGTCGTGACAACGGCGCAAACACTTGGCCTCAATATCGTAGAATCCTGCCCCCTATTCCCATAACCCCACCTAACCTACACATCTTTGGACACTAAGGATAATTTAGCATTGCCAATCAACCTAACCTATACATCTTTGAACATAAGGGTAATTTAACATAGTCTGTCCACCTAACCTGCACAACTTTGGATTGTGGGAGGAAACCAGAGCACCCGGAGGAAACCTACGCAGACATGGGAAGAGTGTGCAAACTCCACACAGACAGTCACCCATGGCCAGAATCGAACCTGGGTCCCTGACGCTGTGAGATAGCAATGTCGCCTATGTCTGGGCAATGAAAGTAAATATGCATCTTAGAAAACTGATCTAGCTGAAACTGTTTGATTTTATATGTATCAACTTCTGCAACATTGTTTTCTGCACACCTTACGAATTTGGCTTACAACAAAGTACTTTTAACGAAGTAATTCACACCAAAATTATTTACAGATGCAATTTAAGTCGTTAAAATTAAGAGAACAATCCAAAGTGTTTATGTTACTGGAGTAATAATTTGGAGACAGTGGGCGGGATTCTCCAGCCGCGTTCGCCCGGTGACCGGAGAATCCCGCCCGAGGTCAATGGGTTTTTCCATTCTACGCTGCTCGCCCGTGGCATTCTTGCAGCGGGCAGGGTAGGTGAATCCAGCCCAGAGATTAATAATCTGAAAACAAGATTCAAATCCCACCATTGCAGCTGGAAGTTAAAATGTAGTTAGTTAAATAAATCTGGAATTAAAAATCTTGCATCAATAATGTTGACAATGAAACTAGCGGATTGATGTAAAATCCCATCTTGTTCACTCATGTCCTTTAGGCAAGGAAACATTGTTCCAATCCCTGTGGAAACCAATTAACTTTTAAAAGGAGATCTGGATTCCCAGTGACCGATTTAAAGGGATCGCACAACACAATTTCAGTTACTTACTCGGCTACTAATACTCAAAACTTCAAAAAAGATATCCGTTATTAATTTCATAACATGGCCGATAGCTCCATTTCACTTTTATATGGGACGCCACATCCTCAGCAGAATTGTTGCCTTTACAGGAACCAGACCAAAGTTGCTCCCAGCTTCCAAAGACTTCTCCCTGTTTCACTGAGTTGAAAGTCAAAAATAATTTTCCTCAGTCTCCTGGGAATCCCTGGACCAAATTCCAGCAGCAAGGCCCACTCAGGTGATTCCATTTTTCAGTCATATTGGGCTGAATCTTCCAATGTTTCTAAATCTCTGCAGATTCCGTCTCTTCAACCAAAGGATAAGCTACCACCAGCATTTTGCCTGGCAATCTTTTCCCCTGCTTTCCACAACAGCTATTGTTTTCCTATGTCTTTCTCTTGCTCTTTTCTTCCTCTCCCTCTCATGTAAACTAGGCCACACAAGTTTATCAGGCAGAATTGGTAACAGGTCACATGTCCAATTTCATTACTCTGTTTTATCTTGATTAAAGAGACAGTTTGAAACATAGCTATCTTAAAATCTCTAATGGCCATAACAACCTGATGTCTTTACGGAGTCGAGCAAATACGTGACTCCAGACCAACATGAATTTGGTTGACTCTTAACTGCCCTCTATTATGGCCTAGCAAATCATTCAGTTGTATTCAAGAAGGCAACTAACCAGCACCTTCTCAAGGGCAATTAGTGATGACAGTAAATGTTGGTCTTGTTATGAACTTTGCTCAAAAATAAGAAAATGCAGACCTTTATATTTTAGGCTTCAACCATGCAAAGATACATCACTGCGATAAGAATATTAAAGAAATAATTTATTATCCAGAATACTGTAGATTATCTTTGACCTATATAAGTACTTAATATAGCGTCAACTGCCTGAGAGTAGGCTGCTTTTCGATCTTGTCAGGGCAATGCCGCATGATGCAAAAATGACCAAAGGGCAGAGGAAATAAAGTGCGGGATTCTCTGAACACTCAGCTGCATGTTCTCAATGGTGGCATGCCATCCGCTGGTGCAGGATTCTCTTTTCCCGTTGCTTGTCAGTGGGATTTCCCATTGAGGCCATCCCACGCCGCCTGGAAACCTGCAGGCAGGGGTGCGCTGCCAGTAGGAAAAGAAAATCACGACGGCCAGAGAATTCCGGACAAAATTGAGAAAATGGGTAAGTGACTTTTTTTAAGCTAAGCACCTTATGAGTTGTTCATTGTTTTAATGCCACAACAGACTGCAATTTTTTTCCAGGATGTTCCTAACTAAATAGAGTATACTGCCAAGCATATATTGCATTATATCACAAAATAGCATTTTACAGAATAGAGAGAAAGCATTAGGCCCAACACTTAATCACCCACCTATTTAGTAAAACTCAATCCACTTTTCTCACCAGGAACAAAGTTTGTTCAACTCATTATTATCATGCTTTTCAATAATTTTGCCTGGTAACCTATTCCGCAATATACTTGGGAGAGACAAAATAAAATAAAGAGTACAATTCTAAAGCCATGATCGTATTGAATGGCGGAGCAGGCTTGAGATGCTAAATTGCCTACTCCTGCTCCTAGTTCTAATTTTCTTATGTTCAAAGAACGAACTATTCTGTCTAACTCCACCTTCCAGCTCTTGGTCTGTAGCCCTGTAGGTAACAGCACTTCAAGCACAAATCTGGTGTTCTTGGTTAATAAGGAGATCAGGGGTTGTGGCGAGAAGGCAGGAGAATGGGATGAGGATCATGTCAACCATGATCGAATGGTGGAGCAGACACAATGGGCTGAATGGCCTAATTCTGCTCCTGTATCTTATGGTCTGAAAGGTACACAATAGCAGAGGAACCTGCGGGTATATGTGCACAAATTGTTTAAGGTGGCAGGGCAGATTGGGAAAGTGATTAATAATGAATACAGGATTCTGGGCTTTATATTTAGAGGCATAGGGTACAAAAGCAAGCAAGTTAGAGTGAATGTTTGTAAAACAATGGTTCAGCCTCGACTAGAATATAGTGTCCAATTCTGGGCACCGCACATTAGTAAAGTTGTGAAGGTAATAGAGAGTGCAGAAAAGATCTACCAGATTGCTTCCAGGAGAAGACGGTTCAGTTACATGTATCAATTGAAGTAACTGGGGCTGTTCTCCTTAACAAAGAGAAATTTGAGAGTAGATTGAGGTGTTCAAAATCATGAAGGATCTGGACAGAGTAGATCAGGAGAAATTGTTCGCATTAGTGGAAGGGTCGAGAGCAAGTGACACTGATTTAAGGTGAATTGCAAATGAATCAGAGGTGACATGAAAAATATTTATATGCAGTGAGTGGTCTGGAGGGTACAGCCTGAGACTGTGGTGGAGGTAGATTCAATCATGGCTGTCAGAAAGAAAGTGAATTATTATCTGAATAGAAAAGATTTGCAGGGCTAGAGGAAAAAGGTAGGGGAGTAAGATGAGTTGAGTTATTCTTGCGGAGAGTCTGCCTTCTGTTCTGTAACCATTCTATAATTCTGTGATTCTAAATATGAAGAGGTAGCAAACAAAATGAATAAGATGCTGGGTTATTCTGTTAAAACAATTTAGATATCAAATTTGAACCCATGACCCCTCTATTGTTGTCTCCTCTACTGTTCTTGAGTTACTTTTCTCCATTTCCTTACTTGTTTTATAAAATCCTATAAAATTACTTGTCAGACATCTGCCGAAAAGACTAGCGGTAAGCAAATAACCAATCTCCTTTGATATTATTGAGGTACAAGTTCCCATGAAGCACCCCTTTATATCAAACATTTCCTTATAGGAAATTTCTCTATTGGAACTAATTTCACATAATGAATGGGAGAATAGCACAGATTTTGAAAACAATGCCTTTATTTCTGCATCTTAAACCTATTCTGCTGTCACTGTTAAGATTGCTGATTCTTCTATCAGACACGACACTGTGAGGACATTTACAAATGTGCAGATAAAAATGAAAAATTCCCTCTCCCAGTGACTTCCAGGAGTCATCTCTAATTAGATATACTTTTAGATACATGAACCATCCGAACATGATTTATTCGCTGAACACTTGGACAAGAAGTTTGGAATTGGTTAATGATTCTATGGAGACAGATTAAAAATAGTAAAGATCAAGTTGAACCCACTGTCAAAATATGTGGAAGCTTTCCACTCCTGTTTCATTTACACAGGGCAGCACAGTAGCACAAGTGGATAGCACTGTGGTTTCACAGCGCCAGGGTCCCAGGTTCGATTCCCCGCTGGGTTACTGAATGTGCGAAGTCTGCACGTTCTCCCCATGTCTGCATGGATTTCCTCCGGGAGCTCCGGTTTCCTCCCACAGTCCAAAGACGTGCAGTTTAGGTGTATTGGCCATGCTAAATTGCCCTTAGTGACCAAAAAGGTTAGGAGGGATTATTGGGTTACGGGGATAGGGTGGAAGTGAGGGCTTAAGTGGGTCGGTGCAGACTCGATGGGCTGAATGGCCTCCTTCTGCACTGTATGTCCTATGTTCTACGTACAGTGTCTGCATTTTGTCTCAAATTCTAATGTTTATCTCTTCAGATTAGTTTTTGATGTTCAGGCCAGTTTTCCACATTAAGATTTCGTCATGCTTTGTGGAAAAAGTGTTTCTTGTATTTGGGCCAGCCTAAATATCATAGTCTCCTTGCCTAAAATTCAATTTCTCCAAAAGATATTACACTTCGTTGGCAACCTTTTCCTTTTTATAGTAAATATAATGGATCAAATTCAATGGTGTCTAAAAATAAAATATTGTTGGGTTCAAAATTCATGACAATTATTATTTGGTCTATGTGTAAAGGAAACAAAGCTTTAATGATTGCTGAAGTCTGTATACCCTATGGTTAAAAGATACAAAGTGAGGTGTTAAGATAGAATCATGGAAATTTTTAGTACAAATGCCAGTTCCACGTTATTGAATCTATTTTAATCCAATTTCCCCGAACTTTATTTTATTCAAGCTTTTATTCAATTGCCTCTGAAATCTTGTGATTAACTTGACATAATAGCCATTTAAGATGAAATATTCTATATTCTAATTATCTTTTGCTTGAAAAAGATCTTCTGACCTTCCCATTGTATTTTGCCAGTGCTGATTCTTAATGTATGCCCCCTGTTTACCAATTCACTGATGAATAGAAATTACCTTTCGTTAGTTACCTCTCAAACCTGTAGCCACCTGGGTTGGCCACTTCCCGACTTAAAATGGAGATCCGCAAAGAATGCAGGGAAATTCAGTCAAGCCAGGAAAAACTAGCAGGTGCAAAGTTTCCTGTGTATTAGAACTTGCAGAAACCCAGACAGCACTGAAACCAACAGCCATCTGCATATTAATGAGCGATCCCCGGGAACAATTGGAAACATTTAAGGTAAATAAGGCCAAGCCGGACGCCTCGGCGCCAGCAGGAGCCAAGTCAAAGGAAGGCCAACGGACACACAGGGACCGCCCAGCGATCAGGGAACAGCTCCAGCATTGGAGAAATCGATCCAAGTGATCAGAACGCAGTCCAATCACTTGGAACCAGATACGGGGTCCACCCCGACCGGCGCAAAGCCCCTGGGGACTATAAAGTAGAGTCCCCAAGTTCAATTTGTCCTTCTTGGCAGGGTCACTCAGCAGCTCGAAACAACCCTTGACAGTGATCTGCCTAGCCGCTGCACCAACCAAGTAAGTCTCCAGTCAACGCACGCTACGAGATAGGCGCTCCTAGCTACCAGTCTATACCAGCTTTGAATCCTGCAGACTCAGAATCGAATGAAAGGCCATTTGTTCCCCTGACCTGGTGGGCCAGTTCCAAAGCTAAGTATAGCCCTTTTAGTGTTAGAGATAGTCTAGTAAGTAGAGTTTTATGCATGAGTAGTGATTGACTGTGTATAATAAATGTGTTTTGATTTGAATCTTACTAACTGGTATATTGATCAGCACTTGAACTTGAACCTCGTGGTGGTATCATAAAGATACCTGGCGACTCTAGAGCAAAGGTTACAGAAACAGAGCAAATTAAGTAAAGACACAACGAGCAACATTTAAGAGCCAACCAAAAGTTAGCAACAATTACTGGCGAACTCTGACGGGACCCGACTTAGAAGTGGCCTAAACACTCTGGGAGAACCCAAAATTTGAATTAGAATCCAATTGGGAACAGAAACATTCACAAGTGTTCAAGCAGTTCTGATCAATCCTCATAATTTGGAAGTGTGTTAATGCATGCGTAACTAACAGGGCTACAAGGTAAAACTGATAGATTTTTGTTGCGAAAAACTGTCGTGTATTTGTATTCCGGAAAATAGCGAACGCCATACCCGTGTTAACAGCACCGCCTTAGTACCCCTCGTTCCAAATTTTAAAAGAGAGCATTCAGAAAGGAAAACTGGCAATGAAAGCAATGGAACGCCTCATGAACCCTCAAGAATTTGTGGTCGCAGCGACCAGCAGCAGTTTAGGACAGAAAATATCTCAAAGGGAAAGAATGGCCCCTTTGGAGTGAATTCTGTGATAATGAGGAAACAGGACCCGGGAGTATAGGACATACTTGGTGGGAGAACCTGTCAGAGATCCACAAGAAGAGCTTAGGGAAAGCTCGCAAGCCGATGGCAATCGTGTCCTGTCTGGCACAATTGTGAGGCACAGAGGAGGTCGTTCGGACGCTCCGCAAAGAGATAGAAGAGAGACATTGAATGAGCAAGGTCGATGTTAGTGAGATCGACTTGAGAAGGAAGTTGGCAGGAAAGGACGGAGAGGTGGGTGATGACAAGAGGGCACACCAGTCTTGTCTAGCACATCTGAGCAGCTTCCAAACCCAATACGATAAGGCCTATCAGGACACGCAACGTGCAGTCCTGGTAAGAGAAGAGACAGAGAAACAGGTAGAGGCATTGCAAAGGCAGTGCAGTGATCCAAAAGCAGCGTTAAGAGCACTCCATGCTGCCACCACGGAGCACAGACATAGCTCAGTGGATCATGCAAAATGCCGGAAGCAGATTGCGGAACTGCAGTCTTTGCTTTCAGTGCAAAATGGGTTTCAAAGCACCTTTGGATCCCAATTAGATGAAGAAGACGGCCCTGATTGGCAAGAACTAAACAAAACCGCACATAGATATGTACAGGGAACATGTGCGCAAGGAATTCCCCAAAGGAGAAAAGCACCCCAACCCCCCACAGAGCAGATAGATCAGGCACCCATGAATCCAGTAACTACCCACTGCACAGTCACATCGGACGGAGACGCGGAATTCCTTTACACCACCCCCTTAACCATGACCCAATTACAGGACGCGTGCAAAAAGATCACACCGTTCCTCCCCACTTCAGACCCCCACCACTTCTTTGCTAGAGTGAAACAGCAGGCAACCATGTACGGCCTGGATGAGCGTGAGCAAGTGAAGCTTACAGTTTTAAGCTTAGACCCTTCTGTTGCAGCAGCCCTTCCCGACCCACAGAATGTAGGAGGAGGCACCCTTGCAGAGATGCACACGGCGATCCTTGATGCGATCGGTTATAACAGAGGTGACCCAGTAGAAGGCCTGAATAAGTGCAGGCAGAAGAAAACAGAGCACCCCACAGCGTTTGCTGGACACCTGTGGATCCATTTTACAGCCGTTTTCGGAAACTTAGACTGCGCCCATTTGTCCCCAGACAACATGGCCAAATGGACCCGCATCCTTATCTCCCATGCCACAGAGGCAGAACAAAAAGCTTGTACTAATTATGACCCCTCGGAAGAAGCGCACAACGAAAAGTGGGTTTTAAAAAGGTTGTCCACAACAAACCCACGATTAGAAAACCCGAAGAATAGCAGGCAGAGGCAGATATCCAAGCAGTTAAAGCGCACCAGAAACCCGCATGGGTGAACGAAGGCAGGAACAACCCGCCACAGAACTGTTACAACTGTGGACAATTAGGTCACTTTGCACGAGAGTGCAATGCCCCACAAAAGCCACAGAGAGCCCAGCAGGCAGGCACTCTGAATAAGAACAGGACAAAGCCCATACATAATGTAGGCACCCGTTCTGACCAGACAGACATGAACGGAACTGACTGACGGTGTTCAGGCTCCTCCAGCTGGGTCTGCGACACCCTTTGGGATAGGTCCGGCCGACCAGTCGTTGCAGCGAAAATACGGGGACAGCCCATCGAATTTCTCTGGGACACAGGAGGATCCCGCACCACAATTAATTCCTCCACCATGTTCCAAAAAGACACGTGGCCCACTACAGCCACAATCACCCTCAGCGGCTTCACAGGCCACTCACAGCAGGGACACATCACATCCCCTGTATCCATTCAAATTGGCAACATTACGACAAAACACCCCATAGTTTTGGTCGATCTGGACCACACAGCAGAAGACATTTTGGGCATTGATTTCATGAACTCTCACAACCTTTCATTTGATCCAGTAAATCAATGTGTCTGGAAAATGACAAAGTCAGCAAGAGCCCCCGCAACGCTCACAGTAGGTGAGTATGCTAATAAGATTAGTGCAGTCGGCGATTTTTGGTTTGACCTGACCACGATTGGCGCAGACAAACAGATTAGGGCAGTTCTCCAGAAGAAGAGGACCGCATTTGCAAGTCATAAACATGACTGCGGCAGGATGGTTGGTTTGGTTCAAATAACAGGACCTGACCCTAGACGCCAGAAGCAATTTGGATTTCCCCAAGAGGCAGAGGGAGAAATCTCAAAAGTTATCGATAGCTTATTAGAACAAGGCGTACTTAGATCAGTAGCCTCTACTAATAATGCCCCGATTTGGGCAATGAGAAAACCTGATGGATCATGGCCACTGACCATCGATTACCGGGAACTCAACAAAGTCACCCCCGCAGCAGCCCCCACGGTAGCCACAAGTCCCGAGACCATGCTCAAACAGGGACTCAACTCATGATATTTTACGGTTTCGGACATTAGTAACAGATTCTGGTCCATTCCATTGGCAAAAGCGTGCCAGTACAAATTTGCCTTCACTTTTAAAGGTCGGCAGTACACATGGACATGCCTTCCACAAGGATTCCACAACTCCCCCTCCATTTTTTACCGACAGTTGGCCAATGGTTTATCAAAATTTTCTCGCCCCGAATGTCTGGTCCACTATGTAGACGACCTATTACTGCAGACAGACACCAAGGCAGAGCACATCACGCTTCTGTCCGAACTCCTTCAGCAAATTGGATGTAAAGTGAACCCCAAGGAGGCCCAAATTTTGGATAACAAGGTGGTATATTTGGGAACGATTATCACGCACGGTAAACGCGAGATCGAGCATAAAAGAATTGACTCTATTGTCAAATTACCCCTTCCCCAGAATGTTTCCGCCCTCCGGTCGTTTTTAGGACTGGTTAGCTACTGCCGAAACCATATTGACGGTTTCGTCACCAAAGCAGCACCCCTCTCGGAACTCCTAAAGAAAGGAGCCCCTTGGGAATGGCTTCCGCAATACACGGATGCTGTAGATGTTCTAAAACACGCACTCATTGCAGCCCCCGCATTACAGGTTTCAGACCCGCTTTCCCCCTATGCTATAGAGATAGCTAGCACAGATCGTACCCTTTCGGCCGTGCTCCTCCAGGAACGGCACAAACAGTTAAGGCCCATGGCTTACGCCTCCAGAGCTTTAGATCCTGTGGAGCAGGGATTTTCGGCCTGTGAAAAGCGCCTGCTCGCAGTTTTCTGGACAGTTCAATACTTTTCATATATCACCGGACTAAACCCTATCACAATCCTCACGGAACACACCCCACCCAACTTTTACTAGACGGACGACTTAAGGACGGTACAGTAAGCCAGATCAGAGCAGCCAGATGGACCCTTCTTTTGCAGGGACGGGACATCACTGCTAAAAGGACCAAGACCCACACATTCCTAGCCGACAACCTTCAGTACCCAGGCACCCCTCACGAATGTGAAATCATCTCACCGCACCACAACACAGGCCCCTTTATCGCGAAAACACCACCCAAAAAGATAGGTAGTTCACCCCAGAGCCCCCAGCACACAGACACGTGCGCACCCTTGAGAATATATGTGGATGGTTCTTCCACTATATTAAACGGGAAGCACATTACAGGATGCGGCATCTATGTTGAGGACGCGCAGGGTCGCGCCCTAGAAGAAATCTCGTTAAAACTGCCAGGACACTTAGGCGCGCAGACGGCAGAACTAGCAGCCAGTCCATAAATTATAGATCACCCAGATTCCTTCCCCAGCCCAGCAGACATATACGCGGACAGCCTCTGTGTCTGTTACAGCCTCACAGAATTCCTACCCCTGTGGAAAGCAATAGGATTTGTTTCCGCGGATGGAAAACCCCTCCCTTCAGCCCCATCGCTCCGTCACATTTTGGACAAAGCACAGGACAGGATATTTGGCATTATTAAAGTACGAAGTCACCACCGTTCCTCCCCACCTGGAAATGTAAAAGCCGACGCACTGGCTAAAGCAGGTTCCAGACATGGATATTTTTGGAACCCCCCCGAAAGCTCTCCAGTGAATGCAGTTCAGGTCTCACAGACAAATATCGAAGATTTAGTGCAGGCCCAGAAGCAAGATAGTAATCTCAGGGAGATTTTAAAAGGAAAATTTCCAGCCCCATACGATAGGTTTAAAAATGCACTGACCACACATGGCGGGGTGGTCCTAAAAGACACCCTTTATGTGGTTCCTGAACAGGACAGGAATCAGCTTATTTGTTTGTTCCATGATAGTCATGGGCATCAGGGAATTGACCCCACTACAGCCCACCTCAGGCAGCTCTGTTGGTGGCAGAATTTAAAGGAAGACGTCACGCACTATGTTGAAAATTGCCTTATCTGTGCCCAAAACAATCCGGACAGATATGCGAGGAAAGCTCAGCTTAGCCACACCCGTCCCATTAATGGCCCCTGGACTAACCTCCAGATTGATTTTATAGGACCATTGCCCCCTAGCAGGAATGGTCACAAGTATGTGTTAGTTGTGATAGACACGTTTACGAAATGGGTAGAAGCATTCCCATCTAGAACTAACACGGCAAAGACTACCGCTAAGATTTTAACCCACCAACATCTTTACGAGATGGGGACTCCCCAGCAGCATTGAATCCGACCAAGGTTCCCATTCTATGGGACGTGTCATGAAGAACGTCCTCACGATATTTGGCATTACCCAAAAATTCCATAAAGCATACCACCCCCAGTCAAGTGGTAGCGTGCAGCGAATGAATCGGACCCTAAAAGCAACCCTCAGGAAAATGGTCCAACAAAACAGCACCACTTGGGATTCAGTCCTCCCTTTTGCACTAATGCTTTTGCGTAACACTGTTTCAACATCCACAGGATACACCCCACACACTCTCATGACCGGACGCCCCATGAAAAGCACAGAATTTTTATTAGGACTTGACTTGACCAGCCCCAAAGTGACGGCCCTCACACACGAGAACGCAGTGAAACAATTAGTACAGAATGTAAAATCGGCTCAGCTAGCAGCCGCAGTAAAATTAGGCACCAGGAAGAAACAGAGCAAGGCCTGTTTCGACAAGACAGTGCATGCGACTGAGTTTGATGTAGGACAGCAGGTCATGCTCTCCATTTACAACCCCAGCACATTCCTGTCACCGAAGTATTCGGGTCCGTACTCCGTTGCGGACAAAGTAAGCCCCTCCATTTATAAGGTTAAATACCCCAACGGGAAGACCGCATGGTTTCATATTAGCCAGCTCAAGGCATATGGCTCGCAGTCTAACCACGCACACCACGTCATGCTCAATGCAGCAGACCACGCCCCGCCCACAGCCAACGTATCCCTACCCTCCCCCAACACGCCCACCCCACCCACGGACTCGACCTCGACTCCACCCCCGACCTCTAGACTCCGCCCCGGAACACCCACAGACAGCAGCAGCAGCGACTGTGACACAGACAATAGCCACAGCACGCCTCCCTACTATCCCCATGCAACAGGCCCCACACCCAGCGAATCTGAACACGATTCGAGTGATCCCTTCCTGATCACATTCCTTAACAAACCTCACTAAAGACCACCGCCCTACGATGACGACCCCGACTCCATCTCCACAGAATTAGACACAACTATTTGGCACCGTAAAAATTCGTACAGGCTCGTCCAAAACGACGAGATGGACCCTAAGCCACACCATGCAGCTTCAAGAGTATGGCATCCGAGAGAAGATGACGACATTGAGTCTGACTCCCAAGACGAGAACCCCTTTGCGACCCTGTTCGCAACTGATAACTGAGGTGTCCAGCTGATGTTTTAAAGGAACCGCTTGGGAGAAACAATGTCCTTTCTGATGGAACCTGCAGCATGTTTGTTGAATGTTTGTTCGTTAATGTTATCGTTAAGTGTTGTGTGTAAACTCGAATGTTTTCACGGCCCCACATCGCCACTCCTTTAACGCCCCCCCCGGACAAGTTGTTCCAGACAATAGTTCAGAGGAACTAGTCTGTCGACAGAAAATTGTAAAGGCACAAGTTTGTCCCAGACAATAGTTCAGAGGAACTAGTCTGTTGACAGAACGCGACTCATAGTTGCTCTCCTAATTCGAGAGGCAGCCACCCACGACGACCACATTCTTACCCTTTCTTGCCGGTTGCTCAGGCAGTGGAGAAACGGCAAAGGTCCCCGCCCTGCCTGAGGACCCCCCCCTCTGGTCAGCTACGCTCGGGTAGAGCACATACGGCATTGATCACCATCCTACCCGGGGATTCCATCCAAATCTTACCCGCCGCGGCCCATACGCACCCCATTTTGGCTCGTTACATTCAAAATTCTTTTGTTTGGTTTTGGCAACCCTTAAGGTTGCTTCCCTATGTTATTTACATCCTCAAACACTGGGATGGTAAATCACACAGGCTGCGAGACGGCTCGCAGTACCGCAGTATAGTCCAAATTTTCGGTTTTAAAAAAATAATAAAAATGAGGGAGTGACACATGGTGACCAATTATAAAGGGAAATTGGCACTAAACGACAGACATGCTAACGTACACGATATTAAACAAGATAGTAACAGAAACTATGCTTGATCCACAGAATTCCAGAAACTCCAGGAAGAGAGAAGAGACGAAAAGGAAGAGAAGAGACGAGAGAAGAGAACAATGAAGACATCATACATGTTTTTCGTTACCATTATAATTTGTATTCGGTTACGCGGGAACGCGAACCCCCTGACCCCAACCCCCCCCCCCCGGCCGTCAATGATTCACTTCCCCATAGCACCCAGAGCCCAGTGACAAGTAACACCACACCATCATGGTGTGATATGTTTATAACGTGGTACTCCCTTTCATATGTAATTGAATCCCTTTTAGCATTGGCGATATTCTGCAGCATCGTGCAGACTATCCGCATGAGAAAATGGCGAAGGAGTGCCTGCCCCTCTCGCACCCCGGTATACAGGATAAGATCCCCTATCTTCGGTTTTCACCAGGCCCCCGAACCCCTTGATCTACAATAAAGGACATTCGTTCGGCGTCATTTGTGAATAAAGACAACTGAGAAATTGTACAACTCTGAGCTTCACCGCCAAGCCAGAGGGAAATGTGACTGCTGCTATTATTTTTGTATTGTTGGGAAGTTAGTATGATTGGATGTTTAAGTGAGTGTAGTTTATGGAAGATAGTTAGAGGTATCGTTTTTTTATATGTTGTACTGCATGTCCCTGTTGTGACATAGTGCCACTTAGAATTGTCAGTTAAAAATTTCTTACATAGTTATGGTCAGTGTAGAGGCAATGGAAGAGTGCTCGCTGGGCCAGGGAGTGAAGACAACGCAGTTATGTGATCCTTCATGCTTCGAGTGAAGGATCACAAGGAGGATGTGTAGCCACCTGGGTTGGCCACTTCCCGACTTAAAATGGAGATCCGCATAGAATACAGGGAAATTCAGTCAAGCCAGGAAAAACAAGCAGGTGCAAAGTTTCCTGTGTATTAGAACTTGCAGAAACCCAGACAGCACTGAAACTAACAGCCATCTGCATATTAATGAGCGATCCCCGGGAACAATTGGAAACATTTAAGGTAAATAAGGCCAAGCCGGACGCCTCGGCGCCAGCGGGAGCCAAGACAAAGGAAGGCCAACGGACACTTAGAAACCACCCATCAATCAGGGAACAGCTCCAGTATTGGAGAAATCGATCCAAGTGATCAGAACGTAGTCCAATCACTTGGAATCAGATACGGGGTCCGCCCCAAAGGGCGCGAAGCCCCTGGGGACTATAAAGTAGAGTTCCCAAGTTCAATTCGTCCTTCTTGGCAGGGTCACTCAGCAGCTCGAAACAACCCTTGACAGTGACCTGCCTAGCCGCTGCACCAACCAAGTAAGTCTCCAGTCAACGCACGCTACGAGATAGGCGCTCCTAGCTACCAGTCTATACCAGCTTTGAATCCTGCAGACTCAGAATCGAATGAAAGGCCATTTGTTCCCCTGACCTGGTGGGCCAGTTCCAAAGCTAAGTGTAGGCCTTTTAGTGTTAGAGATAGTCTAGTAAGTAGAGTTTTATGCATGAGTAGCGATTGACTGTGTGTAATAAATGTGTTTTGATTTGAATCTTACTAACTGGTGTATTGAGTTATTGATCAGCACTTGAACTTGAACCTCGTGGTGGTATAAAGATACCAGATGACTCTAAAGCAAAGGTTACAGAAACAGAGCAAATTAAGTAAAGACACATCGAGCAACATTTAAGAGCCAACCAAAAGTTAGCACCAAACCCTTTCATATTTTAAGTCACATTTACCGCCTCGTCTGGTGAGTTCAAGTCTCTCACGATAACTATGTTTCCTATCTCGTAAACTGTCCCAGTGAATCTACATTGCAACTTTTCCACGCCTCTGCATCCTGTTTATAATAGCGTACTCAAAATTGCACACAATACTACCAACTGCAGCCAAATCAAGATCTTGTAGAGATTCATAATTGCAGCCTTGTCTTTCATAAACCTAGGATTCCATTTGCTCCTGGCACCCTTCTTTCTTTCTACTTCCTGCTTTTTAAACTTTGTGAATCTGCACCTGCAACTGCATCTTGGAGGGTAGGGGGCATTTCTCAGGCTATTAATGTAGCTAGTGTCTGTTGAAATATTTCTTGTCCTCATAGGCATAAAATAATTTATAAATATTAATCATCTTGTGTATGAAGGAACTTGTCCAAAAATGCTATTTCCTTTCACCATGATATTTGTCCCACTTTTATGTAAATATTTACTGTTGAAATTCTCTATGAATCACTTTTAATTGTACTACTTTGTGTGAATAGTTGTTTATCATGTTGTTGATGAAAGGAATCAAATAATTCAAAATGATTTTATGAAAAACAAATTGGCCTCTTTTCCCCTCAGTAGCTGACATTTTGACATCTAAAATAAGGGTTTAAACAAACAAAGAAAAATCAAATGACAGATTTCACGTTGATGTAATGAAATTTCTCCATTGAATTGTGTTTGCTTCTCCTTGTACTTCAAGCCCTCAGTCTGTTTCAAAACCCTTGGCTTCATCGGCATATTTTTGCCTCCAGTCGTTGAAGAGCTTGTAGCTACATCTTTGCATTCAATATCTGCAGTTTGAAGAAATTCCCAACATGCAATCTGTCCAACAGGTGCTTAAGAGTAGCTAGATTCTCCCCATTCTACGAGCTTTGCTTTTCCAAATAAGTTTGATTGAAACTAGAGACTGAATTGTGATGCTGCACCCCCCCCCCCCCCCCCCCCCCAGCCAACAGATTCAACAGTGGCATTTACCCAACACGATGGAACCCACTGCCCTGGTATGTCCTATCCACAAAAAACAGGACAAGTGCCAGTTACTATCTCATCAGTCTCTAAATCATTGACAGTGCTAACAAGTGGCACTTACTCAGCATTAATCTGCTCATCAATACTCACTTTTGGTTCTGGTAGGGCCACTTGACTCCATGCCTCATTACAGCCTTGGTCAAACATGGATAAAAGTGCTGAAATTCAGATGTGAAGGGAGAGTGATTTCCCGTGACGTCAAGACAGCAGTTCACCAAGTGCAGCATCAAGGAGCCCTCGGAAAACTGAAGTCAAATGAATCAGGGGGAAAACTTCCCATTGGTCAAAATCATACCTAGCACTGAGGAAGAGGGTTGTGATTTTGGGGGCCAGTCATCTTAATCCCAGGATATCATTGCATGGGTCCTCATGGTTGTGCCCTAGGCCCAACCATCTTTGGCTGCTTCATCAGTGTTCTTCCCACCAACATAAGGTTAGAAGTGGGAATGTTCCCTGATGATTGCATTGTGTTCACTACCATTCACAATTCCTCAAATATTGAAAATCAACTGGAGTCCCTGTTATGAATGTGATTTCCTGTTGGAATTGATGGGGCTGTTAGAATACACATTAACATATTCAGAATGTACATATTTTAGCATGCAGGGTTGCTGCAATTTATTTTAAATTTAGAGGGTCTCCTTTGTTTTTGCAAGCTGCATCTGATCACAAATTTGAAAAACCAAATTTTCAAGCAGACCCAAAAACTGTCAACCAAAATACACTGCAGTAGGTCTAGCACATCCATTCTCCAATACTCCAGCCAGCAGTCCATCAAAAATGCATTATTCAACCTTGTCCCTGGAAATTATCCAGCATCAGGGGGCAAGAAAGAGATAGACTTACCTCTTCTCCTAGTGACAATATGTTAGCTGATCATGCATTTCTGAATGTCACAAATGATGGCCTGGATTGTGTGATCATTTGAACAGTGAAGCTTCAGAATTAACATTGTTACTCCTGTGAAACTGGCAACAGCTTCTGGAGTCAACACATGCAGAGTTAATTGTGGAGATCCAAGGTTACTGTCAGTGATTCTGCGTCTCCAGAGGGTGTAATGCTGAAATCGCCCACAGACTGCAGTCAAATAGAGATCACTGAACTGATAACAATTGCCCTTTTACACTTAGTCTTCCTGTAAACTCCTTGAAAAAGTTGCACCTTGTTGAATGAGCTAAAATTGGGTTTTTATAATAATAACAATGCATTAGGTTGATAATTAGTGCTGAACAGCCTTGGTAGGCCTGAAAAAAATCATTTAAATTTGTGGAATTATTTTTTTCCCATTAATGAAACAATTCAATTTTAAAAAAATAGTAGTTATTTTTTTATCTTTATTATACTTCATCTGTTACCTTAATCCCAATCGTTTATTTCACTCTATGGACATTTTCATTTGAAAATGGAAAAGTGAATTTTAACCCCTTGGACATGACTTTACAGCCCTTCCCGCCCCGTGGGATCTTCCAATCCTGCTGAAGCTGACCCCTGCTGCAGGTTCCCTGACAGCGGGATGAGTGAGCCATGCCATCCCGCTGGTGGCCAATTTGGGTGCCGCTGGTTAGGCCAGCATTTATTGCCCATCCCTAGTTGTCCTTTAGAAGGTGGTGGTGAGTTGCCTTCTTGAGCTGCTGCAGTCCTTGAGGTGGAGGTACACCCACTGTGCTGTTAGTAAGGCAGTTCCCGGATTTTGACCCAGCGACAATGAAGGATTGGCGATATGTTTCCAAGTCAGGGTGGTGACTGACTTGGAGGGCAACCTCCAGGTGGCGGGTTTCCCAGGCATCTGCTGCTCTTCTCCTTCTGTTTGGCAGTGGTCCGGCCTGGGTATGGGAGGTGCTGCCTAAGGAACCTTGGCTAGTTCCTGCAGTGCATCTTGTAGATGGCATGTTTGCCACTGTTCGTCGGTGGTGGAGGGTTTGAATGTTTGTGGAAGGGGGAATAATTAAGTAGGCTGTTTTGTCCTGGATGGTGTCGAGCTTCTTGAGTGTCAGAATACATCACTCTGATTGGCTGCTTACCCTGCTTCTTGCCATTGTTATTGTTGGATGCATGGAGATCGCCTTGACTTGGATCCAGATTTAATCTATTGTTCGGAAAGGGGAATTCCATGTCACGGAGCTCACTAGATCTTTGGGGGCAGCTTTCTTCACCATCAGAGATCATTCTGTCACTTCACCACTGACTGTGAAATCTGAGCCTTTATATTGAAAATAAAACACAAAACATGCATTATAAAGAACAAAAAAAGCACATAAATTTTAGCAGGAGTCAGAATAAAAGCAGTTCAGTTGAATTAGCACAATAAATGTGCAGACCATTGCAGAATGTAGAGCCCTCTGCTGATCTAACTGTGTACTTCAGTTGGTCAGTTCATGCATTGCTTCACTGTATTTATGCTTTAACGGGAAGTTTTAACAGTTTCTTCCACTTGTTCTTTCTTAATGAATTATTGAATACAAAAACCAGAAAATGTTGTTGTAATTATACAAGACATTGATTAGGTGACTCTTGAAGCATTACAGACAGTTCTGCTCATTCCATTAAAAGATACTAGAGTATAGTGAAAATGACAAGAATAATACCAGAACTGATAGATTAAAGTTGTGAGAAAGGCTTAAAGAAGGAACATCTTTTATTTGCACAGAAAAAGTAAGGGGATTTAATAGAACTTTTAAGATAGTAAATACTGAATTATACAGAAAATACTGAAACAAATTTGATTACATTTTTCGAGGAGGTGACTAGGTGTGTAGATGAGGGTAGTTCAGTTGATGTGGTCTACATAGTCGTCAGGAAGGCTTTTGTCACGGTCTTGCATGGGAGACTGATCAAGAAAGTAAGAACCCATGTGATCCAGGGCAATTGGCAAATTCGATCCAAAATTGGCTTAGTGGCAGGAAACAGAGGGTGATGGTCGAAGGTTGTTTTTGTGACTGGAAGCCTGTCCGGTGGTGTTCCGTAGGGATCGGTGCTGGGTCCATTGCTGTTTGTAGTGTACATTGAATCTAGGAGGTGTGATCAGTAAATTCGCAGATGATACAAAAATTGGTGGTGTGGTAAATAGTGGGGAGGAAAGGCCTGGATTACAGGACAATATAGATTGGCTAGCGAGATGGGAAGAAGAGTAGCAAAAGGAATTTAAAATTTAAAATTGTGAGGTAATACATTTTGTGAGGACGAACAAGGCAAGGGAATACACAATGAATGATTGAACCCGAGGAAATACAGAGGATCAGAGTGACTTTGGTATGCATGTCCCTAGGTCTCCGAAGACAGCAGGACAAGTAGATAATGTGGTAAAGAAAGCTTATGGAATACATGCCTTTATTAGCCAAGGCATAGAATATAAGAGTAGGGAGGTTATGAAAGAGCTGTATAAAACATTGGTTAGGCCACAGCTAGAGTACTGTGTGAAGTTCTGGTTGTCACATACTAGGAAGGAAACGATTGCACTAGAGAGGGTGCAAAGGATATTCACCAGGATGGTGCCTAGGCTGGAGTGTTTCAGCTATCAAGAGAGACTGGATAGGCTGGGGTTGTTGTCCTTGGAGCAGTGAAGGCAAACGAGAGACCTGATTGAGGTGTACAAAATTATGAGGGGCATAGATAGGAATTCAATTTTCCCCTTAGCTGAGGGGGTCAATAACCAGAGGAGCATAGATTTAAGGTAAGGAGCACAAGATTTAGAGGGGATGTGAGGAAAAACTTTTTCACCAAGATGATGGCCGGAATCTGGAACTCGCTGCCTGAAATTGTGGTAGAGGCGGGAACCCTCACAACATTGAAGAAGTATTTGGATGAGCACTTGAAATGCCACAGCATACAAGCCTATGGACCAAGTGCTGGAAAATGGGATTAGAGTAAATAGTTGCTTGATGGCTGGCAAGAACATGGGCTGAAGATTCTGTTTCTGTGCTGTTTTAACCGTATGACTCTATAAATGCTAACAGCAAACCTAAAATATCAGCATTTTTCTAACTTGAGGATGTTTTACAAGCTGCTCCAAAATGTCCATAGAATCCCTACAGTGCAGAAGGAGGCCATTTGGCCCATTGAGTCTGCAGCGACCCTCCAAAAGAGCACCCTATCCAGGCCCACTCCCCCGCTCAATTCCCATAACCCTCGCATTGATCATGGCCAATCCATCAAACCTGCATATCATTGAACACTACGGGGCAATTTTAGCATGGCCAATCAACCTAACCTGCACATCTTTGGGCTGTGGGGGGAAACCAGAGCATCCAGAGGAAACCTACTCAGACAGAGGGAGAACATGCAAACTCCACACTTACGGTCACCCAAGGCTGAAATTGAGCTCGTATCACTGGCATTGTAAGTCAGCAGTGCTAACCACTCTGCCACTATATTTCACTACATATTACCTTTTTTACTGATGGAAAATCACAAGTACATAAATATATCTTCTGCACACACATTGTTCCCTGTTACTTGCCCCATGACAACATCTCGGCCAATCAGAGTTAACTTGCCAACCAATCAGCACCTTTTTCTCCTGTCGCATAAATTGTTGTAATCATTTTAAATTTGATTTTCTATTTTTTAGAAAATATTTTATTGAAGCATTTGTAATTTCACAATTTAACATGTTGACATTTCTAAAACAACTGCGCGGGTCGACGCACAAAATACCCCCTAAAATGACAACAAACAAAAAACCACGGCCTATCCCCAATTACCGTATACTGTGTTATACGTTTTAGTTGCTGAGAAATGAAGTCTAAAGTTCTTGTTCCTTTTCACCAAACACCATTTAATTCACTTCCACAGTCTCTGCACAAAACCCTTGACAACACACCACCTGACAGAGGCCACCTGAAGCCCCTTTACATATCAGTGTCAATTAATGGATACTTAACATAAATGAGACAACTAATTGCAATGTCTCTTAACCAATTACTTAACATACTGAGTACCCTGTCCTTATTTAACATTACCATGCCTCCTGTTTTCCTCCCCCCCCTCCCCTTTTTCCCTTTCCCCCCTTACTGCTGACGTTCAATTTTTGTTAAAGAAATCGATGAACGGCTGCCAACTCCAGGCGAATCCCTGTATTGATCCACTCAGAGCGAACTTGATTTTGTCCAGACTGAGAAACCCAACCATATCGCTGACCCACACTCCTGATTTCGGGGGCTCCGAGTCCCTCCATCTCAGCACGATCCGTCTCCAGGCTACCAGGGAGGAGAAGGCCAGGATATTGGCCTCCCTCTCCCCCTTTGCCCCCGGATACTCCGACACCCCAAATATTGCTAATTCTGGACTCGGAGTTACCCTACCTTGCAGGACTTCCGACATAACAGCTGAAAATCCCTGCCAGAATTCCCTCAGTTTCGGACATGCCCAAAACATATGAACATGGTTGGCCGGGCTACCCCCACACCGCCCACATCTGACCTCCACCTCCTCGAAGAACCTACTCATCCGGGCTACCGTTATGTGGGCTCTGTAGACTACCTTGAACTGAATCAAGCTGAGTCTAGCACAGGGCGAGGCTGCATTTACCCTTTCAAGGCTTTTTCCCCACAGTTCAGTTTCCAGCTCTGCTCCTAGCTCCTCTTCCCACTTCCTCTTCATCTCTCTGATAGGGGCCCCTTCCCACTCTAACAATTCACTGTATATGTCCGAAACCTTCCCAACTCCAACCCCTGCTTTTGACAGCACTTTAACCTGTAGTCCCCTCAGGGGGAGGCGAGGAAAGCTTGGGACCTGTCTCCGTACAAAGCCCCGCACTTGAAGGTACCGAAACCCGCTCCCACCCGGCAAATCAAACTCCTCCACTAATGTCTCCAAGGTCGGAAAGCTCTCCTGGATAAATAGATCCCCAAACCTCTGAATCCCTGCCATATATTAAAGCCCCCATCCAGCCCCCCTGGGACAAACCGGTGATTGTCACAGATCGGTGACCACACTGACGCCCCCTCCAGTCTCATATGCTGCCTCCATTGTCCCCACACCCTCAGGACTGCCACCAACACAGGACTTGTGGAGTACCGAGCCGGCGAGAACGGCAGGGGTGCCGTCAGTCAAGCCTACAGACTTGTACCTTTGCAGGATGCTGCCTCCATCCGCTCCCAGACCGACCCCTCCCCCACTACCCACTTCCTGACCATCGATATGGTGGCAGCCCAGTAATAGTTAATAAAGTTCGGGAGAGCCAAGCCCCATTTCCCACGGGTCCGTTCCAGGAGTGTCTTCTTTACTCTCGGGGTTTTACTCGACCATATAAACCTCGATATCGCCACATTCATATTTCTGAAAAAAGCCTTTGGGACAAAAATCGGGAGACATTGAAAAAAGAAAAGCAGTCTCGGAAGGACCGTCACCTTCACCATCAGCCCTCCCCGCCAGTGTCAGTGGGAGCATGTCCCATCTACGAAAATCCCTTTTCATTTGATCCACTGCTTTGCCCAAATTTAGCTTGTGAATCTGCCCCCAATCCTTGGCCACTTGAATTCCCAGATACCTAAAATTCCTCCCAACCACTTCAAAAAAAGTAGCTCCTTCAGTCTCCTTTCCTGCCCACGTGCCTGGATCACGAACATCTCACTCTTTCCCATATTTAACTTATAGCCTGTGAAATTTGGTTTTCTAGCGTTTGTCCTCGAGTACTAGATGAAAGATTTTGCTGACACATCTTTTTCCAGCAACAAATTATGGATTTGTTATCTAATTATGATAAAGGTATAGATAAGAGTTTCACACTGAGATGGGGTAGATGTAGGCAACGTTGTGAGGCTGGTAGGAGACAGTTGTAAGGCGGAGAGGGTACAGTGCCAGAAACACAAATGGATAGGATAAGAAAAGTGAAATTATAAACAATCTGAATTTATCTGAGATATTGGCAAAGGTGCAAATTTTGTGAAGGTACTAGTTTCAGCTCCGTGAATGTTTAGGTGGAGCAGAATGAAATTCATCCAAGACTGAATGTTGAACAATCAGCCCAATAGCACAAAGGAAATGGATGGCTCACGAGAATTGACAGACAGATAGATCTGGGTGTCATCAGCATGCATAGGGGATTTTCACAGTAACTTCATTGCAGTGTTAATGTAAGCCTACTTGTGACAATAATAAAAATTATAATATTATTATTATTAAAGCCGTCTAGGTGGACAAAAGGACACGGGGCAGTATTTTACCAGAAGTGGCCATGTGAGAGGCCACTTCTGACACCAGGGCCCAATTGAGACCACTGGTGATGTTGAAGGAAGCAGAAGAGGACACCTCCATGCCGTGATGCCTTTGATACAAGTTGTTTATTTATGTGTCATGTGATTGTGGTTATGCCCCTCCAGCCATAGTGACGAGGCCATGGCAGCAGCCATTGACACTCGGGAGCCCCTTTTTGGGCCATGCATCAGCCATGTTCCCCTTATTGACAACTCGCTGGAAGCCTGCAAGTGGCAAGATGGGAAGTGGCCCTTAAGTGAGCACTTAAGTGGCTTTATTGGGTGTCTGGTGGGCAGCTATGCCACTGAGGTTTCTGCCTGTAATTTTATCCTGTATCAGCGGACAGACATTGTGCTGCCTTCTTGGTGCCTTCCATCACCATTTTAGGAGGCCTCAGGCCCCCAACCTGTGTCCAGAGGCTGGTAAAATCCAGCCTCATGTTTTGAGTGACGTCACTAAAGGGATACATGCAGATAAGGAAGAGAAGGGGTCCAATGAATGGCTGGTTATGCACAGTGGGCTAAATAGCTGTCTTGTAATGCAGAACAAGGCAGCAACGCGGGTTCAATTCCCATACCGGCCTCCCCGAACAGGCACCGGAATGTGGCGACTAGTGGCTTTTCACAGTAACTTCATTGAAGTCTACTTGTGCCAATAAGCTATTATTATTATTATGTTCCGGAGACTACAAAGTAACAGTTAGGGGTGAAAAGGGAAGCCACTGGTAGCGATGCAGTACCTAGAATTTAAATCCTAGACCATCGCACCAAGCTGGGTAACAGTAGAGGAATTTCTGAAGAGGATGACATGGTCAACTGTGTTGAGGGCTGAAAAGAGGCTGAGGCGAAGTGCGGAGAGAATACATCATAGTCGTAAGAGATTATTGTACTTGACTTTGCTTAGGGTTGTTTCAGTACGGTGTGAGAAGCAGAACGCTGATTAGAGGGATTGTGTGTGTGGCAGCATTTTTATATCTAGCTGCTGAAGAAAAATAAAACTTAATTAAAGCATAGATATGGGTTTGTGTGGCTGCAATTAAAGTTGAAATCTTACTCATGCCTGCTGCATAGAGTCAGCCTCATTTTAAGTGTAAAATTACCTTCTTTCCTCTCATTTTTCCCAATAACTTAAAAATTCGAAACAAATTTTAAAAACTCAAACTCACTCAACCACTGTGCAAATTGGTATCACAATTGATCCCAGTAAAATGTACACATGCTATCTGTTAGAACGTAATTGCCATCGTTTTGATCGTGTCAGTCCCGCAACTGGACACAGCCTCTGCAATCACTGTCCAAATAATGGGTAGCATCGTCCTCTCCATTAGTATCAGGAAATGTAACCGTGCCTGTTCTCCTCTGGTTAGTAACTGGCGCCTCCTGCTGTGTGCCACCTTGTCCTGCAAAATATAATGATTTGTGTCAGGGAGAATTGTACAAGCTGTTTGGCTGTCATGGTTGGATACCTGGTAGTGAGTGCAATCTGAAAGATGTGGCTGTAAGGCCTGGAGCAATGCAAGAAGAACAAGCTAAATAGGAGCCTGCCAGACCTGTTCCGCCATTTAATATGATCATGGCTGATTCTCGGCTTCAACTCCACTTTTCACCCGTTCTCCGTATCTCCTGATTCCCTGAGAGCCCAAAAATCTGTCTACTCCCGCTTAAAATATATTCCACAATAGAGCTGCAACAACCCGCTGGGATAAAGAATTCCAAAAATTCACAACCCTTTGAGTGAAGAAATCTCTCCTTATCTCACTCCTAAATGATCTTATCCTTATCCTCAGACTGTGCCTCCATTCTAGATTCCCCAGCCGGGGGTGCAACCTCGAGATGTTCTGCCCTATCAACCCCCTTCAGAATCTTGTATGTTTCAATGAGATCACCACTCATTCTTCTAAACTCCAATTAAACAGCCTCTCATCATAGGACAACCCTCTCATTCCAGGACCAATCTAGTGAATCTTTGTTGTACTGGTTCGAAAGCAAGTATATCCTTAAATATGAAGACCAAAGCTGCACACAGCATTTCAGGTAGGGTCTCACCAAAGTCCTGTACAATTGCAGCAAGACTTCTTTATTCCTGCACTCCAATCCGCTTGCAGTAAAGACCAACATGTCAATTGTCTTCCTAATTACTTACTGCAACATGACAATTGTCTTCTTAATTGCTTGCTGTATCTGCATGCTAACTTTATGCACTTTGAATCTTTGAACATCCGTGTTTACGAGTTTCAGAACTTAAAATAATATCCTGCTTTTCTATTCTTATGACCAAAATGACTCACTGCTTCCCCCATTGTACTCCATCTGCCACCTGGTTGCCTACTCATTTAACTTGCCCAACCTTCCGGCCGTTCACACAGGCAGGATCTTCTGGTCACGCTGACAACGCACACCTGCCACCAGTTTCCATGTAGCGACGGGTGCATTCAACGGGAAATCCCGTTGATAAAGGCGGGACGAGAAGGTGCTGCCGCCGGCCAATGGCAGGTGGCCATGTCACCGCAAAACACTGGGTCAGTTGCATGGAAAATCCAGTCCCATATACTTTTTCACCCTCTGTGTCCTTCTCATAGCTTACATTCCCATTTTATTTTGTATCGTCAGAAAACCGAGATACATTGTTTGCGGTCTCTTTGGTTAAGTCATTAATGTCGATTGTAAATAGCTGAGTCCCCAGCTGCTTTGTCCTGAGAAACTCCCAGTGTCAAGTTTCTTGGGTCCTGTTAGAGATGCCCTCATGAAAGCAAATGAGGAGTATTCCATTATAATCCAGGCTGGTAGATTGAGCTAGCTCTGGTGAGTCAGGAGGTATCTGCTGCAGGATTTCCAGCCTCTGACCTTCTCTTCTAACCATCTTGATCAATGGTAACCCCCAGGATGTTGATAGTGGTGGATTCAGTGATGGCTATGCCATTAAATGGCAAAGAGAGATGGTCATTGGAGGTGGTCATTGCCTGGCACTTTGCGGTGCAAATGTTACTTGTCATTTATCAGCCTAAGCCTGAATGTTGTCCAGGTCTGGCTGTATGCAAGTAAGTTACTGCTTCAGTATCTGAAGTGTAACTAATAGATGTAAACACTCTTCAGTGGTGCATTGTGTTGAGTGTGAGGCTAGTGGTGAGATCTGGCATTTGAAGATACAGAAGTGATCTTGATTACTCACATAAGGTCAATTAACATTTTGCAGCACTGCATCCACATCCGCTGGGCCCCCAGCATTGGCCAGCAGAGCATTTAACCTGGCTGTCTTTGTAAAGTTTGACTGGAGAGCCTCCATGTCTCCTATGGATCGCATCTCTCCACTTTCTGCACCAAGGTGTAGAACATTAGAACATTTCAGAGCATGTTGTCTTCCATATTTCACCTTAATTAATTCTTCTTCCTTCTTAGGCACTGCTCCATAACAGTTTCAGTACCTGCTCCAGCCAGAATGCACCATGCTTTTCAGCAGTGCAGGCCAGCTTTAGATAGTGCCGGCTAGCTTTTACGTGTTGTCGGCCTTTGGTGTCCTGCTGAGCGAGACAGCCATTCAATAAAGGTCTGCTGCACACAACAATCCGATAAATTTGCCGGCAGTGCAAAGTTGGCACACCTCCTCATCAGAAACAGTTTAATCACACATAACAAAACTGGACTCGTTTCCAGGGGTTATTAAATTTTGCCCCCAAAACATTTTTGCAACATAATATTCCAAATAACGTCATTTGAAGAGGGTCAATTTAATCCAGTGCACAAACAGTTTTAGATCCATATCAAAACAAGTTGGCACATATAGACGAGGATTTAAAAAAACAGTTGATGTAAATAACATTTACAGAGGCATGCACTAAACAGGTATTAGTCGATAAATTTGTGAATTAAGTGATCCAGTTGGCTAAGTAGCAGTCAGTAAACATGGGGCAGCATGGTGCCGGCACAGTGGTTAGCACTGCTGCCTCACAGCGCCAGGGACCTACGTTCAATTCCAGCCTTGGGTGACTGTCTGTGTGGAGTTTGCATTTTCTCCTCGTGCCTGTATGGGTTTCCTCCCGGCGCACCAGTTTCCTCCCACAGTTCAAAGATGTGCAGGTTAGGTGGAGTTACAGGGAATGGTCCGAGGTGGAGTGCTCTTTCAGAGGGTCGGTGCAGGCCCAATGGGCTGAATGACCTTCTGCACTGTTGGGATGCAATAGTAGCAAACTGAATTCCTAAACTGTTAATATCTAGGAATGGTAATAATGAAAGTCCCGCTGTGCCTCATGCCTTTGTGTTTTAAGCATGCTAGGATATATATTTCTTGGGTATCTGTCCATTGGAGCCCCCCCCCCACTCTCCTCCACAATGCAAGTCATCCCCAGCACCCCCCATCAGACCTCCCCATCAGACCCACCCATCAGACCCCCACATCAGAGACCCCCCCACATCAGAGACCCCCCCACATCAGAGACCCCCCACACACTAGAGATCCCCCACCAGAGACTCCCCCACCAGAGACGCCCCCGGAGGCCCTACCACACCAGAGACCCACCCACACCAGAGACTCCCATCAGACCCCCCCCCCCCGACCCCTGCAACTGGAGAACCTAACCACAATGTTTATAAGCATCTAGTGGCTTCATCTCCTTTTTTCAGCAGACAATGCTTAACTTCTTTTGATGTGGTCAGGAGCTGTAAAGCTTGGCTAGATCTTTATAGTGGTTAGGTTCACAGCAGGTTACTTGAGATGCATTCAGGCATGAAGGGAAATTAAAATAAAAGACCCAGGCACCAGGCAACCTCTGATGATAGGGACGGTCTCTGATATGGGAGTTCTCTGAAGGGGAGCCTGATGGGGTCTCTGGTAAAAATTCTATACAAGGGGTATTTTGAAAATAGTTTGTCCATTTAATTTTATATAGATAATCAATCCCCGTGCGATAATATACATTTGATCAATAGGAGTCGGTTAGCTCAGTTGGCTGGTTTGTGTATGGAGCAATGCAAACAGTGTGGGCTCAATTCTCATACTGGCTGAGGTTACCATGAAGGCCCTGCCTTCTCAACCCTGCCCCTTGCCTAAAGTGTGGTGACCCTCAGGTTACATCACCACCAACCAGCTCTTGCTTAAGATCGGTCCTCTGGAACTATGATGACTTTCATTTAACAAAAGAATGTGGCATGACTGAATGAAGTTGGCCTTGCCTAGAGATGCTGGAAGGAAAATAAATCCCCAAGAAAAACTGGGGTGACTCAAGTCATCAATTGTCAGATTGCTTTACAAAATGGAATGCTTTAAAAAGAGGCTTTTGGTGGACCTAGAAGCGGGGTGTTGTATATTATGAAGTGATGGACAGAATATGGGAATTTATTTTTTCTTTTACACTTTTCTTCAGTTTGTTTTGAAATTGATTGTGATGACGTTTTGATTTAAAGCTAAAGGGGAATCTGTTCATATTATGCTTATTTTATTATTAAGTTCGAAGGCATTAAATGAGTACATATTTTGAGCACATATAAAGAGAAACCTCTGGGACACTGGTGTTGGTGAGGGAGGAGACTGACATTTGTGCATTTGTAATGTTGCAACTTATAAATAAATCTAGTTATAATTCTGGTTTCCTACCATCTGGTTTCAGAATGAATTAGAAGGCACATGCAGGTGCAAATGAGGGGTGTATGCAAGGCTCCAGTGGATGGGGTGGGACATCTTTGGGCTTAGCCTCATAAGGGTGCACAAATGCAGAGGATGACTGATTTGCCTTGCAAGTAATAATAATAATAAATTATTGTCACAAGTAGGGTTCAATGAAGTTACTGTGAAAAGTCCCCAGTCGCCACATTCTGGTGCCTGTTCGGGGAGGCCGGAACGGGAATTGAACTCGCCCTGCTGGCATTGATCTGCATTACAAGCCAGCTGTTTAGCCCACTGTGCTAAACCAGCCCCAAGTAATCACTTCTGAGGAAATTTAGGGATATGGTAGTTTTTAAGCAAGTAGAGAGACATGACAAGGGGCAGGACTAGAGATTGAGGGGGAAAAACAAAAGGGAAGATTTACAATAGAGTGGAAAGTAAGAGACATTAAATGACAAAAGGGATGATGCTACAAGGAAAATTAAATGATAAGGGAATAGATAAAGGAGCAAAAGATATTAAAGAGATGTAAATGTGAATAACAGAATCTAATTGATTATCACGACTACTTCCTTACCTGTGGTTGATGCATCACCTTGTGTCCACTCATTTCTATCAATGTCTACACTTTTGATGATAGAAGTGCCTGCTCCTAGCAAGGATGGTGACGATAGCATGGTGCTTTTGCGTTGTAGCCGATGGTCCACGGAGCTCTTTGCTCTATGAAAAGAGAAGGTGGCGTCTTATGTTGAGTGTACAACAATGCTTATTCCGCTTGTGTAGTGCATCATTTTGCACTTATGCACAGTTAAACTATTCCAAATAATATTTACCCTGCAAATGATCAAACACAAGTTATGGCTGGTCCTGTATCTTCACAGACTCAAAGCATTCAAAGATTTCTTCCCATCGGATCTAGCACTGTGTCAAATTGTGTCAATATAGTCAGATCCATTATACATGTTTTCTTTTTGTTACATGTAAGTTGTGCTTTAAAGAGCACTGAGTATTGAGGTGCTGGATGTTAACACCGTGAAAAAGCTGGGGAAAATGTTCCACAGTGGAGTAATGGGATTCTTCACAATTACAGTGAAATCGCAATGACTCAAACTCGCACGGCACAAAATTCTTGGGTTGTGTCAAAGTTGTCAACCATCCCCGCCAGCAGAATATCCAATCCTATAGAACAGTGCCGGTGATAAGTCGAATTTCTAGATTGGAACTCTGAAGTAGCCAAACTGGTCTAATCTTGTTTTTATGACTGTGCTGACCAATCAGAGCAGAGTTAGATGACACAAGAAACTGCGAAATAACTGCGCCCAGCTTCTGGAAAAAGGGGCACGGTGGCAGAGTAGTTAGCACTGCTGCCTCATTGCTCCAGGGACCCAGGTTCAATTCCGACCTTGGGTGACTGTCTGGAGTTTGCACTTCCTCCCAGTGTCTGCGTGGGTTTCCTCCGGGTGCTCCGGTTTCCTCCCACAGTCCAAAGATGTGCAGGTTAGCTGGATTGGTCATGATAAATTGCCCCTTAGTGTCTAAAAGGTTAGGTGGGGTTATAGAATCATAGAATTTACAGTGCAGAAGGAGGCCATTTGGCCCATCGAGTCTGCACCGGCCCTTACAAAGAGCACTCTACTGATGCCCACATGTCTACCCTATCCCCGTAACCCAGTCCCCCCACTTAACATTTTTTGGACACAAAGGGTAATTTAGCATGGCCAATCTACATAACACGCACATCTTTGGGCTGCGAGAGGAAACCGGAGCACCCGGGGGAAACCCACGCAGACACTGGGAGAATGTGCAGACTCCACACAGACGGTGACCCAGCCGGGAATCGAATCTGGGACCATGAAGCTGTGAAGCAACTGTGCTAACCACTATGCTACCTTGCTGCCCTTTATGGGTTACGGGAATAGGGTGGAGCTGTGAGCTTAAGCAGGGTGCTCTTTCCAAGGGCCAGTGCAGACTCGATGAGCCTCCTTCTGCACTGTAGATTCTATGATTCTATGAATTCTTTGATGATTCTAAGATTGCAATGTCATGGAGTGCTGGGAAAGCCACCATCTGACATCAGGATCTCCCTGTGAATGCAAAATCTACGAGTATGACTAAACTTGTGAACAGATTACAGTGTTGTTGATCGCCGAGAAGGTGAAGTTGATGCAGCAAGGAGAATACCATGTGTGAAGCAGAAAGTAAACCTTATGAAGGAGTGGGAGATTCCATAAACGAGTTTATCCACCATAATGAGACACATGTCGAACATCTTAGAGCAGTTCAACAAGCAGCAAGGCAGTTCTCTGCAGCAAGGAAGAGGATGAGAACGGCTGTCTATCCCGATGTTGAAGAAACTCTGCTGCCATGGTTCAAGACAGCCCTAGCAGAGAGCATTCCTATACTAGTCCAATCTTACAAGAAAGGGAAGTCACCCTGGCAAAGAAGCTGGGCCACATGGAGCTGACCTGCAGCAATGGATGGCTGGACTGATTCAAGACGAGGCACTACCGAGTTTCTTGGAGCTAACGCCTAATGTTTTTCAATGCAAACCTCAGCCTTTTACAAATTCGGGTCATTATATGGTGTGAATAAATTGAATAAAGACTTTTTCACACATTTACTGCTTTACTGTGTTTTCATTTAGCATGAAATCTGTTGAATCTGTTGCTTTTGACATGACTGTGTTTGTAGATGTATCTGTTCGCCTGGAGCTGCGTTAATGTGGGAATGGGGCCTTCTCAGCTATCATGAAGCTCCGCTTAAAACAAATCTGTGGACAGATCCCTGGGATTTGTCTCCTTGGGAATTACTGTAGGTGAGTGTTAAGAACCCTATTGATGTTACCTACGTGAATGGCTCAAAGCCCCAAAGGAGAACTCGAAGCACTGGGTCTCAGTGATGTATTTTTGTTTGGAATGATGTGAGAAACTATGTACATCCTAGTGAAGAACCAATCCAGTCATTGTGTAAACAATGAATAAAAAATATCTATTAAAGTAAACGAAAAGGAAAAACACATGGCAAAATATTAATATACATTATGACACTTTAAACAAAATGTATTTTATTCCAAACATATTCAAAAATACAAAAACATAAACAATCTGGGGAACATTCTCCCCAACTCATAATTTTACAGTCTATACAAATTTTACCCTTTTTCACCCCCTCCCCCCGCGACAAACAATTCCTCAAATGTGGTCACAAACATTTCCACCATGTCTCAAAGCCCTCTGCTGAACCCCTCAATTCAAACTTTATCTTCTCCAACCAGAGGAGGTCCCCTAGCCAGGCCGCCACCCCGGTGACATTGTCGGCCACCATTCCAGCAAAATTCTTCGCTCGGCAACCAGAGAGGCGGAGGCCACGACATCGGTCTTCCTCCCTCCATCAGCGCCGGCATTTCTGAGATCCTAAAACTTGCCACCATAGGACCCGACCTCTGCCCCCACAATCTTTGCTAGCATCCCGAGCACACCCACCCAGTATCTCTCTAACGTCTCAAACTTCCAGAACATATACACATAATTTGCTGGTCCTTGCCCAAACTTGTCACACTCGTCTGCCACCCCTTGAAAGAACTCACTCATCCACCCACCTTAAACTGAATCAAACTCATGCTCGCACAAGAAGAGGCTGAATTCACCCTGCGCATCGCCTCACTCCACACTCCCCAACCCCTCCTCCCATTTATCCTTGATCCTCATCACTTGTGATCCGCCCTTCTTCCCAGCCAGCTGTATATGTCCGCAATCCTAACCTCCCCTTCCACATCCGGAAGCAAAAACCCTTCCCACGCCTTCCGTACAGAGTCCCTCACTTGTAAATACTTAAATTTGCTTCCCTTCGGGAGCTCTACTTTCACCTGCAGCTCTTCTAGAGTTGCAAAATCTCTCCTCCAAATATGAATCCCTTGCCCTCACCAACCCCACCTCTCTCCACCTCCTGTACATACCATCCGTCTCCCCTGGTTTAAACCCATGGTTCTTACACAGTGGTATTAGCACCGACATCCCCTCCATCCTAAAGTGTCTCCTCAGCTTGTTCCACACTCTAATCGTGGACTGCACAACCAGACTCTCCGTATATCTCCTCGGTGCCAACAGTAGCGGCGCCATCAACATGGCTCTCAGGCTGGACCCCCTGCAAGACTCTTCCTCCGTCCTAACCCATTCCAACCCCTCTCCTCCCCACCATCGCCTCACTTTCTTCACATTCACTGCCCAGTTATAGTGCAGCAGGTTCGATAACGCCAACCCCCTCTCTGCCTCTGCCTCTATAATAGGCCCTCTTTACCCTTGGCACCTTCCCCACCCATATAAACTTCGAAATAACTGCGTCCAGCTCCCGGAAAAAGGTCTTCGGAATAAAAATTGGGAGCATCTGGAATACAAACAGGAACCTTGGCAGGACATTCATTTTCACCACTTGGACCCTCCCCGCCAAAGCGCACAAGATATACTACAGAATCAATTTTTTTGTGGTGAGCCGTGGGGTTTTGGTGGGGGTCGAGTACGCGGGGATTGTAATCTCGGACCATGCGCCACACAGGCTGGAGGTTCGACTTAGCTCGGGGCGGGAGCAGAGGCCGGGATGGAGGTTAGACCCGGGGCCATTAGCGGACAGGGGTTCTGCGATAAGGTGCGATCAGTGATTAAGGTGAAGTTGAACCAAAATGGGAAGGTATCGGCGGCCACATTCTGGGAGGTATTGAAGGTGGTGGTTCAGAGGAGATTATCTCGCTCAAGGCACACATAGATAGGAAAAGGAGAGAGGAATGATTATTGGGCGAGATCGTTGAGGTGGACAGGGAGTATTCGAAGGCCCCCAACCTTCAAAAAGAAGTTACAGGGGCAGTTCGATAGGTTGATTATGGAAAGGGCTGTTGGACAGCTACGGAGGGCGAGGGGGGTGCAGTATGGCTATGGAGAGAAGGAGAGCCACATGCTAGCCCACCAGCGATGGAGACAGGCCGTGTCCAGAGAAATCTTGAGGGGACGAACAGGGAAGGGGGAGGTAGTATTGGAGCCGGAAAAGATAAATGAGCGTTCATGGACCATGAGGAATTGTACAGGGCCAATCCGTGGAGTGAGGAAAGTGATATGGGGCAGTTTTTCTATCAGCTGGAATTCCCATGGTTGGTTGAGGAGAGGAAACAGGCTCTAGAGGAGCCTTTAAGGCTGAGAGAAGTTAAGGGAAAGCATAAGAGGGATGAAGTCAGGAAAGGCCCTGGGGCCGGACGGTTACCTGGCAGAACTTTCTAAGGATTTTATGGCAGAGCTGGCATCACACCTACTGGGGGTGTTTAGCGAGGTGCTGGAGAAGGGGGAGCTGCCGGAGGCAATGACATAGGCAATGATTACGCTAATTCCAAAGAAAGGGAAGGACCCGCTAGAATGTGGATCATACAGGCCCAAATGGGCTTTTGAAGGACAGGCAACTCTCGAGTAATATAAGCCAACTATTGAATGTGATTGTGACCCCGTTGAGAGGACGGGCACCGGAGGTAGTGGTGTTAATGGACACGGAGAAGGCATTTGATTGGGTGGAGTGGCGGTAGCTGTTCGAGGTCCTGTGAAGGTTCGGGTTTGTGCCAAAACTGGTGGCATGGGTGCGTCTGCTGTACCTGGCTCTGGTAGCGACTGTATGGACCAATGAGATGAGTTCACGGAGTTTCAAGTTGCATTGGGGAACGAGGCAGGGGTGTCTGCTGTCTCCGCTGCTGTTTGTGCTAGTGATAGAGCCCTTGGCGATGGCCCTTAGGGGGTCAGCAGAGTGGCAGGGGATTAGGATTTGGAATAGGGAGTGCCGGGTGTCTCTGTATGCAGATGACCTGCTGTTATATGTGTCAGGCCCGCTGGAGAGTATCGGGAGGATTATGAGCTTATTATAGAGGTTTCCGGGCTTTCTCGGGTTATAAATTGAACATGGGCAAAAGCGAGGTGTTCCCGGTGAAGGAGGTGGGTCGGGGAGCTAATTTAGGGGCGTCGCTCACCATCATGTATCTCCCACCTGGGTCCTGAACTTCCTTGGAATTTACAAACCCCCTCTTTTTACTCAACAGAATGGCCACCCCCTGCGACTTTGAGTCAAACCCCAAATGAAATACCTGACCTACCCATCCCTTTCTCAGCCTAATCTGATCCCTCACCCGGAGGTGCGTTGTCTGCAAAAATACCACCCCCGCCTTCAAACTTCCTAGGTGCGCAAAGACCCAAGATTTCTTCACTGGCTCGTTCAAGGGTTATCTTCAACTTCCTCATAAAATCAGCGCAAAGTTACTGGCATGTCCGTGTTGCCCTCTTAAAAACCACCGTTGAATGATCTGAACCATTTTTAAATTCAAACCCCATTTAAATGAAACTGCTGTTTCTAAACGGGGTGCTCTGGTACAACTTATCCAGTTGTGGAAGGGCAGGGAAATTAGGCAGCTTCCATGCGGAGATTGTTGGCAGTTCAGACATGAAGTGTGAGGGGTTAGGGGTGTGTGGGGATGGGTGGGGGCAGAGGGGTATGGGGTGGGAAGCTTTGTATGACCTGGTCATGAGTGCACAGAGGAGAGTCCTGCTCCTTCTGGCCCCCCAAAAATATAAAAGGTCTTCATTTTTAAAGGCTATCTAGAGGTTCCTTAAAGACCCCTGGTTGAGCCACTCGTCACCTGGAGTGTGCACAGGACATGCGCCAGCCATTAGTATTTGAAAATTACAGTCAGGCTTTGACAACCAGTGATGTACCTTGATGTCTATGTTTGAGTAGCCTCCAGCGGAAAAGGTCAGGTGACCTGCTGGGCAATTTACAGGCCTGCCTGATGTGTTTTGGAGGGGTACTTATTTTATCACATATTTTGATTAGTTATCTCTTGTACAATATCTGAAGCAAAGACAGAGTAATGTTCAATTCTCTCTGTTTTTCTTTTGCTGGTAGTCCAGGGTACAGCTTATTATCTGATAATCATATTGTTTTTTCATAGAATTTACAGTGCAGAAGGAGGCCATTCGGCCCATCGAGTCTGCACCAGCTCTTGGAAAGAGCACCCTACCCAAGGTCAACACCTCCACCCTATCCCCATAACTCAGTAACCCCACCCACACTAAGGGTAATTTTGGACACTAAGGGCAATTTATCATGGCCAATCCACCTAACTGCACATCTTTGGACTGTGGGAGGAAACCGGAGCACCCGGAGGAAACCCACGCACACACGGGGAGGATGTGCAGACTCCGCACAGACAGTGACCCAAGCCGGAATCGAACCTGGGACCCTGGAGCTGTGAAGCAATTGTGCTATCCACAATGCTACTGTGCATTTCCTTCAATCTTTTCTTCCAACTTTTTCATACAATAACATGTCACCTTTTTTTTCTTCCAACTTTTTCATACAATAACATGTCACCTTTTTGAACTATCATTGTCAAAGTAAAAATCACCCTATGGATATATTAATGTAGTTCCTATCACAGGGTTAACATCAGCAAGAATACATTTTACCAAAAAGCAAGATTTATATTGGCTTCATAGAGAGGAAGAACTGTGTGCAGAGTTCTCGGAGTCATATTATTCTTACAGTATTTCAAATATATATTATTGATTTTTGTCCTGTTGTTTCCTTATGATGCTTATTCATTGAAGATAATTTGATCATCTAATCATTTTCAAACTAAAGTAGAGAGCTCCGTGTTGTTCATAGTGTCAAACATGAAAATAATGCTTTGTATTTTATCTTTTCTGGTTCAGTTCTATCTTATTGCTAATATGGGTCTTCACTTGTCATTGACAGCAGATGTTTTCAGAATTTGTTTCTTTACCAACAGTAGTCATCATGCATAAAGTAAAATATTCATCATGAATACGCCTAATGTAACTTGTGCCATGATAACTAGTTTAATTTATGGAAAACAAAAAATGAATAGAGTTGGTAATGTCTCAATTAAATTTTGGAATCATATGCTGTTTTAAATCAGTATACCATGGTATATACAAGTTATGTCAGTGACTTTTATTATATTTTATAATAGTATCTTTTGAACATAAACAATTAATAATAATCTTTATTATTGTCACAAGTAGACTTACTTTAACACTGCAATGACGTTGCTGTGAAAAGCCCCTTGTCACACTACGGTGCCTGTTCGGGTACACAGAGGGAGAATTCAGAATGTCCAATTCACCTAACAAGCACGTCTTTCGGGACTTGTGGGAGAAAACCAGAGCACCCGGAGGAACCCATGCAGACTTGGGGAGGATGTGCAGACTCTGCACAGACAGTGACCCAAGCAGGGAATCGAACCTGGGACCCTGGTGCTGTGAAGCAACAGTGCTAACCACTGTGCTATCGTGCTGCCCATTGGTTAAGTAACTAAAGTAATCGGAAATAATATTTATACACCATAATCTACCACATGGATTTTCATATCTTTTATAATCTCTACACTTGGTCCTAGTTTACTCTGCTAACAAATATCAATAAAGTGTAGACTTGGAGACATTAACATTTCATTAACATTACCTAAAGCATGAATTCAATTTTCATTAATACGGTCTTAGCCGTTTCAGAATGCAATTGAACATATATATCCAGTGAAATTCAGGACTGCAGGAGTATCATTTGGTTACAATATGTAATCTGCGTGCTGCTTGAAATTATTCTTTTTATTTACACTTTACCCAAGAATCATGCTTGGCCGACTTGTAATGACCTTGTGGCTCAGCTTATAACTTCCTCTGACTTAAAGTGCTACGGATCATCCATCACTGTGCTGAAGTAGAAAATACATTTGCCTACCTTTTATCCACTTTACTCAAGCAAGACTCGTTGCAAATCTCAATCCTGTAAAAAAAATTCTCAGCATGCAGCTCGAGTATGTCTTTGTTTCTTTGTTCACTTGTCTTGCCTTTTATGTATCCTCCCTGGAGTAATGGCAATGGCCTTGATTAATTAGCATTTGGAATGTGAGGTCTTTAGAGAAAAGACATTTCTGAATGAAACCTATCCTTAAGAGTTTCCCTTGATGGAGAAAGAGGATATTACACTGACAATTTAAAAATGTAGTTTATGAATGCATCATTTATTTTAATTGTCAGGAAATCTGCACATTTAAAGTTTATATTCTGTGTTGTATATGTAGTCTTTTGATTACAAATAAAGGCAAACATTAGGAATTAGGGTATTATATTGGCAATTCGAATTGTAACATTGTAAATGGAGGAGACTGTTCAAGGATACTTACAGTTCCTGCTGCTGTTCCAAAGCCAAACAGGGGGCGGGATTCTCCGTTTGCCGACGCCGAAATCATGAAACGCGATTGGGCGGAGAACAGCTTCTGGCGCCGAAATCGCGGTAGGCGCCGGCTTGACGCCAAATCGGTATGCTCCAGCAACACGAAAATGGCATAAATGCACCACTCGCCACGCGGACTAAAAGTACAGTAGGCATATCATTAACGGGCCTGGCACCCGATGTTCCGGGGGCGTCCGCGATTCACCGCCTCAGATGGGCCGAGTTCCCGATGGCGTGGTTCACTTGTGTGTATAAAAATCGGGAATCTGGCGCCTGGCTGCTGAGCGAGTGAGAGGTGGTAGGAAATGGTGTGGGCAGCTGGGCCGGACACCGGTGGAGGTACGGGGAGGTGAGGGGGAGAGCAGGCCAAGCAGCCGGGGTGCCCACCCCCACGGGACTGGGGCGGTGCCCCCTCCACGGGACTGGGGCGGTGCCCAGGCAGCAACCGCCGTCTTGCTGAACACCCACTGGCCACACACCCTGGCTCCTGGTTCTACACAGTGACACCGGCCATATGGGTGCGCGCCTCCCACCCCCTGTCAAACCGCGTTACCCCGCCCCGCACCCCCGAGCACCCCACCTAACCGGCAGCCACCCACTGGGAGACCACTCAGCGCCACACCCAGCCCTCAGTGAGTGCAGTGTCAGCCAACAGTGCCCCTGGCAGCAGGGATTGACGCCAGGCCTGGGTGCACTGATGGGGCAGGATACCGACGGGGCAGGGTTCCGGGGGGGGGGGGGGGGGGGGAGGCATGCATGGGCGGGGCCCGCAGTGCCAACCGCTGCCATGCGGCCCATGGAACCTGGATGGGCACGGGAGTATGCACCATGCTAACATGTTGGCCTTTCACCACCTGCAGGGAATGGCATTCGGACATCAACCCGCGATGCTGGCCGTCGTGGTGATGGCTGATACCCTGCGAGATACCCTGTGGCCACGCGAGCGGGGCTGGCTCAGGGAGGAGGGGAAAGCTGCAGCAGAGCAGCGGGCTGCCGAGGGGCCCACATGTCATTTGAGGACCCGCCGGTCTGAGCATGCAGCCGGAGACTGTGAATGAGCAGAGGGTCTGTGAGACACATCTGCCAGATGATGGCACACCTGGCACTGCAGGGATAGAGGAGGACACCCGCTCCCAGTGTTTGTCAAGGTGACGGTTGCCCTGAACACTTATGCAAAGGGGTCGATCCAGTCGCTGAGTGGTGACCTGTCCGGGATCTCGTAGGCCTCGGTGCACAGGTGTACCCGTGCCATCACGGACGCTCTATTTGCACATGCGGAGAGGTACACCTGTTCCATGTGGACCGCGCCCACCAGGATGCCTGGGCAGCGGGGTCTGCTGTTGTCGCCGGGATGTCTCGGGTCCAAAGGGTGATCGATGGGATGCATGTTGCCCGACGGGCACCTGCGGATAACAGGCTGCTACACACCAACAGAAAGGGGTTCCACTCCATGAACATCCAGCTGGTCTACGATCAACAGATGCGCATCAGGCACGTCTGCACACGATATCCAGGCAGCGTGCACGACTCATTCATATTGGCACATTTGGTGATCCCCGACATGTTTGAGGGGCACCCTCCCCGGCTGCTGGGTTGGCTGCGGTTACCCGTTGCGGTTGTGGCTGATGACGCCTATCCGGATGCCACAGACCGACGCGGCGATTCGATACAACAACGCCCTTACAGCAACCAGGGGTGTTGTCAAGCGGTGCTTCGGCATCCTAAAGATGTGCTTCAGGTGCCTGGACCATTCTGGAGGGGTTCTCTAATACTAGGCTAGGAGAGTCGCCCACATCGTGGTGGCCTACTGCGCCCTCCACAATATAGCCCACCAGAGGGGCGATGTGCTGGATGAGGTTGATGAGGAGCAAGGGCAGGCCTCGTCCAACGAGGAGGATGAAGGTGAGGTGGACGATGAGTGGGACATGGGGCCCAGGCAGGCACGGGAGGCCGCACGACAGCATTGCCAGGGCCAGCGCGCACGGGGCGCCCTCATCACGACACAGTTCACTGACTAGAGTGGGAAGGGGTTTGCTGGCCAGGGACTCTGATATCACCATCCCAGACCCACAACCCCTCACCTCCCACACCACCAAACCACCCGCATGCACACCCCCTTCATGACACGGTCCACCCATGGGCCTGCACTCGTCCACCACCCCCCTGCCAGAACCAACCGGCCAACACCCACAGCCATCGGACAGAGCACCGAGGCAGGTTATAACGGTGTTAACAGCTGTTTATTGTGCGGAAATATATACAGTCTGTGCCCTAGTGACTGGGCCACCTCCCTCTGGGTGTGTGCCACCTCCCTCTGGGTGTGTGCCACCTCCCTCTGGGACTGGGCCACCTCCCTCCGGGACTGGGCCACCTCCCTCCGGGACTGGGCCACCTCCCTCCGGGACTGGGCCACCTCCCTCCGGGACTGGGCCACCTCCCTCCGGGACTGGGCCACCTCCCTCCGGGACTGGGCCACCTGCCTCCGGGACTGGGCCACCTGCCTCCGGGACTGGGCCACCTGCCTCCGGGACTGGGCCACCTGCCTCCGGGACTGGGCCACATCCTTCTGGGACTGGGCCACGTCCTTCTGGGACTGGGCCACGTCCTTCTGGGACTGGGCCACGTCCTTCTGGGACTGGGCTACCCCGCCCAGAGTCTGCACCATGCCGGCCAGCGCCTGGGCAATGCCGCCGATGTTCTCAGCCATGGCCTGCTGTAACTGGGCCTCGCTGAGGTGCGGCACTGCAATGTCCAGGTGGCTCTGGCACATGGCTGCCTGTGAGAGGGCAGCCCTGTCCTGGGCCTCGGCCCGCGCCTGCGCCGAGTGCCCCAAGCCTTGCGCACACTGACGCACATCCGACACCGTTGCCCCCATTGCCTCCACCGCGGATGGCACCCGTGCGGTTTCAGCCCGGGTGGCACATGACCAGCACCACCCCTCCTCCTGCACATGGATGTACTCCTCTACCTGCGCCTGCAGGTGCTGGATGCCTGCCGTCATCCCCTCCTGTAGTCCCTGGGCCTCTGACTGCACCAGCACTATGGCTGGGACTGAATATTCCAGCAACCCGGGACCCACCTGGATGGCACTAGTATCTGGGGCTGCCCTGCCCTCTGACCGTCCGTCCCCTCAGCTGCTCCTACCTCCACCTGCTGTACCAGATACGATGTGTGGTCCACACCAGATAGTATCCCAGGAGCCTCTTCACTAATGTGCTCAACCGAGGTGATAGTCTCTGAGGTGGTGGAGGGTGTTGGAGACAGCCGTGACGGAAAGTCAGTGTCATCCTCCGACCCGGGCTCTGGGGTGTCCAGTCTCGGGCAGAGGGCTGGTGTTTGGGCTGCTCTCCCCATTAGTGTTTACGGTCTGGGAGGCACTGGCTCTGGCACTGGCTGGGGGTCTCCGGATGGACCGGCCCCATCTCCGGCAGGTCCTGTAAGACACAAGACGACGTGTATGGTTAGAGAGCGGGCCTGGGGAAGCATGGGGGAGTAAGGGTGAGGGGGAGGGGGGGGCGGCACATGTGTCATGGGGATTCGCTACTAAGCAGGGTCTCACTTGCTCGCCTGCCGCCGACCTCCACTTCGGCGCCCTCCCTTTCCTCCGGGCCTCCGACCACATCCAGTGCCCTCTGCTCAGGCATGGTGAGGGGCTGCAGGTCTGGTGGTCCCCCTCCGTTATTCTCCCGCTCCCGGCGGTTGTGCACGGCCATGGCCTGGGGGAGAGATGGGGGGTGGGGCACACAAACAGCGACAGTGTTAGACGTTCTGACACATGCAGCCCAGGGATTGGGTAGATGATGGCATCAGTGGTCAGGGCACCTGGTCATTGCGACTGGCATGTGGGGCAGCGTGGGGGTTCAGTCGTGCCCCGGGGGGGGGGGGGGAGGGGCTGGGTTATGGGTGTGTGGGAGGCGGCGGTGTTAGTGCCAGGGGCACAGCGCTGCCAACTCACCCTGGCCGCCCTGAGGAGGTCGTGCAGTTTCTTCCGGCACTGTATGCCAGTCCAAGCGGCATTGCCCATGCCGCTAACCGTGTCTGCCACCTGCACCCAGGCACGGAAAACAGCAGCACCTGGCGGCCTTCCTCCCGGGCCAGGGTACAGGGTCATCCGCCTCCCCTCCACGGTGTCCAGGAGGGTGTCCAGTTCAGCGTCCCTAAACCGTGGCACTGCTCTCCTTCCAGCCATCCTGTTGACTGGAACGGTGTGTGGGGGAATGGATCGTTTAAGTGCGGCTGCGGCGCGTGAACCTCACGTGCGGCAATCACGGATCCGACGAATCTGGCACCATTTTGCATGGAACCAGTTGCGTTCCACGTTGCGATGGTGCTAGCTTATTTAGATTTGCTGGATCGGTGCAGCTGTTGCGCCGTTTGTGCTGTCGTAAAACACCATTGTTCCCACACCAGCGTCAGCACTTAGTCTCAGAAACAGATAATCCATCCCATGGCGTATAATGAAGTAATGGCAGAAGGCTCATGACATGAGTCATCCCGTGGCACAGTAGCACAGTGGTTGGCACGGTTGCTTCACAGCGCCCGGTCCCAGATTAGATTCCCGGCTTGGGACACTGTATGTGCGGAGTCTGCACATTCTCCCAGTGTCTGCGTGGGTTTCCTCTGGGTGCTCCTGTTTCCTCCCACAAGTCCCCAGAGACGTGCTGTTAGGTAATTTGGACATTCTGAATTCTCCCTCAGTGTACCCGAACAGATGCTGGAGTGTGGCAACTGAGGGACTTTCACAGTAATTTCATTGCAGCGTTAATGTGAGCCTACTTGTGACAATAATAAATAAACATTATTATTATTACTGTTCACATTGTAGCTGGTGAAAATTGATCAAAAACCTTGGCATTAATAAATAAGAGCTTCACATCATAAAATATGGATGGCAAGTGGAAAAACTGCACCAGACATTCAGCTCACAGATACTTTCAGCAGCCTTGTCAATAATTGAGCTCTGGTCCAAAGCTGGATAGGCCGCACAGGCCGCAACTCAAAGTGAAGAGAAATCATAATGTGACATTTATTTAAAAATTATCTTCATTGAGCTACTCAGAGAGTTGGATTTCAACTTACTAGAACTTATTTGTATGAAGTCATCTCTCCAGAGCCAGATTGGGGCTAAACTCCATGGGTTGGATTCTCCGTTTCGGGGACTATGTCCCCATGCCATCATGAAAGCTATGGTCTTCTACATCAGAAAATCTGGCATCAAAAGGCCACAGATTCACAGCCCTGCAGGGGGCTAGCAGGCAGCTGGCGTGGAGCTCGCAGTTCCAGCTGCAGATATGGCCCCCCACACTTCCGGGTCAGAGGCCACGCATGCCCATGGCGGCTGTGGACTGAGTCCGCAGCTGCCTCACGAGTATCCCGAGCGGCAGGACCAGTTTAGAAATACGCCGTTGGGACTTCAGACGGTCGGAGAATAGCAGGGCGAGCCTCAAGCAATGGCCGAAAGTGTTGGATACCCGGCGCTTTTCGGGGGCCGGGGAATTGAGGAACCGCCGCCAGTCCGAATTCCATGCACGAAACTGGATTCTCCGCCCCGGCACCGAAGCAATTTCGGCGTCAGGGTGCAGAGAATCCAGCCCCATATCCTTTGGACACCCTGCCCTGGCTCACAGCCAACAAACAACCCAGAGAATGAAGCAAGACGTTGGACACCCCTCCTGCCCAGCTCCTCTGCATTGTTTCATTGTGCTTGGAAAATTAATATGTACAGGATTTGTTTCTTACTAGTTATACTCACATTTATAGGTGTGGCTCACCAATACAGTGGCTCTGCTCATTAATGCAATAATTTTCCCGGATCTGCACATGCATGCAGTAGATCACTGAGGTCGCATCAGCAAATCAGGGAGGTCAGACTTGCAAACCTGTGAAGGATCTTGTCGCTTTAAATGCAGATACATGAATGTCTCCAGCAATGCATTTTGACATTAGCACGCCAATGTCAACTATAATTGGATTTTACTTGGTCCTCCAGCAAGCCAAATGGTACACCTGTTGATGTTGGTTGATATTTTCCACTTGTAGAGTCTTTTCTTTAATTCATTTACAGGATTGTGGGCATCGCTAGCTCAGCCAGTATTTATTGTCCATCCCTTACGGTTGATAAGATGATGGTGAGCTGCCTCCTTGAACCGCTGCAGTCCATGTGGTGCCGGTACACCCGTTGTGTTGTTTGGGAGGAAGATCCAGGAATTTGACCAAGCAACAGTGAAGGAACAGCGATATATTTCCAAGTCAGGATGTGAATGACTTGGAGGGGAAATTCAGGTGGTGGTGTTCCCAGGTATCTGCTGCTCTTGTCCTTCTAGATGGTAGCGGTAGTGGGTTTGGAAGGTGCTGCCTAAGGAGCCTTGATGAATTCTTGCAGTGCATATTCTAGATGGTACACACTGCTGTCACTGTTCATTAGTGGTGGAGGGAATGAATGTTCACGGAAGTGATACCAATCCAGTGGGCTGTTGTGTCCTGGATGGTGTCTAGCTTCTTGAGTGTTGTTGGAGCTGCACTCATCCAGGCAGGTGGAGAGTATTCTATTACACTCCTGACTTGGGTCTTGTAGATGATGGAGGGGTGGGGGGGTCTTTGAGGAATCAGGAGGTGAGTTACTCGCTGAAAGATTTCTATCTTCTGACCTGATCTTGTAGCCGCAGTATTTATGTGGCTAGTCGAGGTCAGTGTCTGGTCAATGGTAACCCTGGGGTGTTAGTGTGGAATTCAGCAATGGTAATGCCATTAAATGTCAAGGGATGATGGGTAGATTCTCTCTTGTTGGACATGGTCATTGCCCGGCACATGTGTGACACGAATGCTACTTGCCAGGCCCGGATATTGTCCGGGTTCTGCTGCATTTGGGCATGGACTGCTTCAGTATGTGAGGAGTCATGAATGCTGCTGAACATTGTGCAGTCATCATCAAACATCCCAATTCTGACCATTTGTTGGAAGGAAGGTCATTGATGAAGCAGCTGAAGATAGTTGAGTCTAGGCCCTAGGACACTACCCTGAGATGCTCCTGCAGTGATGTTCTGCAACTGAGATGATTGACCGCCAACCACCACAACCGTCTTCCTTTGTGCCAGCTGCGACTCCAACAAATGGAGGTTTTCTCCCTGATTCCCATTGACTCCAGTTTAGCTAGGGCTCCTTGATGCCATACTCGGTCTCAGAATGTTTACAATGTTTTGAAAGGGATGTTGGTTTATTTTTTTCTGCTCTTTAGTAAAAATATTTTCTTCTTAACCAGTTTTTGATGTACAAACTTGATTTTCACCTGGGATAAAGAAATAGTAAAAATCTCTTCCTACCTTAAGAACAGAGAGCTGCTAACTCAGCGTAACCAAGGGAATTAATTAAATATTCTAGATCTCATATAGTTTTTTTGCTGAGGAATGGGAGGACATCACTTGGTATAGTTTCTCCTATTCTGATTGTTTTTCAGTCAGTAGCTTTTTCGTATAACCTACTTAAACTTCATGCTACCCCACTGAGATCAAACAACTTACCTAACCTTTGACAGTCTGAATATGTCAGTAGGATACATTCTATAGTCCTTCAATTCTCCATCCTTTGGGGAAAGCGTCTTCATCCTTGTTCTCAGACAATTACTTTATTGCTCAAATGAGGAACTCAAGTGTGTAAAATCTCTGGAACTCATGTCTGACCATGCCAAAGCACACCATGCCCTCCAATTAAAGCACTACATCAATTTGTAACTCTTCAGGTTTTCAGCTCATGCAGTTTTGAAATGTGTGAAACCATGATTTCTGCAAGACTGGAAACATTTTAATCCCGAATTTCCAACAGTCTGTTGCAAGCTCATTAGAACATGAACTTACTATTGGAAGACGTGGTTGAGGCATTTGGTTTAGACACTTTCAGAAGGAAACAGGATGGCACATGAGAGAAACAGGAATAGAAAAATATGCTAAAAGGCTGAGATGACATAGGTAGAATGTAAGGTTTGTGTGGGGTATAAATACAAACATATTAGTTACGCTGAACGGCATGTTTCTGTCTGCTTATTCAATGCAATTCTGTGTATTGAAAATGCTAAAATGGAACAGTTTAATCATCCTACTATGCAATGTGTTGTACTCTGAATACTTGCCATGTTAAATATTTGTCATCATTTCACTCCTCCTTTGATCTTTCAGTAATGCCTAATCTGAACTCAAAGTGGGGTTGTCAGATGTCTGTACTTCAGAAGTACTCAGACACTTGGTAGTTCAGTGAACCTACTGTAAAAGGTTAACGTTGGTAGCTTCAAAAAGTGAGGGCTAAATAAGTGTTATTTTCTTTTATGTAGATACTTAATGTCATCTTTTCCCCTATACTGATCCAAATGGATGGAATACATAACCTTCCCTCTTATTTTCCTGAAAGATTGCTGTAAAATGCATTTGTTTTCTTTGAGAGATTTGAAAGTCTATCCTCATTTCATACTTAGCTGCATTAAGAAAATGAATCATCTTGTATCTTAGTGTAGACATTAATTATGCATTAGGGCACAGTAATTTTGCACAGTTGTAGGAGGAATAAAGAAAACTGGAAGGAAGAAAGGGAGGGGAGGTATAGAGGGAAGAGAAAGAGCATTATACCTTTCATGACCTCAAAGCTGGGTCTGCATCTGCTACACTTGATTCCCTGTATGCATTGAATATTGAAATATTGAACAGGTTAGAGGTAGTTCGAAAGACATGTACGTGACTCATTTTCATCCATTCAGGGAGGAAAATTGAGTTTGTTCCTTTACAGTGCACTCTCTGACCCACCTGATGTTCACTGCACCTAAATAATCTATGGTGCCAAGAGCAGGCCCAAGAAAATCTCCTCTTAAAACTGTAAAGATAAGTGAACAAGAACAAAAAAAAATAACTTCTTTAATTACTTTATTTTCAGTGCTCCATTTCCTGTGGGAAAGGAAGTAAGTATCGCACTGTTTACTGCATGACTAAAGATGGAAAGGAAGTGGAGGAAGAGAATTGTAAACATCTGGAAAGGCCTAAAACACATAAACGATGCCGAGGAGGTAGATGTCCTAAATGGAAAACGGGAGACTGGGCACAGGTGAAGTATAAAACTTACTGAAAATTACAGAATTTATTGTTTTAGCAGTTGGGTTTCTTTCCTTACTTATAACAAAAGTATACACCAAGCTGCAGTCTGTCTTTTTGAGAAAATAAGATGATTTTGCTCATCACCGCCCGACTGTTCCAACGCTAGACAGGATAGTGAGACATCAGGATTTCTGGCTGCCATTTGAGGGTTAGAGGCCCTGATTGAAGTTTCACATCATGAGGTTGGGGAAACGCAAATTTAAAAATTGTCAGCACAATCCGTACCTAAAATTCTTCAACTTTCTCCCAGGCCTCACAGACTCTCTTGCTGGGCGAGGTAGACCAAAGGTGGCGTCAAATTGCCAATGCAAATTGTTCACACTGTATTGACACTCTCCTGGCACTAATAGTGCTGTATTGCCTTAGTTTTCTTTCTAAACCCTCAAGCTGAACTGCAGAAACTCTTGTGCTACAACCAACACTGTTTCTTCTTAAATTCCCATAAGTTATGGTGTTTAACTATAGATCATGAAGTAAAATCAAAGAAATAAAGACAGAATGTATAACTTTACAATCGGTACTGAATTCCATTTCTGCACCCTGGTCTAATTATGGCCTAAAGATTAAACTCGGAGTCAAAATGTAATATGCTAGAGCATGTGAATTTGGGAATGTGGGGTTAAAATGGGGAAAGGCATGCAGAAAATTTGGCTCCAAACCATCAACTTCCCCATTTAACTGCAGTGCATTGGGCTGCATTTGAGCAAGCCCTGCGCAAAAGATGGGTCATCAATTTCAATATGTTAATCAGTCAAACACGGCAATATTAATACAGATTTTGCCACTTAACTGGGTCCATGGGTTTTCTGGGCTTCCTGGAACTCACCAATGAAAGCAAGATGAAAAAGAAAGAAACTGAAGACATAATAGCAAAGTATGCCAACAAGTACTGACAGCTTACATGTGTGCCTTCTTGTGTGAAAGACTTTGCTAGCAGAGGCACCACTGGCAACTTTGGAGGTTTGTTCATCTGTCTGTACTTTGCAGCTCTGATCTAACAGATTAGTATTGGTGCCACTTATTGTGCATTTATAATGATATAAAGGCACCAACCACTCAAAAAGATTGGGTAAACACAATGTGGATTCACTTATTAGAACTAAGCATATGAGAACAGATGTACATGTATATGAAACTTGAAGGCACCAGCAGCACTGGAGGAGGAGGCTCCACAGATATCTGCATCCTCAATGATGGAGGAGCCCAGCACATATGTGCAAAAGACAAGGCTGAGGCATTGGCAACAATCTTCAGCCAGAAGTGCTGAGTCGGAGGACCGATCCATCTCGGTCTCCTCCAGAGGTTCCCAGCAGCACAGATGTCAGTCTTCTGTACAATGGGCCCTGACAATATCCTGGCAATAGTACTGAAGGCTTATGCTCCAGAACCGGCCGCACCCCTAGCCAAGCTGTTCCAGTATAGCTAGAACACTGGCATCTACCCAGCTATGTGGAAAATTGCCCAGGTGTGCCCTGTACTGTACACAAGCAACAGGACAAATCCAACCGCCCTTTCAGTCTACTCTCCATCATCAGTAAAGTGATGGAAGGAGTCATCAACAGTGCTATCAAGTAGCACTTGCTCAGCAATAACCTGCTCACGGATGCTCAGTTTGGGTTCCGCCAGAGTCACTCAGCTCCTGACCTCATTACAGCCTTGGCTCAAATGTGGGCAAAAGAGCGGAATGCCAGAGGTAAGGTGAGAGCGACTGCCCTTGACATCAAGGCAGCATTTGACCGAGTATGGCATCAAGGAGCCCGAGCTCAACTGGAGTCAATGGGAATTGGGGGGAAACTCTCCATTGATTAGAGTCATACCTGGCACAAAGGAAGATGGTTGTGGTGGTTGGTGGTCAATCATCTCAACTCCAGGATATCACTGCAGGAGTTCCAATGAGTAGTGTCCTAGGCCCAACCATCTTCAGCTGCTTCATCAATGACCCCCCTTCCATCATAAGGTCAGAAGTGGGGATGTTTGCAGATGCCTACACAATGTTCAGCACCACTCGCGACTCCTCAGATAATGAAGCAGTCCATGTCCAAATGCAGCAAGAACTGGACAATATCCAGGCTTGGGCTGACAAGTGGCAAGTTACATTCACACCACACAAGTGCCTGACAATGACCATCTCCTACAAGATAGGATCTAACCACTGCCCCTTGACATTCAATGGCATTACCATTGCTGAATTCCCCCACAATCAACATGATTACCATTGATCAGAAATCAAACTGGACTAGCCATATTAATAGTGTGGCTACCAGGGGAAGGTCGAAGGCTAGGAATCCTATGGCGAGTAACTCACCTCCTGACCCCCCAAAGCCTGTCCACCATCTATAAGGCACAAGTCAAGTGCCTGGATGAGTGCAGATCCAACAACACTCAAGAAGCTCAACACCATCCAGGACAAAGGAGCCTGCTTGATTACTCCCCCTTCCACAAACATTCAAACCCTCCACCACCGATGAACAATGGCAGCCATGTGTACCGTCTGCAAGATCTCACCAAGGTATCTTAGACAGCACTTTCCAAACCCATGGCCACTACCATCTAGAAGGACAAGAGCAGCAGATACCTTGGACCCCCACCACCTGGAGGTTCCCCTCCAAGTCACTCACCATCCTGACTTGGAAATATATCACCATTCCTTCACTGTCGCCGGGGCAACATCCTAGAACTCCCTCCTGAACAGCACAGTGGGTGCACCTACACCTCAGGACTGCAGCGATTCAAGAAGGCAACTCACCACCACCTTCTTATGGACAACTATGGATGGACAATAAATGCTGGTCTAACCAGTGATACCCACATCCCGTAAATGAATTTTTAAAAAGCCGAGATGTCTTGGTGTATGCTCTGCTTAAAAGCAAAAGTGAAACTAAAACTGGGTTGGATGACATACTTCAAGTGATATCATGCTGCAGTTCTTTAAAGGCATAATAGCACAGCACCCTTTCATTTTCAAAAAATTTCTCCACCCCCCCCTTCCAAAGAAGTATAACTATTTGCAATACATGTTCATATTTAGTTACCAAAACATAAGTGTGTAGGACTGACAAACCTACGAGTCTCTAAAGCTTAGAGGTAATCTGCAGGTATGCCCAGATCTTGTAATGATAACCTTGTCTGGAGGTTTCTTTAATTGCTCACAATGCTCTGTGGGGTTGTCATTCTTGGATATTGCATTTGGGACCCTATCCTCAGTGCAATAGGACTAAATGGTAGTTGAGGAGCTTGATTGGATCAGATTTGCCCTCGTTAATGCCTCATCCTTGCACCTTTTGTGTGTCATGATTTCATAGGAACTTGGTTCCGAAGGGCAGCACGGTAGCATTGTGGATAGCACAATTGCTTCACAGCGCCAGGGTCCCAGGTTCGATTCCGGCTTGGGTCTCTGTCTGTGCGGAGTCTGCACATCCTCCCAGTGTGTGCGTGGGTTTCCTCCGGGTGCTCTGGTTTCCTCCCACAGTCCAAAGATGTGCAGGTTAGATGGATTGGCCATGGTAAATTGCCTTAGTGTCCAAAATTGCCCTTAGTATTGGGTGGGGTTTACTGGGTTATGGGGATAGGGTGGAGGTGTTGACCTTGGGTAGGGCGTCTTTCCAAGAGCCAGTGCAGACTCGATGGGCCGAATGGCCTCCTTCTGCACTGTAAATTCTATGAAAAAAATAAAAAAATCTTTGTCACCTCAGCTGGTTGCCACTTTTCGTCTGTAGGATCCTGAATGTGATCTTGTTGACCCAACTGTAAACTTTGCAATTCTGCACCTATCTTTTTATTGTGCACGTTGGTCATCTTCTCTTGCAGTTTTAAAAGTTGCTCTCCAGTTTCTGAGAGTGTAGAATGGGTAAGAGTAGATACATTGGTAAGCACTGGTCTGCCAAATATGACCTCTGTGGGTGAAGGAATAGATGTACTTAAAGATGTCGCTCTCAGGTGTAACTTTGCAATGTGTACATCTTGCTTGGTCTGTCTACATTTGAGAATTAGGGATTTACTATACGAATCATTTGTTCAGCTCGACCGTTAGATCTAAGATAACGAGGAGAAGTAGTGGGATCGATATCTACATTCCACTTCTTACACACATCATGAAATGGCTTGCCAATAAATTGCTAACCCTTATCCGCCCCCTATGATGTCTCTAGGTACACCAAATAAACTGAAAATTGCATTGAGTGTGTGTGACAGTTGTGCTTGACATATCGTGCAATTGTCGAATAATGGGGTACTTGGTAACTAGTCAGCGATGACGGTGAAATCTCGATCATGAACATAGTTCTGATGTGATTTTGGACCAACAATGGGTCGGAACTTCATGTGGAATCAGTGGTTCTTTGTATTGATTCCTTGACATGCATCACATTACTGGATGATGACTTCAATGTCATTGTTCATAGCCAGCCAATAGGCTGTCTCCCTTGCAAATGTTCACATCCGATTTGTGCTCATGTGTGAATGATGAAGTTGTAGAAGAATATCAGGTTGCAAAACTTCCGGTACGGTGGCCTGTCTGCCTTTAAAAATGACTCCGCAGGAAATGCCTAGCTTGTCCTGATAAGGCCAAAATGCTCTTCCATGTGTGTGGACTTGCTGAATTGAATCAGGCCATCCTTCAATTATGGATTTCCACAGCTTTTGTCTTGGAGAATCTTTCACCATTTCTTCTTGTAGCTGGTGGCATTTGCAGTGTGTAAAATCAATTGGCGGGCTTGCATTCTCCTACAAGTGTAATATTATAGCTCCGTTGAAACTGTCAATTGTTTTGAAAAATTCAAGATATTTTGATGTTAGGTCATGAACAGAGGCGATTGGCATCATTTCTGAGGCTGATCTGCCGTGTGAGGTCTGACTGATTCCATTAATTGTCACTGGTGTGAGGTCATGGTATGCCGATAGACCGACAATCACCGGGCCTTCAGTCTCCACTACGTGGCACCCAGGATCATTATTTGTACTGGCAGTCCAGGAATTGTCGTAAACTGAAAGTAGTAGGTCTCGCTATGGCCTTCCATGTCTGTGGATACATGTCTTTCAAAATTTGCAGGGGTAGTATTTTGGCACTTGCCCCCGTGTCAATGCTGGCTGATAACAAGCAGTTGCCATCTTTCTTAGTGCAGATAATTTGAATCTTGGCAAACACGTCAGATGGTGTGATGCATCAGTGTTTTCCAAGTGATTGACAGTGTGAGATCCATATTTACTGCTCTTTGTCCCGTTGTGCACATAATCATCATTTTCTGGTTTATCAATTTTTAGGAAAACAAAAGTAGTTTTAAGGGATTTATATTTGTATTGGTAAACATTAGAAACAAGGTATAGTTTTAAGTGGGTTTAATTTAATGTTTCTGTACCTGGAAGGGTAAAACCTATAGTTTGATTCATGCTGTACAAAGGTGTTTGTATGTGTGGGGATTGGTTTAAATTATTATTATTATTATTTTTTTATTTTTTTAAATTCTCCTTTTTCACGTTTTCTCCCACATTTACACCCATCAACAATAAACAATAATCAACAAGATATGTCAATCCCCATAATAACAACGATCCCATCCGCCCACCAACCCCCAAACCTCAACCCGCATGTTTACATAAACAAATGACAAAAAGGAATCAGGGATTACCCGTAGTCACCCTTAATCTACACGGCTCTCCACCACCCCCACCCACCCCCCCAAAGTCTCCAGCTCCTCCCGTCCACTGCCTCTTGTAAAATTCCTCCTCCCAACCTCGGTTCCCTCCCCCAGCCTCGGTTCCCTCCCCCCAACTTTCCACCCCGGCTAGACCACTCGGACCCTGTTCTGTCAGGCTCCGATGGCCGCAGCCCCTCCCCCCACTTCACTCCCGTTCACTGGCCGGCTTAAACCAGCCAGCGTGGAGGCCCCCGCCCGGGTCCCTTTCCCCCATGCCCGGCCCTAGGAAAGCCCTAAGATCCCCCTTTAGCACACAAACCCCGCATATCCACCTACACCCCAAAGAACTCTCATTTCGAGTGAAAGTCCCATCCCTTCCCTTGTCCAAATATATGCAACATTGGCTCCTTTAGCCTCTACACCCACGCGCAGTGATACAAAAAAAAAGAAGAAAATACAGTCATGAGGTTACATCGGCACATGACCATTCCTCAATTTGTCAGTTCTGCCACAGTCCTTCTGCCTTCGCAAACTCCTCCGCTGCTTCCGTCGTTCCAAAATAAAAGTCCCTGAGCTTGTAAGTCACCCTCAGCTTCGCTGGATATACAATGCCGCACTGCACCTTGCCAATGTACAGTGCCCTCTTCACCCGGTTGAAGGCAACACGCCTCCTCGCCAGCTCCACCGTAAAGTCCTGGTATACACGTATACCAGCTCCAGCCCAGTGCACCACCCGCTTCTGCTTGGCCCAGCTCAGGACCTTCTCCTTCACACTGTACCTACGGAAGCACAGAGTCACTGCCCTTGGCGGCTCACTCGCCTTTGGTACAGGCCTCCACGACCGAGGAGCCCGATCCAGTTCATATCGGGAGGGGTCCTCCCCCTCCCCCAGTAGTTTTGCCAGCATCGCGGCAAAATACTCAGTTGGCTTCGGTCCTTCAACTCCTTCGGGCAGCCCACGACCCTCAAATTCTGTCGCCTGGATCTGTTTTCCAGATCTTCCATTTTTCCTCGCAGATTCTTGTTCGTGTCCATCACCTTCCACATCTCCTTCCCCATCGAGGCAAGTTGATCACCGTGCTGCAATACCATCTCCTCCACTTCCTTCAGCACCTCCCCTTGCTCTCGCACCTCCGCCACTGCGCTCGCCACCGCCGTCTTCACCGGGGAAACCGCCTCCTCCACCAGCACATTCAAAACCTCCCTCATCTCCTTCCTCACCATCTCTATACATTTCTCAATCTGCGCCAACTGCTTTTGGAATTCCGCAGCCATCACCTTAGTTAGTTCTTCAGCCGTATGCACTGCGGCCTCCCCTGGTGCTCCAGCCTCCATTTTCTTTGTTGACCCTGCGGTGACCTTTCCCCTCTCCAACGGACTTTCAGCCGCTTTTTTCCCGGCCGTTTTTTGGTGTTTTTCGACATCCTTCTTCGCCTTGCACTATCTCCTGACTTTTACTGCCATCGCTGGCCCTAGGACCGGGCGTTACTCCCCGAAAATGCCGTTCCCGAACGGGAGCCCTCCAATGTGCGGCTGCCTCCCGCCCGCCGTCACCGGAAGTTCGGTTTCAATTTCAACTGTGATTCTATTGTGCTTAGAGAGGTCTTCGGCGTGAACAATAAATAGGCTAGCAAAAGTGTGGTGGCATAGTGGTTAGCACTGCGGCCTCACAGCGCTATGGACCCTGGTTTGATTCCTACCTTGGGTGACCACCTGTGTGGAGTTTACACATTCTCCGTGTCTATGTGGGTTTCCTCTGCCTGTTCACGTTTTCCTCTCACAGTCCAAAGATATCCAAAGGTTAGATGGGGTTATGGGGAGTGGTTGGGGTGCTCTTTCAGGAAGTTGGTGCAGGCTCGATGGGCTGAATGGCCTCCTTCTGCACTGTAGGGATTCTATGATTCTAACATGCAGGCATTGTTTAGCGACCGGAGGCCCTTATTTTTTTTATTAGGTCTTTTCATATATTTACCAATAAACATAACAATGTAACAAAAAATATCAGTGCAAAAAGGTGCAGAACAATGTTGTCTCAAACAAAGGAACAAATATGACGGAATAAATTCAGGATAGTATGCTTAAGGAGCCAGCGTCTCTCAGTTATGTAATGGATTCATTCAACAATGGCTTAACAAATAGAATGGGGAAAAGGAAGAACACTTCCATTCAGGACACATGCCTTTTTGTGGTGCAATATCAAGACTAGCAAAGTGAAGTGAAATGAATTGAATTGAATTAGCTCATGGAAATCCCAACAGAAATAAGTCAGTCAAAGTGGAGCCTATGAATTTAAGATACGGGTCCCAAACTTTATGGAATGCAGCAGACTTAGAGCAGGTCACAGAAGTTAAAATTCCATCGGGATACATTCCATAATTAGCTCATGCCAGTTTTGAATTGAGGGAAAATTGTTACTAATCGAGGAGCATAGAATATTCCTACAAGCTGCGAAAGTCAGGATATTGTATAGCCTTTTTTTGTTGGAATCAGTAATTCTCCCATCTGGAAGATCCAGAGGAAGACCCAGAATCAGGAACACAGGATTAGATTCTAAGGCTCTATCAAAAATCCTCTCCAGCCCAATAGGATTAAATCTTAACACAAGTCCATAAGCAGCGCATATAAGCACCCTCGACCACCAGGCACTTTAGGCACATCGTGGATATAGCAGGATCAAACCTGTGTCTAAGAATAAGAGACAATGTAGTGTCTTAAACTAGGTCTCCTTCATTTTATTACAAACTGAAATTTTACCTGCATAGTCCCATATATTTCTTGTCAATATTGTTTGCCAAATCCTTTTCCCCAAGGCTACAAAGCATCCAATCTGCTAATGCAGGATTTAGAACATAAAGTGTCATTGGACTTCCTAATTAATTGTTTAGGCTCCATAGAATTTAGAATTCTTTCCACCTGAGAAATTGAGGAGTCAAGACACAAAGTTGTCTTATTAAGGATAAAGGAGTTCTCAGGATGTCAAATTATTGCTCAAAGGATGTCAAGGAAACAGCTCTGAACAGGTTTCCCCAACCTATAAATGTCTCTATTCTTTCAAGTGATGAACACATGATCAGGTGGAAAGTCTGGACTGCCCTGAATAGGAGAGAGAATGGAAATCAGTTTGGGTCTCCCTTCTAATCGATGGACTAATCACCATGCTTTAAGAGTGTTAATAATAATAGGATTATCACACTTAACTGAACCTGCCTTAAAGTCGTCATTGAAAAACGAGACCTGTAGAGGGTAAACAGCTTCAATATTGAGCCAAATAGATGAAGGGTCCTTCCTAACCCAATTCCTTCAACCTTAGGTGAGAGGCCAGGTGAACTTAACAAACTTGATGAATGAAGCAATCATTCCATTGATTTCCTTAATAACTCTAGCTGACAGTAGTATAGACAGCATCTGCAGGGGATTCAATGATTTAGTCAACACATTCATTTTTATCAGGGTGATCCTTCCCAGCCAAGAAACCGGCAGGGCTGACCAACAAGCTAAATCCATCTAATGGGCACAATCAGCTGAAGGAAATTGGCCACGCATATCTGCCATATAAAGCAATTGAAGCCCCAGAAACTTAAATCCCAAGAAGGACCATCTAAAAGGGAAATTGGCAAGAGGAGGAGGTTTACCTCTCAACTCACCCACTGGCTTTGTCTCAGATTTAGTAAAGTTGGTCTTATAACTGGAGGAGGCACTAAATCTATCAGCACATCGATAATAGCGGGAACTGAGGATACTGGGTTCAACACAAACAGCACCACATCATCCACATAAAGCCTGATCTTGTGCTGCCACCCCCCACATTCTAGTCCTGATATTAGGGATCTTTTCCAAAAGCCTCTGCCAGTGGCTCAATAGCCAACGCGAACAACAGCAACTTTCTTCTTAGTAAAGCAGGCCTTGAATTCACTCATCGTAATTCTCTCCCAACCTGAATCTCCGTAATGTTTACACCAAATAATTCCATTCATCCCAGTCAAAGGAATGGCGAAACATACCCACCAACTGTTCCAACAACAGATTTTTACACTCCCTATAGAACTCGCACCCAAAACCATCCGGTTCTGGATCCTTACCCAGCTAATGTTTCTTAATACCTGCAGCCATTTCATTTCCATTGATCATGGGCATTGAGAATGAGACGTATAATCTTTATTATTGTCACAAGTAGGCTTACATTAATACTGCAGTGAAGTTACTGTGAAAAGCCCCTAGTCGCCATATTCCGGCACCTGTTCGGATACACTGAGGGAGAATTCAGAATGTCCAATTCACCTAACAAGCACGCCTTTCGGGACTTGTGGGAGGAAACTGTAGCACCCGGAGGAAACTCACACAGACACGGGGGGAATGTGCAGTCTCCGCACAGACAGTGACCCAAGCCTGGAATCGAACCCGGATCTCTGCTGCTGTGAAGCAACAGTGCTAACCACTGTGCTACCATGCCAACCAGTTGGCCCACTGAAGCCTACGGAAGCCCAAGGAAAGAGAAAATAATCCATACCTGCTCTCGCATCCATAGCCTGGTCCAGTTTATATAACACCACATAAAAATCCTTAAATGTCCCATTAATCTCTTCTCCCCTCATCACCCTCTCTTCTCCCGGCAAAGCACAGTGGGATAGAAAAATAATCTACTTCTTAGTAAAGCAGGCCTAATACTTACTCGGTTTATTTCAAAACTCTCACAACTTCGACCTGCAAACTTTAAGCTTCTCTCAGCTTGTTGAGTCAATAAGTAATTAAGAGCTGCCCTTGCTGCATTAATCTCCTTCAATAATTGCCTGTTAGGAACCGTCTAATACCTGCCCTCTTTTTCCACCAAACAGGCTCTCAGCTGGTGCTGGTCATTCTCTTTTCTTGGTCATATAAGAGATATTCAGACGTCTAGCTCGGCCTTACATGCTTCCCATAAAATGGAAGGGGAGACATCAGGAGTCGGGTTAAGTGAGAGGAAGAACTCATGCTCTTTCATGAAATAAGTAGTGCCATGATCTAGACCGGTGGGGGGCAGTAGGGGTGACCACTCGAGCAAGAATTCCAGGGAGGCTGGAGCACGGTCTGAGATTATAATAATACCCATAGAACAGGAGGATACCAAGTGCAGGATCGACTTTGGCACAAAAAAGTAATCCATTCTGGTGTGGCACTAATGGGGGACTGTCATTATGTAGTCGCTGTACTTGATCTTAACTGCCAGACAAAGCAAAATATCGTTTGCTGCAACAAAAGAGTTTCTACAATGATATGAAGGCACCAATTACTCTTAAGGGATTGGGTAAAGAGTTGCAGGTTCTATTGTTAAGACAAGGCAATACCCAGCACACAGGTTCTACAGGCAGGGAATAAGCTCCCTTGATATGTCAGAGCACAACCATCTCAGAAGGGTCAGGGGCTCAGGTCAGGTAGTGTCAGACATTTGCTGCCTTCTGAAACAAGACTTGCTGCAAAGTGGACCTGATGGCCACAATTTACCTCCAACAATCTTCAAATTCTTTGCCTCCAGGTCCTTCCTGGACTGCACCAGAGACAGTTACAAGATTTTGCAATCAGTGATTTACAAGGGCAGGTAGTTATCTCTTTGAGATGATGCCAGTCAGAATAAGCAGGCACTGGGTTTGTAGCTATGGCTGGCTTTCCAGTGGTGCAGGGTGTCATTGGCTACATGCATGTGGCAGGTAAAGGACCCCAGGTCGCCAATGAGTGCTGGCTAAGGGGAGAAGTGGGGCAATTCTGTACCTCCAAGCCAGAGCGAGCGGGCAACCAACCATAAAGAACAGAGGCCACCAGGCTACATAATCAGCAGCAGCCTGCAAGGAGCACACATGGTCATCGAGGCTCTCGGCACAGCCACCCGAGCAAGAGATGAGAGGTAAGCAGATCAGCAGTCGGGAGGTGCAAAGAAGGCCAGGCAAGCGCCGGCGGTGTATCTCAGGGAATCGGGGAGCAGTGGGAGCATTGCAACTACACCAGAAGCCAGTTAGGCAGAGCTGAGAGTGAGAGGGCTGGCAACAACCGGACTGGGCAGCAAGGGAGAGAGAGAGCAGAGGCCAGATATCCAGCAGAACACGTGTGTCGAGGCTCGAGGTCTGGTCACCCAAGCAAGAGCTGAGAGGTGAGCAGAGCAGCAGTTGGGATGTGCAAAGAATAATAGGCCAGGGTCATGTCTCTGGAAATTGGGGAGCAGCGGCCAGCGGGAGCGTGGCGACTCGACCAGAGCTGAGAGGGCTGGGCTTGGCTGGGCAGACACCGGACGTGTTTATGTGCCTTGCATTATGAGAACTGAGGGTGGGTGGGGTCAGGAGAAAATTGATGTTTTCTGGATGGGGCTCGCCATCATTGTGGCAGGTCTCAATGTCATTGGGGCGGGACTTAACATTATTGGGGAAGGGGCTCAACATTGGGGCAGGTTGCCATGTCACCAGCGGGCAGGGCATGATGTGGGACCCACGCAAGGAGGGAGAGCATGGGGCCCTCCAAAAGTGTAAGCTCGCCTCTGCCAGCCATGGTCTCTACACTGGTGGTGGTGTCCTATGCCCTGCCTAATGTTGCTCAGCAACAAGATTTGGATCTGTGGGCAGAACAAGGTTCAGGGTACTTAGCTTCTCCAGAAAAGTCTGAGAAGGAGGAGGCGGAACATGATGCAACATGTCATTCCGTTCATCACAAGTGAAAATGTCCCCTCCCAATCAGTGAATAAAAATATGTAAGACAGGAAGGTGATGGAAAGAGATGATGGGCGCGATTTAACAGAAATGACACAGAGTCCCGTGTTGAGCATGTTTAGCTGGTGTTTCCAGGCACTTGTAGCGACTAAAACCAAGTCTAATGAGATTCTGTTTCATTTCAGTCACCGGTGCAGGAAGAGATCGGGTCTTGAGACCCCCCAATGAGAACCCCCTTCCAACGCCTCAACTCGTCCATAGAGGGGTCATCGAGCTCCCCACAGCACACAAATAGGGCAGGGCACCCCTGGGACCAATCCCCGGTGTGGGCAAAATGCCACCCAGGCACCTTGGCATTACCAACATGGCCCCACCCCTGCCAGCCTAGCAGTGCCACCTGGGCATTCTGGAAATAACAAGATGGCACCCAGGTGGCAATGTTGGAGAACCAGGTTGGCAGTGCCAGGGCACCAGGTTGGCATCAGGGGTGCCAGGGTGCAATCCTGCCCAGAGCCCAACAACCCAGAGGCCTTCGAACCCTGGGGGGGGCCCGCAAAGTGCCCATACACCTGGTTCCCATTTGTGGAGACCATAGAACAAAGAACATTACAGCGCAGTACAGGCCCTTCGGCCCTCGATGTTGCGCCGACCTGTGAAACCACTCTAAAGCCCATCTACACTATTCCCTTATCGTCCATATGTCTATCCAATGACCATTTGAATGCCCTTAGTGTTGGCGAGTCCACTACTGTTGCAGGCAGGGCATTCCACGCCCTTACTACTCTCTGAGTAAAGAACCTACCTCTGACATCTGTCTTATATCTATCACCCCTCAATTTAAAGCTATGTCCCCTCGTGCTAGACATCACCATCCGAGGAAAAAGGCTCTCACTGTCCACCCTATCCAATCCTCTGATCATCTTGTATGCTTCAATTAAATCACCTCTTAACCATCTTCTCTCTAACGAAAACAGCCTCAAGTCCCTCAGCCTTTCCTCATAAGATCTTCCCTCCATACCAGGCAACATTCTGGTAAATCTCCTCTGCACCCTTTCCAATGCTTCCACATCCTTCCTATAATGCGGCGACAGGAATTGCATGCAATACTCCAAATGCGGCCGCACCAGAGTTTTGTACAGCTGCAACATGACCTCATAGCTCCGAAACTCAATCCCTCTACCAATAAAAGCTAATACACTGTACGCCTTCTTAACAACCCTCTCAACCTGAGTGGCAACTTTCAGGGATCTATGTACATGGACACCGAGATCTCTCTGCTCATCCACACTGCCAAGAATCTTACCATTAGCCCAGTACTCTGTCTTCCTGTTATTCCTTCCAAAATGAATCACCTCACACTTTTCTGCATTAAACTCCATTTGCCACCTCTCAGCCCAGCGCTGCAGCTTATCTATGTCCCTCTGTAACTTGTAACATCCTTCCGCACTGTCCACAACGCCACCGACTTTAGTGTCATCTGCAAATTTACTCACCCATCCTTCTACGCCCTCCTCCAGGTCATTTATAAAAATGACAAACAGCAGTGGACTCAAAACAGATCCTTGTGGTACACCACTAGTAACTGGACTCCAGTCTGAACACTTCCCATCAACCACCACCCTTTGTCTTCTTCCAGCTAGCCAATTTCTGATCCAAACTGCTAAATCTCCCTGAATCCCATGCTTCCGTATTTTCTGCAGTAGCCTACCGTGGGGAACCTTATCAAATGCTTTACTGAAATCCATATACACCACACCGACTGCTTTACCCTCATCCACCTATTTGGTCACCTTCTCAAAGAACTCAATAAGGTTTGTGAGGCACGACCTACCCTTCACAAAACTATCTCTAATCAAATTATTCCTTTCCAGATGATTATGCACCCTATCTCTGATAAACCTTTCCAAGATTTTGCCCACAACAGAAGTAAGGCTCACTGGTCTATAGTTACCGGGGTTGTCTCTACTCCCCTTCTTGAACAAGGGGACAACATTTGCTATCCTCCAGTCTTCTGGCACTATTCCTGTAGACAAAGATGACTTAAAGATCAAAGCCAAAGGCTCAGCAATCTCCTCCCTAGCTTCCCAGAGAATCCTAGAATAAATCCCATCCTGCCCAGGGGATTTATCTATTTTCACACTTTCCAGAATTGTTAACACCTCCTCCTTATGAACCTCAAGCCCCTCTAGTCTAGTAGCCTGAATCTCAGTATTCACGTCGACAACATTGTCTTTTTCCTGTGTGAATACTGATGAAAAATATTCGTTTAGCACCTCTCCTATCTCCTCGGACTCCAAGCACAACTTCCCACTACTGTCCTTGACTGGCCCTACTCTTACCCTAGTCATTCTTTTATTCCTGACATATCTATAGAAAGCTTTAGGGTTATCCTTGATCCTACCTGCCAAAGACTTCTCATGTCCCCTCCTGGCTCTTCTTAGCTCTCTCTTTATGTCCTTCCTAGCTAACTTGTAACTCTCAAGCGCCCTAACTGAACCTTCATGTCTCATCTTTAGGTAAGCTTCCTTCTTCCTCTTGACAAGTGTTTCGACTGCTTTAGTAAACCACGGCTCCCTTGCTCGACCACTTCCTCCCTGCCTGACAGGTACATACTTGTCAAGGACACGCAGTAGCTGCTCCTTAACAAGCTCCACATTTCCATTGTGCCCATCCCCTGCAGTTTTCCTCTCCATCCGATGCATCCTAAGTCTTGCCTCATTGCATCATAATTGCCTTTCCCCCAGATATAAGTCTTGCCCTGCGGTATATACCTATCCCTTTCCATCACTAAAGTAAACGTAATCGAATTGTGGTCACTATCACCAAAGTGCTCATCTACCTCCAAATCTAACACCTGTCCTGGTTCATTACCCAGTACCAAATCCAATACAGCCTCGCCTCTCATTGGCCTATCTACATACTGTGTCAGGAAACCCTCCTGCACACATTGGACAAAAACGGACCCATCTAAAGTACTCGAACTATAGCGTTTCCAGTCAATATTTGGAAAGTTAAAGTCCCCCATAACAACTACCCTGTTGCTTTCGCTCCTATCCAGAATCATCTTTGCAATCCTTTCCGCTACATCTCTGGAACTTTTCAGAGGCATATAGAAAAACAGGGTGACCTCTCCTTTCCTGTTTCTAACCTCAGCCCATACTACCTCAGTAGACGAGTCCTCATCAAACGTCCTTTCTGCCACTGTAATACTGTCCTTGACTAACAATGCCACCGCTCCCCCTCTTTTACCACCTTCCCTGAGCTTACTGAAATATCTAAACCCCGGCACCTGCAACAACCATTCCTGTCCCTGCTCTATCCATGTCTCCGAAATGGCCACAACATCGAAGTCCCAGGTACCAACCCATGCTGCAAGTTCACCCACCTTATTCTGGATGCTCCTGGCATTGAAGAAGACACACTTTAAACCACCTTCCTGCCAGCCGGTACACTCCTGCAACTTTGAAACCTTACTCATGACCTCACTACTCTCAACCTCCTGTATACTGGAGCTACAATTCAGGTTCCCAAGCCCCTGCTGAACTAGTTTAAACCCTCCCAAAGAGCATGAGCAAATTTCCCCCCCAGGATATTGGTACCCCTCTGGTCCAGGTGTAGACCATCCCATTTGTAGAGGTCCCACCGACCCCAGAATGAGCCCCAATTATCCAGAAATCGGAAACCTTCCCTCCTGCACCATCCCTGTAGCCACGTGTTCAACTCCTCTCTTTCCCTATTCCTCATCTCGCTATCACGTGGCACAGGTAACAACCCAGAGATAATAACTCTGTTTGTCCTAGATCTAAGTTTCCACCCTAGCTCCCTGAATTCCTGCCTTACATCCCTATCCCTTTTCCTACCTATGTCGTTGGTACCTATGTGGACCACGACTTGGGGCTGCTCCCCCTCCCCCTTAAGGATCCCGAAAACACGATCCGAGACATCACGCACCCTGGCACCTGGGAGGCAACACACCAACCGCGAGTCTCTCTCATTCCCACAGAATCTCCTATCTATCCCCCTAACTATGGAGTCTCCAATGACTAATGCTCTACTCCTCTCCCCCTTCCCTTCTGAGCAACAGGGACAGACTCTGTGCCAGAGACCTGCACCCCATGGCTTACCCCTGGTAAGTTGTCCCCCCAACAGTATACAAAGCGGTATACTTGTTACTAAGGGGAACGACCACAGGGGATCCCTGTACTGACTGCTTCATCCCAGCCCCTCTCACCGTCACCCATCTATCTTTATTCTTCCGAGTACAATGAAGCTTCTATCTATGACCACCTCTGCCTCCCGAATGATCCAAAGTTCATCCAGCTCCAGCTCCAGTTCCCTAACGCGGTTGCTAAGGAGCTGGAGATGGGTGCACTTCCCACAGATGAAATCAGCAGGGACACTGTCGGCGTCCCTCACCTCAAACATGCTGCAGGAGGAACATTGCACTACCTTCCCTGCATCCCCTCTAGATAAAAAAAAGAAGAAAGACAGAGCTTACCTGTTATTCATTCCCCTTCTCAGCAAGCACTCACTCAGCAACCTCTGCGCCCTACACGATAACACCTGAAGAAAAACTACTTACCAGTCACCAGCCAATCCCTTACCTGCAGGCTGTGACATCACGGTTCAACGTCTACCTGCCCTCGAGCCTTCCTCTTGATCTTTACAGCGGTTGTTTTTTTTGGTTAGAGAAGGGGGTAGGGAGGGAAACACTGAAGAAGTGTTTCGGGTTTAAGTGTCACTTGACAACAGCTCCGCCACAAACCACCTTCAGGTTAGGGTGACCGCAACGCAGGTATGCAAATTTCCCTTGCAACAGCCAATCAGCAGCTCCGCTCTACTGCCCTCTGCAAACCAATGCTCACTCAGGGCCTCCGAGGCGCGAGTATTAGATCCCACATCTTGGGAAACTCCAGCGAGTGCATATCAAAGTACTGCTTACTGGAATGCTTTAATATGCAGATTAGCCAGATCTGGATCCCGTCCACAGATCATGACATCTCGCAAGATCCCATTAGATCTCGCAAGGCGTGGCAAGCCAGGTAAATCTCCTGAAAGACCTTTTCTGAGATTTACCAGCCGCGTCGCACCCCGGTTTGGGCATGGCCGTTAGATTTCATCCAATATCTATAAAGGTCAAAACTAAGCCAGAGACTTACCAATCTAACATTTACATTTTCCTTTTCCGAACACTTCCCTATGTAACCCGGTGGCTTCAGCAGAGATAGAAGCAGATTCATCAGATCCCTTCTCTGGCTGCTGAGGTACTCTTGGCCAATACACTCTGAAGTTGGAGCCCTTGAGTGTCCCACTGAAGACTGTCCACCTGCATCTGTGCAAGGGAAGACTCCACCATTGGGACATGAGACAAAATGTGACTATGGGAGGGGGGGCATGCAATGAATGAGAAGTGGAAGCACTTTGAGCCAAGTCACCACTTCCATGTCTCCTTTCACCATCATCCCTCTGATGACCCACCTGCACTTCAATGGTAGCAGTGAGCTGGAGGACACTTTGCTTCAGATAATGAACGGCCAAAGCTAGGGTAGCTATTTAAGGTGGCAGTCATAGCGTGCACAGGTAAAGGCTTGCAAGCACTTGTTTGATTGCCACGTTTTGATGCTCAATGCAGCTTGCCACTCTTTCCATGAATGAAGACATCAAAGCAAAGGCCATCATGCCGCCACATACTTGAGATAAAATTCTCCAATCTTTTTACAAGCATGAAAGTGCTGCTGGAATTTCTGCTGGTACACCCACATTCTTAGATACTAGTCCAAAGTATTCTGTTCATTGATGGCCCCAAGATATTGCATCTGCAACCAGCTAGGCAGAGATTAGAGTGACCTATGATTGCCAATACAGACTCTAACACTGATTCTCCACTGCTGGTCCTCCTCCACCATCTCTTTTTGCTCAACTGTGATTTGTAAGCCACAGGTGAAAACCCAACTATCTTCCTTGCTGGTTCCACCAAATTGTGAATATCTGAACTGGTGCATGGTCTGTATGGCCCTTGGAGTGAGTGACTTCATCTGCAAAATCATCCCCAACCTCTTAGATTGCCTGTTGCAGGATGCTTGATGACTGTGGGAGATTAAAGACATGAATTCACACTGACTAGATAAGAATGTTTTAACTGATAATCATGCACATGATCATATTCCACCCACTTGCTGACATCAAGTCCATATGAGTCAGTGTTGAATTCCATGTCGTTGTCTGATATTTAATTCTGTCTCCAGTTCGCTGGGCAGCTCCCATATCCCCATCACTGCCATCCAAGCATGCCAAGCCTCCAGTGATGTCTAGTATCTCCTCCTCTGCAGTTGTCAGTTGAGAAATGACTGGAGGGCCAACTCTGGTTTTCTTTTGCTCCCTGGTTCTGAATATATCAAAAGCATCTAATGAGGGTGACTTTGAAACTTAGGCATGGAACTACATAAAGATGAGCTTGTGTGCTATTCCCATCTGGTGGATGAAAAGATGGGGATATGAAGAAGTGCACAGAGGGATGAATGTACCTGTAAGATAGGTTAGCATGTAGACTACTTTGCTGAAGAAGGCCTGATAGGTTGTGATGATGCACAAAGGGACTCACCTGTCCTGCTTTGCATAGGTTCGGCAATAATTCCATGTGCATGGCACCAAGCTGCTGCATCTGACCTCATTGATAACTTCCATCTCTAGTTTCTTTGTTTCACCACCGGGCATCTCCCTCTTGTTCCCCAGCCCAAGCTCCCAGCATTTTAGGAACTTAAAATCCAGCCGTTTCTATGGACCATATGCAATGGGCGCGATTCTCCGCTCCCGTGCCGAAGTGCCCATGCCGTCGTGAACGCCGTCGAGGTTCACGACGGCGCGAAACGGCCCCTATCCCGACCGATTCAGGGCCCGATAATCGGCTAGGAGCGGGGCCGCGTCATTTACACGCGCCAGGCCTTGTTGCCACGTAAATGCACCGCATACATGACGCGGCCGGCGCCGCATAACTGCCGTCACCCGCGCACGCGCGGGTTGGCCGGCGCCAACCCGCGCATGCGTGGTTGCCGTCCTCTCCGAGTCTGCCCCGCAAGTAGATGTCAGACGGATCTTGCGGGGCTGCGGAAGAAAGGAGGTCCTCCTTCTGAGAGGACGGCCCGACGATCGGTGGGCACCGATCGCGGGTCAGACCCCATTTGAGGCCCCCCCCCTCCCCCTCCCGCAGGCCGCCCCTCCAGCATTCCCGTGCTGTTCCCGCCGGCAGCAACCAGGTGTGGACGGCGCCGGGGGGAACTCACCGTTTTGGACTGGCCACTCGGCCCATCCGGGCCTGAGAATAGCAGGGGTGCCGGAGAATCGCCATTTTGTGTGTCTTGGGCGGTTCTCCGGCCTGCGCAGTGCGGAACTCGACGGGGCCGTTCTCGCCGCTTGGGAGAATCGCAGGAGGGCGTCGGACCGGCGTTGCGGGAAATTTTGGCGACCCAGGCGATTCTCTCAACCGACGCGGGAGCGGAGAATCCCGCCCAATGCTACATGAAATCAACTGGTATTTTGTTAAAAATACTTAAGTTTTTCAAATTTCCTCTCCATTTCCACAGCCTGCTGCATGAGTCCAGCGGAATCATTTACAAATTGCCAAGTACCATAAAACGCTGAGTCCTGAGCTTGTTGGGAAAGTGGCAGCTCTTGTAAAAGGCAAAACTGTGATAAAGCTTTTTTCCAACCTCTCAACACTGCCAAGTTAGGGTTTATTGTATTGCAAGTTGCCACCATTCTGCCCATAAAAGATCAGCATAATATTAGTATTGGTGGTGGTTTAGGGGCAATATGTCACCTGAGATTAGGTATATCTACTTCCAGAAAACAAAAGTGGGCCCAATTATGCCAACCAAGCAAAGGAGCAGCCTGAATCCCAAAGGTTAGGTAACAATAAAACACATTTGGAGCTGTTTCTTTACATGGGAGGTCAAAGGAATGACTGCAAGAAGTCTTCAGGGTTAAGCCTGGGTGCAACATGTGTTCATAGGGCTCTTGGCCACTGTACATACCCACAAACTTTATCAGGCCCAAAACTGCAAGCACATATCCGGTTAACTATCTGGAATGCAGCCCATTGATTTTTTTTCAGGGCCAGGAAGTAGAATTTTTTAATGCCACCTCTTTATAAACAGAGCAAATGTTTTTCTTGATCCCAGTGGATGTGTCATTACATGTGTAAAGCAGCTCAAATTTTTTGACATGGACTTCTGATAAGAATTGCTTTGCTGCTGTAATTAAGATTGTAAGAATTTGGTACGCTACTGTTTCTTAAACTCTAATTAAATTCACAATATGCTCATGTTTCTCAGAAGTGTTGTTCATTAGAGGAGCATTAACTTCATCAATAACCAATGGTTTTAATTTAAACTATATATCATTATCACTTTGGTTGAATTACCAAAAGTGCCTCTGGTTGGGATGTTATGACTATTCCCTTATCTATGTCCGTGTAGGATTTCATTAGAAGAAAGCAACAGGCAACTTCCTTTCCTAATCTCTCACAAACAAATAGTTATTTGATTCCAGATTTCTGGAAGTGCAATGTGCACAAGCAGCTTTCATTATTTCTTCTCTCTGCCTTCCTCCTAATACCTTCTTTGAAGATTCACTGGTATTGAAAGCTATAAAATTCAGTGGAACTCATTGACAATAGAAACCTGCCAAAATCGTAAATACAATAACCGCCTACGTGAGTGACCTCATACCATGTGAAAGAAACATTTGACCTTGGAGCCTCTGATCAAGGAAACAGAAAATAAGGATTCTTTCTCCTGATCATTGCCAAGTGACTTTGCTGGGAGTGTATTTGTTTGTATATAAAGATGAGCTTAATTATGATGCCTTCCATGGTTATACTGCTGACCAACATTCATTGTCTGGGCTCATGCCTCAACTGTGAGTAATTGAACAAGATAACAAAGTGGCACCAGTACCTTTGAAACCATATGCAGCAAGGCTCACGACCATCAGGAGAGCAGAAGCCAAAGACAGAACATTAAGAAAAATACTAATTAGATAATGGCCGGATTTCTCTGGCCTTTGGGATTATCTGTTCCCACCGGTATCGCACTTCCGCCCATGGGTTTCCCGGCGGCATGGGGTGGCTTCAATCGGAAATCCAATTGACAAGCGGCGGGAATAGAGAATTCTGCCGCCAGTGAACGGCACGCTGTCGAGAAACACGGGGCTGGGAGACCAGAGAATCCAGCCCATTGTTGACATTTCTTGAAAATCTTTGGCATTTAGCTGTTCCTATAAAGCGTACTGAAGCTTCTAATAACAATCTGATTGTGTGTGAATTTAGAATCTGATACATTTTGAATTTCAAATTCAGCTATTAATATTTAAATATTAAAGTTTCATTTTGGTAAGTATTGTACTAAATTGATAACTATTGTACTAAAGTGGAAACACCTCCTTAAAACTGATAATGAAATAAACATAGTACAACAGAAAACACAGTCCTGAATGCAGGCTATTGCTTCAAGGTGACTTGAATGTATTATTCAATATTATATTATTTATTTATTATGTTGGATTTTAAGATTGTTATTAGTACTTTGGGATAATTATAACATTTTGTAATTTAGTTTGTTTTTCTATGAAAACTGAAGCCCAATAATTTTGTGTGTGATATGTAAAAAATGTATTCCAATGGGAGTGCAGTGGAACATGAAGTGTTTATGACTTAAACTGCAGCTATACCCAATACTTCATCAGTTATATTAAAGAGAAACATACTAAATGAACCCGATATTATTATAAATTTACTATCTTGATACAGAAGTGCAATTTTTGCAGTTACAGATGTACGCATTTTTGAAGCTATGGAAACATGACCAGCAAGGGGAATATTGGGTGTGGGGGTTTAACAAACAGCCAGAGTCAGAGGAGCACTGGGGCAGGGGTGTGGACCACTTTATGGGGCAGGAGAATGTTGCAGAAAGATGAGGATAGAAATCTAAATTGGTGCTGTTGACAATTAATTATTGGGTATGATATAAATTTCAAGTAATCCCAAGTCCATGGGCTGGATTCTCCGCTGGTGGGATTCTCCATTGCGCCGGCAGCACACCCACGCCTGCCGATTTCCTGACGGTGAGGGCTGCCCACAATGGGAAACTCCACTGGCTGGCTGGCAGGACAGAGAATCCCACTGCCGGCGGGAGCACGCCGCGCCAGAAAACTGGTGTGGCGGGGTGGAGAATCCCACCCCATCTATTTTGAGGTTGAAGTCTGGTTTGCTCAATTGGCTATGTGGCTGCAGTGTATTGCAGTAGGATACCAATGGCACAGGTTCAATCCTCGTATCAGTTGTTGTACTTTGTGAATGCCTGCTTTCTTATCTTGCCCTGTGCTTGATATGAATGGTGTCCCTCAAACTATTTAACTACTTGTCTCTCTCTAACAGAGAGATGCCTATGGTCTCTCATGAATTGTGGCTAATTAACTTACCGATATAACAGCTGAAGATTTTTTAAATTTAAAGTGCCCAATTTTTTTTCAAATAAGGACCGATTTAATGTGGCCAATCCGCCTACCCTGCGCATCTTTGGGTTGAGACCCACCCAGACGCGGGGAGAAAGGGCAAACACCACACGGACAGTGACCCGGGGCTGAGATCGAACCCAGGTCTTCGGCGCCGTGAGGCAGCAGCACTAACCACTGCACCGCAGGTCGCCTATAACTGCTAAAGAATGCACAAAATTGTCCATTCAGATTTCATCCTGAAATCGGTGATTCATTCACTGGAATGTGAAAAACTGTACTTAAGGGACTGTGCTGCATTCCAGCTGCTACAGTTGAAGCTTCCACGGGGTGCAGACAATTGTTCGTAATATCATCGAATCATAGAATAATACAGCACAGAAGGCTATTTAGCCGATAAGTGCTGGTGTCATCTCTTTCAAAAAGCAATCCAGTCTGTTATTTCCTCTGCGATTCCCTCAGTCATGACTATTCTTGCTCAATCAACTACTTATTCAATTCTCTTGTGAAAGCTCCTATTGAATCTCTCTCTGGGAGCCAGTTAGTTCAGTTGTCTAGACAGCTAGGATGTGATTCAGAATGATGCCAACAGCATGGGCCTTGACCTGTGTAGACTTGAGGCCTGCCTCCTTGCCCTGCCCATAGTAAAAACCACAGCAAAAAGTCCAGGTTAGATGACTCTCATGTATTCGCCAAGGATCTAAAGAGGACACATGATTATGATGAATGAATCTTTATCCACAACCATATGGGGTAGTATTCCAATTCCAAACACTCATTGCCAGAAGAAGTTTTCCCTCATGTTGCCTCGAGCTATTTTATCAATCAGCTCAAAAAAGAGAAATAAAATACTGCAGTTGCTGGAAATCTGAAATAAAAACTTAAAGCTGGAAACACTCAGGAAATCTGCTAATATAATTTGTGTGACAGAATATGGGCACATTCACTGCAATGAAAACACTTATTTTCCAACCTTTTTTAAACAACAACAGTGCTGGCAAAAATAACAGAGAGCTGGCAGCTCTAATTTATTAGAGCATTCATAAGAATGGACACAATGCTACTGGGGAAGACTATAAGACCATAAGACATAGGAGCGGAAGTAAGGCCATTCGGCCCATCGAGTCCACTCCACCATTCAATCATGGCTGATTTCAACTCCATTTACCCGCTCTCTCTCCATAGCCCTTAATTCCTCGAGAAATCAAGAATTTATCAACTTCTGTCTTAAAGACACTCAACGTCCCGGCCTCCACCGCCCTCTGTGGCAATGAATTTCACAGACCCACCACTCTCTGGCTGAAGAAATTTCTCCTCATCTCTGTTCTAAAGTGACTCCCTTTTATTCTAAGGCTGTGCCCACGGGTCCTAGTCTCCCCTGCTAATGGAAACAACTTCCCTACGTCCACCCTATCTAAGCCATTCATTATCTTGTAAGTTTCTATTAGATCTCCCCTCAACCTCCTAAACTCCAATGAATATAATCCCAGGATCCTCAGATGTTCATCGTATGTTACGCCTACCATTCCTGGGATCATCCGTGTGAATCTCCGCTGGACCCGCTCCAGTGCCAGTATGTCCTTCCTGAGGTGTGGGGCCCAAAATTGCTCACAGTATTCTAAATGGGGCCTAACTAATGCTTTATAAAGCTTCAGAAGTACATCCCTGCTTTTATATTCCAAGCCTCTTGGGATAAATGACAACATTGCATTTGCTTTCTTAATTACGGACTCAACCTGCAAGTTTACCTTGAGAGAATCCTGGACTAGGACTCCCAAGTCCCTTTCCCATTTTAAAATTATGGAATCAGATTGGTGACCACAGATCAGATCCCACGGTGTCAGCTTTCAAGCATTCAACCAGCACAACCTTCCCAAGGGCAATTAGGAATGGGCAGTAAATGTTGGTCTAACCAGTGATGCCCACCTCCCGTAAATTATTATTTCTTTAAATGCCATTGTGGGGAGTTAGAAACATGAGTGAAGGAAGGGAAAAGAGGATTGACTCTGTTGCCTGGGTCTCTTTCACACAGCTGTTATGAAGCAACGTTGATTGGTAGGGAGAGGCATGTGCTGCTGTCTTGAGAAATGGCAGGCAGTTGGAGCCGAGCTTTGCCTTTTCATTAAGCCTTGATCTATTACCCCACTGGGATATGTGATTTGAGGGCTGCTTTCAAACCATGATAACACTGAGACACGGCAGTTGTATTGCTCTAGAAGCTGTGATCTATGCTACCCTGCTTAACTGTCCTTTGTTTCCTCCAAAGCTGAAATCTGTATTTCCTTGACTGATCCCTGGTTGCATCTCTGTTGGCGATCTGATGTGGATTTCATTCCAATTGCCACCGTGTTATTGGTGCCTTAAAAGGATGACAAAGGTTCTTTGATGTTGCTGCAAATTAGGCACAACAACAAAACAAAGAAGTTGAGTCTTTCACACATCCAGACATCCAAAGCATCTTATGGCTTTTAATTATTTTTAAAATGGTTTCACTGTAGCGAATCATGGCAACCATTTGTATATAACAAGGCCCCACAAAATGCAGTGTGTTGATGGCCAGATCATCTGTTTGTAGTGGCACTGGTTAAGGGCTAAATATTGAGATGGATACCAGAGAGAACTCCAGTGCTATTCTGTAAAATAAGCTTTCCCATCCAATTGAGAGGGCTTGATTTAATATCTCATCTGAAAGATGGCGCTACCAACAGTAATGCATATCTTTGGTACTGCATTGAGATACCATCCTGGATTTTATGCTCAAGTCTCTGGAGTGTGACTTGAACTCATGACCTTCTAACTTGATGGTGTGAGTGCAACCACTGAGCCACAACTAACATTTTAAGCAACAGTTACACCTGACATTTGCTTCACTTCCTTGGGAGATTGTTCAGAGTCTGTAAATAGGCATCACATTGCTCCAGCTCGCCTTTTCAGATGAATGCCCATGGGCTCTGGACCTCACAACTTCAAAGTAATTGGTAACCATCTCTTCAACCTCAGCTATGAAGGATACATATGTTCCTACTTTCCACTCTTCCATATCCCTCTTGCTCAATGAATTGTACCAATTCCTCACTATTTAATTCTTCACGGTGAAATTGTTAGGCTAGTCTGTTGGAGTGAAAAAAAAGTGCCATAGATAGTGAGTTGGAGTTTGTCAGGACAGAGGAAAACAGTTTCACAGGAAGCAACTGGAAATGAGAGTGTGCTGGTCTGTATTTTCTTCTTCATCATTATCATGAAGACCAATAAAGAAAAAACTCTCTCCCACCGAGACCCCCTAACTAGAGGGACGCTCCCAGAAAGCTAGAGAGCTGTCCAGACAGAGACAGTGACAGATATTACAATTGTAACAGTTACCTGGAGGCCCCATGTGTCCACTCCTAGAAAGAGAACAGCTGTGACCCGTGTTTCAACTTCTCAGATCCATTAGATACAAGACATTCATTCATTTTTAGTAGTGGGCTGTGATTGCCAACTTCCACAAAACAGCTGCATCTCCCTTCATGGGTGAGTGACTGAAACCCCAATGTTTCCAAACAGCAACCACATCAAAGAGTGGTAAGTGCATTCCAATCACTAAGTGCATTCCAATCACTCAAACATGTGATTGAATGTCGGCAGCAGGTGGGGGTGGAGTGGGGGGTGGGGCGGGTAGAGCATCGTGATTGGAGTGGCGCCCGGCACCTACCCCGATCCCAATTTTTCAATTTTCCACTGTGTCGGGGACCCCGCTACCAACAGCGGGTGGCAGAGATTCTAGGTCCATGTCTGAGGTGCCTCTGCTGAGTTTAAAAACTACATGGTGACTCTGGGGGGAATTCCTCAGCCACTGAGAGGAGGATCCTTGCTATGACCTTTCCTGTGGTGGACGGCAGGGATACTCCTATGTAGTTATTACAGTTGGATGTCTCCATTCTTGAATATGGTCATGATCACAACCTTACTGAGATTCTCTGCCATGTCCTCTGTTTCGCAGGTATGGGATATGTGGTTGAGCATCCATATTAGGAGTGTATACTGTTTCACAATTTCAGCAATGATTCTATCTGCTCCAGAGGCATTGTTTTTAACTGTCAAATAGCTTAAATTTTTTGACCTCTCTCTGGATCGGAAAAGTGTCAGAACTGAGTCAGACTGAATATTGACAACATTCAAACTGAAGACAGAGTCCTGATTGAGGAGTTTGTCAAAATGTTCTCTCCAGTGAGCACTCTCTGGCTCTCTGTGATATTCGCCCCATGCTTGGCTCTAAGAGGGGCGGGCCCTTGAGTGCTGAGGCCACAGATCACCTTGACAGCACTGAAGAAACGGTTCAGTACATTGATGGCTGTGTTGTTGTTGGATTTCCTGCACTCTTTCTACCCACCATTTGTTCTTTGTGTCAGTTTTTATGCTCTACTCTGGCTTCGACAAAACCATTACTTTTCACTTGAGCCATGGTGAATTTTCTAGTCAACGATAGCTTTGCACTTACACTCCTCAAGAAGGCACTTAATGCTGTGGACCATACTGGCTATACCATAAGATCTAAAATATGTCTCCTACAAAGTATCTCCGGTCAGTCTACTGCCCTTCCCCCACCACTGCATTGAGTGAGAGACTACTATCTTCTACTGGAGCCTGCATCAGGTTACTGGTTCAACTGGTTTTCACCTTCAGTGTGTTCTTGGCCACAGGAACATATGCAGCTGCACATGATCATGCACAGAACATGCTAATGCATCATGGCCGAGCCCAGCCACCAATCATCTTGCAAACCTCTTGCCATAGGACCCAGAAGGAAAAAACAGCTTGAACTAGGACTCTTATTCTGCTGATTTACTGTTTTTTCCTTCTGGGTGGGCCACGTTCTGCCAAGACCATGTGGTATTTGGGGTGCAATAATCACCCCCCACTTTAAAAAAATCACACACAGCCATTCTCCACTTGTCAAAATGAAGTTTGGGACCTGGAACATCAGGACGTTCAGGGTAACCCCAACAGTGGCAGACCTGTCCACCGCACTGCCATCATAGGAACATGGGAGTTTGGGGACCTGGAAATTATCAATTCCACCCTAAGTGGGGCATGGTATGTAAGAGAGGAAAAGGACAGCAGGTACACATTTTCTTGTAAGGGCCTTCCAGAAGAGGAATGACACCTCTGTGGAGTGAGCTTTGCCAACAAGAGCTTGCCTCAGCGACTCCCCTCTTGGATAAATGAGGGCATCTTGACTGAACAGCTCACCCTAACAAGGAATAAGCATGCTACTGTCATCAGCGCACAGCTTCTACACTTGATACAACAGACAAGACCAAAGAAGGGTTCTACACTGACTTAGAGCAGCCCCTAGCCCAAGGTTCCAGCAGGGGACAAACAGATCCTCTGAAGACTTCAATGCCAGAGTCAGGAAGGCGCGAATCTCTGGATAGATGCGATAGACAAGGAAGGAATAGGCAAAACAGCCTCTAAGTATCCCTCCTGATTAAATGTATAGGGCATGACCGAACACTCTTTTTCAACAGCTAGACAAGCACAGACCTCATGGCAACACCCCAGTCCAAGCACTGGCAAATGCTTCATTATGTCACAGAGATGTCCACATCACGTGTGTCATGACAAGTACTGACAGTGATTGGCTCGACCAATCACTCCCTTATCTGATCTATGATCTCCAGCCTGGCCCGTAAACAGCGAGGGAGACAAAAGCAATCCTGCAATAAAATGAACACTCAAGGCCTCAAAGATTCCACTGAGGTGGTTCTTCACAGGCACTGCCTCACTGCCAACCTCTCCAAATCCAGCCACCCAGAACTACATTGTGCCCATAGCACCTGGTCAAACCTGGAACCCACCATAACAAGAACTTATGACGAGGCCCTTGCTCTCTCTACCAGGCAACATTGTAACTGGTTTGACAAAAAAACGACCATGAGATAGTGTTGTGTTGCTAGGCAAGTGACAAGGCAGTGCCAAATCACAACGGTGATTTATTTAACTAAGAACATTATATTTAGATCAGAACAACGACTACAAAGATCTAGTCCCCTTGACTCCCAGGCTAACTCTGACCAAACTCCCAAAAGCCAGGTCAGCGCCTAAACACCTGACAAGTTAAAGTTCATGTGCTCCGTCCCCATAGGCTCTGGGCCGGTCAAGTGGCCCGTGAAAGGATCATGCCTTAAAGAGGCTATGCTACCACAGATATGGGGCCTAATTTTCTAAAAATATTCTGTATGAATGCACATAATACTAACATTAAATCAATTGTGAAATCAGCATCGTATATTCTGGGACGCTTTTTTGTGGTTAGCTCTCAGGAAATGTGTATCCCAAGTATAAAGCACAGAAAAGACTACAGTGACAGACGTGAGATGTGTACACTACATGACTACGGAGTATAGGGTGGTTCAAGTGACCCCACTAAATTGGAAACAGTTTGCCTTCTAAAGAAACAGAAATTGCAAGTACCAGTTTAAATTGGAACTAAGTTAGAACATCTTGTTCTGACATAAGAACATGGGGCAGGATTCTCTAATCCCGCTAGCAGAGTGTCCACGCCGGCGTAAACGCCGTCGTGAATGGGCCGCTGCCAGGACTATAGGAGCCAGCATGGCGCTGGAGTGGTTCACGCAGCTCCAGCTGCTGATCCCGGCGCGAACTGTGCGCCGCAGGATCCGCGCATGCGCAGTGGCGCCGGCGCCAACGCACGTATGCGCAGTGGCCTCCTTCAACGCACCGACCCCGACACAACATGACACAGGGCTACAGGGGCCAGCACGTAGGAAAGGAGGCCCCCTGCCAGAGAAGCCAGCCTGTGACCAGCACCGCGCCAACCACCGCTCTGCGGAGAATCGCTTGCTGGCATCGGGGCGGCGTAGCCCGGTCGCGGGGATCCTCCGGCCCGGCCCAGGGCTGGGAGAATCCGCCCATGCTCTTTCCATATATTAGTGCAAACCTTGCATTAGAAACTGGGGCGGAATTCTCCCGCACTTGGCGCGATGGCCCGACCCCGGCGCCAAGAATGGCGCGAACCACTCCGGCGTTGGGCCACCAGGAAGTTGCGGAATCCTCCGCACTTCCGGGGCCTAGGCCAGCGCCGGAGAGGTTGGCGCCGCACCAACCGCCGGCGTGTTCTGGCGGTTCCTGCAGAGGGGGGTTCTTCTCTGCGCCGACCATGTCGGAGCCCTACAGAGGCCGGCGCGGACAGAAGGAGTGCCCCCACGGCACAGGCCCGCCTGCAGATCGGTGGGCCCTGATCGCGGGCCAGGCCACCATGGGGCCCCACTGGGGCCGGATCCCCCTGCACCCCCCCGAGGACCCCGCTAGACAGCCGACAATTCAGGTCCCGCCGTGAGAATCCCGCCCCTGGTGTTTCATTTTGAAAAACTGATTGCCTTGTGAGAAAAGGCTATGATATAATAAATCATACCCTCTGATTACAAATCATTTATGAAATAAGCATGTTTGGTACATGGTAAAGAATATGCACAGGATTCATGTGTGCATTAGGTCCCTTACATATGTAAACATTGGGCCGAATATCTGTTTTAGTTTCCCCTTGGAAACTAGTCATGGTAAATCAGGAGTCAAGCTTGATCTACTGTTGATTCTTCAGCAGTCGCCATGGTCTAATTCGCAGCAGCACGGTAGCACAAGTGTATAGCACTGTGGCGTCACAGACCCAGGGTCCCAGGTTCGATTCCACACTGGGTCACTGTGCGGAGTCTGCACGTTCTCCCCGTGTCTGCGTGGGTTTCCTCCGGGTGCTCCGGTTTCCTCCCACAGTCCAAAACGTGCAGGTTAGGTGGATTGGCCATGATCAATTGCTCTTCGTGACCAAAAAGGTTAGGAGGGGTTATTGGGTTACAGGGATAGGGTGGAAGTGAGGGCTTAAGTGGGTCGGGGCAGACTCGATGGGCCGAATGGCCTCCTGTACTGTATGTTCTATGTCTATGCAAATAGAGGTGTGCCTTTTTTTCAGTTGCTGTGGATCTCTGCCATTTCCATATTTTCAGGTTTTGCATCCATAACAGTCACCCCCATTCACTTCCCACAGGTATCAAGGCCTCTGAAATTTAAAAAAAATTAAAAACGTGCAGTGAAATTAGGAAACACTTCCACAAAGGGTGGACCAGGGAAAACACTGCTGCTTATCCTGGCCCACACAGGGTTCTCTAGGATGCAAGAATCTGCTGGAGCCAGCTGCATCCGTCTCCAATTGAGTGGCAGATTTCTCGAGCCCTCAGAAAGCCGACCAGTAGTTGTAAAATTGAAATTGGGCTTCCAAGTGCACTGTGGCAATCCTATTTAAATATTGCGTGAGGCTTTCTGCCTATCCAAGAGGGGGCACATTCATGCCACGCAACTTGCCATGTAAAGACGGTGGGTTGAGAACATGTTTCCTGATTATTAATTTTTACGCAGCAACACCCGTATCGATTCCCTCCTTTGTGGGGTGCTTAATATCAACCCTGATATAGTGAACCTGTTTTTCTAGTATTTTCTTTGCAATCACAACAAGCATTACAGTCTAAATGTAACAACATTTTAGGCATTATTAAGACAGTGTTAAGAATATCACTGGTTATTGTTCACTCCACACCATACGTATTTCATTGGCCATGGATTTCCTGGACAGTAACACCTTAACTACAGCTTAGAAGCAGTGTTAATCCATTTTCTTCCCTGAACATTTGCGTGTAACTGATTGTCTCAAGTTTTCTGCCAAAACATCATGATGCACAAATTTCCTTGACTGTTTGCACCACTCCAAAGATACACCCACTGAACTTTCTCTCTTTCTTATTTACATAGTTCTATCCCTCATGTAAGAGATCATGTGGGTTTCCTTGATTTACATAAGTGACATGCTGGTGTATATATTCTGCCCAAGATTTAAGTGGAGTATGATCTGAAGTCACCTGATAACCATGTAGCTGAAATTTAAGGACATGAAGGAGATTAGCCATTTTCATTGCAATGAGGAGGATCGTTGTAGGAAGATCTATTCTGGAAGGTGGCTCTTACCGCTCAAGGGCCCTTCTGTGAGCTACAAGTTGCCTGATCAGGTGCTGCCTCTCCCAAATCCACAAGGATGCCACCAGGGTTTGCCTGGAGGTCTCTCCACATGGCAAAATATCGACCCACCAGTGTCAGTGGGAAGAAGCCCATGTGATCCTGAAATAGTCGCTTAAGGGCCTTTAGCCGAAAATCAGCCAGGCTATGCGCCATCTTCCCTGTCACTGTAAAAATGTCAGCTGTGGTGGGACTGTAATGGGCACACCACACCCGCTACCCCACAACTTTACTTCTTGTCCCCATTTCCTCTGCCTCCCAGCCTACTCGCTGGGACCCCATGAAATCCCAATCCCAGCAATCTTTCCACATCTACCCTGTACAATCTATTCATAATTTTAAAGACCTTTATCAGGTCCATCACCTCTGCAGGTTTTCTCTTTTCTGAAGTACAAAGCCACAACATGGTCAATCTTTCCCAATAGCTGTAATATTTCTGGGATGATCCGTGTTAAGTTTTTTCACGTTTTCTCAGTGCTTCCATGTCCTTTCTATTGTATGGAAACCAGAACTATATGCAGTATTCTTATGTGTAGCTCCACACAAGCTTAACAACATTTCACTATTTTTGAATTCTAAACTGCTTGAAACAAATCCCAGTGTTCTTTTAGCAATTTTAGTTACTTTGTTGACCTGGAATGCTGCTTTTATTATAATGATGAAGAGGAAGAGTTAATAGCCGAGCAAAGTGCCCTGAGGGTGAGGCACCATAGCAGAACATATCCGCCACTTGTCATTATCCGATAAATGGCACAGCATTTGCACACCTTTAACACTGGTTTCTATGTTCCACCACAAGCAAATGAGCACTGCAGGAAATTTTGTCGCACGGTTGTATCAAGAGTGGTGCAGAAACCAGTGTAAAATGTGGGCCTAAATCTCTTGATCTCACCCGCCGCGAGAATTGTCGGGACAATGAATTTGAAGGAACAGCAAAAGGTGTAAGTTTTACTCCCTTGGTGTAAGTCCTGCACGAGATTCAGGAAATTATGGGCATTATGTCTGTTAATGGAGCCTTGCAACATTAGCTTTACAATATATTATGGACTTAATAGGTTTTCAAAATCTATTTTGTCATTTTCTTTATGTATCCTTTACACAGTAATATCACAATATAAATAACAATGGCCAGTTTTATAAACAAGAAATAAATAATATATAAACAAAAACAAAAACAAAACTAAATGGCAACTGCCTTGTCCCAGATAAATATTCTCCAAAAATATGTTTTAACCGTCCAATATACAATTATCTATAACAACAACCTATACATATTATACTTATATACTTATATATTAACATCCCTGAGAATCCCTCTGGTTCCTCCCCCCCCCCCCCCCCCCCCCCCCCCCCTGGGTTGCTGCTGCTGTCTTCTTCTTTTCCATTCCCTCTCTCTTTCTGTGAGGTATTCGACGAACGGTTGCCACCGCCTGGTGAACCCTTGAGCCGATCCCCTTAGGACGAACTTAATCCGTTCCAGCTTTATAAACCCTGCCGTGTCATTTATCCAGGTCTCCACACCCGGAGGCTTGGCTTCATTCCACATCAACAGTATCCTGCGCCGGGCTACTAGGGACGCAAAGGCCAAAACATCAGCCTCTTTCGCATCCTGCACTCCCGGCTCTTCTGTAACCCCGAATATAGCCAACCCCCAGCTTGGTTCGACCTGGACCCCCACCACCTTCGAAAGCACCTTTGTCACCCCCACCCAAAACCCCTGTAGTGCCGGACATGACCAGAACATGTGGGTGTGATTCGCTGGGCTTCTCGAGCATCTCGCACACCTATCCTCTACTCCAAAAGATTTACTGAGCCGTGCTCCAGTCATATGCGCCATGTGTAACACCTTAAATTGTATCAGGCTTAGCCTGGCACACGAGGACGATGAGGTTACCCTACTTAGGGCATCAGCCCACAGCCCCTCCTCAATCTCCTCCCCCAGCTCCTCTTCCCATTTCCCTTTCAGCTCATCGACCATAATCTCCCCCTCGTCCCTCATTTCCCTATATATGTCTGATACCTTACCGTCCCCCACCCATGTCTTTGACATCACTCTGTCCTGCACCTCCTGCGTCGGGAGCTGCGGGAATTCCCTCACCTGTTGCCTCGCAAAAGCCCTCAGTTGCATATACCGGAATGCATTCCCTTGGGGCAACCCGTATTTTTCGGTCAGCGCTCCCAGACTTGCAAACGTCCCATCTACAAACAGATCTCTCAATTGTGTTACTCCTGCTCTTTGCCATGTTCCAAATCCCCCATCCATTCTCCCCGGAGCAAACCTATGGTTATTTCTTATCGGGGACCACACCGAGGCTCCCGTCTTACCCCTATGCCGTCTCCACTGCCCCCGGATTTTCAGAGTAGCCACCACCACCGGGCTTATGGTGTATTTCTTCGGTGAGAACGGCAACGACGCCGTCACCATAGCTTGTAGGCTAGTCCCCCTGCAGGACGCCCTCTCCAATCTCTTCCACGCCGCTCCCTCCTCTTCTCCCATCCACTTACATACCATTGAGATGTTGGCGGCCCAGTAGTACTCACTCAGGCTCGGTAGCGCCAGCCCCCCCCTATCCCTACTACGCTGCAAAAATCCCTTCCTCACTCTCGGGGTCTTCCCGGCCCACACAAAACTCATGATACTCTTCTCAATCCTTTTGAAAAAATCCTTCGTGATCACCACCGGGAGGCACTGAAACACAAAGAGGAATCTCGGGAGGACCACCATTTTAACCGCTTGTACCCTCCCTGCCAGTGACAGGGATACCATGTCCCATCTCTTGAAGTCCTCCATCTGTTCCACCAACCGCGTTAAGTTTAACCTATGCAATGTACCCCAATTCTTGGCTATCTGGATCCCCAAGTAGCGAAAGTCCCTTGTTACCTTCCTCAGCGGTAAGTCCTCTATTTCTCTGCTCTGCTCCCCTGGATGCACCACAAACAACTCACTTTTCCCCATGTTCAGCTTATATCCTGAAAATTCTCCAAACTCCCCAAGTATCCGCATTATCTCTGGCATCCCCTCCGCCGGGTCCGCCACATACACCAATAAATCGTCCGTGGAAAGAGATACCCGGTGTTCCTCTCCTCCCCTGAGTACTCCCCTCCACTTCCTGGAACCCCTCAATGCTATTGCCAGGGGCTCAATCCCAAGTGCAAACAATAATGGGGACAGAGGACATCCCTGCCTCGTCCCTCTATGGAGCCGAAAATACGCAGACCCCCGTCCATTCGTGACCACGCTCGCCATCGGGGCCCTATACAGCAGCTGTACCCATCTAATATACTCATCTCCAAAGCCAAATCTCCTCAACACCTCCCACAAATAATCCCACTCCATTCTATCAAATGCTTTCTCGGCATCCATCGCCACCACTATCTCCGCTTCCCCCTCTGGTGGGGGCATCATCATTACCCCTAGCAGCCTCCGTATATTCGTATTCAGCTGTCTCCCCTTCACAAACCCAGTTTGGTCCTCATGGACTACTCCCGGGACACAATCCTCTATCCTCATTGCCATTACCTTGGCCAGAATCTTGGCGTCTACATTTAGGAGGGAAATAGGTCTATAGGACCCGCATTGCAGCGGGTCTTTTTCCTTCTTTAGGAGAAGCGATATCGTTGCCTCCGACATAGTCGGGGGCAGCTGTCCCCTTTCCTTCGCCTCATTAAAGGTTCTCATCAGTATCGGGGCAAGCAAGTCCACATATTTCCTATAAAATTCGACTGGAAATCCATCCGGTCCCGGAGCCTTCCCCGCCTGCATACTCCTAATTCCTTTCACTACTTCCTCTATCTCGATCTGTGCTCCCAGTCCCACCCTCTCCTGCTCCTCCACCTTAGGAAATTCCAGCCGGTCCAGGAAGCTCATCATTCTCTCCTTCCCATCCGGGGGCCGAGCTTCGTATAATCTTTTATAGAATGCCTTGAACACTCCATTCACTCTCTCCGCTCCCCGCTCCATCTCTCCTTCCTCATCCCTCACTCCCTCTATTTCCCTCGCTGCTCCCCTTTTCCTCAATTGATGGGCCAGCAACCTGCTCGCCTTCTCCCCATACTCATACTGTACACCCTGTGCCTTCCTCCACTGTGCTTCTGCAGTACCCGTTGTCAGCAAGTCAAATTCTACGTGTAACCTTTGCCTTTCCCTGTACAGTCCCTCCTCCGGTGCCTCCGCATATTGCCTGTCCACCCTCAGAAGTTCTTGCAGCAACCGCTCCCGTTCCCTACTCTCCTGCTTTCCTTTATGTGCCCTTATTGATATCAGCTCCCCTCTAACCACTGCCTTCAGTGCCTCCCAGACCACTCCCACCTTGACCTCCCCGTTATCATTGAGTTCCAAGTATTTTTCAATGCACCGCCTCACCCTTAGACACACCCCTTCATCTGCCATTAGTCCCATGTCCATTCTCCAGGGTGGACGCCCTTCTGTTTCCTCCCCTATCTCCAAGTCTACCCAATGTGGAGCGTGATCCGAAATGGCTATAGCCGTATACTCCGTCCCCCTCACCTTCGGGATCAACGCCCTTCCCAAGACAAAAAAGTCTATTCGCGAATAAACTTTGTGGACATGGGAGAAAAACGAAAACTCCTTACTCCTATGTCTGCTAAATCTCCACGAGTCTACTCCTCCCATCTGCTCCATAAAATCTTTAAGCACCTTGGCTACAGCCGGCCTCCTTCCAGTCCTGGACTACGACCTATCCAGCCCTGGCTCCAGCACCGTATTAAAATCTCCCCCCATTACCAACTTTCCCACCTCTAGGTCCGGGATGCGTCCTAGCATGCGCCTCATAAAATTGGCATCATCCCAGTTCGGGGCATATACGTTTACCAAGACCACCGCCTCCCCCTGTAATTTGCCACTCACCATCACGTATCTGCCCCCGCTATCCGCCACTATGGTTTTTGCCTCAAACATAACCCGCTTCCCCACTAGTATTGCCACCCCCCTGTTTTTCGCATCTAGCCCCGAATGAAACACCTGCCCCACCCATCCTTTGCGTAGTCTAACCTGGTCTATAAGTTTCAAGTGCGTCTCTTGTAACATAACCACGTCTGCCTTAAGTTTCTTAAGGTGTGCGAGTACTCGTGCCCTCTTTATCGGCCCGTTCAGCCCTCTCACATTTCACGTGATCAACCGGGTTGGGGGGCTTTTTACCCCCCCCCCCCCTTGTCTATTAGCCATCCCCTTTTTCCAGCTCCTCACCCGGTTCCCACGCAGCTGTGCCCCCCCAGGCGGCGCCCCCCCGCCCACCCCAACCCATTCCGGCTCCCCCCTCTCCCCAGCAGCAGCAACCCAGTAACTTGTTGCTCCCAGAAGTCAGCAAACTCTGGCCGACCTCGGCTTCCCCCCGTGACCTCGGCTCGCACCGTGCGACGTCCCCTCCTTCCTGCTTCCCTATTCCCGCCATGATTATCATAGCGCGGGAACAAAGCCCGCGCTTCCCTTTTGGCCCCGCCCCCCATGGCCAACGCCCCATCTCCTCCACCTCCCTTCCTCCCTCCACCACCACCTGTGGAAGAGAGAAAAGTTACCACATCGCAGGATTAATAACATAAGACTCATCTTTCCCCCCCTTTTTCCCCCCTCTTCGCCCCCCATACTCGTCCCACCACTTTGTTTCAAACGTTCTTTTTTAGTAACCCGCTTATTCCAGTTTTTCTTCCACAAAAAAGTCCACGCCTCATCCGCCGTCTCAAAGTAGTGGTGCCTCCCTCGATATGTGACCCACAGTCTTGCCGGTTGTAGCATTCCAAATTTTATCTTCTTTTTGTGGAGCACCGCCTTGGCCCGATTAAAGCGCGCCCTCCTTCTCGCCACCTCCGCACTCCAGTCTTGATATACGCGGATCACCGCGTTCTCCCACCTACTGCTCCGAGTTTTCTTTGCCCATCTAAGGACCATCTCTTTGTCCTTAAAACGGAGGAATCTCACCACTATGGCTCTATGAATTTCTCCTGCTCTCGGTCCTCGCGCCATCACTCGGTATGCTCCCTCCACCTCCAGCGGACCCGCCGGGGCCTCCGCTCCCATTAACGAGTGCAGCATCGTGCTCACATATGCCCCGACGTCTGCTCCTTCTACACCTTCAGGAAGACCAAGAATCCTTCAATTATTCCTCCTCGCGTTATTCTCCAGCATCTCCAATCTTTCCACACATCGTTTATGGTGTGCCTCGTGCATCTCCGTCTTCACCACCAGGCCCTGTATATCGTCCTCGTTCCCGGCAGCCTTTGCCTTCACGACACGAAGCTCCCGCTCCTGGGTCTTTTGCTCATCCTTTAGCCCTTCGATCGCCTGTAATATCGGGGCCAACAGCTCCTTCTTCATCTCCTTTCTAAGCTCTTCCACGCAGCGTTTCAAAAACTCGTGTTGTTCAGGGCCCCATATTAAACTGCCACCTTCCAACGCCATCTTGGTTTTTGCTTGCCTTCCTTGCCGCTGCTCTAAAGGATCCACCGCAATCCGGCCACTTTCCTCTCCTTTTTCCATCCGTATCCAGGGGGGATTCCCTTCTGGTTTACCGCACAGTGCTTTTAGCCGTTAAAATTGCCGTTGGGGCTCTTATTAAGAGCCCAAAAGTCCGTTCCACCGGGAGCAGCCGAAACGTGCGACTTAGCTGGTCATCGCCACACCCGGAAGTCATCATTTTCTTGTTAATACACAGTTGAGCGTTTTATGTAGGGTGCTAACCTAGGATTGTTTATTTGCCTTTTATTTCCTTTTTCACATTTCTTGAAATCAAATTACTTGCAATTTTTCACTTTCCATGACAGTTTCTATGACAACCAACACACTGAGATATTTCACTTTCCTCATCCTGCCTAAGTACATAAATTGACATGGATCAAAGTGCATGTATCAGAAAATCACAGTGACCACGTTTTTCAGCTATGTGTTGCTGATGGCTGAGATACCTTTGCACAGGCAATTTTCACTCAGAACATTTAGCATTAAATATTAACATATGTTCTGAATGTATCTGCATTCCGTGTAATGCCTGAATATACACTAGCCTTATCATGGCACAGCAGAACCCTTGATACAAGTATACAGGTACGGGGAGCCCAGAAACGACTATAAGCCATTCAGCATGTCAAGGTTGTTCTGCAATTCCTTAGGTCATGGCAAATAGGTACTTTAACTCCAATTGTATGCCTGTGTTCCATAATACCTTGATAACCTTGCTTCTAAAAAATGAATTGTAAAGGGATGAATGAGGCCATCTAAGGTCATACTGGTAAACTGAGATTTTCCCAAATGTCACCAAAACCATTCTCCCCTCGCACCAAATAGTTCTACAGTTGGATAAATGAACATTCCAACGTGGAAACAAGGGGCGTCATTCTCCGACCCCCCAGTGGGTCGGAGAATGGCCGTTGGCCGCCGTGAATCCCGCCCCCGCCGGTTGCCGAATTCTCCGAAGGGAGAAAAGTCGGCGGGGCGATAATGGCGCCGCTGACGTCGGAGAATGGCACGGGTGGGCGCAAGGCAGCCGATTTTGGGCCTGCCGATATTCTCCCGTCCGGATGGGCCGAAGTCATCACGTCGACGTAAATCAAACCTCCTTTTAATCGGCGTCAACCTGTGCTCCAGGTTTACGCCGACCAGCGTGGAGGTGGGTGACGGCCTGGGGAGTGGTTAGAGTGGGCTGGGCTCCGTGGGGAGTGCCGGGAGGGGGGGTCCGTGCCGGGGAGGAGGATGGGGGGGTCCGTGCCGGGGAGGGCCGGGGAGGGGGATGGGGGGGGGCCCGTGCCGGGGAGGAGGATGGGGGGGGCCTGTGCCGGGGAGCAGGTTGGGGGGGTCCGTGCCGGGGAGGAGGATGGGGGGGTCCATGCCGGGGAGGAGGATGGGGTCCGTGTCGGGGGGGAGGATGGGGGGCCCATGCTGGGAGGAGGATGGGGTCCGTGCCGGGGAGGGGGGGGTGCGAGGGCAAGTGAGTTCGTCCACCTGGCCAGGTGCCAGCCTCCAACAGTAGGACCCATGCGGTCCATGCCACCTGGCTGGGGGAGGAGGGGGTATGGGCAATGATGACATGTCGTCGTTCTCCCCCCCCCCCGCAACCAGGCCGTCATGTTTTCCGATCATCCAGCGATGTAGGCCGCCGTGGCGGCAGCCGCTAATGTCTATGTTGCCCTGGATGAGGAGGAGGAGGAGCATGCCAGAGAGGCGGCGCAGGCTGCCGCAGAGGGGCAGGCGGCAGCCGCCCAGGCTGGAGGGACACCTGACCGACAGGACGAGGAGGGGGAGGAGGACGTCGCGGCCCCACGGCAATGGAGGCACCCGAGGGCGCCCCGTGTGTACCGGCCCCGGCAGTCATACCAGGACCTCACGGACCGGGAATGCAGGAGGAGACTCCGGATGAGGCGGGAAACCGTGGCACACATCTGCCACCTGCTGGCACACCTGTCACCGCGTGGCACTGGCGGGGGACACCCTCTCCCCATGTCCGTCAAGGTTACGGTGGCCCTGAACTTTTATGCAACGGGGTCATTCCAGGCACCGAGTGGGGACCTGTCCGGCATATCGCAGACATCGGTGCACCGGTGCATCCGGGCAGTGACAGACGCCCTATATGCCATGGCGCACCGCTACATCCGCTTCCCTGTGGACCGGGCCAGCCAAGATGCCCGGGCCGTGGGCTTCTCTGCCATGGCCGGGTTCCCCATGGTCCAGGGCGCGATTGATGGGATGCACGTCGTCTTGCGGCCACCTACAGATAACAGGGCCGTGTTCACCAATAGGAAGGGGACCTATTCGATGAACATACAGGTGGTCTGCGACCACCGCATGATGATCCTGCACGTCTGCACCCGTTACTCGGGCAGTGTACACGACTCATACGTGTTGTTGCGGTCATCCATCACCGGCATGTACGAGGGACGCCATCCCCGGCTGAGGGGCTGGTTGCTGGGCAACAGGGGCTACCCATTGCGATCGTGGCTGATGACGCCTATACGGAGGCCATGCAATGAGGTGGAGAACCGCTACAATGATGCCCATGTAGCGACAAGGGGAGTGATAGAGAGGTGCTTTGGCGTGCTGAAGATGAGTTTCAGGTGCCTGGACCTCTCTGGGGGCGCCCTCCAGTATCGGTCAGATAGGGTCGGCCGCATCATTGTGGTGTGCTGCGTCCTGCACAACATAGCCCAGCAGAGGGGCAATGTGCCGCAGGCAGAGGAGGGCGGAGTGGAGGAGCAGCAGGAAGAGGTGCAGTCCTCCCCAGATGAGAGGGATGGGGGCAATGGTCAGGGCAGACGGGGTAGACACAGGCGGGTGGCTGTCCACCGTTACCGGCTGGCCCAGCGGGCACGTGACAGGCTGATAGCCGCCCGCTTCACTGACTAGATGGGCGTGGAATCGGGTAGTACGGCCACAGACCGCACACCATGGCAACAGCCGACCACCCACACCCCCCACCCATCCACCCACCCAGCACCCTCACCCCCCTCCCCAACCCCACCCACCCCACCCGCATGCACACCACCCCCCCCATTGCCGATCCACCTGCGGCACAACGGCCGGGCTCACACAGTTGCGGGTGGACGCGTGTCTATTGCAGGCCATGGAGGATGATGACAACCCACCCTGCGATGAGCTCCTGGCTCCACATCGTTGGACTATGTCTGACCCATGGCCACAGTACCACCATCCACCCGGACCATCCCTGCATGCGGCTGTGACACTGCAGCGCACAGTCCCGTCCTCTGCCCGGGGGGATGTTGATGGCGGCCCAGGGGGAAGGGGCAGACTCACCTGGGGCTGAGGTAAGACCACCCCTCACACACACACACTTGCGCTCAACGTACATGACACCCCCGCACGCTTTGGACAGAGCACAAAGGCAGCTTCTGTAGGTGTAACATTGACTTTAATAACCAAAGGAGTTCATGCACGTGCCTTCGCCCCTAAAACTCACCTGTGCCCTGCACCCGTGCCAACTTACTCAGTGTCTAATTGTTTGGCCTTACGGGCCCTTTGACTACGTCTACGTGGTTCCCCAGACGGTACAGCAGAACTGGAGGTGGACTCCTGTGATTCCTGCCCTCTGACACGGGATCCCTTTGGTGGCCGTTTCCTGGGGCGTCCTGGCCTAGATGGGTCAGGCTGCGGCCCGGGCGACTGGGATGGCGAGCTGCCAGCCTGTCCTGCCCGTTGCCCACCCGATGCACCTGGGGCGGAAGGGGGGGAGTCCGAGGTGTCGCGGTGTTCCAGGACCTCCCCTACAGGGGGACCCGGGACGGACCACACCACCTCCTCCTCCCTCGGGGTGCCCGATGGCCCCCAGGCCTCTACATGGGTGGGGGATGCGAACGGACTGGCCATCCGACGCCCCCCCGACATCTGGCGCTGCCAGTCCTGGAGGCCCGTGCTGGTATTGACAGGGGTCTGCAGGTTTGCAGCCATGGAGCCCAGGGGATTGGCAAACCCTGTCTGTGACTGTGCGACGCCGGCTCGCACATGGCCAATGGCACCAATGCCCTCAGCGATGGCCTGCAGAGACTGGGCTATGGCCTGCTGAGACTGGGCTATGGCCTGCTGAGACTGGGCTATGGCCTGCTGAGACTGGGCCATGGCCTGCAGAGACTGGGCCATGGCATTGAGCGCCTCTGCCATCTGGCGCTGGCACTGGCTCATGGCCTCCTGTGAGAGGGCAGCCATGTCCTGGGCCACAGACGCCGCCTGCATGGAAAGCCCCAGGCCTCGCAAACCGTTCCCCATGTCTGACACCGTCGCACCCATTGCCTCCACCGCGGACGCCACCCGTGCAGTGTCGGCCTGGGTGGCACGTATGACCGGCACCACTCCCAGCTCCTGGACGCGGGTGGACTCCTCCACCTGCGACTGCAGCCGCCGCAAGCCGGCCGTCACCCTCTTCGCTCGTCTCCGGGTCGGTGGTTGCATCGGATCTATGGGTGGGTGTGGTAACTCCAGGAACCCGGGATCCATCTGGGCGGCAGATGTTCGCTTGGGCTGGGCTGCCCTCCGACCGCCTGGCCCCTCTGCTGCTCCTACCTCCACCTGCTGTACCGGGACGGCTGTGTTGTGCGCACCAGTGAGTGTACCAGACGCCTCATCACTAAAGTGCCCAACCGAGGTGAGTGTTTCTGCGATGGTGGAGGGTGTTGGTGACAGCAGTGGCATTGTGTCGTGCTCTTCGTCCCACTCTGAGTCCATGGCACTTTGGGGTGGGGGTTCGTCTACACCCATCCACTCTGTGTCACTGTCCGGTATTTTGTCTTCCTGGGTAGTGCTGTCCCGGGTAGGGGTGTCCCGGGTAGGGGTGTCCTGGGTAGAGGTGTCCTGGGTAGGGGTGTCCTGGCTCGGCTGTGACGGGGGCCTGTGGCTGCCCCTCTCGTCGCTGGGTGGCACACGCCTGCGTCGTCGCACCCGCACGTGACGGGGGCGTCGTCTCCCTGTCTCCAGGTCTCTCTGTCTCCCGTGGTCTCCGAGGGACATCCTGCGGGCGTCGCATGCCGGAGGGTCCGGGTCTCTCCGTCTCCCGTGGTGTGCGAGGGGCATCCTGCGGGCGTCGCATGCCGGAGGGTCTGGGTCTCTCCGTCTCCTGTGGTGTGCGAGGGGCATCCTGCGGGCGTCGCATGCCGGAGGTTCCGGGTCTCTCCGTCTCCCGTGGTGTGCGAGGGGCATGCTGCGGGCGTCGCATGCCGGAGGGTCCGGGTCTCTCCGTCTCCCGTGGTGTGCGAGGGGCATGCTGCGGGCGTCGCATGCCGGAGGGTCCGGGTCTCTCCGTCTCCCGTGGTGTGCGAGGGGCATCCTGCGGGCGTCGCATGCCGGAGGGTCCGGGTCTCTCCGTCTCCCGTGGCCTCCGAGGGGCATCCTGCGGGCGGTCTGCATCTGCGGGGATGGGTGCCTCGATGTTTGCTCCTGCGATACACAATGAAGCATGCATGGTTAGACACGCAGACAGTGATCAGGTGATATGGGGGAGGGGGATATAGGGGACGGGGGTTATGGGGACGGGCTGTCGGTGGCTCACTTGCTAGTACGCCCCCGACCTCTGCATCAGCAACCTCCCGGTCCTCAGGTCCGCCAGCCAGTTCCAGGGCCCTTTCCTCGTGTTCGGTCAGTGGCCTCTCATCAGCGGGGCCTCCTTCAGTCCTCACATGCTCCCTATTGTTGTGTGCGCGCTTCTCCTGTGGCGGGGGGGGGGGGGTGGGGGGGGGCAGGGGTAAGAGGCACCAGTGTTAATCAGGTATATGAATGCACACAATTGGTTGCGCGTGTATTGCAGAGGTTAAGGTTAGGGCTGGATTCACTTGGGGATATGGGGAGGGGGGATATGGGGGAGGGGGGGATATGGGGGAGGGGGGATATGGGGGATATGGGGGAGGGGGGATATGGGGAGGGGGATATGGAAAGGGGGGACATGGGGGAGGGAGGATATGGAGGATATGGGGAGGGGGGATATGGGGGAGGGGGGATTTTGGGGAGTGGGGATATGGGGGAGGGGGGATATGGGGAGGGTGGATATGGGGGATGGGGGATATGGGGAGGGGGGATATGGGGAGGGGGGATATGGGGGAGGGGAGATATGGGGGAGGGGGGATATGGGGGGGATGTGGGGTGGGGGGATACGGGGGATATGGGGGAGGGGGGATATGGGGAGGGGGGATATGGGGGAGGGGGGATATGGGGAGGGGGGATATGGGGGAGGGGGGAAATGGGGGAGGGGGATATGGGGGATATGGGGGAGGGGGATATGGGGGAGGGGGGATATGGGGGATATGGATATCGGGCAGTGGGGGGAGGCTCACCCTGCCTGCTCTGACGAGGTCGTTCACCTTCTTGTGGCACTGGGTGCCTGTCCGTGGTGTCAGGGCTGCAGCGGTGACGGCCTCTGCCACCTCCCTCCACAGACGCCGACTGTGGCGTGGGGCAACTCTGCGGCCGTGCCCGGGATACAGGGCCTCCCTCCTTTGCTCCACTGCGTCCAGGAGCACCTCCACATCCCGTGACTGGAACCTCGGGGCTGAGCGGCGGCCGGCCATCCGGTTGGGTGTTCCGGTCGGGTGTTCCGGTCGGGTGGGGGGGAGCAGCGCGTCCTTATGAGCCGTCACGCCGTGAGGCGTGTATGACGCTGCACGGCGTGAACCACGTGAGCAAGCGCGGATCCCGTCACGTTGCTGCTAGCCCATTTCGGGCCGGAGACTTCGTGACGATTTTTGCGGCGTGACGCAAGTCGGATTTGCGCCGTTTTTTGCGCCAATGACGGAGAATTTCGCCCAAGATTCTGAATTATAAGGGAGGGGTGGCTATTTCTCTTAGAAAAATCAGTCACACTGACCAACTTTAAATAAGGCTGCACCGCAACAGTAACATGCTTCGGGTGGCCTTAACTACCTGAGAGTGGGACTTCTGTTCCTCAGTGGAAACAAGTCTCACACTTGGTTTGATTGCGCAGCAGCTTTTGTAGTCCCAGCAGTACCGGAACTCAGCAGCGGGTGTTACTGGGACTGTAAACAGTCCAACAAAGAAGACCGATGGCACCTGGACCCAGGTAAGTCCCAGGCTTTTCGGGTGGAAAGGGATTGGCATTCTGGTGGGCAGGAGGTTGGAGAGCTTTAGACCCCAGGTGAGGAGGCACAGAGTGAGTGGGGGAGGGGGTAAAATCTTAGGGGATGCTCCTTATGCACACAAGATACCCCCAAAGGATGTGCCACCCTTTTCCTTCCCATGCAAACACTCACCTGTCTCCAACCGCCTAACTTATTATAGCAGTGGAGGCAGATTAAAGTCCTAAAGTGACCATTAATACACATCCTCCATATTCTAGGAACCACCTTGGAAGTGGGTGGGAAGTAGGTTGGCAGGAAGGGGGTGGGCTATCCACTCGTCATATTTTATGTGCTCCCTTCCCAAAAATATACCGTGCAGGGGCCATAAAATCCAGTCCCAGATGCTATTGGAGATTCAAAGTGATTTTTGTTGTTTCTTGAATGCCTAATGAAAATGTATTCTCAGGAAATGCATGTTGCAAAATTCCCAGGATTTTTTTATAGCAGGTTGCAAATTACAATGGAGCATTAGTATTTCACCCATTATTTGAGAAAGAGGAAAATACAACTTGACATGTGCATAGCTGGATAAGAGTTTGAAATTAAATGGCCTTTCTCTTTTAAATTACAGTTTGGAGCACATCAGTATCATATACTAGTTACACTTTTTAAACATCCTGTTTTAACCTTTCCAAAGAAATTCATGCTACTTGCACTTTTGACATCGACAAATGTGTTCCTCCAGATTCGAGAAAAATTACTGGTAAAGCTAATCTATCATTAAATTCAAAATTTCATTGGTACTTTGATAGGTAAAGTCCACAGCGCATGACATAATTTTAAAGCAAATCAGAAAACCTAACGTGTTCCACTTTCAACATTTCAGAATAACTTGAATTTTAATTGTTCAAACTAAGTTGTAGGCCAGATAAGTTTTATGTGACTTATCAGACTCTTACTTCAGAAATGTTTTCGCTGCCCTGGGAAAAAGACCAAAAAGCACTTTTACCCTCCCCCCATGTACCGGGCAGAGTTCCCAGATTCCTAACTGATATAAATTACAGCAGTGATTGCAAGTTGCTGAAGTAATTTAAGTAAGTGCTCTTAAACTATTGATGTAAGTTATTCGAGTGTTTATTAATTTAATTCATTTTGCGGTTCATGGTTAACGTCACAGAAGTTTGCTTTGCTGATTTTAACAAATTGAGTTTTACTCTGCCCAAGAGCCAAGAGTTCCGAAAAAGGGCAAAAAGGCTGTGTAGGACCTGGTCGAACCATACTTAGAGCACTGCTTTTAAAAATAGACTTCATAAAGACAAATGAATAATGCTGCATTAAATATTAGTATGTAATTTGAGATTATATAGTTACTTAGACATTCGTACCAGAACAAGATAAAGTATGATTACGTTATCAATGACAGACTTTCCATAATATTATTTATATTTGTCATTAGTGCTGAATTTTCTCAGACTTGTTCTGTCTTCCAGAGACTATTGTCGCATTCAAATGTTACAGTGAGAATAGTAATATAGTATGCTTCAGTAGACCAAATGTACCATATTAATAGTGAAGAATCAGCAATTTTTAGTTTATGAAGGTGCATTATATAGACTATTTATTAAGGAAAGCTTCAATTAAGTTTGCATTAAGGTACAATAGGTTTCATACCAACACTTACCATTACAAATCCTGCAGTGCTCAGCCTTATGTGGAAGTGGAATTCAGCAACGCAACGTTTTCTGCCAGATCGCAAACCAGAGCATTGAAGATTCTCACTGCAGTCAATCTACGAAACCTGCTTCAGTTCAGCACTGTCAAACTGGAGAATGTTTGCATTATAGCTGGCATGTCGAAGAATGGCAAAAAGTAAGTACAACAGCTGCAGCAGACAGCAAAAGCACTGTTCAGAATACACAAGAGAAAGGCACTCTTCCTGGCATGCACCACTCTTACTTGAGGTGTGATTTGTAAACTAGAATCAGATGGCTGGCTTCATGTGGTTCGGAGAATGTTTGACATATGGCCAAGGAGCTGAAAAGTTAGGGGAAAGAAAATCCCTGCCACATAGAAATTAGGATAAATCCAATTCTATTTCACTTTGAAGTTCATTTATTTAAGTGAAGGAACAAAGATTCACATATCTTTCAGCTTGAAACACTAATTCAACCTAACATTTCTCAGTATTACAGTTCCATACTATCTTGGTAGATTCTAAATATAAAATACCAGATTACCTATACTTACCTATTTAAAACCAATTTACTTTAAGATTTCAAACTGTACAACTGACTAACATGAATGACAGTGAGGAAAAAACTTCAATAAGAACTGTTTTCCAGAAAAGTGTGTTACACTGTGAAGGTGATTTGAGAATCTCATTTACATTTATCGGACGAGATCTATCAGCCACACCACGCGCGACTCAGGTCATGACGAGGTCAATAAATCTCGTGAGAGGCCTCTCGGGAGATTTACTTGCCTCATCATGCCTCGCGAGATCTCACAAGACGACTTGATCTGGATCCCATTGAGGTCAGGACCCAGATTTGCATATTCAGGTGAGCAGTTAGTTTCAGTTTAATATATCTACGCCGGATCTATCCAGCACCCAGGACCTAACAGCCTTGCCTCGGAGACCCTGAGCAGGCCCTGTTTAGCACTGGTTTCCACAAATATGGACCAGCTGTACTGGTACTTGGAGGGGTGGGGAGTTACTCCCTGGCGATTGGGGGCTCCTGGATGGTTGGGCTTTGGGCAGGGTGGTACCCGGGTACCCTGACAGTGCCACCTGGGTGCCATCCTGGCAGTGCTATGGGTGCCCAGGTGTCAGTGCTCAGGTGACATCATATCCGTGCCAGGGATCGGGCCCGGAGGTGCCCTGCCCTTATGCGGTGAGGTATGGGCAGCTTGATGAACCCCTTGTTAGTGAGTTGGGGCATTGGGGCAGTCCGGAGGCCGCGGTGGTGGGGGGGGGGGGGGGGGGGGGCGGTCTAGCAATCAGGGTGCTATTTGTAAATGGAGCCCCAATCTCTTCCTGCATTGGTGAGTGGAGCTTGTTAGTGCAGGAAATGGGACTAAGTACAGCATCGGCGGACCAGTCTCTGCTGATATCTGGAAATGAAGCAGGGTCCCATTTATAGCAGGGCCGTTCATGGCGCCACCAGCTCAGGGAAACATCCTGCGAAATGCACGCAACAAGGGACTCTGTTTCATTTCCATTAAATCGCCTCCATAATTATTAACACCATATAAAAAATTGCAATTCATCTCAAAATAGGTCACAAAGAAATCTAAAGTCCATTGTTTGATAAAAGCTCATTTTTGGCGTGATCGAATGGCCACGTTGCGCCTGAAAAGCAATGTGGCTCCACAAATGAAGAACAGATGGAATGGCACTCGTGGGGGTCTCCCAGGAGATCGGAGGCCCCCAGGTGCTTGTCCTCTGGGCAGGATGGCACTGTGGCACTGCTCGTGCCACCTGGCACTGGTACCCTGACAGTGCCACTTGGGTGCCAGCCTGGCACTACCAGGGTGCCCAGGTGCCACTGACAGGGTACCAGGTTGGCACCGCTAAGGTGTCAAGATGACATTTTTCATGTGGCAGCGATCAGGCCTGGGCTGCCCTGCGCAGGTATTTGGGGGGGTGTCAGGGGTTGTGTCGGGAACTCCAGAGACTGGGACACCAATAAGTTCCGGTGAACGGAGCTCTTCAGTGCAGAAAATGGGGCTATGTGCAGCCTCGGTCACGTGTTCCCCGCTGAGGCCCCCGATTTAACTGCGAGCGTCAGAAAACACGTGGCTGAATAAGTTCGCTATGGGACTTTGTTCCCCTTTAGCTAAGTCGTGCCCTTTGTCTTTATTTTTTAAATGAGCTTTTATCTCCCCCAATTCTCTCCCTCATTCTATTTTCGCTTCCAGCACCTGGAATCAATTGTGGTAGGTTATGTTGGATGTCACATTGCTTTATTTAAGAATTCCAGGCTGCAAGCAAATTCGTCCATGCTCTCTACATTTGTAACATTTCACAGGCATATTTCCAAGGAAAGTCTTAAAACAGCCATGGCCACAATTTAATCTTTTTTTTGCGAGAAATTTGTATTAATCTACTGCAGATGTGAAATATGCGTATAGCAAAATTTTTTAATGAATTGTTGTATTTATGCCCTATTTGTTTGAATAAATTGCATTCCTGTCTAAAGGTTATTAACTATAAAGTGAATAAGTAAAAAAAGTTAAAAGCCCATTTTGCATACAACCAATATTTTTGGAGAATAAAAAGGGCGCCAAGCGGGGCTTAAACCATGGCATAACAATTTTCCTGCAGGTTCATGCTGAATCTGTAAGGAAATGATGTATAGGGCTGTACTTTAAAAATTTTACAAAATGGCACCAAGGTCAGAGTAGCCTGACATGCAATGTGATCCTCAGTCTGTTTTTAATTTGACCATACTTACAGTTTCTTAAAGAACACCAGCAACTGATGAGCCTCAGGTTTTTAAGGAAAAATAAAAACCTTTAAAAGCAAAAAGATTGCAGGAAACCTTTTTAAAAATCTAGAAAGATGGTATCGAAATGTGTCTCATCTCTTATATTTTGAACAAAATCCTAATATTAAATACCATTTTAATGGTTCAGATTTTTATCTAAGTGCCAGCAGACAAACAAATATTTGCATAAAAGGAACAAATCGATACAAACTAATGAAATTTATGAAAACAAGATTCAATTTTTATGTTAATTCTGCATTAAAATTACTGCTCTTTATAGAAGAAAAGCATATCCAGATGGAAAGCAAAAGATGAAAGAGTGTGAAAACATGTTGGGTTCCATGTAGTGAATTTAATGGCGGTGGTCACCCTGTCCACTGGCCGGTAAGCGGGGGGAAATATCAAAGCAACCGTTTTCCGTGCTCTAATGAAACTTAATGGTGGTCAGGTAGTTAACTGCCGCTTATTGTAGGTCTGTACCAAGGGCAGAGGTTCTGTCTCCAAATCTTCCAAACAAATGAAGGGCCAGCAGCTCTTCAGGACTCTTTAGGGCGGCACGGTGGCACAGTAGTTAGCACTACTGCCTCACAGCATCACGGACTCAGGTTCAATCTTGTGTCTGCGTGGGATTCCTCCAGGTGCTCCAGTTTCCTTCCATGTGCAAGTTAGTTGGATTGGCCAAGCTAAATTGCTCCTCAGTGTTCAAGTATTAGGTGGGGCATGGGATTGGGTCTAGGTAAGGTGCTCTTCAGAGGGTCGGTGCAGACCCGATGGGATGAATGTCCTCCTTCTGCATTGTAGGACTTCTATGATTGTATGAGTCTCTTCAGTCCTTGTCAAGAGTAGAGGCCACTGCTGAAAATACAGCAGGTCCCAAAGCAGTCAGCTTTCCCGGAGTGAGAGTAGGTTGGTAGGGCTCGCTGGGGCTAGCCAAGGACGGAATGTGAGGAAGGGTTTCAGCAGAGGGACCCTCATGCTGGTATGTGCCCTTGCCACTGGGGATTACTCCATGGGCCACAGGGTGCCTGATCAGGAGGGCCCCACCAGAGCCCGGAGTGAGGCTACCGGCATTTACTGGGTTACGTTCCCACGTAGCGTAAACCCAATTAATGGCCACTATGGACCTCAATTAGCCATCAGACTGGAAGGCCATCTCATCTTTCCCCAGCCATGACTTAATCAGGGGAAAGTCAGGGCGGTGACGGGTACTCCACCCCCTCTGCCATTCTGCTTCGAATCTGCTGCCCTCCCCAACCCGAGGGGCTGGTTTAGCACAGGCCTAAATCGTTGCCTTTGAAAGCAGACCGAGGCAGGCCAGCAGCATGGTTCAATTCCCGTACCAGCCTCCCCGAACAGGCACCGGAATGTGGCGACTAGGGGCTTTTCATAGTAACTTCATTTGAAGCCTACTTGTGACAATAAGCGATTTTCATTTCATTCCCAGCTCATTCACAAGGGGGAGGGGAATTAAATCCACCCTCTCTGTGGACTGAGGTAACCCCGTCTATCTCGGCATAACTTCTCCCAACCCCTGTACTGTCTCTATCAATACAGGATGGCAGAAATTTCCTCTCAATCACTTTTGCGAAAACTGAAGCCATTGTCTTCCGTTGCCCATTGTAAATTCTGTTCCCCGGCCACTGACTCCATTCCACTCCCTGGAAACTGTCTGATAATGAACTAGATTGTTCGCAACTTTCATATCATATTTGGCCCCGAGATGAGCTTCCGACCAACTATTCCCGCAATCACTCGGATCACCTACTGCCAACCCTTAACATTGCTCAGCTCTGCTCATGCTCCAGCTCATCTCCTGCTGAAACTCCCATCAGTGCCTTTGTTATGTATTATTGGTTATCTTGCATCCCCCATAAACTTGAGTTCATCCATAACTCGCACCAAGCCTTGTTCACTCATATTCTCTGTGCTCCCTGACTTACATTACTTTTGATTGAGCAACGTTTCAGTTTTAAAGTTCTCATCCCTGTTTTCCAATCCCTCGGTTGCTTGGCCCTCCTTGGGCGGAATTCTCCCCCCCCCCCGCCCCACGCCGGGTGGGAGAATCACTGCGCGAGAATCACAGCTGGCCGTTCGGAGAATCGCCGTTCGCTGTTTGTAACGGGTGAGCGGCGATTCTCCGGCCCGGATGGGCAGAGCGACCTGCCCAATACGACGGGTTCCCACCGGCGCCGTCCACACCTGGTCGCTGCCAGCGGGAACAGGGCGGGAACGCTGGGGGGGCGGTCTGTGGGAGGGGACGGGGGTTCCTGCACCGGGGGGGGGTACTCAAAAGGGGTCTGGCCCGTGATCGGTGCCCACCGATCGGCGGGCCGGCCTCTCTGAAGGAGGACCTCCTTTCCTCCGCTGCCCCGCAAGATCCATCCGACATCTTGTTGCGGGGCAGCCGTGGGGAGGACAGCAACCATGCATGCGCGGGTTGGCGCCGGTCAACCTGCGCATGCATGGATTACGTCATTTATGCGGTGCTGGCCATGTCATTTACGCGGTGCCACTTTTACGCAGTGCCAAGCTCCATCATGCGTAAATGACGTGGCGCTGCTCCTAGCCCCCCGGGGGCGGGAGAATAAGGGGCTGGCAACGGCATCCGACGCCGGAGTGAAACACTCCGGTTTTCACTCCGGCGTCGGCACTTAGTCTCCCGATGGGAGAATTGCGCCCCTTATCTCTGTGTGGTAAACCACTGTATTGTATTGTATTGTTACATGCCTGGGCTTGTCCCTGCTGGCTCCGCCTGTGGCTCCTCCCCTCGGGCTCATGTATCAAGCTGGCTGGCCTCCGCCTCTGATCCAGTTCGGGATCAGAGGCCAGGAGGCTTTCTGTTTAGGGTATTAAAGCCTCAGTTATGTTCACCATTCGTCGTGTGTTCATTGATGGCGTATCAATTTAATACACTAAACATCTAATATGAATTCATCACTCAAGCCTGATCGCCTGGAGCTGGACCCACAGGCAGCCGACGCCACTTCAACTTTCGAGCACTGGCTAAGCTGCTTCGAAGCGTACCTCGGATCCTTCACCGAAGACTTCACCAACCTCCAAAAGAAGCAGATCCTCCACGCACGGGTGAGCCCGCAAGTCTTTCTTCTCATCAGGGACGCCCCCTCGTATACGGAGGCGATAATGCTGCTGAAGGGACACTATATTAAGCCTGTGAACGAGGTGTACGCTAGGCACCTTCTTGCCACGAGACGACAGCGCCCTGGGGACTCACTAACAGAATTCCTGCGTGCCGTGTGGGTACTCTGCCGGAGCTGTGATTGCCAGGCGGTATCAGCTACGCAACACGCGGAGCTGTTGATCAGGGATGCCTTTGTCGCAGGCATGAAATCGAGCTACATCCACCAGCGATTGCTAGAAGGGGGTACACTCGGCCTCCCAGAGACAGTGCAGCTCTCAAACACGTTGGAGGTGGCCTACCAGAACATGGAGGCCTACACCTCTGACCGCGCGGCCTACACCTCTGACCGCTTGTGCCGCACAGCAGCCCGCCAATGCCGGAAGCCCCAAGTGCTACTTTTGCGGCCAGAGTAACCATCCCCGACAACGCTGCCCTGCACGAAACGTAACTTGCAACGGGTGTGGGAGAAAGGGCCACTTTGCGAAAGGCTGCCAGGCCCGATCTCTCCCTAAAGCTTCTAGGCCCAGGGGCGTTGCCTGCTGCCTGTTGGGGCTGCCCCCAGCTGCTGCGCCATCCGCCATGTGCGACCCGTGGGCGCCGCCATCTTCGATTTCGGCCGCCACGTGCGACCCATGGGGGCTGCCATCTTCGATTTCGGCTGCCACGTGCGACCCATGGGGGCCGCCATCTTTAACGCCATTTTGTACTTCACCCGTCACGCGCGACCCACGGGAGCCGCCATCTTTGACGCCACCTCGGATGCCACCCGTGATCCATGAGGGCTGCATCTTGGGACAACTACGCAGCCTCCCGGGAGCCCTGCTCACCCGATCGTACGCTGGCCACCGCTACCTCTGACCGGCCTACCCATCACCTTCCGAAGCTCGCCTCCATCACGCTCGACCAGTCCCGGCCTCATCACCTCACAAAATCGACGATGACCGTCCGGATCAACGGGCACGGGACGGCCTGCCTTTTCGACTCCGGGAGCACAGACAGCTTCATACACCCAGATACGGTAAGGCGCTGCTCCCTCCCAATCTTACCCGCGACCCAGAAAATCTCCCTGGCTTTCAGATCACATGCAGTAGAAATCAGGGGGTACTGTGTTGCGACCCTTACTGTACAAGGCGTAGAGTACACTAACTTCAAACTCTACGTCCTTCCCCATCTCTGCGCTGCCCTATTACTGGGGCTCGACTTCCAGTGCCACCTCCAAAGCCTTACTTTAACGTTCGGCGGACCCCTGCCCCCTCCCTCACTGTCTGGAGCCTCGCGACCCTTAAGGTCGCCCCACCCTCGCTCTTCGCTAACCCCACCCCGGACTGTAAGCCCGTCGCTACTAGGTGCAGGCGATACAGTGCCCAGGATAGGGCATTTATCAGGTCGGAGGTCCAGCAACTCCTACGAGAGGAGATCATTGAGGCTAGTAACAGCCCCTGGAGAGCCCAAGCAGTGGTCGTCAGGACTGGGAAGAAGCACCAGATGGTCATCGACTACAGTCAGACCATCAATCGGTACACGCAGTTCGATGCCTACCCCCTCCCCCGCATATCCGACATGGTCCATCAGATTGCGCAGTATCGAGTCTTCTCCACAGTTGACTTGAAGTCCGCACACCACCAGCTCCCTATCAGCCCGGAGGACTGCCAATACACTGCCTTTGAAGCAGATGGCTGCCTCTACCACTTCCTCGGGGTTCCCTTCGGTGTCACCAATGGGGTCTTGATCTTCCAACGGAAAATGGACCGAATGGTTGACCAGTACGGGCTGCAGGCTACGTTCCCGTACTTAGATAATGTCACCATCTGCGGCCATGACTAGCAGGACCATGACGAAAACCTCTGGCACTCCCTCCACACCTCCAAACTCCTGAACCTCACTTACAATAAGGAAAAATGCGTTTTCCGCACAACCCGCCTAGCCAACGTTGGCTACATTGTGGAAAACGGAGTCCTAGGGCCCGACCCCGACCGCATGCGCCCCCTCCTGGAACTACCCCTCCCCCACTGCCCCAAGGCCCTGAAGAGATGCCTGGGGTTCTTCTCTTATTATACCCATGGGGTCCCCAATTATGCGGCCGAGGCCCGTCCGCTTATTAAATCCACCGTTTTTCCCCTGACGGCTGAGGCCCGCCTGGCCTTCAGCCGCATCAAGGCAGATATTGCCAAAGCCACGATGCACGCTGTGGACGAGTCCATCCCGTTCCAGGTGGAAAGCGATGCGTCGGATTTTGCGGTGGCCGCTACCCTCAACCAGGCGAGCAGGCCCGTGGCTTTCTTCTCCCGTACCCTCCACGCCTACGAAATTCGACCCTCCTCTGTTGAAAAGAAAGCCCAAGCCATTGTAGAAGCTGTGCGACATTGGAGGAATTACCTGGCGAGCAGGCGATTCACTCTCCTCACTGACCAATGGTCGGTTGCCTTCATGGTCAATAACACACAGCGGGGCAAGATCAAGAATGACAAGAGTCTGAGGTGGAGGATCGAGCTCACCACCTACAACTATGATATCTTGTATCGACCTGGGAAGCTCAATGAGCCCCCAGGTGCCCTATCCCGCGGTACATGTGCCAGCGCACAAGTTGACCGACTCCGGGCCCGCCACAATGACCTCTGTCACTCGGGGGTCACCTGTTTTTTTCACTTTATCAAGGCTCACAGCCTGCCTTACTCCATCGAGGAGGTCAGGACCGTGACCAGGGACTGCCAGTTCTGCGCAGAGTGCAAACTGCACTTCTATCGGCCAGACAGAGCGCACCTGGTAAAGGCCTCTCGCCCCTTTGAGCGCCTCAGCATTGATTTGAAAGGGCCCCTCCCCTCCACTAATCATAACGTGTACTTCCTCAACATTGTTGACGAGTACTCAAGAGCCCCCTTTGCCATCCCATGCCCTGACATGACCTCTGCCACCATCATCAAGTCCCTGCAGTCTTTTTGCCTTGTTCGGCTTCCCCACCTACATCCATAGTGATATGGGTTCCTCCTGACGGGTTGCGTCAGTTCCTGCTCAACAAGGGCATCGTCTCCATCAGGACGACCAGCTACAACCCCCGGGGCAATGGACAGGTGGAGAGGGATAACAAGACGGTCTGGAAGGCCGTCCTCCTGGCCCTACGGTCTAGATGTCTCCCTGTCTCCTGCTGGCAGGAGGTCCTTCCCGATGCGCTCCACTCCATCCGGTCGCTCCTGTGCACTGCCACCAACGAGACTCCTCACGAGCGTATGTTTGCCTTCCCCAGGAAGTCCACCTCCGGGGTCTCGCTCCCGTCCTGGCTGACAGTCCCAGGGCCCATCCTCCTCCGGAAGCATGCGAGGAGCCATAAATCAGATCCCCTCGTCAAGAAGATCCTGCTCCTCCATGCCAATCCACAATATGCCTATGTGGCACATCAGGACGGGCGACAGGACACAGTCTCCATTCAGGATTTGGCACCTGCAGATTCCCCAGCGACCGTCACCACCACCCCGACCCTACACTGTCTTCCCACACCTCTACCCACCTACCTCAAGAACTAGCACCCGCAGGCCCACCGGCGACCATCACCACCACCCCTGCCCATACACCGCCCGCCACCCCCACCCCCCCCCCCTCCCACCCCACCGACTCAACAACTGGGTGAAGAAGAGGACAACACACTCCCTGACGCGCAGGTCTTAACACCGGTGCCAACACCACAGCCGGGACTGAGGCGATCATGCGAGAAGGTCAAGGCCCCCGACAGACTTGATCCTTAAGCCCACTTCACCCCCGCCGGACTCTTTTTTAACAGGGGGTGAATGTGGTAAACCACTGTATTATATTGTATTGTATTGTTACATGCCTGGGCTTGGCCCTGCTGACTCCGCATGTGGCTCCTCCCCTCGGGCTCATGTATAAAGGTGGTCTCCGTCTCTGATCCAGTTCGGGATCAGAGGCCAGGAGGCTTTCTGTTTAGTGTATTAAAGCCTCAGTTACATTCACCACTCTTCTTGTGTTCATTGATGGCATATCACTCTGCAAACTCCTTCAATCATACAAACCTCTGCAATAATAGTGCTTCTCCAATTCTCGTATTTTTGAGCATCATCACTTTAACAGCGGCCATACCTTCAGCTGCCCTAGCCCCTAAGTTCTGGAATTTTCTCCCTTCCACACATCTTTCCTCTTTTAAGGCATTCTGTAAAACCTATCTCTTTAAAAAAGCATTTGGCCATCAACCCAAATATCACCTCTTGTGACTTGGCATCAAATTGCTAAAACTCCAATAATGCATTGGAACATTTTACAATGTAAAAGCTGTAAAAATTGCAAGTTTTGTTTTTCTTTTCAAATTGCTTTTAATTCTATAAACTCACAATACTGAAAGGGATTTTTAAATTTCTGCTTAATTTTATTTTTCTTGGTACAAATGTACCATCTTATGTTGCAATTGTACATTTATTTGACTTTTCTGTATTTTATTTAAGAAAAGGTAGGTGATTTTTCAATATAGTTCTTTATTGAAGTATGTAATAACGATCAGAAGGTAAGGTATTAATAATGTACAGTAAAGCTATGCATGAGTAGAATAATAATTCTATAATATTTGCTGACAATCTTATAATAATTTATCTGGGAAATATTCTTCTTTGACGAAAGATAAGACAGTGACCTGGCATTAACAGTTAAGATTTATTAATAACTATGGTGTATTTATTCCCACTAATTTTGAATTGTCCCAGATACCCTGTCCAACCCATTTGAAATTTTAAAGACCTCCATCAGCTCACCTCTAGGTATTCTCTTTTCTCAGGTCAACAGTCAGAATCTGTTCAATCCTTCCCGATACCTTTCAATTCTGGCTCCATTCATATAATCGTTTTTGTACTTGTTCCAGTATTTTTACATGTTTTGTATAATAAAACAGTATTCCCAAGCATAGTCCGACCAGGGTTTAGCATAACGTCAATGGCCACGAACTAGAGGCCCCGTTAGTTCCGGGCACAAATCCTCTAATGGCCACGAAATCGCACAAGCGGACAAAAATGGAATTTGTGCTGGTGAGATCTCAGTTTGAGGTCTTCCCCATCCTCTGATGGTGACATAATCTGATTTCCATCAATGTTAATATATTATAATATACTTACCGAGCTTGACATCGTAGTGTCCGCCAACGATGTATCATCCCTCTCCCGGTGGTGTCACATCACACCAGTGCGAATCACTACTGGTTTTCAAAGCCGAAAACCAGTCAGGGTGATTATGCTGGGGGTGCACAGTGAAGTATAGCCCCTGGGTGGTGTGGGACATATCCAGGAAGTTCCCTGGCACTTCCACCTGATACCCTGGCAGTGCCAGGGTGGCAATGCCAAGGATGGGCCCACTAGGGAGTCCCATTTTAGGGGGCTCCCCTTATGTGTGGGTTTGGGGAGCATGTGCTAGTTAGGGGAGGAAGAGCAATGCCAGTGACCTGGGGCACCCCAATGCCTGTGAAGGGGTGGAGGGGGTTGATGCCTGTGAGGAGACTATGGAATATCCCGATGAGGGTTCAAGTCACCCTGATATTTGCAAGGTTGGGGTGGAGGGGGTGTTCCCCTTCTGCTTATGGAGATAAGAGGTTGCCAGACAGGATCCCGATCTTCGAGGGGGAGGAGGGGGGGGATGACCTCCATAGAGGGGAAAATTGCACCCAATCTATGTGAATTCTACACCCCTGGAAATTAATTTCATTAGTTTCTTAGCATTTTAAATTGCTTTTCAGACCTGCGTAGCTGTTTTTAATTATTTGTTCATCAGTCAAACGTCTACCCAATTCAGTTTCTTATATTCTGAAGCATATGTAATATTTTTCTTACCAAAGTGCATAATGTGCCATTTAGATGTGTTAAAGTTAACTTGCCGCTCAATTGTCTAGTCTACAATTTTTCTAATGTTGCCATGAATCATGTTGCATTTTTCGTAGCTATAGTTTGGTATCATCTGCAAATTCTATTACTGGGTTTCAAGGTCCAAATCAATTACATAAATTATGAGTAATAATAGTCACAGCACTGATTCTGTGGAACATGACTTTCTACTGTCCTCTGATCTGAATTACTATACATTATTTGTACTCTCTTCTTTCCATTTTCGAGCCAATTTCCTATTCACTCAGCCATTCAGCTGACAGGTCATGAACCTACCGGAGACTTTTTGAAGGCACAAATACATGACATCTATTGCATTACTCTTGCTGTTCTATCCATTACTTGTTACTAGATTTCTATCAGGTTAATTAAGGGTGAATTTTGGACTCCATATTTGCTATTTTCTTTTTAAAATATGGGTGCGATTCAACCAAAACATTTCTCGTTCCGGCACATTAGTGCCAATAAACGCCCTGCTATCCAACAACACTTTGCTGTCTATTTTGGCCACGGCCAGGAGTGCCCCATCGAGGCCGCACTTATGTCATTTTATGCATAAACACTACTGGCACATTCAGTAGGAATGTGTAGGACCCCCCGCCAAAAGGTTCCCTGGTGAGGTCTCCCAGGCGCAGTCAGTGAATCTCGGACCCTGGGAGAATCCGGTGAATTAATATGTAAATGAGAATATTGGCTCATTTAAATGTGCATATCTGGATCTCGCCCAGCGAGAGCATAGAATCATAGAATTTACAGTACAGAAGGAGGTCATTCGGCCCATCAAGTCTGCACCAGCTCTTGAAAACAGCACGCTACCTAAGCCCACACCTCCACCCTATCCCCGTAACCCTTTAACCCCACCTAACCTTTTTGGTCACTAAGGGCTATTTAGCATGACCAATTCACCTAACCGTGCACGTCTTCAGACTGTGGGAGGAAACCGGAGCACCCGGAGGAAAGCCACGCAGACACGGGGAGAGCGTGTAGACTCCGCACAGACAGTGACCCAAGCCGGGAATCGAACCTGGGACCCTTGAGCTGTGAAGCAACTGTGCTAACCACTGTACTACCGTGCCCCCCAACGATCAGAACATTGGTGGCCGATCTTGCACTCAAATGCACCTTCCACACTCTTTGCTCCTCCCCCCAGGGTCCCTCGGTGATTTATAAATCTCCATCTTGAACACGGTCGGTTAAGGAACATCCACGGCTCCCCAGCCTTGGGAATCTCAAAGATTCACAATCCTACGGCTGAAGAGAGAGATTTTGCATCGCAGTTCAAAATGGCCACCCTCCACTGCCCAACCGCCACCTTTCGCACTCCCACCCAGCCCCAGGTGTCGAGCATCACCAGGTTACATGCTCTCAGCCTCTCCCCTTGAGGAACTTTCCAGTAACAGCATTTCCCAAAACACATTGGAGCAAGAAACACACCAAGGTTCCTTAGGCAAAATTGCGACATCTCACACGACTCCCTAAAATCTCGCGAGAGATTTTGAGTGTTGCGAATCTCGGGAGAGGCTTCTCACGAGACTCAATGGCTTTCTCCTGACACCAAGTCGGGCGCAACAAGGCCATTGGATCGTGCCCTATACTTCTAGTCTCTAGATGCTGTTCTATCATTTCTTTTGTATAGATTCTACTTTCCTCCCATTGCTTTTAAACTGACTTGTCCTTGGTTCCCAGGTTTAGTTCTGTCTCCCTTTTTGTATATTAAAACATTAACAGTCGCTCAATCCTCTGACTATGAAACGTTTAAATAAAACAAGTGCCTCTGCCTTCTCCTGCCTATTTTCCTTGTGTATGTGTGGGAGAATAATCTATGGACCTGGGGATTATTCCTCTTTTAGTTTGGCTGGTTTGTTTTTCCTATCCATTCCAATTTTATTAAAGTTCATCCTATTTAAATTACTTTATTTATTCTCTGGATGTGAGTGACACCAGCATGAGCAAATTTATTATCCATCACTTGTTTCGTTGAGAAGTCACTGTTGGACTTTTTTGAACCACCCTTGTGAGGATATTACTTTCACAATGCTGTTAGGTAGGGAGTTCCAGAATATCAGTCCAATGATGAAAAAATGTTTCAAGTCGGAATTGTGTGTAACTTGGAAGGGAACGTGGAGGTGTTGGTGTCCCAATGCCATTACATCTCTTGCTGGTCTTGATGCTGGAGAGGGAACTGTTGATAAATAACCTTGGTGAGTTGTGCAGTACACATTGTAGGCCATACATACTGTAGCCACAGTGTATCAATGATAGACAGATTGGTTCTTCTAACAGTATGGTTTGTTCTTCAAGTGTACCTCCTTAACGTCTGAACTCCTGGAACATCCTCATCTTCTGCCGCACTAGTTGGTACCTGAAAATGCCTAATCCATTTATTCTGTGCATCAGCGAACTCTTCCATGCCTGACTAATGCCAGGCATGACCTAGAGTTCACTACTCACTTTCCTGTAAATACCTCTGGGTAGTTTTACACAAGTATTTCATCACTGGCCTTTAAATGCAAATATCTGTGATTCTTGCTCATTTTCATGAGCCAATTTTAACAGCTACAATGCTTGGAGGAGCATGAACATGAATGAATCAGCTAACTAGCAATATTTTACCACTAAATTAGTTTCTGTAAAAATTAGTTATTTGCAATCACAAAGAAATGTGCCTTGTGCTTATAGATTGTACTCAATTTTCTTCTGCTTACTCATTTGGATTGCTGTAGGCCCCTTTTGCACCCCACTGACTGCACATCAATTACTCTAGATTAGTTCTACACAGCTTTTATCTAAACTGAATTTCTTTCATCATTCAGAGTTGCACAAAATAGAGTTCAGCGGCACGGCGTGCTCATTAATGAGAGTTACTCATTGGTGATTTACTTTACATACTATGCAGACATTTGTTAGCACTTTGAAGAACACAGATCTATTTAAATACACAAGAATTTGATAAATTATGTCATGGTACATTGAAAATAAGTACATTTTGTACCTCATAAGCCCGGGACAACACTACATTGAACAAAGTAAGAAAAGGTCCTATTACATTTAAAAAGAAACCTAATAATACATTCAGTATACATCTTTTGTATCACATTTCTTTATTATTAACATTTGAGCCAAGATAGTGCTGTGTAAGTAAAATAAAATATTACTCTAGAACTTTTGCAAGGCCCAATGTCTAAAAATTTTACAATCCTGAAAATAAAAGCAAAAGAGAAAGCAGTTTTCACTATACATTATTGTGACAGATGGATGAAAATACATTTTAATCCAGATAAATAAAGAGTTAAAAATTGTGGATTCTATTTCAATCTGTCTGCAAGAGTTCTGATTAATTTGTTACAGGTGCTGTAAGTTAAGGGGGATGTAATTGCTTGTTTAATGAAGAGCTTATTGCCGATGACACCATTTAAAATATTTGAACTCAGAGCTCAAACACAGTGGGGGTAGCAAGAGGCCTACTGATTAAGAGAAATTGGTTCCTTGGGCCTCTTGTACATACTCTGGGTGAGATGTTGGCAATGTTTTTATCACCATAGACAACTTGGCCCTTGAGCCACCTGCTTTGTGGGAAGCAGTCCTCAGATAATATTCTGGAGGAAGGGTGGTATTGGTTGGCACAGACAATGGGCGGATCGGTTGTGACTCGCATGGGGACAGAAGTGTAATCCTGCTCTTCGTAGCTCCAATAGTTTCAAACACCTATGTTTGATTGGTAATCATTCAAGGATCTCAATGTGCTGGATTTTCACGGAGTCAGTGAGTCTCCACGGACCTTTAAAAATGATGAGCAGGACATAATTCCAAGATTGCCAATGCACCCAATTCAGCGCAGATTAAGGATGTGGGCTGGTGCAAGTCTCGGGCCCCACACTCTTAGCTGAATCATAAGGGAACCAATAGGACAGGTTTTCTTGAGCTTGACAAACCGATCTAAGTAAAAAGAATAAAATACTTCACGCACACATGCATACAAATGCACACACACATACATTTTTAAAAAGTAAATTGAGAGTACCCAATTAATTTTTTCCAATTAAGGGGCAATTTAGCCTGGCCAATCCACCTACCCTGCACATCTTTGGGTTGTGGGGTCGAAACCCACGCAAACACTGGGAGAATGTGCAAACTCCACACGGACAGTGACCCAGAGCCGGGATCGAACCTGGGGCCTTGACACTGTGAAGCAGCAGGGCCAACCCACTGCGCCACTGTGCTGCCCTCACACACACACATACACATGAACACAGAGACACACAAAGTTCATGCAAACACAAATACACAAAGTGGGGAGGGATAGGTTGGTCAAATGAGAGTCCATTAAAAGTGTATACAGTCTGTAGTTTGATAACTCAGATGACCTCAAGCTGCATTTGATGGTCTCACTGCAGGTTTTCCAATGGCAGAGAAGGCTCACCATTGGTAACCAGTGGGATCTTCCGGCCCTGCCGAAGTCAATGGCCATTGCTTAGCTCATCTGTCCCGGCACCAGGGAACTGCAGTGGGGTTTGACTTTGTCAGGACCAGAAGATCCTGGCAGCAGGATGGGCTGGAAAATACCATTTTTTGTCTGTGTATTCCAAGGTGACTTGATTAGTTCATTTCAGGAAGCTAATTTAGCCAGGTTCCATTGTCAAAGTGATTATCTTAATCACAATCTAAATGTTGAATACCTCTGGTGATTGCCATAGGTGCCTTACTAATGAGAATATGTGATCTTTGCACTCCCCTGAAGTCATTGCCATTGAAGTGCTTTTCAAAGAGATTCCACTCAAATGAATTGGAATACGGAATATATAGTAATAAACTTGGGGATAGCCATCTTGGGCTGTGAGTTAAACCATTAAGTCTCTGTGGGTGGAATAGTCCACTCCCCTAGCAGCGGGAATCATGGTGAACAAGGGCACTAAATTTGGCATGACTGAAAAAGTCAGTTCCCTGCCGGTGGGAAATTAGTTTGGAATTTTGTTGTCCGAACTATGATGACGAGTTAATGGTGGGTCTAGTGTCCTGCTGATGTATGTCGGGAACCATATTTGCATCAATTTGCATATCATTAATACTAATTTAAAGACCAACTTGCCAAAATTATGCTCCTCCCCAAATTAAATACTCCACTAGCGAGAATATAGACCAGTCTATTTACCGACTATATGTAAGTAGCGTGCCCCTGGCGAGCTTCACTTCATCAATGACTTTGAGGTCCGTCAATGTTGATGTCTTTGTCTCCTTCTTGGGGACCTCATATATCCTCACCCAAATGCCATTAGCAAACACATGATTGGGATGAGGGGGTGAGATGGTAGGGTCGAAGGATGAAGAAAAGGCTGGATATGGAAGGTAGGTTTATAGGGGAGTGGGGAATGTCCAGAGAAGGGTGGGGGTAATGTCTGGGAAGTGTGCGAAGTGTGTCAAAGGAAGGTGAAAGGGGACTATCCAGGGAAGGGCTGGGGTGGGGAAGAGACTTAGATGGTGAGATCAGTAGTGTTAACGGTGAGGTCCTCTGAATTCAGGGTACTGTTTATGGGCGGGAACAGTTACAGTCAGAGAGGGGGTGTCGGATGCAGTGGGGTGGCAGGTCCAGGGTGAGAGTCTGGTGGGTGAAGGTCTCATCGGGTGGGTCACGCATGGAGACAATTCAGGTGGCCTGGATAACAAGACAGGGCAGGGTCAGTGTGTGAATGGGGAGAGTAATGGGTATAGGCTCTGACGGGAGGCAAGGCATGTGGGGGTGGATTGTGATAGCATCCAGGGTTACAGGTGGAGGTTCAAGGGTGACAGATGAAAGAGGAATGGCGATATTGGTTGGGTCTTTGCTAATCGGTGGGAGCTGGAGGGTTGGTGCAACAAGTTCCAAAAGTGAGGTGCATCATTTTTCCAAGCTGTCCTTGACCACGTAGTTAGTCAGTGAGATCCCTCGAGGTGGGAGGAAAATCTTTTTGGGGCAACTGGAGTTCAAGGTCAGCACAAGTTGTAGACTATAGGGCCACCCTAATAATTATGAGGCAGTTGGATGTCAAAAATGCTCAGTTATGTTCTCCTCTCTATGGTGAAACATATTTTGCAATAGGTTTGTTCCTAACTAATGGATCTCATAACAGCAAGATCACAACAAGGTTTGGGACTGCTGCTCATTCTGTGCCATTTGCAGTCAGAGGCAGGGAGGGAAGGAGGTGAAATGCTTGCAGGGGGCATGGCTGGTGGACGGCAGCGAACTTGTGACTCCAAACCTCCATGCGCCTGGGTGAATGGCCATGCCAATTTCTCTGCTGCCAAGCCAATGGTCTTTCTAGAGAGCCTCAAGGGTAGTTGAGACAAACAGAAAAGTGTCTGCGTGAGACTTTTTGCACATGGCTCTCATCACCCCGGTCAAAGAGCAGTGCCTTCATTTGTATTAATGTATGAAAGGGAGGAACAACCATCTCTGGCCTCCAGGATGTCCTATACCTGGAAGAGGTGATGTGAGGATGCCATGTCTATACCCAAGGCCAGGTGAAGGGCTTAGCACTGGCCTGATGGCTTTGAGATGGATGGAAACCTGTAAACAATCTGCTGATTAAATGTATCACTTCAATTCCTTCAAACACCCACTGAGGCATCGATGATGCAGGCTGCAGGCAACTCTGCCTCGGTAATGGCTCTCATCCAGATGAGGAGATGAAGGGCCCATCGCCGGTTGGCTCAGAGCCAGGGGGAAGAAGGGCTTGAGCAGCAAGAAGCAGTAGGGCCTCTCGAAAGTCAAAATACTAGTGACCGTAGACCACTGTAATGGAAGCATTGGCTGGACCATGGGCATATCACCGGTGGTGCTCTTAACTAGAGATGAGCAAAACGCAATACTGGAGGTGCCCTATCATGTTCCAGGAAGTTGTTACTCACCTGCCAACTTCTCCAGTATGAGCTGCAATCGCAAGGACTCTGTAATAGTGTGGGGCTCCTTGCCTGCAGAGTGTATGTGTTTCCAGGTGCCCTTTAAATATGGTGCCAGGACATTTGACCCCATAAAGTAACTATGGGGAGGCTTCCTGCTCCACGCAACCCCTTCCTGACTGCCCTGCCATGAGATTCATTGAGTTTCTGAATGGATGCACAATTCGTGAGCTGAAAAGTGGAAGGTCATGCACGTTCGCGTATCCCGCCGCCCTGCAGGAATCAAGCCAAATTTAACACCTGCCACCTGACCTCGGGTGCAATTTAACGTACAAGAAACATTGTCCCGTTTTGGGCGTGTATAGAACGACCCTGCTTTCAAAAGGACACTGTTGTTTTTTTTGGCCTCGGTCAGGAACGCCTGCCGAGGCTGCATTTACCTCGCAAGCTCAGCTTGTCGGTGCAGGAAGTGATTTCCCACCCCCTCTGACACCCCATCGTAGCCTCTGGATCCCCCACCACTGCCCCAACTGACCTCTGAGGGGGTCCTTGAGCCCCCCCATACCCCACATCTTAAGGTCAGGGCACCCCCGGGGCCTATCCCTAGCATGGGCAACCTGGCACCAGGGCACCTTGGCACTGCCAGCTTTGCACCCTGGCAGTGCCCCGGTCAGCTTGGACTAGCAGTGCCAAGATGCCCGGTTGGCAGCGCAAGCGCCAGGGTACCACACTGTTCAGAACCCGACCACAAGGGGGCCTCCAATGGCCTAGGAGACCACCCCAGGTACCGTTATGCCTGGTCTACGTTTGTGTGGACCAGTGCTAAATGGTGTCATGATGAGGTCTCCCAGGCACGGGCGTTCATTCCTGGGCCCCGGGAAAACTGGGCGCCAACATATTTAAATGAGCCGAATGGCTCACTTATATATGTAAATCTAGTTCTAGTTCAGCGAGGGTGAGATCCAGATCACGACATCTTGAGATATCTTGTTAGATCTCGCGAGGTGTTCCAAGCATCACAAATCTTGCAAGAGGCCTCTCAGGATTTGTAATGGCCTCGTTGATCCTATAGTAACATTAGCAGGTGTGGAAAGGCTTTTTAAAAAACAGTCAAAATGGGTAGGCTACTTTAAAAAAATGGGCCCCATTCATTTGGCAGTGGGACCAAAGCTTGCACAGACTAGATACAGATGTTCCAACTGCTTTGAACTCATTTTATATTCAAGTGGATAACAATTTTAACCCAGTATCTGCTACTTGGTTCTGAAAACATTAAGCTAACTATTTTTTGCTTTCATAACATTTGAGGTAAATATCCAAAATACACTAATTGGTCGTTAAATTGGTTCCTGCCTTTCCTGGGCACAAACAGGGAAAAATGTGCTGTGCATATGCCAATGGAAGTCTACTCAATGATTCCTGAAATTGGTGCACGGGCCTTATGTTAGTAAATGCACCTCCAGCAGCTTGCCAATGCTAAGGGATCAATTTAACGTGGTCTACTTCGCCTGCAGTGGCCCTCAGGTAATTATTGCAGGGGTTGGCGGTATTCCTCAAATATACAATAGAACTAGGAGGACCGGTCCTGTTAATTTTAGTATCACATCAAGTCAAAAAAATTATTATATAGTATTTACCGCATAGAAACAGGCCCTTTGATCCAACCATGCAAGCGGTTATACGCCACACAAAGGTCCTCCCACCCTTCTTTATCCAGCGCCATCAACAAATCCTTTGGATCCTTTTTCTTTCATATGCTTCAACCAGCTTCTTCCTTAAATGCATATGTGTTAATCACCGCAAATATTCCTTGCGGTAGCAAGTTCCATATTCTTACCACTCTCTGGGTTAGGAAGATTTTCTTGAATTTTCTATCGGATTTATTATGACCATCTTATATTCATGGCCGCTAGTTCTGCTCCTGCTTACAAATAGGAACATGTTCTCTGTTTGTCCCCTAGCAATAAGCTTAAAGAACGCCATCAGGTGACTCCTCAGTGTTCTTGTTTCTAGTTAGATTTGAAAATCTGCTGATATGACAGAATAATATTTTTATTCATTTGTCGCCTTTACAGTGCAGTAAGACCTGTGGTACTGGAACGAGGAATCGTAAAGTAACTTGTATCAATCAGAATTCTGAAGAAGTATATAGTATCGAATGTGATGCGAGGAAAAAGCCATTAAATATGGAGCAGTGCAATACTCAACCGTGTGAATACATATGGATTACAGGAGAGTGGTCTGAGGTAGAAGAACATTTTAATTAATTCATCACTTGCAAAACTAGCAAGAAACATCTGATCCTAGTTGGGCTTAAATGCAGTATTTACTGATACATCAGATATCTAAAAAATCAACTGCTTTTAAAGTTTTATGAAAAATACACTAAGTTTCAAGGGTTAGTGTTAAAATTAATGTTACCACTAGAATGTTGATAAAGTATTACATTTGCTACTGGAATCCGATGTCAAATCAATGTATCTGTATTTATTTTTCAACCTGTATAGGTAGCATTTTAACAGATCCTCCGTTTTTACTGAAGTTTCGATTCGGAGAATTCTTGCTCCATTTTCCCAGCCTCTTTCAGTCTGCTCTTATTTACATTGCTGTGGTTTAGCTCTTCTGCTGCCTTGGGCCTGGTTGATTTTTGGGTCAGGAAATATTCCTTTCTTGTGCAGCATGGTGGCGCAGTGGTTAGCATTGCTGCCTCATGGCGCCGAGGTTTCAGGTTCGATCCCGGCTCTGGGTCATTGTCCGTGTGGAGTTTGCACATTCTCCCCGTGTTTGCGTGGGTTTTGCCCCCACAACCCAAAGATGTGCAGGCTAGGTGGATTGGCCACTCTAAATTGCCCCTTAATTGGAAAAAATGAATTGGGTACTTAAAATATATATTTTTAAATATTCCTTTCTTACTTTATGTAGTTTTGGGCATCACATTATAGAAAAACAGGAATTTTTTTTCAGTGACAATGTAAAATGGGGAATACCAGATCCCACTCCCCTTGTAAGTCCTGCCAAAATCACCTTTCAATGAAGTTGATGAGAAGCCAATTTTATATTTCTTTGGTTATACGATCACTGAGAGTTAAAATTACCATCAAATCATGAAAGGCATTGGGCGGAATTTTCCCCTCAAGCGTGTTTTTTGGCAGGTGGAGACGGTAAATTTGGAGAGAGGCCAAAAGTCGGGAATAGAATTTGGAATTTTACCCCCACCACTATCATGGTGAGCTGATAGCAGGTTGAGTTTCCCACTGATCCATTGCGGCAACCCCATTTGCATGCATTACCATCTCATGAATGCTCTTTAAAAACATGACTTGCCAGAATAACGTAGCACCTCCCAAGTCGGTGGAAAAGTAGAGTAGTCTGAAACATGTTTGGATATAAGTGGCACACAGCTGGTGGCCCTCACTTCACTTTAAACTTTGAGGTGAGTGCTACTGTGAAAGCCCATCTGCAGTAGCGCCACTCCAGATTTCTCAACAAAGCCATTGGGATGGCAGACTGGTGGGCATATAGGCTTTCACGCTTCACTGCCCTCCCCCATTATCCAGGAGAGTGGTATTTGGGGGCTTAGTCAGGGCAGCGACCCAGACAGAATCCGACACTGCAACAGGGCATGAGGGGTGTTGGGGGAGGGGGAGTTGGGGGTTATCACAGATCGGTGCCCACACTAAGCCACCCTCCAGCTCAAGATGCTGCTGCCACCCTTGGGGCCGACATCACCACTGGGCTCACGGAGTACCTAGCCGTCGAGAACGGTTGAGGCGCCAACAACAAAGCCCTTAAACACATACCCCTACACGATACCGCCTCCATGCCAACACTCCCCCACAGCCCATTTCCTAACCATAGCAATATTCGCCACCCAGTAGTAACTCAGCATATTCAGCAACACCAGCAGCCCCACCTCGCCCCCTTTCCAAGAAAGCCCTCCTAACATGCGGAGTCTTCCCTGCCCACACAAATCCAGAGATCAGCGGATTGGCCTTCTTAAAGAATGACTTGGGATGAAGATTGGGAGATTCTGAAACACAAACAGAAACCTTTAACACTTGGTGACACCGTCATTTTACTGTCTACACCCGACCCTGCCAGCGACAGCGGCAGCACATCCCACCTCTTAAAATCCACCTTCATCTGCTCCACCAACCAAGCCAGCCTCAGCTTGTGCAACTGTGCCCAGCTCCGTGCCACCTGGATACCCAAATATCTAAAACTCGCCCCCACCACCCTAAACGGCAATTCCTCTAGCCTCCTTTCCTACCCTCTAGTCTCACTCGGGAACACCTCACTTTTCCCCATATTCAATTTGTAACCCGAGAACCTGCCAAACTCCCCCAAGATCCCCATGATGCCGACGATATTGTCCACTGGGTCCAGAATATATCAGGTCGACAGCATAGAATGAGAGCCTGTGTGCGACGCTCCCTCTCCAGTCGCTCGATGCCCTAAGCGATTGCCTGCGGCTCTATCGGCAAGACGAAAAGCGACGGGGAGAGCGGGCACCCCTGCCTCATCCTACAATGCAGCCCGAAGTACCCAAACTCACTCAGTTCATCCGCATGCTTGCGACCAGTGCCTTATATAGTAGCCGATCCAGTCCACAAACCCGAACTGCCCCAGCACCTCCAGCAAATACACCCACTCCACCCGATCAACCACTTTTCCTCTGTGTCCGTCACCCCTACTACCTCTACCTTCTAAAACTCCAGTGGCTTCATGATTACATTGAGTAGCCTCCTCACAATTACCGACAACTACCTCACATTCGCTGACAACTACCTCCCTTTCACAAACCCAGTTTGATCTTTGCCTATCACCCCTGGCATACAGTCCTCGATTCGCCAAGCCAACATCTTCACCAACAGCTTGGCGTCCACGTAATGAGATTGGGTGATACAACCTGCACTGGTCCGGATCCTTATACTTGTTTAAAATCAGGGGGACAGAAGCATGTGGTAATGTAGGGGGGTACACGGTTCCCCCCTCTCCCTTGCTTCATTATACGCCCTCACCAGCAGTGGCCCCAGGTCCGCCCCAAACCTTTTATAGAACTTTACCAGGAACCCGTCCCGCTCTGGGGCCTTCCCTGCCTGCAGCGACCCCATACTCTCCATCACCTCCCACAGCTCAATTGGGGCCCATAGTCCCTGAACCAGCCCCTCCTCTACTTTGGCAAACTCTAACCCATCCAAGAACCGCCACATTTCATCCTCCCCAGCTGGGAACTCCGACATGTATAACCTTCTATAGAACACCTCAAACACCCCATTCACCCGCTCTGGGTCCATCATCACCTTGCCCTTAACATTCCTAAGTCTTCCAATCTCTCTCGCCGCCTCCTGCTTCCTCAACCGATGGGCACACACCCGGCTCGCCTTCTCCCCGTATTCATACACTGTCCCTCTGGCCCTCTGTGACTGTCCCAATGCCTTCCCCGATGTTATAACCTGCCTACTTACCATTGGCTGGGGACTAATGACAATCCCACAATCCTGTGGGAGTATAGGCTTCCCCAATGAGGGGGGCGGAGAAACCATTAGTAAACTCCTAGTATAAATAAAGCTGGCCAGTTCAGGAACCGGCAGGAAGGAGTATGTAGCAAGGGAAATTACTGCTACTGTTATATATATAGGTTATTGTAAATAAATGTTATTACTTTGTATCCTTAAAACTCGTGCTGGATTCTTCGTGGCCCTCACAAAACCCATAGAAACTAGCCCAAATTCCATCTGAAGCCTCTGCCTCCCCTTTAACAGTCCTGCCTCCGGGACCTCCCAAGTATCCCCTGTCCAACCTCAAAACCTCATTCACCAGTCTTGCCCTCTCCTCCTGCACCATTTTCTCCCTATGCTCCCGAATTGATATGAACTCCCACATGACTACCGCCATGAGTACCCCCACCGCATGGTGGCCGTGACCTCTCCCATATCATTTAGCTCCACGTATACCTGAATGGCAGCCTGAACCCGCTCGTATACCTCCTCATCCGCCAACAACCCCACACCAGCCTCTACTGCGGGCACTGGGCTCCCCCCCCCGGGCACTGGGCTCCTCCTTTCCCCCTCCCCCCCTCCCCCCCCCCCCCCCCGGCCACGCGCAAATCCACCCAGTGCGGTGTGTGGTCGGAAATCACAATCCCCGAATACTCCGAGCCAACCACACCCGCCAACCGTGTCGTGTCCATTACGAAAAATTAATCCAGGAGTACCCCCGGTGCACATGGGAGAGGTATGAAAACTCTTCCCCCTCGGCCTCCCAAACTTCCATGGGTCCAGCCCCACCCCATGCGTTCCATAAACTCCCACAGCTCCTTCGCCACTGCCGACACCCTTGACGACTTGGGACTCGACCAGTCCAAGCTCGCAACTATGACCATATTAAAATCCTCCCCCATAATCAACCGATGTGAGTCCAAGTCAGGAATCCTCCCTAACACCCACCTCCTAAAATCCGCGCCAACCCAATTTGGGGCGTAAGGGTTTACCATAACCACCATCATCCCCTCCAACTTTCCACTAACCATGAAATATCTCCCGCCCCCGTATTGGCCACAATGCTCCCCACCTCAAACACAACCCGCTTATTAACCAGCACCGTCACCCCCTTGTCTTCATATCCAGCCTCGAGTGGAATACCTGCCCCACAAATCTCTTTCTCAGCCTTGTCTGGTCCCCTATCTTCAGTTGCATCTCCTACCAAATAGACATCTCTGCCTTCAAACCCCTCAGATGCATGAACACACGCGACCGTTTAACCAGCCCATTCAACCCTCTCAAGTTCCACGTGACCAGTCTGGTCACGGGGCTCCCTTCCCCCTTCCCCTGCCGATTAGCCATACCCCTTTTGGAGACAGGCCCTGACCCGCATCAGATGTCCACCATCTTCGATCTCTTCCAAACTGCGCCACACCAACCACAACCCTCCCCCCCCCCCCCCCCCCCCCACCCCCCACACACACACACAAAACAAAAAAACAAATCCCTGCCCTTCCTCCACGCCTTTCTCCTGGCAACACCCCACTTCACTCTTGTTAACTAGCCCACCCATGGTGGCCCCTGCCCAATGCCTTTAACCATCTAACTTCTTCCAATTCCCCTCCGCACCCCTAACCGACCCAACCATCTATCCCTCAAGAGTAACAAAAGGCACATTCACCATCGTTGCTCCCCCATCAAAACCTGCTCCCGAAAATCTACCACCAAACACTTCCAAGAGCACACTAAATTCTCCAAAGTTCAATGTCCTCATACTCATCCCAGTTAATTGTCCCTCAAAAATTCCATCGCCTTCTCTGGCGTGTCAAAATAAAACTCTCGCTTCTGGAAAGTCACCCACAAGCAGGCCGGGTACAGTACCCCAAACTTCACCCCCTTTTTGAAGAGGACAGCCTTAATCCGGTTAAACCCGGCCCTCCTCTTCGCCAGCTCCGCATCCAAGTCCTGGTACATCCACAGCTCATTCCCTTCCTGGTCGGCCTCGCCCATCGAAGGATTTTCTGTTTGTCCAGAAAGCAGTGCAACCGCACCACCATCGCCCTTGGTTACTCAGCTGCCTGCAGCCTCCTCCTCAGCGCCCTGTGCACCCGGTTCACCTCTAGGGGCCGATCAAAGGCCCCCTTCCCCATCAACATCTCCAATATCTTTGCCACATATACCTCAGCCTCTGCACTTTCAATGCCTTCAAACAACCCGACAATGTTCAGGTTTTGCCCTCAGGAGTGATTATCCAAATCCTCCACCTTCTCCCTCAGCTTTTCCTAGCTCTCCCGCATCACTCCCATCTCAGCCACCAATGAGGCCACTGCTCCTCGTGCTCCCCTACCGCCGCCTCCACTTTCTGGATCGCCGGGCCCTGGGACTCCAGTCTCTGCTCAACTCACTCGATTCCAGTGGTTCCACCACCTTGGCCAGGTCTTCCAGGTCTCTATTTCCTCTGCTGCCAAAACTTATCATTCAGGAACTCCACTAAATGCTCCATTGACCAAGGGCCGGGCAGCGCAGCCCTCTTGCCCTCTGCCATCTTTCCGAGTGGCACACCACGAAAACTCTCCTGCTCTAACAGCACTTTCTTTCTCGTGGCGCTCCTCGTCCGCTGATCCATGCACCAGACTCACCAGAGGAGTAAAAGCTTCCCCAGGCACTCCTATACCTTTTGCCCTCAAATACTTTGCCCTTTGGGCGGGAAAAGACAAAAGAAAATCTGCCTTGAGCGGGAGCCACCAAATGTGCGACCACTCACTCCATGGTCACCACCAGAAGTCCCTCATTTTTATGTTCTTCACCACTGTGAAAACACTTGAAAAAATAATACTTGTTGAATTGGGTGTAACTGGGTGTAACAGATGCTCAAATTACTACTAAATACCCTCTTTAGTACTGAAGGAATAATTTTATATTTATTGGATGTCAAATGTCTTCATTATGGTAAATTCCACATTTGTTAAATAGTGTTTTCATGTTTGGTTGGATATATTTAGCTTCTACTTTAAAGCCATATGTGTGCCCAATCATTTATCTGTAAAGTTTAAAAATTAAAAGTGAAGGAATTCAGTGATATATACTTCCTAGTTTGCTGTTTGTAGGAATACGTCAATCTGATTGGCTGCTTACCTTACTGATTGACATAATTGTTACTGAACCTGGAGATACCCTGGGCGAGATTCTCCACTCCCGCGCCGGTTGGGAGAATCGCCTGGGCCGCCAAAATTTCCCGGGACGCTGGTCCGACGACCTCCCTCGATTCTCCCAAGCGGCGGGAATGGCCCGGTCGAATACCGCGGGCCGCAGGCCGGAGAATCGCCGGAGACACCCAAAATGGCGATTCTCCGGCACCCCCGCTATTCTCAGGCCCGGATGGGCCGAGCGGCCAGGCCAAAACGACGGGTTCCCCCTGGCGCCATCCACACCTGGTCGCTGCCGTCGGGAACAGCGCCCGAATGCTGGGGGGGGCGGCCTGCGGGGGGGGCGAGGGGGGATCCTGCATCGGGGGATACCTCAAATGTGGGATGGCCCGCGATCGGTGCCCACCAATCGTCGGCCCGTCCTCTCTGAAGGAGGACCTCCTTCCTTCCGCGGCCCCGCAAGATCCGTCCGCCATCTTCTTGCGGGGCGGACTCAGAGAGGACGGCAACCACACATGCGCGGGTGACGCCAGTTATGCGGCGCCGGCCGCGTCATCTATGCGGCGCCACCTTTACGCGGCGACGAGGCCTGGCGCATGGAGATGACGCGGCCCCGATCCTAGCCCATTGACGGGGCCTGAATCGTTCGGGATCGGAGCCGTTTCGCGCCGTCGTGAACCTCGACGGCGTTCACGACGGCGTGGGCATTTCGGCGCGGGAGTGGAGAATCCCGCCCCCTTTGCTTGGAGCCAGGTTCAAAATAATGTCGGGAAAGGGAAAGTCTGGGACTGGATTCTCTGGTCGCTGACGCCGAAACTGCGATCGGCGATTGGCCAGGGAATCAGAGTTCCTGACCAAGTTAGGGGCGGTGCCGCTTTCATGATGCTCCGCCCACTCCAAAGCACCACGTATCGATGGCCTCCAGACATTGCCTGAGACCCGTCCCCTTGATGCTCCGCCCTTGATTGGCCGAGTTCCCGATGGCGTGGGTCACTCATGGTCTCACCCGTCGGGAAATCGGCGTGGCGGCTGCGGACTCAGTCCATCGCCGCCACAGTTGGGGGAGGGTCGATCCTCGGGCATGGGGGACTTTATTAGGGCTGGGGGCACTGTGGGGGTGTGGTCCGGGGCACGCAAGCCAGCCAAAGGGGGGCACTATTTTGTTGTCCGGGTCCGCACGGCCGTTGCAGGCCGCCGCAGTGCGCGTGCACGACCACAGACCCAGCAATTCGCAGACAACAGGGGGGACATAGGACACCCCTGCCTTGTAGCCCGGTGCAGAGCAAAGTACCCTGAATTCATATCAATAGTTTGAAAACTCGCCACCGGCTCTCTATACAGCAGCCGTACCCACACCATGAATCTCGGCCCGATTTGTTCTATGACCGCCCTCAAATAACCCCACTCTACCCGATCAAATGTCTTTTCTGCATCCAATGCCATCGCCAACTCCATCTCCTGATCCTCCGCCGGCAAAATGATCACATTTAACAGCCTTCTCACATTCGAAAACAGCTGCCTTCCCTTCACGAACCCTGTCTGATCTTCTCCTATCACCTTCGGAAGACACCTCTCCAACCTTGCCGCCAGCACCTTTGCCAATATCTTGGTATCTACATTCATCAGGGATATTTGCCTATTCGACCCACACTCCACCGGGTCCTTGTCCTTCTTTAACAACAGAGAAATTGAAGCCTGCCCCGACGTCTGTGGCAAGACCCCCCCTACCTATCGTATCCTCAACCATCAGTGGTGCCAACCTGTCCTTAAACGTCTTAGAACCTATCCGGTCCTGCCGCCTTCCCTGACTGCATCCTCCCAATTGCCTCCTTTGCCTCCTGTTCCCCCACCACCCCTTCAGCTCTGCCCTGTCTCCCCCCCCCTCCCCCAAACCTCGGGTACTCCAACCCATCCAGGAACTCCCTCATCTCTTGCTCCTCTCCCAGTGGCTCTGACCTATTGAGGCCACCATAGCTTCCCCATCGTAACCCGCACCTGAACTATCTCCCTTGCTGCCACCTCCCTCGGTGCTGACCAGCCAACAGCCTTCCTCTCATGTGCATATTCTGCCCCCCTCACCCTTCTCAACTGGCACACCATCTTCCCTGTGGACAACTGGTCAAGCGTTGCCTGAAGCTCCTTCCTCTTAGCCAAAGGTGCCGGACCCAGGTCCCCCCCATACCTCCTAGCCACCTCCAACATCTCCTTTATCAATTGTTGGTGTGCCTCTCTCTTCCTTGTCCACCTTAGCCTTAAGTGAGATCGATCACCTCCCCCCCTTACTACTGCCTTCAGAGCCGCCCAGACCACCAACTGCAAAACTTCCCCCGTGCAATTAAATCCCACATATTCCTCGATCAGCTTCCCAATCTTATCGCAAAAACTCCCGTCCCGTAACAACCCCACATTCATTCTGCACCCCGGCCACACCGTTCTCCAGAACCATATCGACCCAATGCAGCGCATGGTCCAAAATCAATATCGCTGAAGACTCCGACCTTTTGACCATGGCCAATAACGCCTTTCCCACCATAAAAAAGACTATTCTCGACTAAACTTTATGTACCGGGGAGAAAAACGCACACTCCCGCTCCCTCGAGTGCAGGAATCTCCACGGGTCCACTTCTCCCATGACCCTTATGAGCCCAGTCAACGTCTTCGCCCCCCCCCCCCCCCCCCCCCCCCCCCCACCTCCAGCCCAACAACTGGGCCAGCGAGCGCGGCTGAGAACTGTCCATCCTCGACTCATGCACCATATTCCAATTTCCCCATCCCCCCCCCCCCACTATCAACTCGTAGGTGCCCAAATCTGGGATGGCACCCAGCACCCTCTGCGCAAACCCTGCATCATCCCAGTTGGGGCCATATACACTCACCAGCGCCACCAAGCTCCCCTCGAACGCCCCCTTCCCATTAACGTACTTACCCCCTGGTCCGCCACCACCTTCTCCATCTGAAACCACACCCTCTTGCCCACCAGGACCGCTACCCTCCGAGCCACGCTATCGAACCCCAAATGGAAAACCTGACTTACCCAGCCCATCCGCAGCCTCACCTGAACCTTCACCCTTAGATGGGTCTCCTGCAGCATCACCACGTCAGCTTTAGACTCTTTAATGTGTAAACACCTCAACCTCTTCACTGGTCCCCCCAACCCCCTCACATTCCACGTTACTAATCTGACTGGGGGTCTCTCACCTGCCCCTCTTATCCACCATCATCATCACCCCAGGTCCTGCCCACTGGACCTGACCTGCCCCATCCCTTTGTTGCTGTTGAACCCCTCCCCCTTCCCAGAATCCCCCCGTCCACTTCCTCTTGAAAACACCTCTCCCAGTATCGATTCCATCCCCCCACCTGCCCAACAGTTACGTCCTGGGAGATATGAATACCAGCTCCTTCCCACTGCACCTCACTGCACCTCATACCTTTTCTTTGCCCAATTCAAGACCTTCTCTTTGACATGGAGTTTGTGGAAACAAATTATGACTGCCCTTGGCAGCTCATTTATCTTTTTCTTGGGCCTGAGTGACCGATGAGCTGTGTCCAGTTCGTACCAGGAGGGTTCTTTCCCCTCCCCCAACAACTCCCGGTCACATCTTTGCGAAGTACTCAGTCGGCCATGGGCCCTCCACCCCCTTGGGCAAACCCACAATTCTTAAATCCTGCCGCCCCAACCTGTTCTCCAGGTACTCCACCTTGGCTGAGTCCTTTGGTGGCTTCCACCACCCTCCGCAGCTCCACCCATCGGGGTGAACTGGTCACTATGTTGTGACAGAGCTTCCTCCACCCCCTTCAACTTCTCTCCTTGCTCGCGTACCTCGACTGATGTCTTCAACACCGTCACCTTCACCAGGGCCATCGCCTCCTCCACCTGCTCCTTCATCGCTGCCAGCATCTCCTTACGCAGCACGTCCATGTGCTTGGCGAACTGCCGCCCAAACTCTCCAGCCATCACCTCGGTCAAAGTCTCTACTGTGAAGGCGCAGCCCCACGCAGCGACCCGACCTCAGCCATCTTTCCTGCTGCCGGGCTGGCCTGTTCACTTAAGGGCAAACTTTCACTCGGCCCCTTCTTCCCAGCAGCTTTCTTCTGGGTCTTCGACATTCCCCTCCTTCCTTATGTCTTCCTGCACCAGCTTATCTAAAAACTGCCACCGGAACCGGGCATTAAACTCCAAAAACCAGAGCCTCGAGCAGGAGCCACCCAACGTGCGACTTCCACCTACATGCTGCCACTGGAAGTTCTTGCCTAGTTTATTTAAACACATTTTCTCACATTGCTTTGATGTTTAACAGTCCATTATAGCAAAGACTTAAATATATCAGCAATTCACAACATTCTCACATTGGAGCTCAGTAAACAGTAATATAAAAGTACATTTCAAATATAACAGACATGAGTTATGGACTTACATGTTTCCACTCCACAACATGGTTTGCACATAGTGCTTATTTTAATTAATACTCTTTCTGTAAAATTCTTGTGAGTGAACCAGCCTTCTAATAAGTCTTGCTATATATTGGAGTATTGGAGAGAATCACCTCAACAATAAGATCCCGATTAGGGACTTAACATGAACAAATCAGCAAACATGAAATCATATCCTGCCACATGATAAAGTAATGCATTGAAAAACCAAGGTGTTCTGACACTATGCTATATTCTTTAACTATTATTTCCAAACCAGACTTACAGTGCCATACAAAAGCTTTGTGGTATGAGATTGTAACAGAATTAACCAGTCATTTCTAGCATTTTTGAGATCATTATGTACGAAAAGAAAGTCAGATTAACAATTTGGCTTTATTTCCAGTGCTCAGTTACTTGTGGAAATGGATACCAACAAAGACTTGTTTCCTGCAGTGAGGTTTATAATGGTAAGGACCTCTATGAATACGGCTACTATCATCAGATAACAACTAACTGCCCTGGGACGCAACCGCCAAACATCCGTGCCTGCTCTCTTGGCGAATGTCATATTACTGCCTCATGGAGGGTTGGAAATTGGGGAAGTGTAAGTTCATTTCAAAACTTTTCAGGACACACGCTGTAAACCTGAGAAATTGCATTGTATTTAATTTGATGCATATTTAACAGTCTTATAACCTTGTTGCCTTCATGCTTTGTGTCAGAATTTTACATAAGTTCTTTGAATCACAATGAGGGCATGTGGGGTTTACTCAGAATGTATCTAGCAAGGCAGTAAATTCTACTGATACTATATAACCTAGTTACATTTTTCTGCAGCCCAATAAGAGAATTTCTCCCACCATAACTGTTGTTAGATACTAACACGGAAGAACAATCATAATCTATAGATGAAGAGTTTCCATTTAGAGTAACATTTCCATGTCTCCAATACATTTTCTCAATCAAATTTAGTCACAGAGTCCCAAAGCACAGAAAAGGCCCTTCGGGACACCGTGTCTGCACCAGTCAAAAACAACCACATCAGTATTCTGAACCTATTTTCCAGCACAAGGCCCATAGCCTTTTATGTACTGGGATCGCAAGTGCACATCTAAATGCTGCTTAAATGTTTTGAGGGCCTCTGCTTTCATGCAGAGAGTTCCAACTCCCACCACCCTCTGAGTGAAAATGTTTTTCCTCACATCCCCTCTCAGCTTCCAACCCCTTACCTTAAATGTATGCCCCTTGTTCATTGATCCCTCCACAAGGGGAAAAGTTTCTTCCTGTCTACTCTATCTCTGCCCCGCATAATTTTATACATCTCAATCATGCCCCCCCCCCCCTCAGTCTCCTCTGCTCCAGGTGAAACAACCCAAGTCTATCCAATCTCTCTTCATAACTAAAACTCTCCAGCCCAGGCAACACCCTAGTAAATCTCCTTTGCACTCTTTCCAATACTATCATGTCCCTCCTGTAATGTGGATTCCAAAACTGCACACAATACTCTAGCTGTGGCTGAACCAATGTTTTATACAGAAAATCTCTCTCGATTGCTTTCATTATCCAGGGCAGCAAGGTGGCGCAGTGGTTAGTACTGCTGCCTCACAGCGCCGAGGATCCGGGTTCAATCTTGGCCCCGGGTCACTGGCCGTGTGGAGCATTCTCCCAGTGTCTGCGTGGGTCTCACCCCCACAACCCAAAAGGATGTGCAGGGTAGGTGGATTGGCCATACTGAATTGCCCCTTAATTGGAAAAGAAAGAGTTGGGTACTCTAAATTTAGTTTTAAAACATTGCTTTCATTATCAACATGAATTTTGTCAAAGAAGTTTTGTGAAGGTAAGCTACTTTGCAGTTACATTTCTTGTCAAATGGTTTCCTTTCCCATATCTTGATATGACAATGATAAAATGCCATTTGACTTAAAGTATAATTTATGGTGACAGTATTAGATGTTACTTTAAATTCAAAGTAATAATCAGATCGATATGTCCGTGCATGTTCTGCAACATGAAAGTACTGGTTTGACAGTACGATTGACAGTGATTTACATTTAGTGCTATTTAATTTCCTTTCTTTTAATTTTCTTGCAAGTGTTCAGTGACTTGTGGAATAGGAGTCATGCAACGCTCAGTACACTGTTTAACAAATGATGGGCAGTTAAGCAACTTGTGTAGTTTGGACATTAAGCCAGAAGAAAGGAGAGCGTGCCAGAGCGGAAAATGTAAGCGTTTTGATTATTCAGTCCATTTTCACATCACTATAAAATATCGGCATCTGTTTTCTGTTAACCGAGTCTGTTTCTGATTGTTGAAAAGTACATTTACTAAATTCTAATGAACAACATATTTTCATGTAGGTAAATTTCCAGAAAGCTGTAGAGATGTGCAGAGATTGAAAGGGTTCATGGAAGATGGTGATCACGTTCTTAACATTCAAGGGAAGCAAGTGAAGGTACATTGTTTAATTATTTTAACAAGAAAAGCAGATTTTCTATTTAATTTATTCCATTCTTGCATCAATGCATATTTCTCATTGCAGATATATTGTGCTGGTATGCTGTCAGATAGCCCAAGAGAGTATATTACACTGGCAAGTGGTGATGCAGAAAATTTCTCAGAGGTTTATGGTTACAGGTATAGAAAGGCAAAATATGATTGTGTTAACATTGTGTTCACTATACAAATAATAATTTTGGAACATCTTTGAAATATGCATTCAACATTTTATTTGATTTAGGCTGCATAATCCTGCTGAATGTCCATATAATGGAAGTAGAAGAGATGACTGTCAGTGCAGAAGAGATTATCTTGCTGCAGGGTTTTCTACATTCAGCAAAGTGAGACTGGACATCAACAGTTTGCAAGTAATAAGTGAGTAACATCTTCCTTACTGTTGCGTTTTATTTAACCACATTGATAAATTTTCATCGCTCTCACAAACTAAACATAGAAAGCAAACAAGGAACTAAATGGATAATTGAAAAAGAATATATTCAGTTACACTTTGTTTTACTTTATGGGAAATGTTAATCCTGCGTGCCCAACAGATACTGGGCTGGAAGTTAAAATTAATCCGGAAACTTAAAGGCCAACATCCTGTTCCCTTCTCACTGTTTTCAATTTTAACCTGTTCTTCTGAGTAAGCAGGATTGCCCCTCAGTTCCTTAGCCAGTTCCTTCCTTAAATGTTGTATGGGCTCCAATAACATAATCAGGAGCAAATTGTTATTTTTACCAATGGGCTGAACAGGCAAAGCTAAGGGCTGGAAACCAGGGCCAAGAGAGGCCCAGGGAACTCAGTTGTTCTATCCTTGTCATGCTAGGAGGAGTAGAGCCAGGAACAATATTTTCAAATAATTTGTTTGATGTTGTAACATAACGAGGAAATATAATGGATGATGGCTTTGTAATGTATGCAGATAGCGTAAAATGTACTGCAGCAATCTCAGGCTGCCCCCAGCAAGGACATTTCTCAAAACTGCAGCATTATTGATATCTGGAGTAGAACCAAGTTTGAGTCTAACTTTGCGGTAGGAACACGAATTGAGCTGAACATAGAAAACAGTACATTACAGTGCAGTACAGGCCCTTCGGCCCTCGATGTTGTGCCGACCTGTGAAACCACTCTAAAGCCCATCTACACTATTCCCTTAACGTCCATATGTCTATCCAATGACCATTTGAATACCCTTAGTGTTGGCGAGTCCACTACTGTTGCAGGCAGGGCATTCCACACCCTTACTACTCTCTGAGTAAAGAACCTACCTCTGACATCTGTCTTATATCTATCTCCCCTCAATTTAAAGCTATGTCCCCTCATGCTAGACATCACCATCCGAGGAAAAGGGCTCTCACTGTCCACCCTATACAATCCTCTGATCATCTTGTATGCCTCAATTAAGTCATCTCTTAACCTTCTTCTCTCTAACGAAAACAGCCTCAAGTCCCTCAGCCTTTCCTCATAAGATCTTCCCTCCATACCAGGCAACATTCTGGTAAATCTCCTCTGCACCCTTTCCAATGCTTCCACATCCTTCCTATAATGCGGCGACCAGAATTGCACGCAATGCTCCAAATGCGGCCGCACCAGAGTTTTGTACAGTTGCAACATGACCTCATGGCTCCGAAACTCAATCCCTCTACCAATAAAAGCTAACACACCGTACGCCTTCTTAACAACCCTGGCAACCTGAGTGGCAACTTTCAGGGATCTATGTACATGGACACCGAGATCTCTCTGCTCATCCACACTGCCAAGAATCTTACCATTAGCCCAGTACTCTGTCTTCCTGTTATTCCTTCCAAAATGAATCACCTCACACTTTTCTGCATTAAACTCCATTTGCCACCTCTCAGCCCAGCTCTGCAGCTTATCTATGTCCCCTCTGTAACTTGTAACATCCTTCCGCACTGTCCACAACTCCACCGACTTTAGTATAATCTGCAAATTTACTCACCCATCCTTCTACGTCCTCCTCCAGGTCATTTATAAAAATGACAAACAGCAGTGGCCCCAAAACAGATCCTTGTGGTACACCACTAGTAACTGGACTCCAGTCTGAACACTTCTCATCAACCAGCACCCTTTGTCTTCTTCCAGCTAGCCAATTTCTGATCCAAACTGCTAAATCTCCCTGAATCCCATGCTTCCGTATTTTCTGCAGTAGCCTACCGTGGGGAACCATATCAAACGCTTTACTGAAATCCATATACACCACATCAATTGCTTTACCCTCATCCACCTGTTTGGTCACCTTCTCAAAGAACTCAATAAGGTTTGTGAGGCACGACCTACCCTTCACGAAACCGTGTTGACTATGTCTAATCAAATTATTTCTTTCCAGATGATTATACACCCTATCTCTTATAAACCTTATAGGCTCAGCAATCTCCTTCCTAGCTTCCCAAAGAATCCTAGGATAAATCCTATCCGGCCCAGGGGACTTATCTATTTTCACCCTTTCCAGAATTGATAACACCTCCTCCTTATGAACCACAAGCCCTTCTAGTCTAGTAGCCTGAATCTCAGTATTCTCCTCGACAACATTGTCTTTTTCCTGTGTGAATACTGATGAAAAATATTCATTTAGCACCTCTCCTATCTCCTCGGACTCCAAGCACAACTTCCCACTACTGTCCTTGACTGGCCCTACTCTTACCCTCGTCATTCTTTTATTCCTGACATATCTATAGAAAGCTTTAGGGTTATCCTTGATCCAACCTGCCAAAGACTTCCCATGTCCCCTCCTGGCTCTTCGTAGCTCTCTCTTTAGGTCCTTCCTAGCTAACTTGTAACTCTCGAGCACCCTTACTGAACCTTCATGTCTCATCTTTACATAAGCCTCCTTCTTCCTATTGACAATTGTTTCGACTCCGTAAACCACGGTTCCCTTGCTCGACCACTTCCTCCCTGCCTGACAGGTACATACTTATCAAGGACATGCAGTAGCTGTTCCTTGAACAAGTTCCACATTTCCATTGTGCCCATCCCCTGCAGTTTTCCTCTCCATCTGATGCATCCTAAGTCTTGCCTCACCGCATCATAATTGCCTTTCCCCCAGATATAACTCTTGCCCTGCGTTGTATACCTACCCCTTTCCATCACTAAAGTAAACGTAATCGAATTGTGGTCATTATCACCAAAGTGCTCACCTACCTCCAAATCTAACACCTGTCCTGGTTCATTACCCAGTACCAAATCCAATATGGCCTCGCCTCTCGTTGGCCTATCTACATACTGTGTCAGGAAACCCTCCTGCACACATTGGACAAAAACGGGCCCATCTAAAGTACTCGAACTATAGCGTTTCCAGTCAATATTTGGAACGTTAAAGTCTCCCATAACAACTACCCTGTTGCTTTCGCTCCTATCAGAATCATCTTTCCAATCCTTTCCTCTACATCTCTGGAAATTTTCGGAGACCTATAGAAAACCCCTAACAGGGTGATCTCTCCTTTCCTGTTTCTAACCTCAGCCCATACTACCTCAATCGACAAGTCCTCATCAAACGTTCTTTCTGCCACCGTAATACTGTCCTTGACTAACAATGCCACCCCTCCCCCTCTTTTACCACTTTCCCTGAGCTTACTGAAATATCTAAATCCCGGCACCTGCAACAACCATTCCTGTCCCTGCTCTATCCATGTCTCCGAAATGGCCACAACATCAATGTCCCAGGTCCCAACCCATGCCGCAAGTTCACCCACCTTATTCCGGATGCTCCTGGCATTGAAGAAGACGCACTTTAAACCACCTTCCTGCCTGCCGGTACACTCCTGCAACTTTAAAACCTTACTCATGACCTCACTACTCTCAACCTCCTGTATACTGGAGCTACAATTCAGGTTCCGAAGCTGAACTAGTTTAAACCCTCCCGAAGAGCATTAGCAAATTTCCCCCCAGGATATTGGACCCCTCTGGTCCAGGTGTAGACCATCCCGTCTGTAGAGGTCCCACCGGCCCCAGAATGAGCCCCAGTTATCCAGAAATCTGAAACCCTCCCTCCTGCACCATCCCTGTAGCCATGCGTTCAACACCTCTCTTTCCCTATTCCTCGTCTTGCTATCACGTGGCACGGGTAACAACCCAGAGATAATAACTCTGTTTGTCCTAGATCTAAGTTTCCACCCTAGCTCCCTGAATTCCTGCCTTACATCCCTATCCCTTTTCCTACCTATGTCATTGGTACCTATGTGGACCACGACTTGGGGCTGCTCCCCCTCCCCCTTAAGGATCCCGAAAACACGATCCGAGACATCACGCACCCTGGTACCTGGGAGGCAACACACCAACCGCGAGTTTCTCTCGTTCCCACAGAATCTCTTATCTATCCCCCTAACTATGTAGTCTCCAATGACTAATGCTCTACTCCTCTCCCCTCTTCCCTTCTGAGCAACAGGGACAGACTCTGTGCCAGAGACCTGCACCCCATGGCTTACCCCTGGTAAGTCCCCCCTCCCAACAATATCCAAAGCGGTATACTTGTTACTAAGGGGAACGACCACAGGGGATCCCTGTACTGACTGCTTCCTCCCAGCCCCTCGCACCGTCACCCATCTATCTTTATTCTTCGGAGTAACTACATCCCTGAAGCTTCTATCTATGACCACCTCTGCCTCCCGAATAATCCGAAGTTCATCCAGCTCCAGTTCCCTAGCGCGGTTTCTGAAGAGCTGGAGATGGGTGCACTTCCCACAGATGAAATCAGCAGGGACACTGTCGGCGTCCCTCACCTCAAACATTCTGCAGGAGGACCATTGCACTACCTTCCCTGCCATCCCCTCTAGATAAAAAAAAGAAAAAGAAAGAAAGAGCTTACCTGTTATTCACTCCCCTTCTCAGCAAGCACTCACTCAGCAACCTTTGCGCCCTGCACGATAACACCTGAGGGAATATAAAAGAAAAACTACTTACCAGTCACCAGCCAATCCCTTACCTGCAGGCTGTGGCGTCACGGTTCAACTTCTTTCTACTTCTACCTGACCTCGAGCCTTCCTCTTGATCTTTACAGCGTTTATTTATTTTTTGGTTAGAGGAGTAGGTGGGGAGGGAAACACTGAAGAAGTGTTTCGGGTTTAAGTGTCACTTGACAACAGCTCCTCCACAAACCAACTTCATGTTAGGGTGACCACAATGGAGGTATGCAAATTTCCCTTGCAACAGCCAATCAGCAGCTCTGCTCTACTGCCTTCTGCTGGATGCTTGTCTTCACTCGAACAGCTAGGGTCTCTAGCTCAGGTACACCTTCAAGTTAGGGTGACCACAACGGAGGTATGCAAATTTCCCTTGCAACAGCCAATCAGCAGCTCTGCTCTACTGCCCTCTGCTGGGGCAGCTGAGGCTGAAACTGAATTCCCGGTTTAGTCTCTACAGGGTAGAAAAACTGAGATACTACACATTTGTCTCTTCTCACCTGACCATGCAATTCCCGAGATATTGAGGCAATCAATATCTCTGCCCACCTGCCTGCTCCACATTCCCCCAACCTTTCCTTGCCTACCTGCTTTCTCTTGCTCTTAAGGCTGCAAAAACCTCCAGGAATTGCCTGGAGTCTCCAGGAATTGAAGATCAATCTCCTGGACACTGCTGTATGTGTGCAACCCTGAAGATTTTTTTTCCCCCATCTCTTTACAAGATGTGAACATATTGAAAATGATGGGGAGAAAGGTTGTTGGGCTGACAGTCAGGAACCATCCAGTTGGGTGATGAGTCTTTTTGCTTTCCATTGGCACAGGAAGGCAGGACTTCAGAAGGATGAATATGCTAGCTAATGCAGGGCTGGAGCGTAGATAAAACCTCCAGGAATACATTTATTCACTGTTGACAGTTCTAACTGCTTTGATTACCCTGTTCTCTGTCTCTTTCTCTCATGCGGCATTTTTAGCATAACACCCAGCATTGCCTTAGCCTAGCTTGGAGCTGGCCCATTATGCCAGAACTTGTTGGATGATGGCCCACTTGTCTCTTGCAGACAGTTAAATGAGCTCATCAAGTTTCTCATGCTCCAGAGAGTTACCACTGCTCAGATGTGATCTGAGGTTCATTACCTAAATGGAACCATAACCCAAGTAAGTATTGAGGGAGTATGGCTGGCTGGCTGGTGCACTGATTTAAGGCTCAATCGCATTGGTTGCAGAGATTTAAACTCCACTGTCCACAGAAGGTATCCTGTTCATGGAATAATAACTGTAGCTCTAAAAGGAAAATAATTACCATAATCCATTAACAGTTTGCATAAGTGGTGGGAATTTGAATTCCTCCCGCTGGGCAAGAGCTTTGTGGATGAGCGGTTAAAATGGAAAATTCCTATTTCCCATTCCATTCATGCCAAGCTGCGATTTTAAAGCTATTGCTTTTTATGCAGGTTGATGTGTTCTGCAAGACTCGGGTGAGAATTTCATGCATAAATTAAGGATATCTTGGAATTGACAGTGCAGAAGGAGGCCATTGAGCCCATCGAGTCTGCACCGGCCCTGGAAAGAGCACCCTACTTAAGCCCATACCTCCACCCTAACCTTGTAACCTAGTAACCCTACCTAACCTTTTTGGACACTAAGGGCAATTTAGCATGGCCAATCCACCTAACCTGCACGTCTTTGGACTGTGGGAGGAAACTGGAGCACCCGGAGGAAATCCACGCAGACACAGGGAGAACGTGCAGACTCCGCACAGACAGTGACCCAGCAGGGAATCGAACTTGGGACCCTGGCGCTGTGAAGCCACAGTGCTAATCACTTGAGCTACCGTCCTGCCCTAATTATTACAAAATTATTACAAAATCTTGATTCTCTGCTTTATTTCTAGCAAAATTGCCTTCTGAACTTGAGTAATATACTTGTTTCAAAAGAGAGAAACAGAGCTTTCAACCTGCTCTTCTGCTGAAGTCTTTATTGCAATCTCTCTCTAGTAAATGGAGTCTGGCTTGTTATACTTCATCCATTGTGTATTTCTAAGAGGTTTGGGGTGGGTCCATTTGTGGCAACCATTGATTCATAAATCAGCACTTTGCATTTTAATGTCTCTTCCTTAGACAGTGGCGAGTTTTGATGGACCTTTGAAGTATCGGAAATGTCCCTCCCTTCCCCAAGGATGTCTTGTTTGTTTTTTTCACCCTCATCTTGCAAGGTTGCCTGGCATTTTTAAGTAATTTGTCCTGGCTCATTTCAAGTTGCAAAATTTTCAGTCAGTTGAAAGTTTGAAAACTGAACACAGCCTTGTGACAGCTGAGGTTCCAGTTCAGAATCTTGTTTGAAAGGATTATGCTTTAGAGAGGGTTTGGACATCAGCATGTTGAAAGCATAGGTGTGCTGACTCTTTAGAAGATTCTCCTACCAGCACTCCAATTTAGTGATTGCACATTCAGCACAGTCTTGCACACGGTTCATTTTATATGTCACCTAGTGATGAGACAAGTATCTTCAAAAATGTTTACACCAAAAATGTAAGCTCTTCATCCAACCTATCCCAATTCCTGGACAAATGCATTTGGCATCTGGTTTAGTACTAACCCAGAGAGTGCAAAAGACATATGTTTTAATGCTGCTTTTTGCTGAGTAAGCTGATGTCCGTGGCAATTGCCAGTGTGACTCTGAGCTATGGAGGACAAAATATCAGTCAATATTGCTTCTATTCAATATTCAAGGCCTGCAAATATGGATATGAATGGAAGCATAGGATTGAGTTTACTTGTGATCCCTCATTCCCCCCCACTCCCAACTGACAGCCTTGGAGGAAAAGTGCCTTGGTAGCGCAGTGGTTAACACTACTGCTTCAGAGCACCAGGGGCTCAGGTTCAATTCCCGGCTTGGGTCACTGTCTGTGCGGACTCTGCACGTTCTCTCTGTGTCTGCATGGATTTCGTCCGGGTGCTCCGGTTTCCTACCACAAGTCCTGAAAGGCGTGTTGTTCGGTAATTTGGACATTCTGAATTCTCCCTCAGTGTACCCGAACAGGCGACGGAGTGTGGCAACGAGGGGATTTTCACAGTAACATCATTGCAGTGTTATTGTTTGTGACAATAATAAAGATTATTATAAACATGACCTTCTTAAATTGAAAGTGAGTTTGATACACTCACCCTGCCATAACCCCAGCCCATTTGCCTGAATCAGGGTCATTTAGGCTTTAAGGGATGGTTAATATATCTCTCCTGAAAGTACTGATGCAACCTACAGTGAAATTCCATAAACTGCAAGATCTTTGTGGAAGAGCACGTACAGTGTTTTTAATTTTTAAAAAGAATTTAGAGTATCCAATTTTTTTTCCCAATTGAGGGGCAATTTAGTGTGGTCAATCCACCTACCCTGCACATCTTTGGGTTTGTGGGGATGAGGCCCACGCAGACACAGGGAGAATAAGCAAACTCCACACGGGCAGTGACCCAGGGCCAAGATCGAACCCGGGATCTCAGCAGCTGAAGGCAGCAGTGCTAACCACTGCGCCGCCATGCCGCCCTGAGCATGTAGTGTTGACAGGTTACTCAGCCATGGGGAGTCATTTTTCTGAGCCCATTTATTGCTCGCCCACCATTTAAATACAAATGGATTTGCAACATGATCAGGCGTATGATTCAATGCAGCTCAAAGATTCTGAAGTCAATTATGCCATGTTCCACCAACTGAGACCAACACAAGTCATTAGAGACTCGGGTATTAATTCCTGGGAATTTTCTGGTCTGTCTGGTTCGGTGCTATCATGTGGTGGTAAAAGTAATTCTGTGGGTGACATCTTTTGAAACTGCTGGAAAGCACAAAAACAGCTTTTTAACTAACTTTTGCTCACTTTAAATAATCCCACTGCTTGTGTTGCATCCAGCTCCTATCACTGGCAGATTAATCATCTATCATTCATCTAAGACAGAAAAGATAAATAGCATTTGGTAACTTGAAAAATGTAATTTAAGCTTGTATAGATATTGTACATGTTATTCAAAATTATAATAATCTATGTTATTATTGTATGATGTCTCTTCACCTTGACTATTATGCATTTTTTCAACAACTCACCCATTTTCATCTTTATAGCAACAGACTTGTACTTTGCACAGACACTTGAAGGCCGATCAGTTCCATTTGCCACAGCTGGAGACTGTTATAGTGCTGCCAGATGTCCACAGGTGACTTACCTAGTTACTCAATATGGTGATATTATAAAAGGTCAAAATGTGTACATTGAAAAAGCTAATTGCTGGTATTTAACGTGCATTATAGTATGAACGCAAAAATCTTGTACTATCCAGACATACAATCTAGGATTAATGAGGGGTGAAATTCTCCATTTGGGACATTATGGGCGGGATTTAACTAAATGGAAACAAAGTCCCATAGCGAGCCTGTTTAGCCACGTGTTTCCTGGTGTCACAGCGTGGAGAAATACAACGCTATAAAACAGCACCCGGGTTAGATAGGGGGGTCTCAGCGGGAAATGTGTGGCCTTGGGCTGTTTGCCACTGCGCGCAAAATGCCAGCTTGGCATCCTGGCAGTGCCAACCTGGCACCCTGGCAGTGCCCCTTACAGAGCAATTCCCGGTCCTGCGGGCATTCTAACCGCTGGGACCAGAGTTAGTGCCAAAGGGCCTGGCAGCTGGAGCTGTTTTTAAGTGGAGGGGCACCCTCTTTCCCAGCATGGACAGATTCAAGCCTTCCGAAAGCTGCCTGGGAGGTGATGGCAAAGGCAGTCAACACTGCCAGTCTGACAAGGAGGACACAGCTAGTGAAGGGGGGGGGGGGGGGGTCTGGGGGTCACTGGAGTGTCCTATTCCCTAAGAGGGGCAGAGAGCCAGGGAGTGTTCCATAGGCTGTGGTGCAAGTGACCTTTGGGTGGGATGACCCCTGCTGATCTCCTGTTCCCTCTGCAGTGGGGCAGCGCTTCTGAGGAGGGCCAACACCTGGTGGGCTCCGCACTGAGCTTGAGCCTTGATGATACAACTGGGGTATGAGGGTGTCCAGAGGGGCAGCTTGGGTGGGCTCCCAGATGACCAGAGGCCTTCTAGGCATTTAAAGGACACAGGCAGCACTCAGCAGTGTGAGCAGCCAGGAGCCTGTAAGTAGCACCAAAGGGGCGCGTTTAAAAGACAGATCGCAGCAATGGCGGTCTGAGCCAAGCCACCCTGATCCTGAGGGGGAACCCCCAAGTCCACGGACATAGCGTCAAGTCACTACCTACTACTGCCCCCAGCCCAGTCAGCCATCCCCCTGACAGGCAAGCCTGGCAGTTTTTAATCGTTTTTCAGTGTTTTTGTAGTTTCCCCCCCCCCCGCTCCACAGCCATGGCGCCCAATCCACGTTTATAAATGCTTGTAGTAGTTCACGCCTGTGACATATTCACCTGGGCGGAGCATCGCGGAAGGGCGGAGCATATTGTGTCCAACTCACTAATCACACTTAAATGTATGCAAATGCCGGTTGTACATACCACCGGTGGCGTGAGCTGCAAACGTCATTATCGACATCAACGCAGGGTGCGGACTTCGATTTTCGCTGGACACCCAATTCTCTGTCCGATCATTGTTTGGGTGTGCAGGGTCGCGAGGAGGAGAATTTTGCCGAGGTGTCTTTATTTTCCATCTACTACTTGCATATTTTTGTGAGTGATTTGACTACATATTTAAAGTGTTGCTGTGATTGAAGTGGAATTTCCTAAATTATAGAAAATTAATCTGCATGTTATGTCATAAGGGTATCAATTACAGGGCTATAATTTTGGGAGATGAAGTGCTGCTTATCCATTATAAACAAGATGTCAGTGTATGAAACTGTAATATGCAGAGAGAATAAGCATTAATAATTTATAGTGACAACTTGGAAACAAATCAAAAAGAGAACTGTAAATCGAGCAAAATACTTTCTAAAGAATACTGCTGCATTGTTGAACTTGTATTGACCCGATATATATATATTAAATATATAAACCTACCCACACTAAAACACATATTGAAGTGTAAAATGACCGACAACAGATGAAATAATTTTCTTCATGTTCTACATAAGAAATTTGGGGATGGATACCCCAATCCCCGATGCCGGTATCGTGATTCCTGATCGGGCGGAGAATGATGGGCTGCCTGAAAAACAGGATTGGCACCGGGCACCAAACCTGGTGCTATGCTCTGATCTCCTGCCAGCAGTCCCATCAGTCACCCCCAACAGTCCCCCCATCAGTCACCCCTATCAGAGAACCCAATCAGACCCTTCCATCAGTCTCCCCTACCAGAAATCTGAAAGCAGTCCAGTAAAAATTCACTGCCTTTTCATTTACCCTTTCCTAACATCTACTGCCTCAGACACACGTCTGGAAAGCAGCAGCTGTTACAAGTGCTAGAGGCAAGCCTAGAACACTTGAACCCTGACAGCTTCAGAAATGCAAATCTTCCATTCAATTTCACACAGCAATACATTTCACTAGCCAGTGATTGACAGTTTTATTAATTGTTTATACATCTTTCCAGTCATGCTTGAATGGATCTCCATAATGCTGCTTTGATGCTAATCACAATGTTTATAAACACTCTTGCTATGATTGACAGCTCCAAACCACATCACAGGAACAATGTGGTTTTGCTCCCTTTTTTCACAGCAGAAACCACTCAGCTGCTTTGATGGGGGTCTGATGGAGGGGCTGGGGGAATTCAGTGGGCCATCCTCATGCGTGCATGCTGTGGGGGTGGGGGGGTGACCCGATATTCCTGTGCGGGGGGGGGGGGGGGCAGAATTAGCTTTGTTGGGGGGAAGGTGGCAGTGGGCTACCTACAACTTGTAGTTGGTTCATAAAACTCAGTAGCTTGTTTCATCACCTGGCATCCTATTCTAAAGGATATTATTGAAGCACTTGCATTTTTGTGACCATTCAAGAGCCTCGTGGTGACTTGCACTGATATTTACCGCTCACGGATTTTATAAATTGAAGTGTAATTTTCAAATTGCTCTGTGAGGATTTGCCATTAGCCACTCTGGTTTATTGGTTCAAGACCCCAGCAAAATAACCACTACACTAGCCGGTGATGTATTTATGAATAATTCCAATAATGTTGCATTTTCAAACCACTACATAAAAATTATTAATAATAGTATTAGTATTATTAAAACATAACTGTTCTCATAAATATGTAAGTAAAACCTTTCACTGCCAGATGCTGAATATATCCCAATAGCTGTCATTCATTTTTGGAAATTTGTTTTGGCTTATCAAAATGTAAATTACATCACCTCACAAATTTTATATCATAAATTTATTTTCAAACATTTTCTCTCAACCCACCAGTTTAGGCAGTATCATTTGTGAACGTTATATTGCAGTATTATGGTTTTGCCTGCCATACCTTGGATTCCTATTTTGAAGAAATTGGTCAGTAATAACAGGAAGCTTTAACAATATATAAATGATAAATTTGCATGATTTAGCCAGACTAGTACATTCACTGGGTAATACTTTTAACATAATCAGAATGAGCGAAATTATCTGTAAATTCCAATTGCACAGTACAAGATTAAATTAAAATAACTTAATCGATTAAAATGACTGCATGTAGGAGCGGCACGTTGGTGCAGTGGTTAGTACTGCTGTCTCACACCACCGAGGACCCGATTCGATCCCGGCCCCAGGTCACTGTCCAGGTGGACTTTGTACATTTTCCCTGTGTCTGCGTGGGTCTCACCCCCACAACTCAAAGATGTGTCCCAACCTCATGATGTGAAAATTCAATCAGGGCCTCTAACCCTCAAATGGCAGCCAGAAATCCTGATGTCGTGTTGGGTGGGGTTACTGGGTTATGGGGATTAGGGTGGAGGTGTTGACCTTGGGTAGGGCGCTCTTTCCAAGAGCCGGTGCAGACTCGATGGGCCGAATGGCCTCCTTCTGCACTGTAAATTCTATGAAAACTATGTGCACGGTAGATGAATTGGCCACAATAAATTGCCCCTTAATTGGAAAAAAAGAATTGAGTACTCTAAATTTGTTTATTTTTTAAATTTCCCATCGTGATCATTTCAGGGCCAATATTTATTTGATTTATGAAAGGTGGTCGGTTTATTATGTTACTTTAAAGTAAGAGATTGTGTCGTGCTGCAGGTACATAAATCTTAACTTGCAGGTATTAGTTGACAATATTTATCTAAACCATATTTTACTATTTGCAGGCACAACAGCAGTGCCCTCTGCAGATAGTTCTGAAACAGTGCAGTTGAGTACCTCCCATGTGTCCAAAATTACAAATATAATCAATGCAAATTATGAAACTCACACTTTATTATCTTGGATTCCTTAATTAATGATAACTATATTGAGACACAGATCCAAAATTGCTGCATAGTATTTAAATACATACTCACTGGGCTATGTAAAATTAGATGTGCTGTATCTAGATAAAATAATGAGCAGGATTCTCTGGCTTCCCAGCCTCGTGTTTCTCGGTTGCGGGAGGCGGCGCGCCATCCGGCTGGTGGCAGGACTCTCTGCTCCTTCACTGTCAATGGGAATAAGCCACCCCATGCTGCTGTGAAAGTGGCAGGCAGGAGTGTGCTGCTGGTGTGACCAGGGAAGTCGCTGCCAGCAAATGGCTGGAGAATTCCAGCCAATAGCTAACGATACAAACACAAAATATTAAATTTTTACTCATAAACGCAACACAATTTATTACCATTATCCACTAATACATTCATGGCAAAATAATAAAATGAGAAAGACTATATTAATCTGAAGATTTTTTGTTCATTTTTATCGACAATGTCTTATTTCTATTTTCAGGTGGGCTGAAATAATATTTTGTATGTTGACACTGGGGACTTGTTGAAATCAAACGTCCATTGGCTTAGAATAGACTAACTTTATTTTATGCTTTTGCAAAATCGAATGGTCTAATGTGAATTTATTAAACTCCAATCAATGTGGCATTATCTTTCAGGGTCAATTTAGCATTAATCTCTCTGGAACAGGACTCCGAGTGTCTGAATCAACAAGGTGGATTTCACAGGGAAATTATGCAGTTGTAGAAATACAGTGGTTGCTGGTAAGAATGTAATGGAAAATGTGGTTAAATATTATTTGTCAAGAAGTAATTTTACTTAGGTTAATGCTATTTGATGAAAAGCTAGTTGTACCTAAGTGAGATGTTAACCGGTACATAGTTTATACCAGATGACATTTAACCTGCGTACAACTACTTTTCTGTATGATATATGTTCCAGTAATGTTGGTTGTGATAATAAACATGGCTAGTAATCTTCTCGTATAAATTAGTAAACTCATTTTATAAGCTCTTCCATTTTATCCAAAGAGTGTGGTCAAGATTTCAAAGTAGGGTCAACAATCCAACATCCGGATGAATTCTATGTCCCGAGCCCATGCCTCAGCTCCATCACACCCGTAATGCTATTTTTTATATGCTAATGCCTCATTGGACAGCAGGCAAACTCGGCCATTCAAAAACATTTAAAAGGGCAGCATACTTAAATAAATCACTCCCGCACTCTGAAAACAAAAATTAAGAGGTACATTGAGTGAGAGGGCACGCTGAATGGGACCACTCTGAGGGATATCGATGAGCAGAGAGATTCAGGAGTTCAGGTAGATAATTCCTTGAAAACTCAAATGCAGATAGGCAATCATCAGGCCATAGGTTAAGTACTACATAAAGCTTTAGATGTTCTAATACAGATGAATAGTAGATCCATGGCGATCATACAATACAGATGCACCACATGATGTGAGAGATGGAAAATATGGATGGAATTTTCCCTAAAAATGGCCAAGTGTGAGGTTCTGAGTGAAAGCTGGCACGTTGCTCTCCAGATCTTCTGACACTTTTGGTTTCGCTCGAGCAAAATGAGGCTGATGAATAGCGGGAGAGGCAGAAAACGAGGACCATGCCAGGGGCCAGTTTTTGATGCAACTGCCCTGCTCCTGTATGCGAAATCGAGATCTCGCTGTAGCGTGGCGAGAAACCAATTATCATCACTTAAGCCCTATTTCCATACAATGGGAGCCACCCCAACGGACTCCCATCATTTATCAGCCCCCCCAGTGAGTGATCACGCTGGTGCCGATTAATACTCTTTTTTAAAACCATAAACTTGACAGAAGAGCATCTGTGGGGAGCCGAGGACGTGAGTAGCCATCTTTGCTCAAAGAGCCTGGGAGAACTGGGCTTGGCCACCCCAGTGCTCGGCGGGGGGTGGGGGACCCTCGGCTGGGGGTGTGGACCTTCCGCACATGGGTGGGCCGCCATGGGAGGGTGGGGGAGTAGGTGCAGGTGGGGGGCGGCACCACCATGCCAACCCCTGGATCGTGTGTAGCAAAGTGGAAAAAGGGTATGAAAAGAATCTAACATGTGATATAAAATCAGCAATTTCTTTTAACAACTAAATTAGGAAGAAGCTGGTGGTCAGAAGCAAGGTGGGCCACTTGAAAATGGATAACAGTAATGTTGTCAAAAATAAGGAAATGATAACATGCCAAATAATTACTTTGCATCAATATTTAAAATAGAGGAAGGGGTGAACATCCCAAGGTAACTATTAATGAATCAGGGATAGGGTGCCATATTTTCACCTGGGCTTGGAAAAACATGACCTGAACTTCTGCAGCTCACAAAATGCACACCCATATTATATTTGATTGTAAGAGGGATTTTTGATGTTTCATACCAGTGGGATTTGCAGTGCACTTGCATTTTGTGAACTGTAATAAGGTGTAGGGTGCAGAGGAGGACCAATGAGAAAGTCCATCTCAGTTCTCACATCTATCGACTTCCCTTTATAATTTCACACTCCTCCCCTCATCTATCCCGCTCCCACCCTATGCCACTTCACGTCCCTCATATATCCTCTGTAGCCACTCACCCAGTATGCATTTTGTACAGTTCTCAGGAGCTATGTAATAGCAATTGGAAAAATAAATATTTTGAAATCATCAAAGAATCATTAAACCTCTAGCAAACTAAGAAAACTGTGATTTCCAGCTCAGTATCATTGACACTGGACCAAAAAACTCAAGGAGAAGAGATTGTAATGCTTTAGTGCCTTTTAAGTTTGTAACCAAACAATAAGCCATGGGTGTGATCTGCTCGAATGGGGACAGAGTCCCGTAGTGCGCGAGATTAGCCGGGTGTTTCCAGCTGCTAATCTGGGTAGATTGGGAGCCTCAGTGGGGAATCCCCTCGCCGGAACGTCTCAGTGTAGCAAGAGATCGGGACACCATTTTGCGGTGGAAAATCACATTTCTTCAAAATAAACCAAAGTGTCGCCATTCGTACACTGAAATGCACCTTCCTACACAGATGAAAATTCAGCCCAGGAACTCAACAAAATGTACATACAAAAGATTGTACCTTATCACTCGACTATTTACGAAAATGACAGAGGAAACCAGTGAATTATAGACCAGTCAGTCTCGCATATTAACAGAAATTGCAAGAATCTTTAATAAGGTCATGATGATGGAACACCTTGAACATTTTCAGCTGATCAGAAATAACCATCACAAATTTGTGAAGGTTTTGTCCAACCTGACAAACCCAGTTGACATTTTCGAAAGGTGGGATGTTCATGGATATCATTTATATAATCATCCAGAAGGTTTGTGGTAAAGTTCCTCATAAAAGACTGTTAGCTCAGGTTCAATTACATGGAATTGAAAACAAATTATTGACCATGTTTAGAAATTGACTGCGTGGAGGGAGACGGAAAGTAGGGATAATGGGCAACAATCTAATTCTTCGAATGTGATCAATCCTGTCCCACAAGGATCTGTGTTGCAGCCTCAGTTATTCACTGTATTCATTAATGACTTAGATAATGGGATAGAAAGCCACATTTCCAAATTTGCCTATCACACAAAATTTGGTATTATGAGCAGCATAAATGAAAGTGTGTAATTGCAAAGGGAAGTCGATAGATTAGGTGAATGTGAAAATCTGTGGCAAATTGATTTCAATGTAGGCAGCTCTGTAATAGGAAAGCCATTATAATTTCAAAAGAATATAAAAAATGGAACTGCAGGAGCACCCTTGCCCATGGGAAGAGAAGCTTTCAAAATAGAAAGAGTGGAATTCATAATTCTGTGAGAAATAGAACTGTTTGATGTGATGGAAGTGAGAAGAAGAAAAAAAAAATAGCAAAGTGGGCTGTACGGTTTGAAAGATCCAGGGCTGAATTCTCCATTCTTGAGACTAAGGGCGGGATTCTCCAGGATCGGCGAGATGGCCCGACGCTGGAGTCAAAAACGCCGCGAACCACTCCGGCGTCGAGCCAACCGGAACATCAGGGGCAAAATTCTCCCAAAACGGCGCGATGTCCGCCGACTGGCGCCCACAACGGCGTCAATCAGACGGGCATCGCGCCGCCCCAAAGGTGCGGAATGCTCCGCATCTTTGGGGGCCGAGCCCCAACATTGAGGGGCTAGGCCGACGCCGGAGGAATTTCCGCCCCGCCAGCTGGCTGAAACTGCCTTTGTTGCCCCGCCAGCTGGCGCGGAAATGACATCTCGGGGCGGCGCATGCGCGGGAGCGTCAGCGGCCGCTGACAGTTTCCCACGCATGCGCAGTGGATGGAGTCTCTTCCGCCTCCGCCATGGTGGAGACCGTGGCGGAGGCGGAAGGGAAAGAGTGCCCCCACGGCACAGGCCCGCCCGCGGATTGGTGGGCCCCGATCGTGGGCCAGGCCACCGTGGGGGCACCCCCCGGGGCCAGATCGCCCCGCGCCCCCCCCCCAGGACCCCGGAGTCCACCCACATCGCCTTGTCCCGCCGGTAAGGTAGGTGATTTAATTTACGCCGGCGGGACAGGCAATTTATCGGCGGGACTTCGGCCCATCCGGGCCAGAGAATCGAGCGGGGGGGCCCGGCAACCGGCGCGGCGCCATTCCCGCCCCCCGCCGAATATCCGGTCCCGGAGACTTCGGCAACCGGCGGGGGCGAGATTCACGCCAGCCCCCGGCGATTCTCTGACCTGGCGGGGGGGTCGGAGAATGTCGCCCCAGAAAACCTCTGACCCGGAAGGGCTAGCAGCGGCGTGACGCCATTCGCAATGGCGTCACCCGTCACTGACGCGTGCGCCGTCATTGACGCCACGCGACATCGCAGCACAAGAGACCGGAGACCCGGCAAAATGGCCGCCCACCACGCAGCGCCGAGGTTCCAGGAGCGTGACATCGAGGCGCTCCTAGACGCAGTGGAGCAGAGGAGGGAGTCCCTGTACCCCGGACCGGGAGCGTGAGAGGACCGGAGGGGGTCCACCTGAAGTGCACCCCCCTCACCGTTCATGAAGAGAGGTCCCTGGACCTTGCAGGCGGACCCGAGGACCGGGAGGTTGCGGATGCAGAGGTCGGGGGCCCACCACCAAGTGAGACCCCCCACTGCCTGCCCCCCTTTCCTCCCTTCCCCCATTCCACTTTCCCATTCCCCTTACACCCTTCCCTCAACCCCCTTCCCAAATCCCCCCTTCCCAAATCCCGCCTTCACCCCTTTCCCTCTTCACCCATCCCCCCATTCCCCACCCCCCCTTCCCCCACCCCCCCTTCCCCATCCCCCCTTTCCCCATCCCCCTTTCCCCATCCCCCCTTTCCCCAGCCTCCCTTCCCCCATCCCCCATTCCCCCTTCCCCATCCCCCCGTCACCCCTTTTCCCATCCCCCCTTTCCCCATCCCCCTTCCCCATCACCCCTTCCCCCATCCCCCCATCCCCCATCCCCCCTTTCCCCCTTCCCCCATCCTCGTCTGCGTGTCTAACCATGCATGCTGTATTGTGTATTGCAGGACCAAACGTCGACCCACCATTCCCTGCGGATGCTGACCGTCCCCAGGACGTGCCAGGGCACCCACGAGGCAGGGATAGACCCGGCCGTCGGGCATACAACGCCCCCACCCAGTGCCAGGGCGCCCACGAGGCAGGGATAGACCCAGAGCTTCAGACATACGACGCCCCCACCCAGTACCAGGGCGCCCACGAGCCAGGGATAGACCCGGAGCGTCAGGGTACGCCGCCCCCATCTAGTGCCAGTGCGGCGACGTCGGTGGGCCACACCGAGCGACGAGGAGGGCAGCCACAGCAACAGGCCCCCGTCCCGTCGACCCAGGACACTGACACACACGACACAAGTACACAGGAGACCCACATACAGGACACACCCACCCAGGACATACCCACCCAGGACACACCCACCCAGGACACACCCACCCAGGACACTGACACACAGGACACTGACACACAGGACACTGACACACAGGACACCCACACACAGGACACTGACACACAGGACACTGACACACAGGACACTGACACACAGGACACCCACACACAGGACACTGACACACAGGACACTGACACACAGGACACCCACACACAGGACACTGACACACAGGACACTGACACACAGGACACTGACACACAGGACACCCACACACAGGACACCCACACACAGGGCACAACCCCCAGGACACCCACCCACAGGGGATGGATGGACAGGAAACACCACTCCAAGGGACCCCGGACTTCGGGTCCGATGAGGACCTCGACATTACGCCACTGCTATCGCCTACACCCTCCAGCATCGCAGAGACTCTCACCTCGGTTGGGCACTTGAGCGATGAGGCCTCTGGTACATTAACTGGTGCGCACAACACAGCCGTCCCGGTATAGCAGGTGGAGGTAGGAGCAGCCGAGGGGCTGGACGGTCGGAGGGCAGCCCAGCGCAAGCAACCATCTGCCGCCCAGATGGGTCCCGGGTTCCTGGAGTTACCACACCCACCCATAGACCTGATGCAGTCTCGGACCCTGGGACGACCGAAGGGGGTGACGGCCGTCTTGCGTCAGCTGCAGACGCAGGTGGAGGAGTCCACCGCGTCCAGGAACTGGGAGTGGTGCCGGTCATGCGTGCCATCCAGCCCGACACCACACGGGTGGCGTCCGCGGTGGAGGCAATGGGGGCGATGGTGTCAGACATGGGGAGCAGTATGCAAGACCTGGGGCTTTCCGTGCAGGTGGCGTCTGTGGCCCAGGACATGGCTGGCCTCTCGCAGGAAGCCATGAGTCAGAGCCAGCAGCAGATCGCAGAGTCGCTCAATGCCGTGGCCCAGTCTCAGCAGGCCATGGGCCAGTCTCAGCATGCCATCACTGAGGGCATCGGTGCCATTGCCCAGGTGCTGGCCGGCGTCGCCCAGACACAGACAGGGATGACCAACTCCCTGAGCACCATGGCTGTCAACTTGCAGACCCTTGTTGATACCAGGACGGGCCTCCAGGACTGGCAGCGCCATCGGGCACACCGAGGGAGGAGGAGGTGCTGGGGCCCGTTCCGGGTCCTCCTGCAGGGGAGACCCGGAACACCGCGACACCTCAGACCCCCCCCCTTCCGTCCCAGGTGCAGCTGGTGGGCAAGGGGCTGGACAGGCTGGCAGCTCGCCATCCCAGTCGCCCGAGCCGCGGCCTAGCATATCCAGGCCGGGCAGCCCCAGGAAACGGCCGCCAAAGGGGACCCTACGTCTGTGCTCTGTCCGATGTGTGCGGGGGTGTGGTGTGAGGTGAGTGCCAGTGTGTGTGTGAGGGGTGATAGGACGTCGGCCTCAGATGAGTGTGCCGCCCTCCCCCCCCAGGTCGCCCTCGCCATCCTCCCAGGCAGACGACGGGACCGTGCGTTGCAGTGTCATGGCTGCAAGCAGGGATGGTGCGGGTGGAGGGTGGTACTGTGGCCATGAGTCAGACATTGTCTAATGATGTAGAGCCCGGAGCTCATCGCAGAGCGGGTTGTCATCATCCTCCATGGCCTGCAATAGACACGCTTCCACTGGAGACCGTGTGAGCCCTGCCCAGTGTGCCGCAGGTGGATGTGCAATGGAGGGGTGGTGTGCATGCGGGTGATGTGAGGATGGTTGGTGGTGGGTGGGTCGGGTGAGGGTGGTAGGCTGGTGCCATACTGTGCTGTCTGCCCATACCCGGCGATTCCCACCCCCCCCCCTAGTCTGTGAACCAGGCGGCTATCAACCCGTCCCGTGCCCGCTGGCCCAGCCGGTAACGATGGGCAGCCTCCCGTCCATGTCCAGTCCGTCTATCCTGTCCATTGCCCCCATCCTCCTCATCTGGGGAGGCCTGCCCTTCGTCGTGTTGCTCCTCCCCCTCCCCCTCCTCATCCCCCTCCTCTGCCTCCAGCACATCGCCCCTCTGCTGGGCTATGTTGTGCAGGACGCAGCAGACCACAACAATGCGGCCAGTTCTATCTGAAGGATATTGGAGGGCCCCTCCAGAGCAGTCCAGGCACCTGAAGCACATCTTCAGCAGCCCAAAGCACCTCTCGACCACACCCCTGGTCGCTGCATGGGCATTGGTTGTAGCAGTTCTCCGTGTCAGTCTGTGGCCTCCGTAGAGGCGTCATCAGCCACGACCGCAACGGGTAACCCCTGTCGCCCAGCAACCAGCCCCTCAGCCAGGAGTGGCGTCCCTCGAACATTGTGGGGATGAACGATTGCGCTAATACAAACGAGTCATGTACACTGCCCGGGTACCGGGCGCAGACGTGCAGGATTCTCATGCGGTGGTCGCAGACCACCTGAATGTTCATGGAGTAGGTCCCCTTCCTATTCCTAAACACAGCCATGTTATCAGCTGGTGGCCGCATGGCGACATGCATCCCATCGATCGCCCCCTGGACCATGGGCATCCTGGCCATGGCAGCGAAGCCTGCTGCCCGGGCATCCTGGCTGGCTCGGTCCACAGGGAACTGGATGTAGCAGTCCGCGATGGCATGCAGGGCATCCGTCACTGCACGGATGCACAGGTGCACCGATTCCTGCGAGATGCCGGACAGGTCCCCACTCGGCGACTGGAATGACCCCATCGCATAGAAGTTCAGGGCCACCGTAACCTTAAGAACATAAGAACTAGGAGCAGGAGTAGGCCATGTGGCCCCTCGAGCCTACTCCGCCATTCAATGAGATCATGGCTGATCTTTTTTGGACTCAGCTCCACTTTCCGGCCCGAACACCATAACCCTTTATCCCTTTATTCTTCAAAAAACTATCTATCTTTATCTTAAAAACATTTACTGAAGGAGCCTCAACTGCTTCATGGGCAAGGAATTCCATAGATTCACAACCCTTTGGGTGAAGAAATTCCTCCTAAGCTCAGTCCTAAATCTACTTCCCCTTATTTTGAGGCTATGCCCCCTAGTTCTGTTTTCACCCGCCAGTGGAAACAACCTGCTCGCATCTATTCTATCTATTCCCTTCATAATTTTATATGTTTCTATAAGATCCCCTCGCATCCTTCTAAATTCCAACGAGTACGGTCCCAGTCTACTCAACCTCTCCTCGTAATCCAACCCCTTACGCTCTGGGATCAACCCAGTGAATCTCCTCTGCACACCCTCCAGCGCCAGTACGTCCTTTCTCAGGTAAGGAGACCAATACTGAACACAATACTCCAGGTGTGGCCTCACTAACACCTTATACAATTGTAGCATAACCTCCCTAGTCTTAAACTCCATCCCTCTAGCAATGAAGGACAAAACTCCATTTGCCTTCTTAATCACCTGTTACACCTGTAAACCAACCTTTTGCGACTCATGCACTAGCACACCCAGGTCTCTCTGCACAGCAGCATATTTTAAGATTTTATCATTTAAATAATAATCCCTTTTGCTATTATTCCTAACAAAATGGATAACCTCACATTTGTCAACATTGTATTCCATTGGCCAGACCCTAGCCCATTCACCTAACCTATCCAAATCCCTCTGCAGACTTCCGGTATCGTCTGCACTTTTTGCTTTACCACTCATCTTAGTGTCGTCTGCAAACTTGGTCACATTGCACTTGGTCCCCAACTCCAAATCAGCTATGTAAATTGCGAACAATTGTGGGCCCAACACTGATCCCTGAGGGACACCACTAGCTACTGATTGCCAACCAGAGAAACACCCATTAATCCCCACTCTTTGCTTTCTATTAATTAACCAATCCTCTATCCATGCTACTACTTTACGCTTAATGCCATGCATCTTTATCTTATGCAGCAATCATTTGTGTGGCACCTTGTCAAAAGCTTTCTGGAAATCCAGATATACCACATCCGTTGGCTCCCCGTTATCTACCGCACCGGTAATGTCCTCAAAAAATTCTACTAAATTAGTTAGGCACGACCTGCCCTTTATGAACCCATGCTGCGTCTGCCCAATGGGACAATTTCCATCCAGATGCCTCGCTATTTCTTCCTTGATGATAGATTCCAGCATCTTCCCTACTACCGAAATCAAGCTAACTGGCCTATAATTACCCACTTTCTACCTACCTCCTTTTTTAAACAGTGGTGTCACGTTTGCTAATTTCCAATCTGCCGGGACCACCCCAGAGTCTAGTGAATTTTGGTCAATTATCACTAGTGCATTTGCAATTTCTCGAGCCATCTCTTTTAGCACTCTGGGATGCATTCCATCAGGGCCAGGAGACTTGTCTACCTTTAGCCCCATTAGCTTGCCCATCACTACTTCCTTAATGATAACAATCATCTCAAGGTCCTCAGCTGTCATAGCCTCATTTCCATCAGTCACTGGCATGTTATTTGTGTCTTCCACTGTGAAGACCGACCCAAAAAACCTGTTCAGTTCCTCAGCCATTTCCTCATCTCCCATTATTAAATCTCCCTTCTCATCCTCTAAAGGACCAATATTTACCTTAGCAACTGTTTGTTTGTTTTATATATTTATAGAAACTTTTACTGTCTGTTTTTATATTCTGAGCAAGTTTACTCTCATAATCTATCTTACTCTTCTTTATAGCTTTTTTAGTAGCTTTCTGTTGCCCCCTAAAGATTTCCCAGTCCTCTAGTCTCCCACTAATCTTTGCCACTTTGTATGCTTTTTCCTTCAATTTGATACTCTCCCTTATTTCCTTAGATATCCACGGTCGATTTTTCCTCTTTCTACCGTCCTTCCTTTTTGTTGGTATAAACCTTTGCTGAGCACTGTGAAAAATCGCTTGGAAGGTTCTCCACTGTTCCTCAACTGTTTCACCATAAAGTCTTTGCTTCCAGTCTACCTTAGCTAGCTCTTCTCTCATCCCATTGTAATCTCCTTTGTTTAAGCACAAAACACTAGTGTTTGATTTTAACTTCTCACCCTCCATCTGTACTTTAAATTCCACCATATTATGATTGCTCCTTCCGAGAGGATCCCTAACTATGAGATCGTTAATCAATCCTGTCTCATTACACAGGACCAGATCTAGGACCGCTTGTTCCCTCGTATGTTCCATTACATACTGTTCTAGGAAACTATTGCGGATACATTCTATAAACTCCTACTCAAGGCTGTCTTGACCGACCTAGTTAAACCAATCGACATGTAGATTAAAATCCTCCATGACAACTGCTGTACCATTTCTACATGCATCAGTTATTTCTTTGTTTATTGCCTGCCTCACCATAATGTTACTATTTGGTGGCCTATAGACTACTCCTATCAGTGACTTTTTCGCCTTACTATTCCTGATTTCCACCCAAATGGATTCAACCTTATCCTCCATAGCACCGACGTCATCCCTTACTATTGCCCGGATGTCATCCTTCAATAACAGAGCTACACCACCTCCTTTACCATCCACACTGTCCTTCCGAATAGTTTGATACCCTTGGATATTTAACTCCCAGTCGTGACCATCCTTTAACCATGTTTCAGTAATGGCCACTAAATCATAGTCATTCACGATGATTTGCGCCATCAACTCATTTACCTTATTCCGAATACTACGAGCATTCAGGTAAAGTACACTTATGTTGGCTTTTATACCTCTGTTTTGAATCTTAACACCTTGGTCAGTAACCTCTCCTAAGTTATTTTTCCTCTTAACCTTTCTCCTAATTTTCCTTGTTGTTGAACCCATATCTTCATGTAACAACCTGCCGTGTCGCTTTACATTTATGTTTTTACTTCCCGTTTTATTCCTTTTAGCATTACTGGGCCTATTCACTGAGCTCCCCTCAGTCACTATACCTTGTACTGTCGCTATTTTTGATTTTTGACAATGGCTTCTCTGCCTTACACTTGCCCCCTTACTGCCTTTTGTTTCTGCCCTTGTTTTACAACCTTCCGACTTCCTGCATTGTTTCCCATCCCCCTGCCTCATTAGTTTAAACACTCCCTAACCGCTCTAGCAAATAGCCCCCCTAGGACATCAGTTCCAGTCCTGCCCAGGTGTAACCCATCCAGTTTGTACAGGTCCCACCTCCCCCAGAACCGGTCCCAATGCCCCAAGAATCTGAAACCCTCCCCCTGACACCATCCATTCAGCCACATATTCATCCTATATATCCTGTCATTTCTACTCTGACTAGCACGTGGCACCGGTAGTAATCCTGAGATCACTACCTTTGAGGTCCGATTTCTTAACTTCCTTCCTAGCTTCCTGTATTCTGCTTTTAGGACTTCATCACTTTTTTTTACCTATGTCGTTTGTATCGATGTGTACCATGACCACTGGCTGTTCACCCTCCCCCTCCAGAATGTCCTGTATCCGCTCCGCGACATCCTTGACCCTAGCACCAGGGAGGCAACATACCATCCTGGAGTCTTGTTTGCGGCCACAGAAAAGCCTGTCTATTCCCCCTTACAATTAAATCCCCTATAACTATTGCACTGTCACACTTATCACCCCTGCCCTCTGCAGCAAAACCAACCGCGGTGCCACAAGTTTGGTTGTTGCTGTTTTCCCCTGAGAGGCCATTCCCCTCAACAGTATCCAACGCGGTATATCTGTTCTGCAGGGGAATGGCCACAGGAGACTCCTGCACTACCTCTTGCTCTGTCTAGTGGTCACCCATTCCCTTCCTGTCTGCAACATGGAGCAAGAGGAGCAGACCACGCCTTGGAGCTGTCCTGCCGTGATTTATTCCTTTAAATTAAATTTTTGAAATTAAACTTCAGAAAGATGTTTTTGTGTCAGATTATATCCAATCTCCTGTATACTACTTAATTAGCTTTATCCTTGAGTATTTATCTTGCTTGATCTGACAACAAATTCAATAGTTATTTAAATTTTAATTAAAATTTTAAAACTTATTTAACTCAACTTAAAAATAGTAATTTAAAACAACCCAAAATAGTTAATTAAGTGAGATTTAAAAATTAAAAAATAGTAATTCAAATCAACCTAAAAATAGTAATCTAAGTCAAATTTTTAAAAATAGTAATTCAAATCAACTTAAAAATAGCAATTTAAATCAAATTAAAACTAGTAGCTCCACAAATATTCAAATTTAGCCCAGTCTGCCGTTCAGGCAATCAGGTTACAGTCTCCTGTGACGTCACTTTACCGTTTTTTTTTCAATTTGAAATAGACTCCACTCCTCTCTGCTCAGCCCTGAGCCTGGCACTGCCTTTATCCTCTCCCCTGCAGCGGTGTCCCGTGCAGGTCCGCTCCTCTCTGCTCAGCCCTGAGCCTGGCACTGCCTTTATCCTCTCCCCCGCAGCAGTGTCCCGCGAAGGTCCACTCCTCTCTGCTCCCGGAAGGTAAGTGAAGGCCTCGAGCCTGGCACATCCTTTATCCTCTCCCCTGCAGCAGTGTCCCGCGCAGGTCCGCTCCTCTCAGCTCCCGGAAGGTAAGTGACGGCCACCGGGAGAGGGTGTCCTCCCCCAGTGCCACGCGGTGCCAGGTGTGTCATCAGGTGGCAGATATGAACGACGGTTTCCCTGCTCATCCTGAGTCGCCTCCTGCATGCCCGGTCCGTGAGGTCCTGGTACGACGTGCGGCGCCAGTACACAAGGGGCCTCATCGGGCGTCTCCGGCGCCGTGGCACCTCCTCCTCCTCCTCTTCGTCCTGTCGGGTGGGGGGCCCTCCAGTCTGGGCGGCTGCCACCTGCCTCTCTGCGGCATTCTCCTCTGCGGCAGCCTCCGCCACCTCCCTGGCACGCTCCTGCTCCAGGTCCCCCAGGGCAACATGTAGAATTGCGGCCCCCTCCACGGCGGCCAACATCGCTGGGTGATGCCCAAACATTACGGTTTGCAGGGGATGGGGGTTAGACGACATATCATCATTGTACATACCCCCCTCCGCAGCCAGGTGCCATGGGCTGCATGGTCGTGACTGTTGCCACCTGGCCAGGCAGCCCACCCCCCACCCCCCCCCCCCCCGGCACTCCCTCTCCCCAACCCTCCCCCTCCCCAGCCCCCCGCTCCCCGGCACTCACCCTCCCCGGCACTCACCCTCCCGGCACTCACCCTCCCCAGGCCCCTCTCCCCGACACTCCCCCTCCCCGGCACTCCCCCTCCTCCCCCCGGCACTCACCCTCCCCCCCCGGCACTCACCCCCCCACTCCCGGCACCAAGCACGATCACCGGCACGCACCCTCCACTGGCACCCGTGACCCCCCCCTCCCCGACCTACGGCCGTGCTATCACTTCTCCGGCGGCCGCCCTACCCCGACCGCTACCTCCGCGTTGACCGGCGTCAACCACCATAAAAAAGGTTGTTTGATTTACGCCAGTGTGACCTGTGGTCACGCCGGCGGGTCTTCAGCCCATCCGGCTCGGAGAATTGGCACAGCCCCGGGGCCCATAGCATCGCGCCGGCCCTCGCTATTCTGTGAGGCGCGCGGCGTGATTCCCATCAGCGTGAAGTTTTGGCTGCCGGAGAATATCTCGGGCAGCATTGAAGCGGCGGGGCATGATTCACGCCGCCCCCCGACGATTCTCCGACCCGACGGGGGGTCGGAGAATCCCACCCTAAGTGTTGACGCTATCGTGAAAACGGTGGAGTTTCACGACAGCATGATCGGGTCCACAGGTGAAGCTATTCACAGACTGCAAAGGGGCTAGCACGGGCGTATCAGGAAACACAACACGCTGTTAACGGACTGGCGGCCGATTCACCAGGTCCGTGATTGACGCCCCGCCACAGCTGCACATAAACCATTCTCCTCCTCACACGCACAAGCGTCGCAGCCAACATGGCCACAAGGAGAGCAGCGCCACGTTCCGGGAAGCCAAACTGGAGACCCTCCTTGACTCGGAGGAGGAGAGGAGGCTGATACTGTACCCCGGGCCGGGACAGAGGTCAGCAGGCACCATAGTTCGCCATGCCTGGACGGAGGTGGGATCCGGCGTCAGCGCCGTCGGGGTGGTGGCCCAGAAAGGAGACCAGTGCAGAAAAAAACTGCGCGACCTCCTCAGGGCAGCCAGGGTGTATACTCAGCGCTGTGCCCCTGGCACTAACCCCCCCTACCCCCCACACACACTAGGGTGCCCTGGCCACTGATGTCATCAGATACCCAACCCCTGGGCTGCATGCGTCGGGCCGTGTAACACTTGCTGTTTGTGTTTGCCCTCCCAGAACAAGGCTGCACACAACCACCGGGAGTGGGATAAGACCGGAGGGGGACCACCAGCCGTGCGTTCCCTCACCATGCCCGAGCAGAGGGCACTAAACATTGTCGGTGTACCAGAGGAGAGGGAGGTTGGCGATGCGCCACAAAGTAAGACCCCCCCTGACTGGTTGGGGGTCCTCACGACAAATGTGTGCCCCCCCCCACGCCGCCCTCACCCTCAGCCCTCACCCCCCCTCACCCTAACCTCCCTCACCACACACCCCAACCTCCCCCTCACCCCACACCCCAGCCACCCCTCACCCCATACCCCATACCCTCACCCCACACCCCTCAGCCCACACTCCTCACACCCTTACCCCAGCCCTCACCACCTCACGCCTCACTCCCTTCCGGCTGTCTTACAGGACCAGCCGGGGATGGGCCCGGCAATCCGGGGCCCCCTGCCCCCAGCGAGTGCCAGGGCCAGTGCCCCCCACACATCCGAGCACCAACAGGTTGAACAGCTGGAACACCAGCCCTCTGCCTGAGACAATCCAGGACACCACGACCCAGATGGGCCCGGAGTTCGGGTCGAAGGAGGACACTGACTTTCCATCATAGTTATCTCCTACACTGTCCACCATCTCAGAAACTGCCACCTCGGTTGGGCAAATTAGTGAAGAGGCTTCTGGGACATGTCGTGTTAGGTACACTGGTCTAACACTGGCTGCAACTGAATGCAGCTTAGATCAGAAAGATACTCCAGACCTTGAAGTTAGTTCAATCAGGTTTATTGAACTAATAGCACATTTTCCACAGTTCTCTGTGAGTTCGACTCTCTGCTAACTTAAGTGCGGTTACTCTGTCTGACTGAACCAGACTAGCTCTTAGCCACGTGGTGGAGGTGTGAGATTGTAACAACACCCTTGACTGACTCTTTAGATGTTCATCAGTGGAAAGAAGTGGAGTATGAGTGCCTCGTGTCTTTTATAGTCAGATCCCACCCCTGAGTGTCCTGCCTGCTTATTGGTCATGTCCTGTTCTCTGTGTCCATTAGCTGCTTGTCTGTATATCATTATGTGTGTGTCTGTATATCATGACAGAGGGAGGTGGTCCAGTCCCTGAAGGAGCCACTCCCAGTGCCCTATTGTCACTAACGTTCAATCCTTGTCAATACCAGAGCGGGCATCCAGGACTGGCAGCACCAGGTGTCAGGGGGACCTGGGTGGGATGGCTCCACTCGCACTCCCATCCCATGGAGAAGCCCGGGGGCCATTGTGCACCCCGAGGGAGGACGGGGTGCTGGGGCGCATGCTGGTGACTCCTGCATGGGAGGTCCCGGAATATCACAGCACTGGTGCGCACCACACAGCTGTTCCGGTACTGCAGGTGGAGGTGGAGGAGCAGCTGAGGGGCCGGACGGTAGGAGGGCAGGGCGGACCCAGCAACCAGCTGACGCCCAGACGAGTCCCGGGCTTCTGGAAGATCCAGTCCCACCCACAATGGAAATGCAGTCAAAGACCAAGGTACTAGAGGACGAGATGACAGCCGGCCTCCAGCACCTGCAGACTCAGGTGTGGAGTCCATTTGAATACAGGAGCAGGGAGTTGTGCCGGTCATGCATGCCACCCAGGCCGAAACCGCATGGGTGGCGTCCGCGATGAGGGTGATGGTGTCGGACATGGGTCAACGTGTGCAAGGCGTGGGGCATTCTGTGCAGGTGGGAGCCGGCGCCCAGGACAGAGCTGCCCACTCACAGGCAACCATCTGTCGGAGCCACCTGGAGGTTGCAGCAGCGATCCTCAGTATGGCCCAGTCACAGCAGGCCATGTCTGAGAGCATTGGTGGCATTGCCCAGGTGATGGCCCAGTCACAGCAGGCCATTGGTGAGAGCATCGGCGGCATTGCCCAGGTGATGGCCCAGTCACAGCAGGCCATTGGTGAGAGCATCGGCGGCATTGCCCAGGTGCTGGCCGGTGTCGCACAGACACAGAGGGAGGTGGTCCAGTCCCTGAGGGAGGTGGCCCACTCCCAGTGCCCTATTGTCGCTAACGTTCAGTCCTTGTCAATACCAGAGCGGGCATCCAGGACTGGTAGGGCCAGGTGTCGGGGGGACCTGGGTGGGATGGCTCCACTCGCACTCCCATCCCATGGAGAAGCCCGGGGGCCATTGTGCACCCCAAGGGAGGACGGGGTGCTGGGGCGCGTGCTGGTGACTCCTGCATGGGAGGACCCAGAACATCACAGCACCTCGGACTCCGAGCACCTCTTGTCCCTGGTGCATCTGGTGGGCATCAGGCAGAACAGGGCAGCAACAAATCCAGGTCGAGCCACCCCAGGAGCCATGCGCCAACGGGGACCCTCATCACAGGGCAGGAGTCACTGCAGTCTGCCTCCACTCCTGCTCTACTGTCTGGGGAACCACTTAGGTGTAGTGTTAGGGCCCGTAAGGCCAGAAAGTTAGACACCAATTAAGTTGGCACGGTGGCAGGTCACAGCTTAGATATAGGGGCTAGGGCACAGACTGTATATTATTGTTCACAATAAACTCATGTTCACACCGTTGATACCTGCCTCTGTGCTCTGTCTGATGGGTGTGGGGGTAGGGCGGTCAATAATGGCCGCTGGGAGTGTGGGGTGGTGGACGAGTGAGGCCCAGTGGGTGGGCCGTGCAGCCCCTCTCTTCCCCCCCCCCCCACCTCCGAGTCCCCATCACTCCGTCCCCAGGGATTCAATAGGACCCTGTGATGAACGGGCCAGCTCACATGCAGTGATCACCCAGGTGGAAGGTGATACTGTGGGCATGAGTCAGACATTGTCTAATGATGTGGATCATGGAGCTCATCGCAGAGTGGGCTGTCATCATCCTCCGTCCCATGGACCAGACCCGCTGTCACTGCCAAGCCAGTGCCCGCAGCTCGTTGTGCCGCAAGTATATATAACGGAGGGGAGTGCGCATGTGGGTGGTTTGGTGGTGTGGGGGTTGAAGGTGGTTGGTTGTGGGTGGTGAGGGTGTTCGGTGGTGGGAGGTGAGAGTGTTCGGTGATGAGGGGGTGTGGTATTGTGGTGTCGGTGCCCCTGCCCAGCAACCGCCCTCCCCCCTAGTTGGTGAAAGATTTGTCGATTAATGTGTCCCGTGCTCGTTGGCCCTGGCAGTACTGTTGTGCGGCCTCCCATGCCTGGCCAGTCCCCATGTCCCACTCATTGTCCCCCTCTCCCTCGTCTGACGAAGCATGCCCTTGCTCCTCATCCACCTCTGCTGGGCTATATTGTGGAGGATGCAGCAGACCACAACGATGCGTCCAACCCTCCTTGCCACGTACTGAGGGCCACTCCAGAGCAGTCCAGGCACCTGAAGCGCATCTTCAGCACCCCGAAACACCTCTCAACCACACCCCTGGTCACACAATGGGCATCATTGTAGCTGGTCTCCGCATCGGTCTGTGGCCTCCGTATAGGCGTCATCAGCCACGACCACAACGGGTAACCCCTGTCAACCAGCAACCAGCCCCGCAGTCGGGTGGGGGGGGGTCCCTCAAATATGTCAGGGATCACAGATTGTACCAAAATGAACGAATCATGTACACTGCCCAGGTACCGGGCGCAGACGTGCAGGATCCTCATCTGGTGGTCACATGCTGATGACTGTGAAATCCCGGGCAGGTCCCCACTCACCGACTGGAAAGACCCTGTCGCATAGAAGTTGAGGGCCACCTGTAGTGAGTGTCCTCCCCCATTCCCACGCTGTGTCAGGTGTGCCACCATGTGGCAGATGTGTCTAACTGTCTCCTGGCTCATCCGCAGTCTCCTCCTGCATGCCCGATCCAGGAGTTCCTCAAAAGACATGTGGTTGTGGTATAGGTGTGCCCTCATCCGGCACCTCCTTGGCACCACCTCCTCCTCATCCTGTTGGGAGGCCGGCCCTCCAGCCTGATTGGCTGGCACCTGCCCCTCTGCAGCCCGCTCCTCTGCTGCAGCCTGCGCCTCCTCTCTGGACCGCTCACGCTGCCACAGGGCTGCATGCAGTGCAGGGGCCGCCGCCATGACAGCCAACATCATTGGTTGCTGACCAAACATGATTATCTGCAGGGGGTGAGTGAAAACATGTTATCATGGCGCATACCCCTGTGCACAACCAGGTACCATGGGCTACATGGTGGACCCGGTTGTCACCGCGCGCCGCAACCACACATGTCCCCCAACCCCGCACCCCGGCCTCATCACTGCTCATGGTCCTGGCGCCCATCCCAACAGCCAGGGCCACCGTTTGATGGCACTGCCCTCACTGGGGGCTGCCATCAGTGTGGCCCTGGGTGCTGCCGTTGGTGTGGCCCTGGGTGGTCCCCCGGTGGGTGTCGCTGGTTGAGTGGGGTGGCCGGGGAGTGGGGAGGGAGCTGGCCTTACGGACGTTTTCTTGGCGTCCACCCAGGGACGGGGTGGGTGGCCAACAAGATGGCCACCGGATTGGCGCTCGGTGCGTGGGCACAGCCCTGTCCTGTCGGGAGCTCCCTGGCTGCTCGGCCTCTTTCCCCCCACCCCCTTCCCCATCCCCAGCCCTGGCAGGGCCCCCTCCCCCCACCGAAAGCATGGCTGGCGACCGATACGGGAGCTCGCCGTCCCCCCCCATGCCACCTCCTACATCCTCTCGCAGCTGCCTCAGCCAGCATGCCGGCCTCACGATTTTTGAAAGGTGGTTGGAAACATGCCGTCGGGAAATCCACCCATCTGAGGCACAGAATCGCTGAGGCCCCAGAGAATCGGTCGTCAGGGCAGATAATGAGATGCGTACTGTACTTCCGGGCCGCGCTGCGGGTACCACGATTTCGTTGAGTTGGGTGGTTGGAGAATTCCGAATCGGAGCAAAACCGGCATCAAGCTCGATTTCTGTGTCGGAGCCGATTCTCCGGCCAATCGCGTTTCGCAGTTTCAGCGTGGAGTCACGGAGAATCCAGCTCCCTGGTTTTGACTCATTCGTATGTTCTTAAGATCAGATGATGATATTTTTTAAGTGGATACTTCATTGGTATCTTTGTTCACATTCCTAAATTATTATGTATTTTCTTATCAGTATGCACAAACCAAATGTGGCATTCATCAAATGGGTGGTCGAAGAATGTCACATGATCATTTTCATTGAAACTGACAGGTACCTCTGTATGTTATATTTTAGGTCGATTACATATGAAGTAATCTCCCAAGCATTATTAAAATCAATATCATCTGTATATATTGGAGAAAGCAGTTATATTGGCAAGCTGTTTCATACTGTAGATTTAAAGAAATGTATTAACTTCTTTAGACATCAGTGGATTAATTTATTATTCATCAGTCACAATGATGTAAATTCCATTCCATCCACAGAATGGCGCCAAAGTGACTGGGAAATGTGGAGGTTATTGTGGCAAATGCATCCCATATTCAGGAACAGGACTACATGTACAATTGCTTTAGCTCAGGTATTTATTTTTTTAAGTAATTTCTCAAATTTAATGTGATTATTGTTGACGCGTATCCCACAACTGCGAGTCCCCGGCCAGTAATGTTATATAATCACAACCTCAAACACCAATACTTTATTCCATTAATGTTAATGTCTCATAATGTTTTCTTCTCAAATTTTGTTTTAAATTCATTCACGGGATGTGGGCATCACTGGCTGGGCCAGCATTTGTTGCCCATCCTAACTACCCGACATTTTAGAGAACTTTTGAAAGTCAACCACCCTGCAATGGATCTGGAGTTACATGTAGGCCAAACCAGGTAAGGACGGCAGATCTCCTTCCCTAAAGGACATTAGTGAACCAACTGGGACTTTTCGACATTCAACAATGATTCATGGTCACCATTAGAGTTTTAATTCCAGATTTGCATTGAATTCAAATTTCACAATGAACCATGGTGGGATTTGAACCCGCATTCCCTGGGTTGCTGGATTACGAGTCCAGTGACAATACCATTGTGCCACCAATAGAAGAGCTAGTAAATAAGGCAAAATATTGGCCAAAGTCCTTTTCTTTTGGAAACTGAAATTCTTCGCACTCAGCTCCACTACCAAATGTCCGGCAGGGCAGGAATTCCAGCTACCAGTGTAGCTTTCCATTATCTATGTCCTAAATCCCAGGAACCGTATCATCAGCAGAAAAAAAAGCAACTGAAAGGTAAATTGTTTTTTAAAAAATGGAGCTAATAATTTATATCTAAGGGAAGTAGTTAACGTGTCTGTTTCCTGCAGGTATACTGTAACTAACTGCATAGCTGATGACATTTCGGGCAGGGAGTGGCGTCAACATGCCAATCCCATTTCTTTGAATAACTGCAGCTGGAAGGAGGGGAATGGATCTGTGTGCCTCCTTCTGTCAAATTTTCAGTGTGAAGACCCGTTCGCGTTAAGATCCACTCCAAACGTTTCCATTTCCCACATGACTTGCATCTTCAATGTGTTAGTGCCATGAGCTGTGAGACCACACCACCCAAACTTCCCTCTCTCTCTGTGTGCCGAGCATTATTCTTCCATTTGGCCAGTAAGCTGAAGGAAAATGCTTCCCTGTCTTACCGCATGTAGCTTTTCATTCGCAATCTTTGCCACAGCCTATAGTCCATTAATATAACCATAACAAACTATGCTTATGGGTCATCAATGCTGCTGTGGTCAGTAGAGTGCTTTGTTGCCTCAACATGCCCTTCTTCTTTGCATTCTAGTCACTGCTGACCAGGAGGAATGCCATCAGGGTCTATCTTTGAACTTGCCTTGTCAAACGTGAGCAAGTCATTGAAACATTTTCTGCACTGGAATCATTTCCTCCTCACCACTCCTCTGCTGGTGACTTCATGGGCCACCTCCAGCTATACCTTTTTGGTCTCCGTCACAGGTATTCTCGTGCTTCTGGCAAGGAAAAGGATGTTTCTCCATAAAATCACCCCTTCTAGAAGCACATCTAGTCAGGTGTCAGAAAAACAGAGGCAGCCCTCGCGACCCAACTGCCATCTGCTCAGCTCTTTCCTTCATTCCTTCCAGGTGAATGGCGACCATAACAATAGCTACTGCTCTCCATTTATGTCGGGCCCATTGCTTCTTGCGCCTCACCTTCTTCCCACACCCGCTGCTGTCATTTGGAATGTGCATGCGACACTGCTAATTAAGTGGATTTCTAATTAAAATAGCAACACATCTGCGTTGCAAAGCAGATCAGGTTTGCAACCTAGAAATGAACGTGACTTTGGGCTCCTGACCCCAGAAATGAAATCCCATCCCATAGTTTTCTAATGGCTAATCCTAATGGAAAGTGGTCATCTATCATGTCCATTGGGTGTCCAAACCTACAAGCTCTAAATCCTGTTTTGTATCCCAAAACATGAAACTCTTTGCTGTGAGTACTCAGTTGGAAAACTTATTTAGCATTCCTATCCACCAAACGCAAATAACAAACACTATTAAAACAAAATAAAAGTCAAATTGGGGGTCATTAAAGACCAATCATAAGAAAATCATGCTGAAGTAGCTGAGGGATGTGATTGAAAGGCGAGTATTTAATTGTAAGCTAAATCTAGAGTTGATAAGTTTGATCAATGTAATGGTTTTAAAATATCACTAAGTGATGATGGAAGTGAATAACAGTCAAGTGGCTTTCATGTCACGAAAGCTGCGACCTTTTCCACTTCCCTCGCAATGTGAGAGCTAACCAAGGACCCGGAGGACAGATAAGATGTTAATCATTTGGAAAATAAGCTACAATATGCAATTGGTCTATCACAATAGAATCAATTCCCTGGGAAAAATATGAGCGAGGTCTTTCGTCCTCTGAATAATCCAAACACCTTTTAAATCCTTTTGTGAAACGTTAGTCTCATTAGTGTCCGTATCTACAATTTAGGAGAGATGTATAGCATGTTGGGCGGGACCTTGCGGTTCTGCCAGCAGTGCGAAGCTCAGCGGACAGGGGGACGTAATTTGCTCAGTCATGTGTGAATGAGAGGAACAGTGTTCTCTAGTCCTCCAGGATGTCCTTTAACTGGAAGAGGTGGGATGGGAATAGGAACATAGGAGCAGGAGAAAGCCATTCAGCCCTTCAAAAAGATTATGGCTGATCTGGTTGTATTCTCAACTCTTCTTTGCCATCTTCTCCCATAACCCTTGACTCCCTTGTCTATCAGGAATCTATCTAACTCTGCCTTGAATAAATTCAAAGGCCCAGGCTCCACTGCCTTCTGAGGAAGATAATTCTGCATAGTAATGATCCTTTGAAAGAAAAAGATTCTCCTCTCCTCCGTCTTAAACAATAGACACCTTATTCTTAAATTGTGACCTTGCTTTTAATCTCTACAACAAGTGCAAACATCTTCCCAGTATTTACCCTATCAAATCCACCAGGATCTTATATTTCAGTAAGATCACCTCTTATTCTTCTAAACTCCAATGGATGTAGGTTCAACCTGTTCAACCTTTCTTTATAAGTCCCTCATCCCAGGAATGAGGCCACATCAAGATGGGAACCAGGAACAGGCTTTAGCACTGGCTTGGTGGTTCTGAGATGGAGGTAAACTTGTAAAGATCATGTTCACTAGGTTTATTACTTCAATTTGTTCACAGACCCACTGAGGCCTTAGTAATGCAGGTTCTGGGCTCTCATCCAGAGGACCCTTCTGGCACAGGGCCATAAGGAGCAAAGTCCTGAGCATCAAGAGGCCTCAGGATAATCAAGTTGCTGATGACCAGGGTCCACTGTAACAGCAAGCATTGACCCAACCATGGGTACATCACAGGCAGCTATCTAAAGATGAGTGATAGGCAAAGCCAGAGGAGCCTTAGAATGTCCCAGAATGCGGTTGCACACATCTGGCAACTTCTCCACAGTGACCTGCGGCCACAAGGACTTGGAGGCAATCCCATGATGTGGCATTAAAGGTCACTGCTGCTTTTAATTTCTTCGCCAGTGGTTCCTTCCAGAGCTCCACTGGGGACCGATGTGGCACTATCCAGTCAGCGACACAAGTGCATCTAATGGGTGACAGATGCCCTTTTGAGAAGAATGCATCAATCTGTCTAATTCCACTTGAATTCTGAAAGTCAGGCTGCAAAAGCATTGGGGTTTACAGTAATCCCAGGTTTCCCACAAGTGCAAGTGGCTATTGACTGCATATATGTAGCCTCGCGGGATCCCTCGCAACAGCCAACCACATTCCTCAATAGGAAATATTTCCACTCTTTGAAAATGAAGCTGTTATCTGATCACAGAAGGCAAATTCTGCACATTTGTGCTCAGTGGCCAGGGAGCTCTCACGATGCAGACATTCTGACCCATTCCCAGTTGCCACATGTTTTTGAAAGACCTTGCGGTCTTTGATTGCGGAGCTGGCTCCTTGGGAACAAAATAGGCTTTCTAAAGATGAGGTTCAGATGTTTAGACCACTCAAGTGGGGCTCTCCAATACTAGCCATAGATCATTGTGTGCTACAAGCTGCACAACCTTGTGCTCAACCTTGTTGCTGAAGTTGACATGGAGGACAGCGATGTCTCTGCTGACTATGAGGATGGGGAAGGGGATGGAGCTGATGCCGGCCAACATGTCGCCAAATCACATACAGAGGCCATTTGAGGGGTATGGCGCTGTAGACAGGCCTGTGACAATCTGATAGCCAACAGATTCCAGGCAGAGTAAGCTACCAAGATATTTCCGTTACTATTTGGTTTTCTATCTTCTGCAGGCTGGCAGACCCCAGCTCCTTTTTCGTTACAGACAATATACTTAGCTCTAATATAACTTGATTTTTGAGAGCTATATTAAATTACAGTGTTTAACATCTTCCCTGCTGGTGGTTTGATCCTTTGCACATGCCAAACTGTGCTAATATAGAGCCCTGGCGCTAAATGCATACATCAGACCCTGAACAGCACTCTGTTCTCCTGTGAATTGTAATGTTATCCATGCCCTCACAAAGTCCATGTGCATGGCAAGTTGGAAGCAATATCAGATCTAACCTCAGGCAGGGATGTGTTCATGTCACCCTCACACCGGCTCCCAAAGAGGGTCCTATCTGGCAGAGAGCTCTTTCAGACAGAACCAGATACATCATTTAATGCCTCGACATAACTACTTCGTGCAGATTGACCAGCAAGGTTCATGTTTTGCTCCCCAGTCGCCACTGATCCATAGGAAACCCACGTATCTTTACATCTTTACCATGTTGAAAGGTTTCTAAGTTACTTTGGAGTCCACCCACTGCCCTGTGTAGTGGACTCACCTGCAGTGACTCAGTGTCAGTTCTAGGTCTCCCACCATACACTTTCACCGGGAACACTTTGCTTTTCCCTACATTTAACTTATATCCTGAGAACGCCCCAAACTTCACCAACAGGCCCATGGACCTCTTCATGCTCTCCAGCAGGTCTGAAACATACAATAGTAGGTTGTCTGCATACAGCTACACCTGATGCTCCCTCCGTCCCCTTGTAATCCATCGCCACTCTGCTGACCCTCTACGAGCCATTGCCAGAGGCTGTATACCCGTGCAAATAGCAGCGGCGACAGGGGGCACCCCTGCCTTGTTCCACTGTGCAGTTTAAAGTTCCATGAACTGCACACTCGCCATCGGTGCCACACCTAACAGGCGCACCCATACCACAAACATCGTCCCAAACCCGAACCTTTCCAGGACCTCAAATAAGTACCGCCACTCCACCCAGTCGAATGCCTTCTCCGCGTCTATGGACGCCACTACCTCCGGCACCTGGGCTCTCGACAGTGTCATAATCACCTTTAATAGCCTCCTTATATTACTAGAAAGCTGCCTGCCCTTTACGAAGCCTGTTTGGTCCTTCACAACCACCCCTGGGACACAACCTTCCATCCTTCCCACCACCAACTTAGCCAGTACTTTCACATCTGTATTTAACAGCGATATGGACCTATACGACCCACATTCCAATGGGTCCTTCCCCTTTTTCAGTATTAATATGATCGTTGCTTGCATCATCATCTCTGGTAGCTCCCCCTTCTCCAAAGCCTCATTAAACTCCCCAAGACATGTGGTGTCAGGTCTATCGCGAACTCCTTATAGATTTCCGCCGGGTAACCATTGGGCCCCAACTTCATACCTCTTAAACAATCCAATACCTCCCTCAGCCCAGGGGCTCCTCTAGTGCCTGCTTCTTTTCTTCCAACTGTGGAAACTCCAGTTCGTCTAAGAACCGTCCCCTGTCCCCCTCTTCACCCCCTGGGTCCACCCTGTACAGCTCCTTATAGTAAACCCTAAACACCTCGTTTATCTTCCCTGGCTTCGACACCACATCCCCTGGCCCAGTCTGTATCTTCAATTTTTCCCTGGACACAGCCTGCCTCTGTTGCTGACGTGCTAACATTCGACTCGCCTTCTCCCCGTATTCGTACTGCACCCCTTTTGCCCCTCGCAGCTGTCCTACCGACCTCTACGTTGTCAACCTATCAAATTGCCCCTATAATTTTTTCCTCCTCGCCCATCCCTCCCTGGTGGGCACCCTCGAGTACTCCCTATATACCTCCACTATTTCATTCATTAACTATTCATATTCTTCCCTCCTTTCCCTATCCGCATGTGCCTTGAATGAGATAATCTCCCCTTGGACCACCGCTTTTAGTGCTTCCCAAATTGTGGCCACTGACACCTCCCTGTTTTGGTTCAATTCTACATAATTTTTAATCACAGCCCGCATTTCATCACAAAACCCTCTATCTGCCAACAACCCCAAATCGAGCCTCCACCCTGGCCCCTACTCCTGTCCTGATCTAAGCCGAATCTCCAGCCCATGGGCGCATTGTCCGAGATTACTATCTCCGCGTATTCTACCCCTCCACCCCAACCAAAAACTCCCGGCTCACCACAAAAAAGTCAATTTTTGAATACACCATATACACGTGAGAAAAAGGACCCCTGCGTTCTTGAAGCGGCACAGGTCCGCCATACCCATCTTTTCCATAAACCCGCCCAGCTCCTTTGCTATTCGTATTCTACCCATTGACCTGGGGCTCGACCTGTCTACTCTCAGCTCTAAGACACAACTAAAATCTCCTCCCATAATCAACTGGTGCGTGGCCAAGTCCAGGATCGCTGCCAGCAATCCCCTCATAAAACCTATGTTGTCCCAATTCAGCGTATACACATTTACCAATACCACCGGCGTCCCTTCTAATACTCCACTCACCATCACATATCACCCACCTGGGTCCCTCACTTCCTTTGCGCTCACACACCCCGTTTTCTTACTCATCAAAATTGCCACCCCCTGCGACTTTGAATCAAACTCCAAGTGGAAAACCTGACCCACCCATCCCTTCCTCAGCCTAACCTGGTCCTTCACTCGGAGGTGCGTCTCCTGCAGAAAGACCACATCCGCTTTTAAACTCCTTAGGTGCGCAAAGACCCGCGATCTCTTCACTGGTGCATTGAGCCCTCGTGAACATCCGTATACCTTCATTCCCCTCTACCGTCCATTATCCTCACCTTTCAGCTCTACCCCCATTAATTTCAGCCTGTATCTGGCCCATCCAAGATGGCACCCTTTCTCCACTCCTGACCCTGTTTCTTCTACAAACTTGCCTCATCGCATCAACCTCCCTCGCCCCGCTGTCGATACAGCACCGCCTTGGCCATGTTGAACCTCGCATGCTGTTTTGCCAGCTCAGCTCCAATGTCGCTGACATTGTTCCCCTCCCATTCGCAGTTGCGTTTCTCCCCGGCCCACTGCAGAATCGTCTCTTTCTCCACAAACCTGTGGAACGTCATGATGACCATCAGCGACGGCTCCCCTGCTCTAGGCTGTCCACCTCAGGGGTCTTGTCCAGCACCCCCTCCGTCACCAGCCCACCAGCATCCTCGAAGCGTATCTCGTGGCACTCGGACCTTCCACTCCTTCAGGCAAGCCCACTATCCGCAGATTCTGCCTTCGACCTATTTTCCTGCTCCTCCACCTTTGCTCTCAACGTCTTGCAAAGGTCTCCTAAGAGCCCCCCCTCTGCCTCCAATGCCACTACCCGGTCACTGTGGTCTGACATCACCCTCTCAATCTCTCGGATCTGCAATCCCTGTGCATCCAAACATTTCTTCACCCTCTCCATCGATCCCTTCAGGGGTGCCACAGCCCCTTCGATGGCCTTCCAGCAATCCTGCTGCATCTCCTTCCTCTGCTGGTGGAACTCTTCCTTGATGAAGGCCATCAACTGTCCAATTTGGGGCTTTGCTACTTGCACAAGCCTTTCCCCCTCAGCCATCCTTCCACTGGCTGCTGTGCCACAGGTCCCTTCCAACTCCTTGGCCAGGTCTTTCACCTTTTTCTGCCAGGTTTGATAACCAGCAGACATACCACTCCTGGGGGGAAACTTCTCCTCCGACCTTCAGTTATACTTTTCCATCGAAGTTACACCCGATTTTGGGTAAGAAGGGCTCTTTTCTATGCCTTCAAGCAGGAGCTGCCCTGTCTGCGACTATTTGCACCATGGCCGCCACCGGAAGTCCATCATCCAAGACCTTTGCTGTCGCTTTCTCCGTGAGCTGTGGACCCATGTGTTATGGGCGAAGCTTTTCAGAACCCCAAAATGTATCATGGAGTTCAACCAACCTCTCCCTTTAATGGATTTGTTGCCTTTCCGAGCACACGGCTTTTTCCCTAGGTGTGGGATTACAATTATGGACATGTGGGTTTTTAAACACAAAACACTGTTTGTTCCATGAACTCAACTTAACATCTTAAATAAACATTGGATCTCTTAACACCCCTTACTTCAAAGATAACTCCGAAAGTATTGCAACAGTAAATAATTCCTGAAAATGTTCCTTCAAACTTCCAAGAGACTTAACACCTTTAAACAGAATCACATCAGGTTAAAGGATATATATTTTTTCTGTAGAATGGCAGAGACTGTCGCAAACTGGCTTTCTACTTTTAAACTGCTCTCAGCAAAACCAGCCAGACACTTTTAGCTGCTCTCAGCAAAACCAAACTGCAAAACTTGCAGCTCTCTGGAAACACACAGACACTGCTTTTAAACTGAAACTAAAAACCTGCAAAATGGCTGACCTGAGCTGAGCTCCACCCACTCTATGACATCACTGTTTTCTTCAAGGTACATTGCTTAAACATCCAGTTTTTAAAGGCACTCTCGCATGACACATGTGAGTGATGTGCCCACCAGATAGTGGCCAGGAACCTACTCTAGACCGTGCACTCATCCATGTGACTGTATCGGTGCTGGTGGAGGATGCAGGTGAATGCTGTGATACTGCATCTTTTGAGGCATTATTCTCAGACATGGTTGGAGAGGGAGCTGTGGCTGGTCTCCATTATTAGCCTCCCTCTTTTTTTGCTGGTACCTTGAATGGAGAAAAGAAAGATTTAGTGAATACCTAAGAACCTCCTCTATTAAAGTAATGTGTTCCCCTGTAGGCACAGGTGACAATTGCAGACTGTTGATATCTTCACTGGCTTCCTGAGGGATCTTATCTCACCTTCAACACAGGCACAGTCGTGCTCCTGCCGGGCTATCTTGGCAACCCGCGCCTCATAAGAGGACACTAATATCCAGAATGCCACCTCAGGTCTTGGCCTTCTCTAGCTCATTGTGAGCACTTTTATCTTGCAGAAAGACAGAAGGATTTATTGTCTTCCCAATGGTTGCATGAGACATTCAGAAGCATGCATGCTTTTGGCAGCTGCTGATTCCTCCCCTATAAGTGATGAAGAAGAAGGATGTCCTGCAACTGATATAAGATTGAGAGCAAGGAGCAGCTGGTACACATTCAGCACAGATGTCCCATCTGCTGTTTTGTACTCAACCCAAATTCTTGTGTGACATCCCTATGCACTCGTACACTTAGACTGCCTGATGCTCTAATGAGTGTCGCTTTGCAATGAGTAGGTAGTTCCATTTACTCTGCTGGAGTACAACAGATCATTCACACTCTTCCTCCACTGCTGGGTCTTTCTTTGGCAGGCCCCCACAGTTGATAACTTACGCTGCGTCCTCCACCCAAGCTGCTGTGATCCAATATAAGGGCCTTCTGTTGCCTTCCTGGGAAAACAGTGCCTCCTGTTGCATTTATATAGTACCGTAGACATTGAATAACATGTCACAGTGCTCTACAAAGGAGTGATCAAAATATGGATGCTAAGGCTAAAAAAGGAAATATTAGAAAGGTGACCAAAGGTCTGGTTGAATGTTTTGGTTTTAGGGTCTCGAAAAGGGAGTTGGACAGACAAGACGATACAACCTGGAATTGCAAAACCTTATATCAACATAATATTGTAAACACGCTGTAATGTCAATTTTCAGCATAAAAGATCACTGTGCCTGAATTTCCCTAATCTTGTATGCTAAATGTACAAACTTCCACCAAAACCCTATGCTATTCTTAATATTGCTCCGCCAGGGGTCGATTAACTCAATTGGCTAGATGGCTGGTTGGTGATGCAGAGCGTTGCCAACAGCGCAGGTTCAAGTCCGGTATCAGCTGAGATCATTCCTGAAGGCTCAGCCTTCTGAATCTTCCTCTGGGACTGTGATGACATTTACATTTAGGATAGCACTGTGGCACAGTGGAAGGCACTGCTGCCTTACTGTGCCAGGGACCCGGGTTTGATTCTGGCCTTGGGTGACTGTGTGGAGTTTGCACGTTCTCCCCATGTCTGCCTGGGTTTCACCTCGGTTCTCCTGTTTTCTCCCACTGTCCATAGATGTGCAGATTAAGTGGATTGGCCATGATCAATCTGCAGGGTGACAGGGATAGGCCAGGGGAATGGGCATAGGTAGAGTGCTCATTCAGAGGATTGGTACAAACTCGATGGACCAAATGGCCTCCTTCTGCTCTGTAGGGATTCTATAAATTCTATCATCATCTGGGCAGATGTCTTACTGCTGCTAATACCAGTGCTAAGGGGAGTCATTACATTTATGACAGCATCCCATGCAAAAAAGCAACTGACATGAGGGTTTAATTTTAACTCCCAAAAATGGGTGAATTGAGGTTGTGTCAGAGATAAAAATACATCACAGAAAATCTGAAATAGGAACCCAATGCACCCTCTTCCAATTTTAACAGAGGTGGGATGAGGGACAGATGGCCAATCCACTCACGGGAAGAGGGTTGGTCGTTTAAATATTATAGCAAGGCTGCAGTCTTCATTTTAACAATCATTCCATTTTTAACCACAGGCAGCCAGGTTTCCCAGGCCTCGGGAAATTTGGCAGCTTAAAGGCGGCGAAGGGGCTGAATCCACGAGGTAAGCAGCTTGACAGTACCACTGTGCAGCACCAGGAGGAGTAGAAGTGTTTCCTCTGGGTCAACACACTACCCAGTTTACCCCCCCCCCCCCCGCCACTCCCAAACAAAACCCCTCAATCTGTCTGCTTCCGACCCCGACTATCATAGGAACATACGAATTAGGAAAAGAAGTAAGCAATTCACCCCTTCAAGCCTGCTCCGCCATTCAATCAGATCATGACTGATCTATTCCTGGTCTCAAATCCACCTCCCTGCCTGTTCCCCATATCCCTTTAACCCGTTTTTAAGATCAGAAATATATCTACCTCCTTCTTGAAATCATTTTATGATTCAGACTCCACCGAGTGGGGCAGCGAGTTCCACAAATTCACAACCTTCTGCGAGAAGTAGCACAGTGGGCTAAGACAGCTGGCTTGTAATGCAGAACAAGACCAGCAGTGCGGGTTCAATTCCCATTCCAGCCTTCCCGAACAGGCGCCGGAATGTGGCGACGAGGGGCTTTTCACAGTAACTTCATTGAAGCCTACTTGTGACAATAAGCGATTATTATTATTATTGTTATAAATATTTCCTCCTCATTTCAGTTTTGTATCTAGCACCTCTCAATCTATGTCTGTGACCTCTCATTCTATATTGCCCCACAAGGGGGAACATTTGGTCTACGTTTACTTTATTAATCCTTCTTAGTGTTTTATATACCTCCATCAGATCCCCCCTCATTCTTCTAAGCTCCAGCGAGTACAAGCCCAAACTATTGAATCTCTCCTTAAACGTCAATGCTTTAATTCCCGGAATCAATCTGAAGAACCGCCTCTGAGCTGCCTCCAAGCCACCACATTACCTCAAATAAGGAGACCAAAACTGGACACAATACTCCAGATGTGGTCTCACCAACACCCTATACAATTGCAACAACACTTCTCCACTTTTTTACTCCAGTCCTTTTGCAATAAATGCTAACATTCCATTTGCCTTTTTTATTACATGCTGTACCTGCATACTGACTTTCTGCGATTCATGAACAAAGACACCCAGATCCCTCTACCCAGACGCATTTTGAATCTGCTTTCCGTTTAGATAATAATTTGCCTTTCTATTTTTTCGGTCAAAATGGATAATTTCACACTTATCCACATTAAACTCCAACTGCCAAATTTTGTCCCATTCTGCTAGCCTATCTATATCTGCCTGTATCTCCTCTTCACTGCCTGTTTTCCCATCTATTTTAGTATCATCTGCAAATTTTGCTATGTTACACTCTGTCCCTGCTTGCAGATCATTTATATAGATTATAAACAGTAAAGGTCCGAGGACTGATCCTTGCGGCACCCCACTAGTTACAGTTCGCCAGCCAGAGAAGGACCCATTTATCCCGACCCTCTGCTTTCTGTCAGTCAGCCAATCCTCAATCCAATCTAGTACTCTACCCCCAATCCCCAATCATCTCCCGACCTGTACCTGACTTCCACCAACCACCAACTACTCTTCACCCTATTGTCGAACCACCAATCGCAATTTCTCAGGCTCCCACCGTCCTACTTCCCTCCCAATCCAGAACCCCCACCCCGCCCTCAACCCCCACCCCTGCAATCAGTATTCTACACGACCCACTCTTCACCCACCACTAGCGATGAGAATCACCCTCGCTTCCACAAACATATGCTCGGTCTTGTGGGTTTCGGCCCTGTGAAGTAGATATGCAGCATCAAATACTTCCAGCCTGTGGGCAGGAATCCCACTTAAAGGTACCCTGCATTTTAATTGGGCATAACATTTGGGAAACTAATTCTTCTGGGTTTTCCAACCTTGCAACAACCACACCATAAGATAAAGATGCGTGGCATTAAGGGTAAAGTAGTAGCATGGATAGAGGATTGGTTAATTAATAGAAAGCAAAGAGTGGGGATTAATGGGTGTTTCTCTGGTTGGCAAACAGTAGCTGGCGGTGTCCCTCAGGGATCAGTGTTGGGCCCACAATTGTTCACAATTTACATAGATGATTTGGAGTTGGGGACCAAGGGCAATGTGTCCAAGTTTGCAGACGACACTAAGATGAGTAGTAAAGCAAAAAGTGCAGAGCATACTGGAAGTCTGCAGAGGGATTTGGATAGATTAAGTGAATGGGCTAGGGTCTGGCAGATGGAATACAATGTTGACAAATGTGAGGTTATCCATTTTGGTAGGAACAACAGCAAAAGGGATTCTTTTTTAAATGATAAAATATTAAAACATGCTGCTGTGCAGAGAGACCTGGGTGTGCTAGTGCATGAGTTTCAAAAAGTTGGTTTACAGGTGCAACAGGTGATTAAGAAGGCAAATGGAATTTTGTCCTTCATTGCTAGAAGGATGGAATTTAAGACTAGGGAGGTTATGCTGCAATTGTACAAGGTGTTAGTGAGGCCACACCTGGAGTATTGTGTTCAGTTTTGGTCTCCTTACCTGAGAAAGGACGTACTGGCGCTGGAGGGTGTGCAGAGGAGATTCACTAGGTTAATCCCAGAGCTGAAGGGTTTGGATTACGAGGAGAGGTTGTGTAAACTGGGACTGTACTCGATGGAATTTAGAAGGATGAGGGGGGATCTTATAGAAACATATAAAATTATGAAGGGAATAGATAGGATAGATGCGGGCAGGTTGTTTCCACTGGCGGGTGAAAGCAGAACTAGGGGGCATAGCCTCAAAATAAGGGGAAGTAGATTTAGGACTGAGTTTAGGAGGAACTTCTTCACCCAAAGGGTTGTGAATCTATGGAATTCCTTGCCCAAGGAAGCAGTTGAGGCTCCTTCATTAAATGTTTTTAAGATAAAGATAGATAGTTTTTTGAAGAATAAAGGTATTAAGGGTTATGGTGTTCGGGCTGGAAAATGGAGCTGAGTCCACAAAAGATCAGCCATGATCTCATTGAATGGCGGAGCAGGCCCAAGGGGCCAGATGGCCTACTCCTTCTCCTAGTTCTTACGTCCACACCCACACCACAGGTACTCCATACAGAGCTCGTCTTCAGGTTAAAATCCAGGCCAAAGTTCCAGGTTATACAGCAGCTTGAACAAGCTGATAGTTTGTACCAAATGTTGGGGTGCAACAGTATCCAAAGTCATTTTCCTGCTGTCTTAATATAATTCCTTTGAGTATTTTTTTACATTTCTCCTCACGGAGACATGAAGTGTGGTTTCTGTACATTTTAGTGCAAATGTATGGCAATAGAATGATTCATATTCAAAAGTTGAAAATATCCTGCAACTTCATTTTCGTAAATAAGTTGTACTTGTTTCATGGCTTCAAACTTTAATTTTTGTGTGCAAGGAAGGACTTAAAGACGGAATATAACATAAGTTTGATGGTGGGGAAAATGGCAGAGTGGAATGCAATGCAAATCCACAACGGATCACTGTCAGAGGAACAGTGAGTTTGGAGGAAGGGTTGTCGGGATGGAGGAGATTTTAAAAATAGAGACAAGCAAAGCCATGGAAGGATTTAGACACATGGATGACAATTTTCAATTGGAGACTTTGGCAAACTGGGAGCTAGTATGGACTATATTTTATGGGATGGTGTCACCACCGCAAACTAATAAGTCAGTCTGCTCAGCCGGGGAAGAATGGTTTCCCATTGTCACTTGATGGTCAATTGGCCATTAATAGGTTGGAGTCAGGATTTCCACCCCTTGGGCAAGAAGTCATCCTGAAGCATGCTTTTAATTGGATGCCTCCTGGAAGATCGTACTGGCATTCCCATTGCTGCGGTGATTGGATTCTTGACTTGAAAATGGTTCCGCCATTGTAAAGGTAGGAAAATTCAGCCCAGTATTCCAAGAGGTTTGCAGAAGGTGGAGAATAAAAGCCTAACCAGGAAATCAATGGAAAGTCAAGAGATGACAAAGGCATGGACCTAAATTCCAGCAGCAGATGGGCTGAGAGAGACAGGCAGAATTGCAACATTAGAAATAGGCGGACTTTGAGTTGGAGATATTAGTAGGTTGGAACTCCACTTTGAAGTTGAATAGTACAACAAGTTTATGCTCAGTTTACTTCAGCCTGAGACAGTGGTAAGAGACGGGATGGAATCAATTGCAGGGTTGTACACATGCTTTGATTCACCTTGTTCTTCCTCAGCAATGTCAGTGTCAAATTCTTGTGCAATGTTTGTGTTTGTGTTGAACTTTCTTGAGTATAGATGTTCACACTTGAAAGTCTGCCAAGTGGTACTCTTCCGCTTCATCTCACCTGCAACTGGATTCTTCTTGCTTCATGAAAGCAGCAGGTTCTTATCATGAACATAAAAAATAGGCATAGGAGTAGATGATATGGCTCATCCAGCCTGCTCCGCCATTCATTACAATCATGGCTGATCTTGGGCTTGAATTAAATTTTCCTGCCTGCTCCCCATATCCCTTATTTCCCTGACAAAACAAATGTCTGCCTATCCCAGCCTTAAATGTAGTCAACAATGGAACATCCATAGTCTACTAGTGCAGAGAATTCCAGAGATTCAGCTCCCTTTGAGGGAAGCAATTTCTCCTGATCTCAATCCTAAATGATCAGCCACTGATCCTGAGACTATGCCCCCATGTTTTAAACTCCCGACCAGCGGAAACAATCCCTCAGTGTCTAGCCTACCAAGCCCCTTCAGAATTTTGTAGGTTTCAATGAGGTCACCTCGCATTCTTCTAAACCCCAAGTACAAGCATAGCCAAGTTTCTTTGAACATCACCACTTACAAGTTTCACACTTTTAAAAACAATTCTGCTTTTCCCATTCTCAGCCCAAGATGAATAACTTCACTTGTCCCTGCATTATATTCCATCTGCCATCTTGTTGCTCCCTCACTTAACTTTCTATATTTCATTGTAGCGTCTCTGTGTCCATCCCACAGCTTACCATCCCACCTACCTTGGTAACATTGTCAGACTTTCATACATTACGCTCTGTATTTTCATCTAAGTCATTAATATAGATTGTAAATAGCTGAGGCCCCAGCACTGATTCTTGTGGCACTCCACTATACAGTTGCTGTCCCATTTATGCCCACTTTCTGCTTTCGACCCATTAACCAATCCTCTATCCATGCTAAAATATTACCCCCAACTTCATGAGCCCTTGTTTTGCCTATTAATATTTTGTGTTGCCCATTATCAAATGCATTTTGGAAATCCAGGTGTACTACATCTGCTGGTTCCCCTTTACCTACCCTACTAGTTGCATCTTCAAAAAACTCTGATAAACTTGTCAAATAGAATTGTCCTTAAGTAAAACCATGCGGGCTTATTCGAATCAGACTATGTTTTTGAGTGAATTGTTAAGGCTTCCTTAATAATAAATTCCAGCATTTTCCCAACAATTAATGCCAGGCTGACTGGCCTATGGGTCACTGTTTCCTATTGTGGTGTAACATTTGCCAACTTCCAATCTAAATGGATCATTCCCGAATCTAAGAAATTTTGGAAAATCAACCTCCTGAACATCCACTATCTCTGTAACTATCTCTTTCAGAACTCGAGGATGCAGAGTCGCTTAAGTTTCACCAAATTTTTTTCTCTGCTGATATTAATGTCATTGATTGCCTCACTTTCTTCAGCCCCTAGGTTACCATCGACTTCTGGTATGAAACTTGTTTGTTCTACTATGAAGGCACACACAAAATATTTGTTCAATGCCTCTACCATTTCCTCTGTTCCTCATGATAGTATCTCCTGTCTCTGTGTCTCATGAGCCACCGTTTATTTTGGTACTCTCTTTCTGTTTATATACTTACAACCTTACCATTGTTTTTTATATTTCTGGTTAGTTTACTCTCATTCTATTTTTTCATTTTTTATTAACTTTTTGGTGGCCCTTTCTGGTTTCTAAAACACTCCCAATCCTCAGAGTTGTTACTGTCTTTTTCAACATTGTAATCCTCTTCTTTTAATCTAATACTACCCCTAACTTCCTGAGTAAGCCACAGCTGGGATTTTCTCACTGAGTTTTTGTTTCACAATGGAATATATTTTTGTTGCAGATTTTGAATTCTTTCTTTCAATGTCTTCCTCTGTTCATTTACCTCCGTACTTTTAGTCTATTACACAAGTAATCGTAGCCAGTTTTCCCCTCATACATATGTAATCGGCTTTCTTTAAGTTTAAGATTCTTGGGCTTCCGGTTGCGGCTATGCCTAGGTAGGTTGCACGGTCGGCAGCTCCCGCTGATAATGGACTTTTGGGCCCTTTTAAGGAGCTCCAGCGGCATTTGGATGATGATTCCCGGTGTGGGAAGGAAACAGTGAGGGTCCCCCAGCACTGTATGGATTGGACCAGGAGTGGAGCGGTGAAAAAAGTGGCTTTAGAGAAGAGAGGAGAACGGGCACGAAAAAACAAGATGGCAGCGGGCGGGGATCAGGCAGCGTGGGCCCAGTGGGCCCGGGAGCAGCAGGGGTTTTTAAGAAGCTGCTTTGCTGATTTAAAGGCGGAGATGTTGGCCCCTATGAAGGCGTCGATTGAAAGGCTGGTGGAGACCCAAGATGCAGGGGACGGCGATCAAGGAGGTGCAGCAGAAGGCCTCTGATAATGAGGACGAGATTCTGGGCCTGGCGGTCAGAGTGGAAGCGCACGAGGCGCTGGACAAAAAATGGCAGGAGAAGCTAGAGGACCTGGAGAATAGGTCGAGGAGGCAGAACCTGCGGATTCTGGGTCTCCCTGAAGGCGTGGAGGGGTCGGATGCTGGGGCGTATGTGACCAGGATGCTGAGTACGCTGATGGCAGCGGGGACCTTCCCGAGGCCCCTGGAGCTGGATGGGGCGCACAGAGTCTTGGCAAGGAGCCCGAGGGCGAATGAGCCGCCGAGGGCTATGGTGGTAAGGTTCCACTGCTTCACCGACAGGGAGGGTGTCCTGCGATGGGTGAAGAAGGAGCGGAGCAGCAGGTGGGAGAACACCGAATTCCGGATTTATCAGGACTGGAGTGCAGAGCTGGCCAAGAACTGTGCAGGATTCAATCGGGCCAAGGCGGTCCTCCACGGGAAGGGGTTGAAGTTCAGGTTGCTACAGCCGGCAAGGCTGTGGGTCACATACCAGGACCGACACCATTATTTTGATATGCCGGATGAGGCGTGGACTTTCATCAAGAATGAGAAGTTGGACTCGAGTTAATGGATTGCAATATGTTATGGGGGTTGTTGGTGAGGGGGATGGGCGGTGTTTGGGTGAGGATTTCCCCACGTTTTCTTGTGTATGTGTGGCCCCGTGGCCCGGGGCCCTCGGGGATTTGTGTGAGGTCGCAGTTGAGAGGAGCTGCGTCATAGGGGGTGGGGTCAGCCCAGGCAGGGAGCGCGGTTTTTCCCGCGAAATGGTGGGGGCGGTACCTGAAGCAGGGGACGGTACTGTGTTCGATGTCCGCATCGGTTCATACGGGGTGTGGGGGGGGGGGACTTTCTCTACCCCACTTAGGTTGGGGGGGAATGGGGATTTGGATGGGGAATGGAGGTAGAGGCGGGAGCGGCCGGGGTCACCATGAGTCAGCTGACTTACGGGAGTGCAATGGGGGGTGCAGGGGGGGTTAAGCAGTTGCTTGGCCGGGGGAGGGGGGGTTGGGGGGAGGACTGGGTTGCTGCTGTGCTGACTGAGGTGGAATTGATGGTAAGAGGGAGAGTTGGGGCGGGGAGCCTCCGCTTGGGGGCTGGAGGGTGCGGGTGGCGCGGGCACGTGGCTGGCTTAAAAAAGGAGATGGCTAGTTGGCAGGGTGGTGGTGGTGGTGGGGGGGGGGGGGTAGCCCCCCGATCCGGCTGATCACGTGGAACGTGAGAGGTCTGAATGGGCCGGTCAAGAGGGTCCGGTTGTTTTCGCACTTAAAGGGGCTAAAGGCAGACGTAGGCATGCTGCAGTAAACACACCTGAAGATTGAGGATCAAACCAGGCTGAGGAAGGGATGGGTGGGACAGGTTTTTCACTCAGGGCTGGATGCGAAGAACAGGGGGGGTCGCAATCTTGGTGAGTAAGCGGGTGGCATTTGAGGCGATGGGTATTGTGGCAGATAAGGGGGGTTGTTATGTTATGGTGGGTGGCAGGCTGCAGGGGGCCCGGGTGGTGCTAGTGAATGCGTATGCTCCAAACTGGGACGATGCAGGGTTCATGAAGCGGATGCTGAGCCGGATTCCGGATCTGGAGTCATGTAGTTTGGTAATGGGAGGAGACTTAATACGGTCCTGGACCCGACATTGGATCAGTCTCGGTCTCGGTCGGGTAAGAGGCCGGCAGCGGCCAAGGTCCTGAGAGGGTTCATGGACCAGATGGGGGGAGTAGATCCATGGAGATTTGCCAGGCCAAGGGCGAAGGAGTTTTCCTTCTTCTCCCATGTACACAAGGCTTACTCGCGGATAGATTTTTTCGTGGTAAGATGGGCGCTAATTCCGAGAGTGGAGGGAGCGGAGTATTCGGCCATTGCGATCTTGGACCATGCCCCGTACTGGGTGGAGATGAGGATGGGGAGGAGAGAGGCCAACGCCCGCTGTGGCGAATGGACGTGGGACTACTGGCGGACGAGGAGGTCTGTGGGCGGGTCCGGAGGTGCATCCAAAGATATGTGGAGGCCAATGATAATGGGGAGGTTTCGGTGAGTGTGGTCTGGGAGGCGCTGGAGGTAGTGGTCAGGGGGGAGCTAATCTCAATCAGGGCCCACAGGGAGAAGAGGGAGAGGATGGAGAGGGAGAGGTTGGTGGGGGAGATACTGAGGGTGGATAGGAGGTATGCAGAATCCCCCGAGGCGGGAGCCGTTCGGAGGAGGAGGAGCAGTCTCTGTCAGGGAGAGAACCTGAGAACATCTAAGACACTCAGAGGGTAAGAAGGTAAGTAAGTGATTTTTACTCATTTTTACTTTTATACCTTTTTCAAATTGTGTGTGTCGGGGGGAAACTGAAGTGACATCACAGAAAAGCTGTGGCCTGAGTGGTTGGTTGGGAATCTACACTAAATTAAAAAAATTAAGCATTGGTAACTAATTAAACATAATTACTTAATTATAATTTAGAGGGATATCTAAGCCAGAGATCGGAGAGTACTATATTTAGCTTTCGCATTTCTATTAGAAATCTAGTGCTAGGAAACAGATAGTTAACAGTAACTTTGAAATTTAAAAAAAATATATTAAATTTTAATTTTAATTAATTGACGCAATGTCAGTTAGAGGGGTGAAGTGCTCTGACTGTGAGATGTGGCAGGTCCGGGAGGCTTCCAGCGTCCCGGATGGCTTCATCTGCAGAAAGTGCACCCAACTGGAGCTCCTCACAGACCGCATGGTTCGGTTGGAGCAGCAACTGGATGCACTTAGGAGCATGCAGGTGGCGGAAAGCGTCATAGATCGCAGTTATGTAAATGTGGTCACACCCAAGGTGCAGGCAGAGAAATGGGTGATCACCAGAAAGGGCAGGCAGTCAGTGCAGGAATCCCCTGTGGTTGTCCCCCTCTCGAACAGGTATACCCCTTTGGATACTGTCGGGGGGATAGCCTATCAGGGGAAAACAGCAGCAGCCAGAGCAGTGGCACCACGGCTGGCTCTGATGTTCAGAAGGGAGGGTCAAAGCGCAGAAGAGTAATAGTAATAGGGGACTCTATAGTCAGGGGCACAGATAGGTGCTTCTGTGGACGTGAAAGAGACTCCAGGATGGTATGTTGCCTCCCTGGTGCCAGGGTCCAGGATGTCTCCGAACGGGTAGAGGGCATCCTGAAGGGGGAGGGCAAACAGGCAGAGGTCGTTGTACATATTAGTACTAACGACATAGGCAGGAAGGGGCATGAGGTCCTGCAGCAGGAGTTCAGGGAGATAGGCAGAAAGTTAAAAGACAGGACCTCGAGGGTTGTAATCTCGGGATTACTCCCTGTGCCAGTGAGGCTAGAAATAGGAAGATAGAGCAGCTAAACACGTGGCTAAACAGCTGGTGTAGGAGGGAGGGTTTCCGTTATCTGGACCACTGGGAGCTCTTCCAGGGCAGGTATGACCTATATAAGGACGGGTTGCATCTAAACCGGAGAGGCATAAATATCCTGGCCGCGAGGTTTGCTAGTGTCACACGGGAGGGTTTAAACGAGTATGGCAGGGGGGTGGGCACGGGAGCAATAGGTCAGAAGGTGAGAGCATTGAGGAGGAACTAGGGAATAGGGACAGTGGGGCTCTGAGGCAGAGCAGACAGGGAGAAGTTGCTGAACACAGCGGGTCTGGTGGCCTGAAGTGCATATGTTTTAATGCAAGAAGTATTATGGGTGACTTCCGGGTGCGGCGATGACCAGCTGAGTCGCACGTTTCGGCAGCTCCCTGTGAAACGGACTTTTGGGCTCTTGATAGGAGCCCCAACGGCAATTTTAACGGCTAAAAACACCGTGCGGTAAACCAGGAGGGTGTTCCCCCTGGACACGGATGGAAAAAGGAGAGGAAAGTGGCCGGATTGCAGCGGATCCTTTGGAACAACGGCAAGGAAGGCAAGCAAAAACCAAGATGGCGTCGGAAGGTGGCAGTTTCATATGGGGCCCTGAACAACAAGAGTTCTTGAAATGCTGCGTGGAGGAGATAAAAAAGGAAATGAAGAAAGAGTTGTTGGCCCCGATACTACAGGCGATCGAAGGGCTAAAGGAGGAACAAAAGACCCAGGAGCAGGAGCTTCGGGTCGTGAAGGCGAAAGCAGCCGAGAATGAGAATGATATACAGGGCCTGGTGGTGAAGTCGGAGATACAGGAGGCACACCAGAAACGATGTGTGGAGAGGTTGGAGGCACTGGAAAACAACGCAAGGAGGAACAACCTGAGGATTCTTGGCCTTCCTGAAGGTGTGGAGGGGGCGGACGTCGGGGCATATGTGAGCACGATGCTGCATTCGTTAATGGGAGCGGAGGCCCCGACGGGTCCGTTGGAGGTGGAGGGAGCGTACCGAGTTATGGTGCGAGGATCGAGAGCAGGAGAAACTCCCAGAGCCATAGTGGTGAGATTCCTCCGTTTTAAGGATAGAGAAATGGTCCTTAGATGGGCGAAGAAAACTCGGTGCAGTAAATGGGAGAACGCGGTGATCCGCGTTTATCAAGACTGGAGTGCGGAGGTGGCGAGAAGGAGGGCGAGCTTTAATCGGGCCAAGGCGGTACTTCACAAAAGGAAGATGAAATTTGGAATGCTGCAACCGGCAAGACTGTGGGTCACATATCAAGGGAGGCACCACTACTTTGAGACGGCGGATGAAGCGTGGACTTTTATTGTAGAAGAAAAACTGGAATGAGTGGAGTATGAAAAAGAACATTTGGACAAAGTGGTGGGGCGAATGGGGGGGGCGAAGAGGGGTTTTATGTTCTAATCCTGCGGTATGGTAACTTTTCTTTCTCCCACAGGTGGTGATGGGGGGAGGTGGGGAGGGAGAGGAGATGGGGCGTTGGCCATGGGAGGCGGGGCCGAGGGAGAGGCGCGGGCTTGGTTCCCGCGCTATGATAATTATGGCGGGAATAGAGAAGCAGGAAGGAGGGGGCGTCGCACGGTGCGAGCCGTGGTCACGGGGGGAAGCCGAGGTCAGCCAGAGTTTGCTGACTTCTGGGAGCAACATGGGGGGAGTAATTACGCTAGCGGGGGGTCTAGCGGGGGGGGTGGGAGGGAGAATTACTGGGTTGCTGCTGCTGGGGAAAGGGGGGAGTGGGTACGGGAGAGGATGGGCGGGGGGTCACCGCCTGGGGGTGATACAGCTGCGTGGGAACTGGGTGAGAAGCTGGAAAAAGATGATGGCTAACCGGCAAGGGGGGGGGGGGGGGGGGTGGGAAGCCCCCCAACTCGGCTGATCACGTGGAACGTGAGAGGGCTCAACGGGCCGATAAAGAGGGCACGAGTACTCGCACACCTTAAGAAACTTAAAGCAGATGTGGTTATGTTACAGGAAACGCACCTGAAACTGATAGACCAGGTTAGGCTGCGTAAAGGATGGGTGGGGCAGGTGTTCCATTCGGGGCTGGATGCGAAAAACAGGGGGGTGGCTATATTAGTGGGGAAGCGGGTAATGTTCGAGGCAAAGACTATAGTGGTGGATAACGGGGGCAGATACGTGATGGTGAGTGGCAAATTACAGGGAGAGATGGTGGTTTTGGTAAACGTGTATGCCCCGAACTGGGATGATGCCAACTTTATGAGGCGGATGCTAGGACGCATCCCGGACCTAGAGACGGGAAAGCTGATAATGGGGGGAGACTTTAACACGGTGTTGGAACCAAGGCTGGATAGGTCGAAGTCCAGGACTGGTAGGAGGCCGGCAGCAGCCAAGGTGCTTAAGGATTTTATGGAGCAGATGGGAGGTGTGGACCCGTGGAGATTCAGTAGACCTAGGAGTAAGGAGTTCTCGTTTTTCTCCTATGTCCATAAAGTCTATTCGCGCATAGACTTTTTTGTGTTGGGTAGGGCATTGATCCCGAAGGTGAGGGGAACGGAATATACGGCTATAGCCATTTCGGATCATGCCCCACACTGGGTAGACTTGGAGATAGGGGAGGAAACAGGAGGGCGCCCACCCTGGAGAATGGACATGGGACTAATGGCGGATGAGGGGATGTGCCTAAGGGTGAGGGGATGTATTGAAAAGTACTTGGAACTCAATGACAATGGGGAGGTTCAGGTGGGAGTGGTCTGGGAGGCGTTGAAGGCGGTGGTTAGGGGGGAGCTGATATCAATAAGGGCAAATAAAGGGAAGCAGGAGAGTAAGGAACGGGAGCGGTTGCTGCAAGAACTTTTGAGGGTGGACAGACAATATGCGGAAGCACCGGAGGAGGGACTGTACAGGGAAAGGCAAAGGCTGCATGTGGAATTTGACTTGCTGACTACAGGCACTGCAGAGGCACAATGGAGGAAGGCGCAGGGTGTACAGTATGAATATGGGGAGAAGGCGAGCAGATTGCTGGCACACCAATTGAGGAAAAGGGGAGCAGCGAGGGAAATAGGGGGAGTGAGGGATGAGGAAGGAGAGATGGAGCGGGGGGCGGAGAGAGTGAATGAAGTGTTCAAGACATTTTATAAAAAATTGTATGAAGCTCAACCCCCGGATGGGAGGGAGAGAATGATGGATTTTTTGGATCGGCTGGAAATTCCCAAGGTGGAAGAGCAGGAAAGGGTGGGACTGGGAGCACAGATTACGGTAGAAGAAGTGGTGAAAGGAATTAGGAACATGCAGACGGGAAAGGCCCCGGGACCGGACGGATTCCCAGTTGAATTTTACAGAAAGTATTTGGACTTGCTCGCCCCGGTACTGACGAGGACCTTTAATGAGGCGAGGGAAAGGGGACAGCTGCCCCCGACTATGTCTGAAGCAACGATATCGCTTCTCTTAAAGAAGGAAAAGGATCCGCTACAATGCGGGTCCTACAGACCAATTTCCCTCCTAAATGTGGATGCCAAGGTCCTGGCCAAGGTAATGGCAATGAGAATAGAGGAATGTGTCCCGGGGGTGGTTCACGAGGACCAAACTGGGTTTGTGAAGGGGAGACAGCTGAACACGAATATACGGAGGCTGTTAGGGGTAATGATGATGGCCCCACCAGAGGGTGAAACGGAGATAGTAGTGGCGATAGATGCCGAGAAAGCATTTGATAGAGTGGAATGGGATTATCTGTGGGAGGTGTTGAGGAGATTTGGTTTTGGAGAGGGGTATGTTAGATGGGTGCAGCTGTTGTATAGGGCCCCAGTGGCGAGTGTGGTCACGAATGGACGGGGATCGGCATATTTTCGGCTCCATAGAGGGACAAGGCAGGGATGTCCTCTGTCCCCATTACTGTTTGCACTGGCGATTGAGCCCCTGGCGATAGCGCTGAGAGGTTCCAAGAGATGGAGGGGAATACTTAGGGGAGGAGAAGAACACCGGGTATCTTTATATGCGGATGATCTCCTACTATATGTGGCGGATCCGGCGGAGGGGATGCCAGAAATAATGCGGATACTTGGGGAGTTTGGGGATTTTTCAGGGTATAAATTGAACATGGGGAAGAGTGAGCTGTTTGTGGTGCATCCAGGGGAGCAGAGTAGAGAAATAGAAGACCTACCGTTGAGGAAGGTAACAAGAGACTTTCGTTACCTGGGGATCCATATAGCTAAGAATTGGGGCACATTGCACAGGCTAAATTTAACGCGGTTGGTGGAACAGATGGAGGAAGATTTCAAGAGATGGGATATGGTAGCACTGTCAATGGCAGGGAGGGTGCAGGCGGTTAAGATGGTGGTCCTCCCGAGATTCCTCTTTGTGTTTCAGTGCCTCCCGGTGGTGATCACGAAGGCTTTTTTTAAAAGGATAGAAAAGAGCATCATGGGTTTTGTTTGGGCCGGGAAGACTCCGAGAGTGAGGAAGGGATTCTTACAGCGTAGTAGGGATAGGGGGGGGCTGGCATTACCGAGCCTAAGTGAGTATTATTGGGCCGCTAATATTTCAATGGTGAGTAAGTGGATGGGAGAGGAGGAGGGAGCGGCGTGGAAGAGATTAGAGAGGGCGTCCTGTAGGGGGACCAGCCTGCAGGCTATGGTGACAGCCCCATTGTCGTTCTCACCGAGGAACTACACCACGAGCCCGGTGGTGGTAGCTACACTGAAGATTTGGGGACAGTGGAGACGACATAGGGGAAAGACCGGAGCATTGGGGGGGTCCCCGATAAGAAACAACCATAGGTTTGCCCCGGGGGGAATGGATGGGGGATATGGAATGTGGCAAAGAGCAGGAATAACGCAACTGAAAGATCTATTTGTGGACGGGAAGTTCGCAAGTCTGGGAGCGCTGACCGAGAAATATGGGTTGCCCCAAGGGAATGCATTCAGGTACATGCAATTGAGGGCTTTTGCGAGGCAACAGGTGAGGGAATTCCCGCAGCTCCCGACACAAGAGGTGCAGGACAGAGTCATCTCAAAGAAATGGGTGGGGGATGGTAAGGTGTCGGATATATATAGGGAAATGAGGGACGAAGGGGAGACTATGGTGGACGAACTAAAAGGGAAATGGGAAGAAGAGCTAGGGGAGGAGATCGAGGAGGGGCTGTGGGCAGATGCCCTAAACAGGGTAAACTCGTCGTCCTCGTGCGCCAGGCTAAGCCTGATTCAGTTTAAGGTATTACACAGGGCACATATGACTGGAACACGGCTCAGTAAATTTTTTGGGGTGGAGGATAGGTGTGCGAGGTGCTCGAGAAGCCCAGCGAATCATACCCATATGTTTTGGTCATGCCCGGCACTACAGGGGTTTTGGGTGGGGGTGACAAAGGCGCTTTCAAAAGTAGTAGGAGTCCGGGTTGAACCAAGCTGGGGGTTGGCTATATTTGGGGTTGCACAAGAGCCGGGAGTGCAGGAGGCGAGAGAGGCCGATGTTTTGGCCTTTGCGTCCCTAGTAGCCCGGCGCAGGATATTGCTAATGTGGAAAGAAGCCAAGCCCCCGGGGGTGGAGACCTGGATAAATGATATGGCGGGGTTCATAAAGCTAGAGCGGATTAAGTTCGTCCTAAGGGGGTCGGCTCAAGGGTTCACCAGGCGGTGGCAACCGTTCGTCGAATATCTTGCGGAAAGATAGATGGGGGAAAAAAGAAGGCAGCAGCAGCAGCCCAGGACTTGGGGGGGGGGGGGAGGGATGGGGGGGGGGGGGGGGGTGGGGGGGGTATAGCCTGTGACAAGGCAGTTGCCAATTAGGGCTAGTTTTCATTTTTGTTATTTAATATTTATTTATTTGTTGTTTTTTGTTTATATAAAAAAGGTCATTATTATCTGTATTGTTATAATGTTGTGTAAAGGATGCACAATGTACTGTGTTGGTTGACCAAAAATTTTCAATAAAATATTTATTAAAAAAAAAAAGTATTATGGGTAAGGCAGATGAACTTAGAGCTTGGATTAGTACTTGGAACTATGATGTTGTTGCCATTACAGAGACCTGGTTGAGGGAAGGGCATGATTGGCAGCTAAACGTTCCAGGATTTAGATGTTTCAGGCGGGATAGAGGGGGATGTAAAAGCGGAGGCGGAGTTGCGCTACTGGTTCGGGAGAATATCACAGCTGTACTGCGGGAGGACACCTCAGAGGGCAGTGAGGCTATATGGGTAGAGATCAGGAATAAGAAGGGTGCAGTCACAATGTTGGGGGTTTACTACAGGCCTCCCAACAGCCAGCGGGAGATAGAGGAGCAGATAGGTAGACAGATTTTGGAAAAGAGTAAAATCAACAGGGTTGTGGTGATGGGAGATTTCAACTTCCCCAATATTGACTGGGACTCACTTAGTGCCAGGGGCTTAGACGGGGTGGAGTTTGTAAGGAGCATCCAGGAGGGCTTCTTAAAACAATATGTAGACAGTCCAACTAGGGAAGGGGCGGTACTGGACCTGGTATTGGGGAATGAGCCCGGCCAGGTGGTAGATGTTTCAGTAGGGGAGCATTTCGGGAACAGTGACCACAATTCAGTAAGTTTTAAAGTACTGGTGGACAAGGATAAGAGTGGTCCTAGGATGAATGTGCTAAATTGGGGGAAGGCTAATTATAACAATATTAGGCAGGAACTGAAGAACATAGATTGGGGGCGGATGTTTGAGGGCAAATCAACATCTGACATGTGGGAGGCTTTCAAGTGGCAGTTGAAAGGAATTCAGGACCGGCATGTTCCTGTGAGGAAGAAGGATAAATACGGCAATTTTCGGGAACCTTGGATAACGAGAGATATTGTAGGCCTCGTCAAAAAGAAAAAGGAGGCATTTGTCAGGGCTAAAAGGCTGGGAACAGACGAAGCCTGCGTGGAATATAAGGAAAGTAGGAAGGAACTTAAGCAAGGAGTCAGGAGGGCTAGAAGGGGTCATGAAACGTCATTGGCAAATAGGGTTAAGGAAAATCCCAAGGCTTTTTACACGTACATAAAAAGCAAGAGGGTAGCCAGGGAAAGGGTTGGCCCACTGAAGGATAGGCAAGGGAATCTATGTGTGGAGCCAGAGGAAATGGGCGAGGTACTAAATGAATACTTTGCATCAGTATTCACCAAAGAGAAGAAATTGGTAGATGTTGAGTCTGGAGAAGGGTGTGTAGATAGCCTGGGTCACATTGAGATCCAAAAAGACGAGGTGTTGGGTGTCTTAAAAAATATTACGGTAGATAAGTCCCCAGGGCCTGATGGGATCTACCCCAGAATACTGAAGGAGGCTGGAGAGGAAATTGCTGAGGCTTTGACAGAAATCTTTGGATCCTCACTGTCTTCAGGGGATGTCCCGGAGGACTGGAGAATAGCCAATGTTGTTCCTCTGTTTAAGAAGGGTTGCAAGGATAATCCCGGGAACTACAGGCTGGTGAGCCTTACTTCAGTGGTAGGGAAATTACTGGAGAGAATTCTTCGAGACAGGATCTACTCCCATTTGGAAGCAAATGGACGTATTAGTGAGAGGCAGCACGGTTTTGTGAAGGGAAGGTCGTGTCTCACTAACTTGATAGAGTTTTTCGAGGAGGTCACTAAGATGATTGATGCAGGTAGGGCAGTGGATGTTGTCTATATGGACTTCAGTAAGGCCTTTGACAAGGTCCCTCATGGTAGACTAGTACAAAAGGTGAAGTCACACGGGATCAGGGGTGAGCTGGCAAGGTGGATACAGAACTGGCTAGGTCATAGAAGGCAGAGAGTAGCAATGGAAGGATGCTTTTCTAATTGGAGGGCTGTGACCAGTGGTGTTCCACAGGGATCAGTGCTGGGACCTTTGCTCTTTGTAGTATATATAAATGATTTGGAGGAAAATGTAACTGGTCTGATTAGTAAGTTTGCAGACGACACAAAGATTGGTGGAATTGCGGATAGCGATGAGGACTGTCAGAGGATACAGCAGGATTTAGATTGTTTGGAGACTTGGGCGGAGAGATGGCAGATGGAGTTTATTCCGGACAAATGTGAGGTAATGCATTTTGGAAGGTCTAATGCAGGTAGGGAATATACAGTGAATGGTAGAACCCTCAAGAGTATTGAAAGTCAAAGAGATCTAGGAGTACAGGTCCACAGGTCATTGAAAGGGGCAACACAAGTGGAGAAGGTAGTCAAGAAGGCATGCTTGCCTTCATTGGCCGTGGCATTGAGTATAAGAATTGGCAAGTCATGTTGCAGCTGTATAGAATCTTAGTTAGGCCACACTTGGAGTATAGTGTTCAATTCTGGTCGCCACACTACCAGAAGGATGTGGAGGCTTTAGAGAGGGTGCAGAAGAGATTTACCAGAATGTTGCCTGGTATGGAGGGCATTAGCTATGAGGAGCGGTTGAATAAACTCGGTTTGTTCTCACTGGAACGAAGGAGGTTGAGGGGAGACCTGATAGAGGTCTACAAAATTATGAGGGGCATAGACAGAGTGGATAGTCAGAGGCTTTTCCCCAGGGTAGAGGGGTCAATTACTAGGGGGCATAGGTTTAAGGTGACAGGGGCAAGGTTTAGAGTCGATGTACGAGGCAAGTTTTTTACGCAGAGGGTAGTGTGTGCCTGGAACACGCTACCGGAGGAGGTGGTGGAAGCAGGGACGATAGTGACAATTAAGGGGCATCTTGACAAATACATGAATAGGATGGGAATAGAGGGATACGGACCCAGGAAGTGTAGAAGATTGTAGTTTAGTCGGGCAGCATGGTCGGCACGGGCTAGGAGGGCCGAAGGGCCTATTCCTGTGCTGTACATTTCTTTGTTCTTTGAGGGTTTGTTGAAGGAGCGCCGGAGTCTTCAAACGGAGTTTGACTTGCTAACCATGGGGAAGGCTGAGGCCCAGTTGAGGAAGGTACAGGGAGCAGTGTATGAGTATGGGAGAAGGCAAGTCGGATGCTGGCGCATCAACTGCAGAAGAGGGAGGCGGCTAGGGAGATTGGGGGAATTAGAGATGGCGGGGGGGGAACATGATGCTGAGCTCAGCTAAGATAAACAAGGTCTTTAAGGACATTTATGGTAAATTATACGAGTCGGAACCCCCGGAGTGAGGGGAGGGGATGAGGCAGTTCCTGGACCAGCTGAGGTTTCCAAAGGTGGAGGAAGGGCGGGTAGAGGGATTGGGGGCCCCGATTGAGATGGAGGAACTAATTAAGGGGTTGGGGAGTATGCAGGCGGGCAAGGCTCCGGGGCCGGATGGGTTTCCCGTAGAGTTCTACAGGAAATACTCGGAGCTGTTGGGCCTGTTGCTGTTGAGAACTTTTAACAAGGCTAAGGAAAAGGGAATCCTTCCCCCAACGATGTCGCAGGCTCTGATCTTGCTTATCCTCAAGTGTGATAAGGACCCACTGCAATGCGGCTCCTATAGGCCGATTTCGCTCCTTAATGTGGATGCCAAGCTGGTGGCCAAGATCTTGGCCACTAGAATTGAGGACTGTGTCCTGGGAGTGATTCATGAGGATCAGACGGGGTTTGTGAAGGGCAGGCTGCTGAATACGAATGTGCGGAGGCTTCTGAATGTGATCATGATGCCCTCGGAGGGTGGGGACGCAGAAGTGGTAGCAATGGACGCAGAGAAAGCCTTTGACCGGGTGGAGTGGGAGTACCTGTGGGAGGTGTTAGGCAGATTTGGGCTTGGGGAGGAATTCGTAGGGTGGGTCAAATTGTTGTATCAGGTCCTGGTAGCGAGTGTTTCGACGAACCGGCGGCAGTCGGGGTACTTTAGACAATATTGTGGAATGAAGCAGGGGTGTCCCTTGTCCCCCCTGCTGTTTGCCCTGGCGATTGAGACGCTGGCCATGGCGTTGAGGGAGTCCAGAAACTGGAGGGGGTTGGTTCGGGGGGGGGGGGGGGGGGGGGAGCACCATGTTTCACTGTATGCGGATGACCTGCTTCTGTACATTGCAGATCCGGTGGAGGGGATGGGGGAGGTCATGCGGATACTTAGGGATTTTGGAGACTTCTCGGGATACAAGCTAAATGTGGGGAAAAGCGAGCCTTTTGTGGTGCATGCGAGGGGCCAGGAAAAGAGGTTGGGAGAGCTGCCGCTCAAGATGGTGGCGAGGAGCTTTTGGTACTTGGGCATCCAGGTGGCCAAGAGCTGGGGGGTCTTGCACAAGCTCAATTTAGCGCGGCCGGTGGATCAGATGAAGGAGGATTTTAGGAAGTGGGACATGCTGCCACTCTCCCTGGCGGGCAGGGTGCAGTCTGTAAAGATGATGGTCCTCCCTAGGTTCTTGTTTGTCTTCCAGGGCCTGCCCATTCTCATCCCCAAGTCCTTTTTCAAGTGGGTAAATAGGAGTATTACAGGATTTGTGTGGGCAAATAAGACCCCGCGGGTTAAGAGACTGTTTTTGGAGCGCAGTCGGAAGGGGGGGGGGGGGGGTTGGCGCTGCCGAACCTGTGCAGCTATTATTGGGCAGCGAATGTGTCTATGATTCAGAAATGGGTAATGGAGGGAGAGGGGGCGGCGTGGAAACGGTTGGAAGTGGCGTCCTGTACAGATACTAGCCTGGGGGCACTGGTGACGGCACCGTTGCCGCTTCCGCCGAAACGGTATACCTCGAGCCCAGTGATGGTGGCAACACTAGGGATTTGGGGACAGTGGAGACGGCATGGGGGGAAGGTAGGGCCTCAGTCTGGACCCCGATACGGAACAACCACAGGTTCGTTCCAGGTAGGATAGACGGTAGGTTCCTAAGCTGGCACAGGTGGGAATCAAAAGGATGGGGGACTTGTTTATCGATGGGACTTTTGCCAGTCTGAGGGCGCTAGGGGAGAAATTTGGGTTGCCCCCGAGGAACACTTTTAGGTACATGCAGGTTCGGGCGAGAAAAAGCAGGTGGGGGCATTCCCGCTGCTACCTGCCCGGAGGATACAGGACAGGATTGTCTCGGGCGTGTGAGTGGGGGATGGCAAAGTATCGGACATATACCAGGAGCTGCAGGAGGCGGAGGAGGCCTCAGTGGCGGAGCTGAAGGGCAAGTGGGAGGAGGAGCTGGGTGAGGAGCTGGATGAGGGGCTGTGGGCTGACAGTTCCTCCTCATCTTGCGCCAGGCTGAGCCTGATTCAGTTTAAAGTGGTGCACCGGGCGCATATGACATGGGCGAGAATGAGTAAGTTCTTTGGGGTAGAGGACAGGTGTGTGAGATGTTCAGGGAGCCCAGCGAACCATGCCCATATGTTCGGCACTTACGGAATTTTGGAAAGGCTTTGCAAAGGCTATGTCCAAGGTCTTGGACACTCAGGTAAAACCGGGCTGGGGGATAGCGATATTTGGGGTATCGGATGATCCGGGAGTGCAGGAGTCGAAAGAGGCCAGAGTTCTGGCCTTTGCCTCCTTGGTAGCCCGGAGAAGGCTCTTGTTAATGTGGAGGGACGCGAAGCCCCAAGCGTAGAGGCTTGGGTCAGTGACATGGCGGGGTTTCTCAGGTTGGCGAAGTTGAAGTTTGCCTTGCGAGGGTCCTTGCAGGGGCTCTCCGGGTGGTGGCAACCGTTCCTTGACTTTCTCGCGGAACATTAGATGGAGGTCAGCAGCAGCAGCAATCCAGAGGGGGGGGGAGGGGGGGTTGATTTCATTTTATTTGTAAGGGGCAAATGCCCCACCTTGTTTTGTTTTGTTTGTTAAATTGTTAATTTGTTAGAGGGTTAAGTTGTTTTCGTTGGCCTATTGTTTTGTTCCCTTTGCATTATATTTTCTTTTGTGGTGGTTTGTAAAAATTATTGAAAGATTTTGAATAAAGTTTAAGATTCTTGTTTGCAATTGGAGTATCTCACTTTCAAACTTAACGTGGAATTCATTGATATTACGATCACTATTTCCACTATGACATTACTAATTAACCCTTCTTCATACACAATACTAGACCTAAGATAGCTTTATCGCTAGTCAGTTTACACAATATTTCTCATGAGTAAATAAGTTCACTTGTCCACTTATTTATTGCACTGTCATTTACTGTAGAAGGACACATTTTATATTACACGTGCAAATCATTTGATCAATTTGTTTATTAATTTGCATTTATACTGGTGAAGAGTAGCTTGTTAGTTCTTTAAGAGGTATTCTTCATCTTGAGTTCTCTGCCCAAAGGCAGCTCCTTGGCAATTGTTCAGCAAAGTGCTGCATTTTTTAGTACAGGTAGGATAAGGAGGCAGGCCCTGTATATGCCTACTTGTGACAATAACGATTATTATTATTCCCTCAGATGAAACAGGGATCGAACCCCAGTGACACCATGGCACAGTGGTTAGCACTGTTGTCTCACAGCGCTGGGGACCCGGGTTCAATTCTGGCCTTGGGTGATTGTTTGTGTGGTGTTTGCATGTCCTTCCTGTGTCTGCGTGGGTTTCCTCCGGGGGCTTCGTTTCCACCCAAAGTCACAAAATGTGCAGGTTTGATGCATTGGCCATGATCAATGCGGGCTTACATGGATAGGGAGGGGACGTCGGCCGAGGTAGTGTGTTCTTTTGGAGGGTCAGTGCAGACTCGATGGGCCAAATGCCCTCTTTCTGCACTGTAGTGATTCTATGGATTCTATCTGTGGATTATATTGGCACCAATATGATTTAGACAATTGAGTTAACCAGGCCCATCTTGAATATTACAGGATCATCATTGCATTTACAATGTAATGGACTGTTTCCTCAGCCCCTGTAATAAAATGATATTCGATAAACCATGTAATTCTAAATTATGAGTCACTGAAATTTTGTAAATGGATTAGACTTCAATGAACAGTTAGTATTTTTCTTTCTCTTGATTAGAAAATATCGAGAAAATAGGCTGTCTAGGACAAATGCGCTAAGATCACAAAATGTGATGAAGGGATTGAAATAGAGAAGTGAAATATTTCAGCACAAGTTCTGAAAGCTTTATGCATCCTGAGAACTTGCCCTTTAAAATGAATGTTTGTGAAAACATCTTCATTAGAAATGTGAGAATTACTGCAAGAACACTAATGCAGAAATACAATTCCCACTTCAGTGACCCAAAACAATTTTGGCCGGAATTTTGGGCAGGACCAGAAGATCCCACCGGTGGTAAGGGCTGGAAAATCCCACCCTTTGTTCAATTTTGCTATTGTGTGCACCATATATTTTCCATCTTTTTTCTAACAGTTTGAGGTGTATCACTTTGATGAGCATTATTTTTTTCTAAACAAATTTGTCTATTAAATAGTCTATTTTGTCGATAATTTTGAAAACCTTAATGTCCCGGAAAAATCTGTATTTGTAATATCAGTGCAGATTTTCTGTTAACACATTTTAATTATTTTTAAAGTGCAGACTGTTAATTTTCTTTTCATTACAGTATTTTAGCAAATGTTGGTTTTGAAGTTTTGTTAACTTAATGCTTTGACTGAGAGATCATTTATCGTTTTTAGTAGGTGTTCATGGTGCGTGGATTATTGAAGAGGTGAAACGTTACATGAGACAAGCTGGAACAAGATGAAGGGCAAATTCATACATACCTCTGTGATATATGTCTGTAGATAAATCTGGACATTTTGATGTATAAATTGTATTTATGTTCCATGTTTATATTTATTTCTCTTAAAATGTTTTGTGAAAGGATGCTTCTATGTTTTATCTACAAACGTAAGACTCCCAACAGTGTAAAGCACTGTTTGCACATATAGTACACAATATGTAGTTTTGTAAGATAAGGACATTTTATTGACACTGTGTTTTTGAATTGTTTACTTATCATTACACATCTGAAAAACCAAAAACCAGCTGAAAAGCCATTTTTAAATGGTGGTGCTATGTACTATATTATGAGTGTTTTTATCTTGGAATTTACCTCTGCACTTTTAATCAGGAAACAGATGAAAATGTACTGTTATCACATTATAAGTAATTTTGGTAAGGGTTATGTAAATATATGGGTATTTGCAGTTGTATGTTATTGCACTGGTTAACCTTCATTAGGCCTTATTAACCAAAATGAGTACACTGGGAGCAAAGTGGTAAATAGAAAGAACTAGATTCTATAAGGTCAGTGTGACATAAGGGGGACAAAAATTGGGAGTATAATAAAAAAACTTATTCCACAGTAATAGTGACCCATTTTGTACATTAAAGTGCTGCTGCTGGTAATGGTATGCCAAATATTATTGCATACTCTGACCATCATGATGCACCTTAATTTACATGAGATGTAATGGTAAACAGGCTGATTCACTTATATTAGGATATGTTAAAAGTTAAAATAAAAAACCACTTGTTAATTAAAATAGCAAATACAATTGCTAAATATAGAGCTACAAAACACCCAACACAGTATGTAATAAGATTTTTTTTGTGAAATTGCTGATGGTGAATTGTTTTTATAAGAGATACAGCATCTTTCTAAGTTGTTGGAGAAAAAAGGGAATGTTGGAAACCGCATTGATGTTTTAAGGGCATAAAAGTGTTTATGGTGCTATTCATGGTGCAAGCAAGTATAGGTTTAAGATATACTGGGAGTATGGTCAACACATTAATTCTGTAAACATGCTGCTAAATTTACTTAGTTTGCCAGTGTGTTCTACTCTGTTATGTAAGCATACATATTAAATGATTAATAGGTACAACCTGTACACTGTTACATCATTCAAAGCAACATTGCATAAGGATTGAGCTGAAGTAAATCAGATGCAGGTAACTTTAAAATTGTGATTATACATTTTATGTTGTAGCAATAAAAATTATGCAGTTTAAGATTCTGTGAAACTGAACTCTGAAAATACTCCCAAAAAATCTATTGCAAAATGCAGGTTGTTAAGGCATGTTATGCTTAGTAATACTGTATATCAAATTAATTGACAAATTGCAGCTGTGTATTTTTTAAGGATTTGATTTGTTAAAAATGCACCAGCAAAGCATTATACTAACATGAGTGTAAAACAGTCAGTCAGCATTAAGGCAATGCTGTGCAATGACAAATAAATACCATTAAAGAACAGAACATCAAAATGAATTTATAAATGTATTACATGAATACATATCTGGGTTTATTAGCTGGGTAAATGACCTTTTTAATCGCTACACTAACTTCATCTAATTGTACTTGTTTCATGGTCTGAGTATAGTAGTTTCAAAATCTGAGTAGGTTTGATTTATTTTTCTTACCAAAATTTAAATTAAGTACAGAAAACTATTATTGTAAACTACACATAATTGTTAACTTGCAATACCACAGATTTGTTTAGTTTTTCTAGCTACCATATTTGCAAAGTGTTTTGTTAACGTATTCCTTAAAGCCAAAACTCTGCTTACAAGTATTACTTTATGTGAAAGGGAAATTCTGAAGTTTTTGCATGAAATCCAGGGCAAATCTTGCACTATGTGCCTAAACTTCAATGCACAGGCATATCTTAACTTTGTGGTATGCAATAAGTCTTGGATGTATAGCACCTATAACAATATTCAAGATCTATGCAGTTCAGCCATTTAGTACAGAATATCTGCTAAGTTAATATTAATCATAGGTGTTTTAAATTCATTTAGAAATTCCACCAGTTGTACTCATTGTTACTACAAAGAAAAAATTGATGTCACTATTTAGTAGTGTTACACCGTGCACTACAGTATAGTAGACCAATGTTACATTATTAAAGATGTTATTCATAGTTTAAATGTATTTATGACAAGTATTAAAATATGCACTGGTAACTTAAAAATTGTTCACTCTATAACAAATAAATTATTTTGCTATATGTTATGAAGTTTCACATTTTTGTAAAAGCAATGTTAATTAGCTTTACCCAAAAATAATTTTGTTCAAAAGGTACCAAAAAGGTGATGCATTTCAGTAATGAAAACATACAGCCTAGTATTTAGGTCACAATACACAAACAACTGTGGAGACCTATGGCTTGCATGCTCTTTGAAGGAAATTACAAAGCAACCCATGCAATAATGTTTCATTCACAAATCTCAAGAATCAAGAAGTGACGATTCGCTTCCCTGCTTTTGGATGAAATTGGGCACCAGCACATTGAAATAGAGAGCATTTAGTACTCCATTTCTGATGACACACGGCACGGTGGCACAGTGGTTAGCACTGCTGCCTCACAGCGCCATGGACATGGGTTCAATTCCGGTTTCAGGTAACTGTCAGTGTGGCCTTTGCACTTTCTTCCCGTGTCTGCGTGGGTTTCCTCTGGGTGCTATCGTTTCCTCCCACAGTCCAATGATGTGCAGGTTGGGTGGATTGGCTATGGTAAATTGTCCTTTATTGTTCAAAGGTTAGGTGGGGTTACTGGTGAGTGGACCTAGGTAGCTCTTTCAGAGAATCGGTGCATACTCAGTGCGCTGAATGGCCTCCTTCTGCACTGTAGAATTCTATGATTCTAGGGCACCCGAGCCATTGAGCGCGATCTACCAGCCACGTTGCGCACTCTCTCGAGCGCCATGTGGCCGGTGCATGCCGGGAGAGGCTTCTCGCAGGTTGCCCTGCAGTCTTCACGTAATAATAATAATCGTTTATTGTCACAAGTAGGCTTCAATGAAGTTACTGTGAAAAGCCCCGAGTCGCCACATTCCGGCGCCTGTTCAGGGATACCGGTACGGGAATTGAACCCGCGCTGCTAGCCTTGTTCTGCATTACAAGCCGGCTGTTTAGCTTACTGTGCTAAACCAGCTCCTCATGTCTCGCGGGATCCACCCAAATTCCGCGAGGCATCTGAGTCAGAAACACGCCAACAAGGAGCGTGACCAAATGGCACTCGCCAAAGCTGGTCTTAAACCAATTTTGGCGAGCTCACCAGGGATCCACCGGCCTCCCCAGTGAGGCCGCAGCCGGGCTACATCCACACAAACGTGGACCAGGTGGAACGGCACCCAGGGGGGTTCCCCAGGCCATAAGAGACCCCTGGATGGTCAGGGTCAGTGTATGGTGGTCCCCTGGCCTTCCCCCTGGAATGCGGGCACCTTGGCACCGCCCAGCTGGTATCTTGGCACTGCCACCCTGGCACTGCCAAGATGCCCAGGTGGCACTGCTAAGTTGGCAGGAGTGATGCCAGGGTGGCAGTACAAGGATGCCCAGGTGCCACTGCCAATGGTCAGGGCCCAAGGAGGGCCATGCCCATGAAAGGAGGGTGGGGGAGGTTTAAAGGGTGGGGGTGTGCAGAGCAGTTAAGTAGGGGCCTCTGGGAGGTTGGGAGGAGACGTGTGGGGGTCCTGGAAGGGGAGGGGCCTGTAAGTGGGCGAAGGGGTGCCTGATAGCGGGGTCCCCTCACTTGGGGGGGGGTAATGCCCATGTGTGTGGCGGTGGCATTGCCCATGGGTGGGGGTGTGCAGGACCCACAAGATCACTTAGAGATTGTGGCACCCTTTCAAAGCGACGGCCCGATTTCTGAATTCAGCTCCCCAGTGCTAAAATTAATTCTAAGGACGCGCTTCTACGGCCTCGCTACACTCTCACTCAAGCAAAACGAGGCTGGTGAGTAGCGGGAGGCCAAAAATGAAAACCGCACCAGGGGCCAAACAGCTTGCGACGCAACCGGCCTGCTCGCGTATGCAAAACCGGGCTCTCGCTATAGTGTGCCGAGAAACCAATTATCACCACTTAAGCCCCGCTTCCATGCAATTAATGAGAGCGACCCCATAACCAATATCCTCCTGTGATTCAGCAGCCCTCCCTAGCAAGTACTCACGGTGGCGCCGATTAATATGCCTTTTGAAAAACGTAAACCTGGCGGAACAGCTTCTGTGGGGGAGCCGAGTAGCCATCTTTGCTCACAGGCAAAGAGCCCAGGAGTGCTAGGCTTGCCATCCCAGTGCTCGGTGGGGGTGGGGGACACCCCACAGAGGTGGGCCGCCATGGGAGGGTGGGGGGGTGCTGGGGGGGCAACCGCTCGCGGCACCACCATGCCAACCCCTGGATCATGTGGATCTGTTCCTGGGGAAACCCTTGTATCTGCTCGTCTGCCCTACCAACGACCCATAAACCCCACTGATTGCAGAAACCTCTGGCCACGTGGCTGAAGGCTATCACTAATAGGGAATTGGCAATCGTAGTTAAGTGAGCACTTCACACAACCCAGATGGATTGGTGGATTCCTGTAGGTGGGCAGGCCATGTAGCATGTGGGAATCATCGACCAGCATCGCAATCACACCTTGATGCCAGGACACTGTGCTTGAACATTGCAGGAGGCAAACACCACTCACGCAACAGCCAACATCTGAAAACCCAAGGGATGGGATACGGCTCCGGGGACATGTTCATGGCCGGAGGTGTTAGCCTCTGGCTGCTGTTGAGTAAAGAGTCAAGAGCTCTGCTCCTTTTCCCAAACACCTTTATTTTTCCTTGAACACAATCTGCACCAAACTCTATCATCATATCACATGCCCCAAAGGCTACCTGTAACCTCTTTACATATCAGTGTCAATTATTGGATCAATGAGACATCTAATTGGAATGTTTCTTAACCCATTCCTTAACAGGAGGATGGGTGGGAGCCACGGGGAGGGGGAGGTTCCTGGAGAGATGGGCCAAGGGTTCAGAGGTCAGCCTAGCATTGTGAACGAAAGTGACAGTGGCATCATACTGGTTGTGCACTAAGGTGTTTATTGTGTTTGTCAATTCCCTACCTTCCCGATGATGCTGCCCCCTCCCCCACCCCCTAGCTACCCTCTCCCCGCTTCTCTCCCGGTGCCCTCAGTGATCCTCTATGTGCTTTGCCCTCCTAGCTCTACCACTATGTCTAGGTGTATCTCCAGGGTGCACATCAGAGGTGAAGGCAGCCAGCTGCTTACCTCATCCTGTGGCGTTCGATGCCCCTGGCGATGTCCTCTGGGGGCTCTGAGGCCAGAGGGCCCAGGCTCACTTGTCGGTGGCACATGCACATCCGTGCCGCCCTGTCCCTTGTGCTGGCTGCGAGATGTGGCCTCTTCAGAGGGGTGGAATGTGGGGAGCTGATGACCACCATCCCCACTCCATGGGAAGGATCTGGGTTGGCACTCAGCGCCGCCTCCTCCTGGTTGGTACCCACAGGGCCCTAGGGTTCACCTTGGGATGGAGGGGCAGCTGGTTTGAAACCTTGTTGGTTCCCCATGGTCTGTACCATCATGTCAATGCCCTCGGTGATGTTCTTTGGTGACTGGGACATGCACTGCAGCGCCATGGCAATGCCCACCTGCGACTGGGACAAGCTCTGCAGCGCCTCGGCTATGCCCATCTGAGAGTGGGACATGTCCCACAGAACCTCATCAAGATCAGCCTGGTACTGGGTCACATCCCCCAACGTGGCGGACATTCTGTCAAGACCCTCAGCCATGGCCGTCTTCGACTGCGCTACACTTTTGACACCTTCACTAATGGTGCCGACATTGTGCACCAGGCTCTCCACTGCGGTCGCCACCCCAGCAGTGTTGGTCTCGGTGCCACGCATTGCCGCTGTCATGTCCTGCACCGTAGTCTCTGGGACTCCTCCAATCGGCTATGGACCTGCTGGAGTATCGCTGACATCTCCCTCTGAATGTCCTGGGCATTCCCTAACATCTCCATCAGCTCCGAGTAACTCTGTTCCACAGGTTCAGCATCAAGCTGGGACCCAGCTTGGTCCTGGGATCCAACAGCCACCCGACTGCTGTCTCGCCTGGGGTTCCTGCCTCCACCTGATGTACATCCGCAGCAGTGTGGTGCTCACCAGATTGTGCCTCAGAAGCCTGTCCACTAACATTTCCCACCGAGGTGCATGTATCTGCACTGGTGGAGGATACGGATGACAGCTGTGCCGCAACTATTGTGATGGTCTTCCTCGGAGCTCTCCTCCGAAGTGGTCTCCTGGAGAGGGTGCCGCCTGGAATGGGCCTGTGCCGTCGGCTGGAGGACCTGTGGGAGAATGGACATGTAGTCAGTGGGAGGAATGGGTCAGTCAGTAAGGCAATAACAACTCACGTTTGACATGTCCTCTGGGTGGAGCCTGGTGGTTCCTCACCTCTGCGGCATCCGCCAGCCTCCGCGTTGGTAACCTCTCTGTCTCGGCCACAGCAGTCACCTCCAGGACACGCTCCTTGAAGGTGGTGGGGGTTCTTAAGTTCAGCAAGCCACCGCCAGTCTGTGTCCTCTCCCGGCAACTGTGGAAGAGCTTTTCCTGAGGAGACACTGAGGGCATGATTAGCCACACACGTAGTTTATAGTCCGGGGGGGGGGGGGGTTGAAGAAGGGGTTTTGGGATTGGTGAGGGTAAAGGATGGGGTGGGGGGGGTTGAAGTGGGAGGGGGGGCAGATGCTCCGTGGGGCAGAAATATCCGGGGGGGGGGGGGGGGTAGGTGAAGGTGGGGGCCTATGGTGTCGACTCCCTCGTGCTGCCCGGTTTAGGTCATTGACCTTCTTCCTGCACCGGAGGCCAGTCCTCTGGGTGACACTCCCAGTGCTCACAGTCACTACCACCTCGTTTGGCTAACCCTCCTGGACCCTCGGGGGAAAAGGACATACCTCCTGGCCTCCGCTGCATCTAGCAGCCTCCCCAGTTTAGCGACCCCGATTCTTGGGACTGGTTTCTGCGGTGCCATTGTTGCAAGCTGGATGGGGTTGGCTGAGCAAGTGCTACTTAAGTGCCACGCGACCTTGTTAGTGTGGGGTGCAAGAGCGGTGCTGGTGAATCAGCTGGCGAGCCTTCATTTGTGGCAAGAAGCCCGTGAGGCCTTTTTAAGTGGACCAATTGAATGGTGTTGCCAGCCTCACTGGGCCGAGTGGCTGGAAGCTCACGGCAATTCCCGCTCGCTACAACACCACACCCTAGTGTGGGCTAAACCGGTGAGAAACTCCCCAGGGCCCAAAAAATGACTAACGGTGTGATCTTTCGGCCATGCTGCACTGGAAAAGCATCTCGCCGCGACGCAGCATGGCCGTTGAAAGCCGGGAGACCCCGCTCCCGGGATCTACATGGCTCGTAACGCCTCACGGTATTCAATGCAATCTCACAAGACGTTGCAAGAGGGTTCCCGCCCACAATGGGTGGGAGTACGTTTTATTAAGCCAGTAAGCCATACTCTAATGTGCAGATTCCTGAGGTAACTGAGGCTTTGGGATTGAATCCCTTCCCCTCGGGAACCTTGGGCGTGCACCGTTTGGTACTGGTCCCCACAAACGGGGACCAGACGGAACGGCACTCGTGGGGGTCTCCAAGGGGATTGGAGGCCCCTAGCTGCATGTCCTTTGGGCAGGGTGGTGCCCTGACACTGCTGGAGCCACCTGGGTACCCTGGCAGTTCCACCTGGGTGCCAGCTTGGCACTGCCGATGCACCTGAGTGGCATTGTCAGGGTACCAGATTGGCACTGCCAAGCTGGCATTTTTGCGGCTGCATGATCGGGCTGGGGTTGCCTGCTGTGGGTGTAGGTTGGGACCGACGGACCCTCCCATATTGTGTTTGGGCTGGGGGGGAGGGGGGGGGGGGGAGGTAGGGGATTCTTTTCGGGGTCTCGGAGATCGGGATGTCATTTAGAAATGGCGTCCTGATCTCTCACTACAACGGGGAATTCCGGCGAGTGGAGCTCCTCATTGTAAAAAACGGGGTTATGTGTGGCCTCGGCCGCACGTTTCCCATTCAGGATCCTCATTCAAAGCGAGTCACGTCAAATAGCCATGTATTTCGCGGCACTGTGAGTGCCGGGAAACTCACGGCTAAATGTACTCGCTCGGAGACTTTGTTCCCTTTTAGGAAGATTGCGCCCTAAGTGTCATTGAAGTGGGGAACTAGCCGGCAGAGCCAACGGGAAACTCCCTGAAAACCTCACAAATGAACTTAGAAATTTTTTGGGAGAATCCACTGGAAACAGGCAGTCATCTCAATAGCCCAAACATATGACAATGCAATTCTTAAGTACCAATGGATAGAGCATGCCACTGCAGGAGATGTGCTTCCACCTATCTTGAGATCAAATAGGATCTTGAGATTTTAAACAGTGTGTTTAAGCCTGAAATAGTGGGCAGAATGATAGGTGGAATCAGTGACGAGACTGAGTTTGTGGTGGGTGTTAAAGGCAATGGGCGCAATTCTCCCCTAAAGTGACTGTGGGCTGGATTATTCCACCTCGCCCACCACAAGATCACCACGGGCGTGACGCAGGCAATGGAGAAGTCTATTGACCTCAGGCGGAATTCTCTGGTCCCTGGGTGGGAGTGGCCGGAAAATCCCGCTCTAAGTGTCATTTTGGATGGGTTTGGTGGGGTGTTTCCTGGCAGCTTTCTGGGTGAGATCCAGGCCTGTATTCACCCAAGCTTGGGGAGTCTCTCACCGGTCAAGCCCACACTTGGAACAAATTTTCTGCAGGGGGGAACTAAATTTGTTGGCTAAGCTAGCTCTCCAGAGATCAGGGCACCATTTTAACCTTGGGGCCCCGATCTATAAGTGAGCTTGAGGGTCCCCTCACATCCCACACCATTGACAATGTGAACCTTGGCATGGGCCATACCCTATCGGGACCCCCCTTTCACCCCCAAACGTTCATGACACCCCTTCATACCCCCTCTTCACAACTACACCGTTCATACCCTCCTTTCATGGTCATTGCCCCAACCCTTGGCAGTGCCAATCTGGCACCCAGACACTGCCCCTGCCCATATGCCAGAGGGAGCGCCAGGGCATTTTGCTTCCCTGTCCCTGACCACCCGGGGGGCTCCAATTGCCTCAAATGGCCATCACACCTGGTCTCCGCTTGTGGAGAGCAATATTAATTGGTGCCCGGGTGAGTGCAACCAGTGACTCCCAGGAGACGGAGAACCCAGATGTGCATATTTAAATTAGTATAATGGCTCATTTAAATATAATAACCTGGATCCAGTTGGCGCAGGGCGCCGCAGGTCGGGTGACTCGCACGCAGTTTTACACACTGTTTTGGGCCTATCCTGCAAGGCTCCGAGTGCAATGGGACAGCCACTGAGTGCAAAGCGGTGGGAAAACTGCACCCAATGTCTTTGGTATTTCCAATAGTTAGTTGGAGAAAATTGTGGCTCATGCATGACTGGATGTGTTACGGGCCAGGGTTTAAAAAACACCAAGTATATTATGGAGTTCATCTGATCTATAACTGTTTATTGGTTTTGGTTATGATGAGCACAAGAGCCTGCCTTTCAGGTGTTATTCAACAGAGTTCTTAGACACTTTTTATCCAAAAATCAAGCAAAAAACCAGTTAACATTTGTATAAACACACACAGTAAGAACTATTATCAACTACAAACATAAAAACCCCACACAGCTACAGTAATCTACATATAACCCTTAATGAAATCCCCCTTAACTGTTCCAATTCAATAACAAGACCCCATAAACCAAAAAAACCTTTTTACCAAAACAGTAGGTAACTATAATAATTGGGTTTCTTCCTTGGAATAACTCTTTGAAATTGAAAATAGAGAGACAGGCCAAAAGACTTCTCTGTCTGAGTCTACAGCAGCCAAAAAAAAAGAAAGTAAAAACTCAGAGCCACAAACCAGCTCCAAACCCAAAGCAAAAGTAAAACCAACTCCCAGAGCCACAGCTCAGCTCCACCCACACAATGACATCACTGAAGCCATGTGATAAGACAAAAACATTTCTTAAAGGGACACTCCCATGACAGATATCAAACAAACAATCTGGCAGTGCAGGATTTAGAGAGGAGATTAAGGAGTAGAGCTGAATGTCACTCTCATACATATGGAAGCTGACTCTATTTCTACATTTGTCATCACCATTTGCAAATCTATAATCACAAGTATATACACTAAACTTAGTAGTCACAAAGTTTCATTTCTGAACATCTTTGAAGCGTAAGAGAGTATCTGCCCAAAAACAATGGATATGCCAGAGAAATCTGTCTGTGGATAATGTCTGCTAAATCCGTGATTGAACTTGTTAGGGAAATATGTTTTAATTAACTGTTAATGATTGTTGGAACGTTTAATGTTGGATACATAAATCAGGATTATGTAACCATGAATTTATTTCTGAAGGAAGATCTACCATCTGGTAGTATTAAACGAATGTGAAACCTTACTTCCTATCTCTCAAAAGGTGTGTTGGACTATCTGATAAGTCCAAATCTTATATTTGGCTGCCTTGAGTTATGTCCAAAAGTATACAAATTAGTTATGCCATTTGATTTTTCCATGCAATAGGCTTTAATAATTTCACATACTCAAGCATAAAAGCAGATCATTCATGATTGCCCCAGACCTTCTATGTCGTAATGCATGAACTCACAGAGAGAAGCAGTTTGAGACTGTATTTCTTAAAACACAATAAATGTACTTGGAATGGACCCTATAGTAGGAAGGATCATGTAGTTTATTATATTGAAATTGGCAGAGATATGTGTACTATCTCGGCCAGTTCGTATCATGAAGAACAAACATAGTCAAGGATATATTTTGTAGTCTAGTCCTTCAAACTGAATTTTACACATCATAATAGAATGTGTTAACTACTATAGTCACTAGCACTTTAGCTATGCATTCTATGGCAATTTATCTTTCTCTTAGCCAATGATAATATAGTTTCTTAAAAGGTCTGTCAATTGAGTGTTCCATTATAATATCTAATATGTTTTTAAAATTCTGAATGTTTCTTATTCAACACACGAATGTATTTGCAACCACACCCACTCCCTCAGACACATACACATTCAGGAAAAGATGGTGATTACAAAAGGTTGCATGCGCTCGGGTTTTAAAAGTTCACATAATAATCCTAATGATAATCTTTATTAGTTTCACAAGTAGACTTACGTTAGCACTGCAATGAGGTTACTGTGAAAATCCCCTAGTCGCCACACTCCGTCGCCTGTTCGGGTACACTGAAGGAGACTTCAGAATTTCCAATTCACCTAACAAGCACGTCCTTTGGAACTTGTGGGAGGAAACTTGAAAGCCCGGAGGAAACCCACGCAGACACGAGGAGAAGCTGCAGACTCCGCACAGATAGTGACTCAAGCCGGGAATCGAACCCGGGCACTGTGAAGCAACGGTGCTAACCACTGTGCTATTGTGGTTTCTGTCACATTTTCTTTTTCTCCAAGATGATGTCTTGAAACATTGCAGACTAGTAATTCTGTTTTGGTCCACTGAAGAATAGATTCTGGAGGTTTAGGAAGACATGTGCATTGTAGTTTATTGCCTACAGTAGCAGTTCTCCCTAATTTCACTCTGAATTCCAATAAAAGCCCTGTAGCAACGCTCTGATTCAGTTCCTCAAATGGAGGAGTCAAGGCCAATCTCAGTGTCTATTGATGAATTATACACCAGGTGGTGTTCCTTCACTGGTCCAGATATTTCTCCTTTTGCTGCTCCAAATATTAAATACCCTTGCCACAAACCTAGTTTTAGTCATGTGACCAAAGTGTTTCTGTTCATTGCCCTCAGAAATAGTTTCTGACCTGACAGCTAAGCCTTTATCAAACAATGGGATCCATGTTTCACCTATTCACATGCCATCATAGGGTTTTTTCAAACCCATTCTCTGGATTTCAATGCCAAAGCTGAAAAACCTGTAGGTAGTATTGTGAAAATAATTTATTTCATTATTTGAAGACGGTCAGCCATTAACCAGAGGAAAGGTCTGTTGCATTTAATGACTTCTCAAAGATAGGTCCTGATACTTTCAAATGTGTTAATGACTTGTCCAGACATGAAGGTTAGCAAGGGATCTTATGTAGTTCTATATGTATTGACGGGAAAGAAAAGTTCATGTGACTTCAATTTTGTACTAAATCGTCGATTCTCCATTTCATTTGAGGCCAATTTCGAACTTATACTCCATAAGTCCATATTGCATTAAGGTATATCTAAACATAAGTTTTGACAAAGAGTCATCCAGACTTGAAACGTTAGCCATACACTCTCCACAGATGCTGTCAGACCTGCTGAGATTGTCCAGCATTTTCTGTTTTTGCCTCAGATTTCAGCATCCACGGTAATTTGCTTTTAGCTTAAGTTTTATCAATTTTAAAAATAAATTTAGAGTACCCAATTATTATTTTTTCCTAAAAGGGGCAATTTAGCATGTCCAATCCACCTTCCATGCACATCCTTGGGTTGTGGGGGTAAAACCCACGCAGACACGAGGAGAATGTGCAAACTCCACATGGACAGCGCCGTAGGCAGCCCACTTAAATTTTATCATGGAGTTGTCTAATTTATATTACTGATTTGATATGGAGACTGGGTTTTTTTCTTCACTGTAGTATCTTGGTTATAGCTATGAAAACAGTATATTAAACATACAAAGAGGCTTTTCTCTCTGGTACAGTACACAAATATATTTTAAATTTGACAAAATCATCCAGACTCGAAACGTTAGCTCCCTTCTCTCTCTACAGATGCTGTCAGACCTGCTGAGGTTGTCCAGTATTTTCAACTTTTGTTTCAGATTCCAGCATCCGCAGTAATTTGCTTTTAAGATTGTTTGCTTATTAATTCAGTAATTCATAAACTAACACACTTATGGTGTACTGTTCTTGTAAATGATTAGATTCACTTTCATATGTAATTTCAAAAATAGCTATTTCGCTTTTCGTACCACGTTACTTCCAGCGATTAGTAATCGAGGCAGGGTTAATTTCATATGCCCACTCAGTCTCGTTAGTTTCAATTGCTGAAATAAGTACTGAAGTAAACATCGTCTGTTCTGTTTTTGGAAGTCACTCCAAGCACAGGGTTCGGTCCACCTTTCTTCAGGCACCGGTTCCAGGTACCTAATGGGAAGGAACTGTCTTAGTCAAACAGTCAAATACTTTGCTTGCATCTATCTGCATCTTGCGTGAAATAACCTTAACCCGTTTTATGATCTGTTCAATGCACACATTTCAGTCTGTTAATTTATGCTGTACTTTGCCATGTTGCTTCAAAAAGGCAACGGTGACAGCTGCCTCGTTAAACAACGACATTCTTATGACTTCTGTCACCAATTGCAAAATAAACAAGGGGCGCCAACACTGGACCAATACATAATACCCGAGTGAGGGTCAATTTTATGGGCACATTCAAATTTCCATTATTTTCAGTTGGAAAATAAAAAAAAGTGCACATCCTCACAGTTCAATTTTTTTTAAGGAGTCAGTTTCCATCTTGCTGGCCAGGCACCTGTTCCACAAAGCCATTCATTGCCTTATCGCACATGGCCGTGGGGAGAGCAGCGCAGCACCAATTGTTGCTCAATCACTCGGGAAGGTGAGACCGTTCGAAACAATTTGCCTCAAATCGGATGTGCGAGCAAGGGAGGAGTGTTGCTGCCGTCACGGACGAAGCCGGTTTCCATAGCGCCGGGCTTCCAGGGACGCCGAAAGCAATGCGCTGACGATGGCGTGGCTTCTTGAAGATGCTCCGCAGTGCCGACACGCCACCCGCCTGCAGCGCAAAATGTGCTGAACGGGTGTGCGCAGGTAAATGGAGTAAGAGGGGGGGATCCATCTTTGCCATGATGGAGTCTGCATGGCAGTGCCGTCTCTGTGGGAGTGGATGCATGGGCGGGCTGACTGACGGATGCAGCTGTTGTGCGGGATGCCGCAGGTTATGTAACGGGGGAGTGCAGCGCTGCCCCAGGTGCCGCTCCGTGTGACGCGCGGGGACGGCACGTGGCGCGAGCGCGTGCCTCCCTCTCCCGCGCCCCCTGCCCTCGCTCCCGGCCGCGCGCTGTCCTTCAGCTCGCGCCGCGCCCGCAGGTAGGTCGCGGCTCGTCGGCTAACGGCATTCGCTCCTTGTGTGTTATATTCGTGTCTGCCTCTCGCTGTCTCTTCCCTTCCTTTCGCCGGTGGCCCACAGTTTTTTTGGGGGGGTGGGGGGAAGGTTGGTGTGGTGTCCCTCGCGGAGAGAGGCCGGTCCATCCAGACAGAAGCTCCCCCGTTTCCCCTTTGGAGGACAACAGCAACAAACAAGGTTTGATTTTTCGCTGACCGACTGTTGCCAAACTGGACAGTTTTCAGGTTTGTGCTCGATGTCTGGTTCGGGTGACGGTCACATTGCTGGTGCAGCCTCGGAGGGATGTGTGTGTGTACCTGCAAACCCACCCCTCCTCCTCCTCCCCCGCGGTGTCACATCGCCCGCTCACTGACACCGGCCCCCGGGATGGGGGGAGAGACGGTGCAGCTGCTGAAACATCACCCGCCTGGTGTAAGAAAACCTGCCCGCAAGGGTCTGACCCCCCCCCCCCCCCAACCCACCAAATCCATTTAAAACACCCACGCTGCATGTCCGAATCAAATGTTTCGTTTTTTCATGGAGTAAAACACGATTTTTACTTTTACGTTTTTAAAATGAAATGGGAGCTATTTCCACAGACATCATATTTAAGGATTCAGCAGGTTTGCAAGTAGGTGGGAGTGGGTGGACTGCCTGCTTCGCCAACCAGAACCCTATCGCTGCCCGCTTTAAAGACAGAATGCTTTGAAATGTACTATATTGATTTTAAACGAGATGTCCCGGTTGTGCCGGTGTAGAAGATCTCACTTTGGTGCCAGGTATGAATTTGAAGTGATTTATGAAGAGTAGGAATTAACACATTCTCTCTCTTCCCCCCCCCCCCCCTTGTGAGGGGCATGTAGAGGCCAGGGTTGTTTACTTGGGTGACTGACACACAGAAACGTAACCGTATGTGTAAAAGTCTCCAAGCTCATCTAACCAGAAATTCAGATTAGTATTTATGCTTTCTTATAGTGAAGTGCATATTCTCTTAGGAAATGGTTACCAATATTCTACCCCCCCCCCCCCCCCCCCTTTTGAGCGAGGATCATCCTCCGTAATAATGGTGGCATTTGGTGGTGGAGTTAACTGGAGCCAAATGATAAGAATCCCATCTGTAGGTGATGGGCTGCGTTAATGAACCAGGATAGCTTTCAGTTATCAGCAGCGATCTGGAGTACTGCAGATCCACCTGGCTTAGAGAGTTGACTTAGTTCCAGTTTCTAAGGCCAGATTTGTCATCTTTAAACCACAATGACCCTCCCGCAAAGAGGGAAGTTTTACTGGAATTGTGCAGTCTTGGTGGGATCACATCTGGAATACTGTGGACTGTTTTGGTGTCATTTGAAAAAAGATATCATTTCATTAGAAACAATTCAGAAAAGGTTCACTCGATTTGTCCTTGGGATGAGGGGTTCTCTTAAGAAATGTTGGAAAGGTTATGCTGATACCCGTTGGAGTTTAGATGAATGAGAGGTGATTTTATTGAAGCATAGAAGATCCTGAAGGAATTTGATAGGGTAACGACAGACTAGAGCCGGAGAACATAGTTTAAGAAAAAGAGGTTTACCGTTTAAGGCAGAGGTGAGGAGAATTGTTTTTCTCCTCAAGGGTTGATAGTATGTGGAATTCTTCCCCAGAAAGCAGTGAAGGCTGGGTCATGGAATTTACTCAAGGCAGAGTTAGATTGATTTTTGATAGGCAAGGGAGTCGAGGGTTACGGCGATCAGACTGCAAAGTGGAGTTGAGACCACAACCAGATCAGCCATGATCTTATTGAATGACAGAGTAGGTGTGAGGGCTCAATGGCCTACTCCTGCTGCAAAGTTCAATTTTTTTTCTAAGATGAGGCTGAGGAAATTCACCTAACTCCTTGGAGTTTAGAAGAATGAGATAATCTCCATGATGCCTGGCATCTATCCATCTTGGGAGACAATGGACTGTGCCCAGGATGTATGTTACTTCTGGACTGGGCATTCTGTTTTGGCTGTAGAGGTCAATTCATGCGTGGCAGCTCCTTCTGCAGCTGGCACACATGAATAGCATTAGTCTGAGGTTTACTGATTATTTTTCCCCCTTTCAGCTTGCTTTCTTTTTCACCATCTGGTCATTTCTTTTATGCTGTGCTTTTTCCATGCTTGTCTGTGGCCAGGACTTCCCTTTCCCACTCATTGACTCCATCCTTGTATTGCAGACGTGGGAGATCTGTTGGTCTCTTGCTGATCGCAAGCTCACAGCGTGCCTCTGAAACTGTTATATTTCTTTGTTGCCGCAAAGAGAAAAGGTATGCAGGTGTCCACATACTGGATTCTTGTGAAACACGAGAGGTTTATTAAGAGGTGCTGTTACAGTCAAGATGGTTAACTGCTGACTTCCGGTGGCAGCCATGGAGTGAGTGGTTTCCACATTTGGCAGCTCTCGCTCGACGCGGTTGTTTTGGTCCTTTTCCCTGGTTGCCGGGTGAATGTTTTGGAGGAAAAAGGTGTTTAGGTGGTGGAAGAAAGTTATACTCCACTGGTGAGGTTGGTGGGTGGATTCGTGGACCTTAAGTGGGTTTAGAAGAAAGGAGCTGCAAGAGCAAGAAACCCTTTGTATGACACAGGGAAAGATGGCAGAGAGCAAGGGGTCGGCCCACTAGCCCAATGGTCGACAGAGAAGTTGGTGGACTTTCTGAATGAAAAGATCAGTCAGCAGAGGAGGGAAGCTCCGGAGGACCTGGTGAAAGTGGTATACCTGCTGAGAGTGGGGATCGACCGTCTGGAGCTGAGGCTGGAGACCTGGAGCCAGGCGATCCAGAAGGTGGAGGAGGTGGTGAGGGAGCTCGAGGAGCAGCTGATCCCATTGCCGGCCCAAATTGAGATGTTGAGGGAGACCCAGAAGTGGCTCAAGGAGGAAATGGAGGATTTGGGGAACCGCTCCCAGAGGCAAAATTTGAGAATAGTGGGGTGCCAGAGGGCACTGAGGGAGCGGACAGAGGCCCTGATGTAGCCAATATGTTGGAGCAGCTAATGAGGGAGGGGGCCTTCGACAGGCCCCTGGAGGTCAATTGGGTTCATACGACACTGATGGGAAGGGTCTGTCTCTCCCTTTGCTTCCATAAAAGCAATTAATGTAGCAATTAATGTCTTTGCCATACCCTTTGGGGCCAGCAACTTGGCCTAGAACAATCGACCCTTGGGTCTAGCACATAATTCATGTCTCCTCCCATAATAAGTTTATGAGTGTATCGATCCAGTATCCTTGCCAGCAGCCGTATCATGAACATTGTACCATCCCAACTCTGGGTGTAAACATTCACCAACACCCCTTTTACAATCACCTACATCTCTCCCGCATCTGATAGTACCTTCTCCGAATGAAACCGGACCCTTTAATTAAGAAGGATTGCCAACCCCGAGCCATGCTGTCAAATCCCAAATAGAAAACTTGGCTCACCCATGTCTTCCAAAGCCGTGCCTGATCTCGCTTGCGCATGTGGGTCTCCTGGAGGAATGTCACATTGGCTCCCAAGTTCTTTAAATGAGCACTCCGATTTCTTCATCTCTGTCACTAGCGCTTGGCTTTTGATTGGGCCCCCAGACCCCGCACATTCAAAGCGACCACCCTTGTAGAGGATCGCATAACACCCCTACCTCCAGACTCAAGTCAGTCATTACCATCGCAAAATGTCATTGCTTCACTGATGATTCGCAGGCCCATCGAAGATGACGACCTATCCCACCTAAATTGTGGAGCAGAAAAATATAACCGGTCACTCAGTTTCTCCCACCTCCATCATCTCCCCGAGTCAACAGAATGCGTATCATCTCTTCCAACCCCCCCCCCCATGTTCTAGACCCATCGAGCTTAACCAAAGTTGTAGCCCCATCTCCCACTTGATTTCCGTGAACTAGCTAACTTTCTAGTGCTAGTAAGGTGACCACCCCACCCCAGGTCCTACCTATTCCTTAACCATCGTCTTCATATCTGCCCCAAGCATGTTTCTCCTCCCGATCCTCTTTCCAACCCATAATAAACAAGGCCTTGAATTGAGGAAGGATACACCCATCCGCCCAGTATCCCAGCAACTATTAAGTCCACAAAGAAGGAAAACCTTTAAGAAAACCGCCCAAAACAGAGGAAACGACCCCATCCAAATACCTCCACCATGAACCCAACTCAGCACCTTAACAACATGAACAATAAAAACAGTAAATATTAACATCCCAACCGCCCACCTGAATCCCTCGAGGCGTATCTAGACCATGGTCTTTGATAAAGTCCTCTACCTGTTCGGGAGTTTCAAAATAGAAACCTTTTGAATCAAACGTGACCCTTTATTTCGCTGGGTGCAAAACACCAAATAATTTTCTTCAATTATACAGGACCCTCCTCACCTTATTTAAGGCTGCCCTCCGTTTCGCCAGATCCATGCCAATGTCCTGGTAAATCTTTATCATGTTCCATCCCAGTTGATGTTCCGGGCTTTCTTGGCCCATTCCAGGACCCACTCCTTTCTCTGAAAACTATGAAACTGAGTGATCACTGCTTGAAGTAGCTCATTTGGTCGTAGTTTCTGCCTTAAGGCGACCCTGTGTGCCCAGTCTAACTCCGGCGCAGCTGCTCACCAATTGGGAAAACTGCAGCAAAGTATTTGATCGGCCATGTGCCCTCAACTCCCTCAGGTAGACCTACCAGCCTCGGGTTCATTTGCCTCAACCTATTTTCTAAATCATCCAGCAAAGCCTTAAAGCCCTTGTTTCTATCTCAATGATTGCCATTTCCGTGTCCAAGGATGCAAGATGGTTTTTCTGCTGGGATAAGGCCTCCTCCATATTTTTCAATTTCTCTGCCTGCGCGCCTACTACTTTAATTGTTTTGCTCAGCTGCTCCCTTACTGGGGCCAAAGCTTCCTCCACCGTGGCTTTAAATGAAGCCTTCAATTCCTGACAGTGTTTCTTGAAACGCTCATTAATTTCTTAACCAAATTTCTCTAATTCCCTGGATACCACCCCGCCATCTTGTCGAGGGTGATGGGCATGGCCGCTTTCTCTGCCATCTTTGCCTCATTGCTCAGGTGCAACATCTGCAATTTCACCCCCCCCCCCCCCCTTCGATGTCAATTTTAACATTGCACTCTTTGTGGTCAGTTTCACTGCTGGGAAAGTCCGTTTTTTAAAATTCCTCTGATTGGGCAGATAAGCTCAAAGTGGCGGAGCCAGAGTGGAAGCCATCTGAGATGCAGCTGCTACTACTTGATACAGCAGAGGGCAGTAGAGCGGAGCTGCTGATTGGCTGTTGCGGGGGAAATTTGCATATGTCCGTGTGCTCACCCTAACTTAAGGTGTACCTGAGCAAGAGACCCCAGCTGTTCAAGTGAAGACAAGCATCCAGCAGAGGGCAGTAGAGCAGAGCTGCTGATTGGCTGTTGCAAGGGAAATTTGCATACGTCCATGTGCTCACCCTAACTTGACGGTGGTTTGTGGAGGAGCTGTTGTCAAGTGACACTTGAACCCGAAACACGTCTTCAGTGTTTCCCTCCCTTACCCCTCCTCTAACCAACAAAAAAACCAACCACTGTAAAGATCAAGAGGAAGGCTTGAGGGCAGGTAGAAGTCGAAAGAAGTTGAACCGTGACATCACAGCCTGCAGGTAAGGGACTGGCTGGTGACTGGTAAGTAGTTTTTATTTTATTTTCCCTCTGGTGTTATCGTGCGGGGCGCAGAGATTGCTGAGTGAGTGCTTGTTGAGAAGGGGAGTGAATAACAGGTAAGCTCTTTTTCTTTTTTTATCGATAGGGGATGGCAGGGAAGGTAGTGCAATGTTCCTCCTGCAGAATGTTTGAGGTGAGGGACGCCGTCAGTGTCCCTGCTGATTTCATCTGAGGGAAGTGCACCCATCTCCAGCTCCTCAGAAACCGCGTTGGGGAACTGGAGCTGGAACTGGATGAACTTCGGATCATTCGGGAGGCAGAGGTGGTCATAGATAGAAGCTTCAGGGATGTAGTTACTCCAAAGAAGAAAGGTAGATGGGTGACGGTGAGAGGGGCTGGGAGGAAGCAGTCAGTACAGGGATCCCCTGTGGTTGTTCCCCTTAGTAACAAGCATACCGCTTTGGATACTGTTGGGGGGGGGGGGGGGGGGGAAACTTAGCAGGGGTAAGCCATTGGGTACAGGTCTCTGGCACAGAGTCTGTCCCTGTTGCTCAGAAGTGAAAGGGGGAGAGGAGTAGAGCATTAGTCATTGGAGACTCCATAGTTAGGGGGGATAGATAGGAGATTCTGTGGGAACGAGAAAGACTCGCGGTTGGTGTGTTGCCTCCCAGGTGCCAGGGTGCGTGATGTCTCGGATCGTGTTTTCGGGATCCTTAAGGGGGAGGGTGTCATAGTCAATATTTTCTTGCTTCTGTGGTAGAAAAATTCAACACACTCGTTAAGACCGAATAACAAGCTTTATTTTCAAAAACAACTGCTTGCAGTAATGACTGAAACTTGAAGTCAGAGGGCAGTCAACAAAACTGCTCAGTCTGTCACAAGTTCCGCGCTTTCGCGGAGAATTGTCAATATTTATACATTATCTTTATCAAGATTATGTGATAACAGTATGGTCAGAAGTTTGATCGGAAATACAAACGGAAGCAATGACCAGACCATGTTTGGTCATATCACTCATACCATTATTTAGTCCTCGGAGGGAATATTGAAAGGTCAGAATAGACTTGTTTCTTCCTGAATCTATCTTTGTTTTAAATTCCTACGGCCCTGGGTTATGACGAGTTAGTTTAATCAGGAGTTGCCAAGGTCCGGTGTTTTGGAATGGTGTTTTCAGACTTCAAGTTATGCAAAGTTGGCCTTATCAGTCTTACAGTCTGAAATGGTTAGGGCAGCATTCTTTGCCTGGGGAGCTGGAATGAGTAGTTTCAGTCTTTCTGGTATTGCATCAAACCTTTTGACCAGTTTTCCCATCATGCCATTACTTAATTCGTACCATATCACGGGGAGCAGCCCCAAGTCGTGGTCCACATAGGTACCAAAGACATAGGTAGGAAAAGGGATAGGGATGTAAGGCAGGAATTCGGGGAGCTAGGGTGGAAACTTAGATCTAGGATAAACAGAGTTATTATCTCTGGGTTGTTACCCGTGCCACGTGATAGCGAGACGAGAGAGAGGAGTTGAACACGTGGCTACAGGGATGGTACAGGAGGGAGGGTTTCAGATTTTTGGATAATTGGGGCTCATTCTGGGGTCGGTGGGACCTCTACAAATGGGATGGTCTACACCTGGACCAGAGGGGTACCAATATCCTGGGGGGGAAATTTGCTAATGCTCTTCAGGAGGGTTTAAACTAGTTCAGGGGATTGGGAACCTGAATTGTAGCTCCAGTATACAGGAGGTTGAGAGTCATGAGGTCATGAGTAAGATTTCAAAGTTGCAGGAGTGTACCGGCAGGTGGTTTAAAGTGTGTCTTCTTCAATGCTAGGAGCATGTGGAATAAGGGGGTGAACTTGCGGCATTGTTTGGTACCTGGGACTTCGATGTTGTGGCCATTTCGGAGACATGGATAGAGCAGGGACAGGAATGGTTGTTGCAGGTGCCGGGGTTTAGATATTTCAGTAAGCTCAGGGAAGGTGGTAAAAGAGGGGGAGGGGTGGCATTGTTAGTCAAGGACAGTATTACGGTGGCAGAAAGGACGTTTGATGAGGACTCGTCTACTGAAGTAGTATGGGCTGAGGTTAGAAACCGGAAAGGAGAGGTCACCCTGTTGGGGGTTTTCTATAGGCCTCCGAAAAGTTCCAGAGATGTAGAGGAAAGGATTGCAAAGATGATTCTGGATAGGAGCGAAAGCAACAGCGTAGTTGTTATGGGGGACTTTAACTTTCCAAATATTGACTGGAAACGCTATAGTTCGAGTACTTTAGATGGGTCTGTTTTTGTCCAAAGTGTGCAGGAGGGTTTCCTGACACAGTATGTAGATAGGCCAACGAGAGGCGAGGCCATATTGGATTTGGTACTGGGTAATGAACCAGGACAGGTGTTAAATTTGGAGGTAGGTGAGCACTTTGGTGATAGTGACCACAATTCCATTACATTTACTTTAGTGATGGCAAGGGATAGGTATATACCGTACGGCAAGATTTATATCTGGGGGAAAGGCAATTATGATGCGATGAGGCAAGACTTGGGATGCATCGGATGGAGAGGAAAACTACAGGGGATGGGCACAATGGAAATGTGGAGCTTGTTCAAGGAACAGCTACTGCGTGTCCTTGATAAGTATGTACCTGTCAGGCAGGGAGGAAGTGGTCGAGCAAGGGAACCGTGGTTTACTAAAGCAGTCAAAACACTTGTCAAGAGGAAGAAGGAGGCTTATATAAAGATGAGACATGAAGGGCGCTCGAGAGTTACAAGTTAGCTAGGAAGGACCTAAAGGGAGAACTAAGAAGAGCCAGTAGGGGACATGAGAAGTCTTTGGCAGGTAGGATCAAGGATAACCCTAAAGCTTTCTATAGATATGTCAGGAATAAAAGAATGACTAGGGTAAGAGTAGGGCCAGTCAAGGACAGTAGTGGGAAGTTGTGCTTGGAGTCTGAGGAGATAGGAGAGGTGCTAAATGAATATTTTTTGTCAGTATTCACTCAGGAAAAAGACAATGTTGTCGAGGAGAATACTGAGATTCAGGCTACTAGACTAGAGGGCTTGAGGTTCATAAGGAGGAGGTGTTAGCAATTCTGGAAAGTGTGCAAATAGATAAGTCCCCTGGGCCGGATGGGATTTATCCTAGGATTCTCTGGGAAGCTGGGGAGGAGGTTGCTGAGCCTTTGGTTTTGATCTTTCAGTCATCTTTGTCTACAGGAATAGTGCCAGAAGACTGGAGGATAGCAAATGTTGTCCCCTTGTTCAAGAAGGGGAGTAGAGACAACCCTGGTAACTATAGACCAGTGAGCCTTACTTCTGTTGTGGGCAAAATCTTGGAAAGGTTTTCAAGAGATAGGATGTATAATCATCTGGAAAGAAATAATTTGATTAGAGATAGTCAACATGGTTTTGTGAAGGGTTGGTCGTGCCTCACAAACCTTATTGAGTTCTTTGAGAAGGTGACCAAACAGGTGGATGAGGGTAAAGCAGTTGATGTGGTGTATATGGATTTCAGTAAACCGTTTGATAAGGTTCCCCACGGTAGGCTACTGCAGAAAATACGGAGGCATGGGATTCAGGGTGATTTAGCAGTTTGCATCAGAAATTGGCGAGCTGGAAGAAGACAAAGGGTGGTGGTTGATGGGAAATGTTCAGACTGGAGTCCAGTTACTAGTGGTGTACCACAAGGATCAGTTTTTGGGCCACTGCTGTTTGTCATTTTTATAAATGACCTGGAGGAGGGCGTAGAAGGATGGGCGAGTACATTTGCAGATTACACTAAAGTCGGTGGAGTTGTGGACAGTGCGGAAGGATGTTACAAGTTACAGAGGGACATAGATAAGCTGCGGCGCTGGGCTGAGAGGTGGCAAATGGAGTTTAATGCAGAAAAGTGTGAGGTGATTCATTTTGGAAGGAATAACAGGAAGACAGAGTACTGGGCTAATGGTAAGATTCTTGGCAGTGTGGATGAGCAGAGAGATCTCGGTGTCCATGTACATAGATCCCTGAAAGTTGCCACCCAGATTGAGAGGGTTTTTAAGAAGGCGTACAGTGTGTTAGCTTTTATTGGTCGAGGGATTGAGTTTCGGAGCCATGAGGTCATGTTGCAGCTGTACAAAACTCTGGTGCGGCAGCATTTGGAGTATTGCTTGCAATTCTGGTCGCCGCATTATAGGAAGGATGTGGAAGCATTGGAAAGGGTGCAGAGGAGATTTACCAGAATGTTGCCTGGTATGGAGGGAAGATCTTATGAGGAAAGGCTGAGGGACTTCAGGCTGTTTTCGTTAGAGAGAAGAAGGTTAAGAGGTGACTTAATTGAGGCATACAAGATGATCAGAGGATTGGATAGGGTGGACAGTGAGAGCCTTTTTCCTCGGATGGTGATGTCTAGCACGAGGGGACATAACTTTAAATTGAGGGGAGATAGATATAAGACAGATGTCAGAGGTAGGTTCTTTACTCAGAGAGTAGTAAGGGTGTGGAATGCCCTGCCTGCAACAGTAGTGGACTCGCCAACACTAAGGGCATTCAAATGGTCATTGGATAGACATATGGACGATAAGGGAATAGTGTAGATGGGCTTTAGAGTGGTTTCACAGTTCGGCGCAACATTGAGGGCCGAAGGGCCTGTACTGCGCTGTAATGTTCTATGTTCTCTATGTTCTATGCCGTCACACCCAAAGTCCCCACACGGTGAGAAGTTTATTGAGGGTGTTGTTCATACAATCACGATGGTGAAATGCCTAAAGTCTGTGCAAACACATTGCTGACGATCACTACATATTGTGGTGCTTCACCAGCAGGAATGCATTATCTGATATATAACAGAAACACACAAGATACTGAAGGGAACAGAGAATGCTGGAAAAACTGAGCAGGTCTGGCAGTACCTGTAGGGAGAGCAGAGAAAACCGAGTTAATGTTTTGAGTCCATATGGTTCCTCTTCAGAGCTGAAGAGAGGGAGAAATGTGTTGGATTAATTACTGTACAAGAGGGGGTGGAACAGAATAGAATGTCAGTAATTAATGGGAGCTAAGAGAGATTGCAACAAAGATGTAGGAAAACATCAGAACAAGTGACAACTGGCATATGGGTGAGGGAGGTTTTTTCATTAGGACAAAATATATTTGGGATATATATGTTTTAAGTTTAAAATGGAGAAGGTTCAGTCTGAAGTTATTAAACTCCATTTATAGACCCAAAACGTTTTTTGTTCCAATACAACGGCCCCCTCTCCCTCTCATCAGGGGCTGGTTTAGCACAGTGGGCTAAACAGCTGGTTTATAATGCAGAATAAGGCAGCAGCGCAGGTTCAATTCCCGTACCGGCCTTCCTGAACACGCGCCAGAATGTGTTGACTCGGGGCTTTTCACAGTAACTTCATTGAAGCCTACTTGTGACAAGTGATGATTATTATTATTATTAACCCTCCCCCATTGGGCCATTTGTCACTTGTTCTGACATTTTGCTAGCTCCTAAATTGATAAAATCTACAGTCCTTTATTACTCTGTTCCAGCTGATCCATCCCATCTAATATATAACATATAACGCAACACATTTCTCACTTCAGTTCTGAAGAAGAGTCATATGGACTTGAATGTTAACTCTGTTTACATTATTCATTTATGAAATGTGGGCATTGTTGGCTAGGCCATCATTTATTGCCCATCGCTAATTGCCCTTCAGAATGTTGTGGTCAGCATCCTTCTTGAACCGCTGCAGTCCCTGAGGTCTAAGTACACTCACAATGCTAATGGGGCAGGAATTCTAGGATTGTGACCCAGTGACGGTGAAGGAAGGACGATACATTTTTAAGTCAGGATGGTGAGTTACTAGGAGGGGAACCTCCAAGTGGTGGTGTTCCCAGGTACCTGCTGCTCTTTTCCTGGCACTTTGCTCATGGGTTCAGAAAGTTCATAAATATAGGAGCAGAATTAGGTCATTTGGCCCATCGAGTCTACTCCGTCACTCGATCATGGCTGATCTCATCCTGACCTTAACTCCACCATCCTGCCCGTTCTCCATAACCCTTCGACCCATTACCAATTAGAAATCTTTCTTACTCCTCCTAAAATTTACCCTCTGTCCCAGCATCCACAGTAATCTGGGGTAGCAAATTCCACAGATTCACAACAATTTGGAAGAAGAGTTTCCCCTCAACTCTGTTTTAAATTTGCTCCCGCTTATCCTAATACTATGACCTTTTGTTCTAGAATGTCCAACAAGAGGAAGCATCTGCTGCACGCTTACTTTATCCATACCTTTTAGCATCTTGTACACCTCAATTTGACCTCCCCTCATTCTTCTAAACTCTAGGGAGTATAGGCCTAAACTATTCAATCTCTCTTCATACGAAAACCCCCTCTCTAGAATCAACCTAGTGAACCGTCTCTGAACTGCCACCAATGCCACTACATCTTTCCTCAAATAAGGAGGCCAAACCTGTGCACAATACTCCAGGTGCGGTTATTATCTGCTGTACCTACATGCTAGTTTTCTGTGACTCATGAACTGGGGACCCCCAGACTCCTCTGCAACTGGGACCCCAAAGTCCCTATTTAGGTAATAGGTTGCCTTCCCATTTTTCTGACCAAAATGCATGACCTCACACTTATCCACTTAATATATAAATAAATATATATATGGCCTTTTTTGTATCAGCTGTCCTTTATTGACACTCTTGGAACCGGCACTTTTTAGTGCAGTTGTAACCATGCTCACTAATCATCGACTTTCATGCCTTAAATGATTTATTTGCCTTTGTTTTCTGGTTCAGATTTCAGAAGCTTCAGAAACTGTCAAGCAGGGTTTCACTCACTGCATACTTTTCAGCAACCCCTCTTACTCGTTGAATATTTTTTCTGTTCTTGATGGTTCACACTGATACTTTTGGAAATGAGGAAATTTGCAATAGTTCTGATTTTCTATGAATAAAAATCTAGTTTAATTTTTCTAGTACCCCGTAATTAACCTGTTAATTCCTGACCTTGTTCTTTCTACATGACTGATTTATGGGGGAAATTTGACTCAGACAATCTCAATTATTCCTAGTTTATTTTGGGCTTGGTTGTAAGATGCACCAACTTCGCTAATTTTGCACTGTACTTGGCAAAAATGTATTGTGCAATTTTCAAAGTAGGTTTGAAGATTTGAGTTGCAGACATTTGATTGTTAGATCAACACAATTGTATTGTGGGGCAGCTGTTTTTTCACTTTGGTTAAAGATTAATAGACAATGAAGTGTTGTTGCTGCCAGCCCAGTTGCCTTCAAGCCATTTTGAATCATCCTGCATGTGCCTGGATAATGTTCTAGTGGTTTTTCATGACCCTTGCAGTTCTTGTACGTACCCCTGAATTAAATATATTTTAAAAAATTGATTGTACAATCCATTAATGATTTGGCCAACCATAGTATAAGTCAGTTATAATGCAAATGAATTTGGACCCATCATCCTTGAAGGAAGGATCACTGAAATTTGAGCTCAAAAGGTTATAAGATTGTAAACGTTGTAGTAAAGATAAATCCAGACAACTACTCCAAATTGAATATGGCATGAGAACAAAATGAAAATACAGCACTGATATATGAAAAATGGTATTTGGGCAACATAAGTGTATATCTTCAGCAAAAATAGAATGGAAATGGAGGTTGGAGAGGGTACGAGAGATTGGGAATTTATAATGTTCTACACAGTTTTGACATGGGTGTAAATTTTGAATGAAGAGGATCAAGTTCAACTATGTGGGCGCACGGTACAACAGTGGTTAGCACTGTTGCTTCACAGTGCCAGGGTCCCAGGTTCAATTCTTGGCTTGTGTCACTGTTTGTGCGGAGTCTGCACATTCACCCGTGTTTGCGTGAGTTTCCTCAGGTTTCCTCTCACAAGTCACAAAAGGTATGCTGTAAGGTAATTTGGACATTCTGAATTCTCCCTCCGTGTACCCAAACAGGTGGCGGAATGTGGCGACTAGGGGCTTTTCACGGTAACTTCATTGCAGTGTTAATGTAACCCTACTTGTGTCAATAAAGATTGTCTCTGTATTGCCCCCGAGAAGGTGGTGGTATACAACACCTTGAACCACTGCAGTCCATGTATTGCCAGAACACCCCAGTGTTGCCAGGAAAGAAGGTCCAGGTCCTTGACCCAGTGACGTTGAAGGAATGGCGACGTAGTTCCTTCAGGATGGTGTGTGGCTTGAAGAGGATCTCTTTTTTGAAAAATATTTCGTTTTTGATATTTTAACATTTTAAAACATGCATCATAGCAAAGAAAAAACAGCATCAATCCCCAGTAACTGCAAGCAAACTCCCCCTCCCCCTTAACAGCTGATGGTAACCAGCTCCTTGAATTGTAGTACAAATGAACCCCTGACTCAACCCCACCCCCAAAACAAATTTCACCTTTTTCAGATACAAAAACTCCATTAGATCCCCTTGCCACACCGAGGCACAGGGTGGAGCAACTGACCGCCACCCCAACAGGACCCGTCTGAACAATCAGTGAGGTGAAGGCTAAAATTGCCGCTCCTGTCTGCAGCTCCGGCAAGTCCGACACCCCAAGTATAGCCCCCAGGGGACTGGGCTGCAAATCCACATGAAAGACCGTCGTCATGGTGAAGAACGACTTCCAAAACTTCTCCAACTTGGTGAAGGATCAGAACCAACAAGGCAGGGCCCCTCCCACACCACTCAAGTATCCTCCATGCCTTCCCACAACTGACTCATCCTCGACTTCTTCAGGTGCGCTCTATGTACCAGCTGTATCAACCTCAGCCTTGCACGTGAGGCTGAGGCATTCACCCTCTGGAGCACCTCACACCAGAAACCCTCCTCCAGCGCCATCCCCAGCTCCTCCTCCCATTTGGCCATAACCCTCTCCAGAGACACCATATCCTCATAAATCCTCCCACAGATCGCTGAGATGACCCTCCCCTCCAGCCTATCACCGACAGCTACTCTCCAACGAGGAGGTTGGTGCCACAGGAAAAGTCGTGTGAACCTTTTTTGCAAAATCCCACATCTGCAAATAACCTGGGACCCTCTCCCCGGGATCCCAAACTTCTCCCCAAACTCCTCCAAATTTGCAAACCGCCCTTCTAGAAATAGGCCCTTCATTTCCATCACCCCTCGCTCCTCCCGTCCCTGAAACCTAGCATCCAACCTCGCTGGCTCAAACCCGGATTTGCATCACCTTCGACCCTGCCCCTAACCTAAAGTGCTGCCGAAATTGCCTCCGTAGTTTCAACGTGGCCACCACCACTAGAATCCCTGAATATTTTCCTGGGGCAAAGTGGACTGGTGCCATTGCCAGCAACCCCGACCCCTTACAAGACCTTGCCTCCATCCTCACCCACAAAGCCTCCGGCTCCCTGCTCCAGCCCCGCACCTTCTCAGTGTTCGCTGCCCAATAGGTTCAGAATGGCCAGGCCCCCTAACTGTCGCGCTCTCCCTGAAGCACCGTTCTCCTAATCCTTTATCACCTTACATGCCCACACAAATGACAAAATCAACCATTCCACGCACATAAAAAACGTTTTCGGAAAAAAGACCGGTAGGCACTGAAATAAAAATAAAAACCGCGGCAGAATGTTCATCTTAATTACCTGCATCCTGCCTACCAACCATAGTGGAAGACTGTCCTATCTCAATAAATCTGCCTTCACCCTGTTCACCAGGCTGGCAAAATTCAACTTACTGAGTCGGGCCCAATCCCAAGCCATCTGCCCTCTCAAGTACCTAAAGTAGGTAGTTGACACCCGAATGGCAACCCCCATAAACCTACCCCCGCCCCTGGAGAAGGTGTGACAAAACACTCACTTTCCCATATTTAACGTACAGCCTGAAAAAGCCACAAATCTATCTCCTAAGCAGTCCCATTATATCCCCCAACCAAAGAGCCCAGGTTGGAGATATACAACAAAGACCATCAGCATACAGAAACAACCTATACTCCAGACTCTCTCTCTTTCCCCCCCCCCCCCCCCCTTTACTATCCTCTTCCTTGATCCGAGCACATCAGCACTATGGCCAAGGGCTTTATTACCAGTGCAAACGTAAGGTGGAACATGGGGCACCCTTATCCCGTTCCCCAATGTAACAGAAAGTACCCCGAATTCACCTTATTCGTGCGCACACTCCTTCAGTTCTCTACACAGCAATTTAACCCATACCACAAACTTGGACCCAATCCCAAATCTCTCCAACACTGCAAATAAATAGCTCCACTCCATGCAATCAAACTCCTTCTCCGCATTCCGCCACCGCCTCCGATTCCCTCCATTCTGCCGGAGAAGGCACCACATTCAACAGATGGTGCACGTTCGACAACATCGGCCTGTCCTTTAGGAACCCCATCTGATCCTCCCCAATCATCTTCGGGAGGCACTCCTCCGACCTAAGCGGCAGCACCTTATCAAAAGTCTTGGCATCGACATTCAGCAGAGATATTAGCCAATACAACCACACTTCAATGGGTCCTCATCCTTTTGTCCTTCTTTAGCAGCAACTAAATGGATGCCTGACCCATCGTCTCTGGCAGCATTCCCCCCTCCCCCCCCCCCCCCCCCCCCCCCTCCTCAGTCACTAAATCGTCAAACATTTCCACCAACAGCGGCGCCAGCTTCTCCAAAAGGTTTTATAAAACCCCACTGGAAACCATCCGGCCACGATGCCTTACTCATCTGCTTCCTCCCTATCAACACCCGCACTTCTTCCATCCCCACTGGCTCTTTCAGCCCTGCCCTCTCCTCTAGGACACTCCAACATGCCCCTACCCTCATCTGACTCATCCTCCAGCGGCTCCAAATCAACTTTTGTACAACATTTTTCCCCATTCCAATTCAACCCCATATAACCCTCAATCATCTTTGCACAAAGGTTTGGATCTCCCAACAGCCCCACATCCAACCTCCGTGCCGGTCTCTATGAAGGATTACATCCACCAAGTGTGGAGCATTTCCCCTCTATCCCTGGTCAGCCACCATCTTCCCACCTTCTCCATCTGAAACCTCGCTCTCCTACCTACCCTGGCCTTCACCCTCAGATGGATCTCTTCCAACAGCACCACGTTGGCTTTCAAGCTCTTCAAATGCGAGAAAACTCTAGCCTGCTTCATTGGTTCCCCCAGCCCTAGCACGTTCCACGTTACCAGACAGACCAGGAGCCACTCAACCCCTCCACCCCTCTTAACAGTCATAATCGCTACTCTTGGCCCTGCCCGACCCCTAGTCACAGTTAGCCCCCTTGCCCTCCCTTCCCAGAAGTGCCCCCTCCCCCAGCCGTTTCCTCTCGAAGCCACTTCTCCCAGTATTATCTCCCCATTCGAACCGCCAGGCCCGTCTAAAACAGCCCATACAGATTTCAAAGACCATGACCCCTCCCCCTACCTCACTCCCGTTCACTACCCAACACGTTTGCTAGTGAGATGGCCCCTCCAGAACCCTCAATATCAATAAGAAAACCAACACAAAGGCCCCCCAAACCCATGGACGGACTGTAGCACAGTGGTTAGCACTGTTGCTTCACAGCACCAGGGTCCCAGTTTTGATTCCCGGCTTGGGTTATTGTCTGTGCGGAGTCTGCACGTTCTCCCTGTGTCTGCATCGATTTCCTCCCACAAGTCCCGAAAGATGTGCTGTTACATAATTTGGACGTTCTGAATTCTCCCTCTGTGCATCCGAACAGGCATTGGAATGTGGTGACTCGGGACTTTTCACAGTAACTTCAATGCAGTGTTAATGCAAGCTTACTTGTGACAAAGATTATTATTATTATCTTCCAAACCCCCAATACAATAACCCCTCAAACCAAGAAGAAACACATCCCAACAAATTACCCCAAAGTTCCCCAAACCATCCCCTCCTGAACACAACCTGATAAAAAGATAACAACAAACAAAAGTCCAAACCCAATCCAGCCCTTCAACCTTCACGAATGCCTCCTCCACCATCTTAAAGTAGTAGACCCTGGAGTTGTGTGACCCTCTGCTTTGCCGGGTTGACCACCCCAAACCTCAAGTTGATTTTATACAACACCGCCTTCGCCGCCAACTTCCCCGTGAGATCCTGGAATATACAAATACCACTGCCTTCCCACCTGGCCTCTCCATTCAGCTTTGCCTATCTTAACACCTTTTCCTTCACCTGATAACTGTGAAAGCAGACTATCAGAACTCGTGGTGGTTCTTTCGCTTTTAGTTCCCGCCGGAGTGACTGGTGGGCCTAGAAGGAGGGGTCCTCCTCCTCCTCCCAACAACTTGGCGAAGATCTCTGCAAAATACTCCATTGGCCTCTGGCCCTCCATCCCTTCAGGCAGTCCAACAATCCTTAGATTTTGCCCTTGAGACCTGTTCTCCCCCCTCCACCACCCTCTGCAGCTCCTCACCCAATGAGGTGAACTGGTCTCTGTGCTCTGACTGTCACCTCCACCCTCTTCAACACCTCTCCTTGCTACTGCACCTCCATCAATGTCTTTGCCACAGCCTCCTTTATCGGGACAAGAATCTCATCCACCACTACTTGAGCGAGGCCATCATCTCCTTTCGATGCCTGTTGAAGTACTTGGAAAATAGCCACTCACACTCCCCTTCCATCACTTCAGCCAGTTTAGCCACTGTTATGGGTGTTGTCTCACCCAGCGAGCTTGCTCCCGCCATCTTTCCTCCAACTGAACTCACCGGCGGGCTATCGCTTGCACACTTCCCGGATTATTTTTCTGGGATTTCCGCATCCTTTGGTTGCTGCAACTTTTCTAATAATCAATCATATAAAATTCTTCCCAAAACCTGGGCCAAAAAATGAAAGTTCTAGCAGGAGCTACCCAACATAGAACATAGAACAATACAGCGCAGTACAGGCCCTTCGGCCCACAATGTTGCACCGACATGGGAAGTCAAAGAACAAAAGCCATCTAACCTACACGATGCCATTATCATCCATATGCCTATCCAATAAACTTTTAAATGCCCACAATGTTGGCGAGTTCACTACTGTTGCAGGTAGGGCATTCCACGGCCTCACCACGCTTTGCGTAAAGAACCTACCTCTGACCTCTGTCCTATATCTATTACCCCTCAGTTTAAGGCTATGTCCCCCTCGTGCTAGCCATTTCCATCCGCGGGAGAAGGCTCTCCCTGTCCACCCTATCTAACCCCCTGATTATTTTGTATGCCTCTATTAAGTCTCCTCTTAACCTTCTCTCCAATGCAAACAACCTCAAGTCCATCAGCCTTTCCTCATAAGATTTTCCCTCCATACCAGGCAACATCCTGGTAAATCTCCTCTGCACCCGCTCCAAAGCCTCCACGTCCTTCCTATAATGCGGTGACCAGAACTGTACGCAATACTCCAAATGCGGCCGTACCAGAGTTTTGTACAGCTGCAACATGACCTCCTGGCTCCGGAACTCAATCCCTCTACCAATAAAGGCCAACACTCCATAGGCCTTCTTCACAACCCTATCAACCTGGGTGGCAACTTTCAGGGATCTATGTACATGGACACCTAGATCCCTCTGCTCATCCACACTTCCAAGAACTTTACCATTAGCCAAATATTCCGCATTCCTGTTATTCCTTCCAAAGTGAATCACCTCACACTTCTCTACATTAAACTCCATTTGCCACCTCTCAGCCCAGCTCTGCAGCTTATCTATGTCCCTCTGTAACTTGCTACATCCTTCCGCACTGTCGACAACACCACCGACTTTAGTGTCATCGGCAAATTTACTCACCCACCCTTCTGCGCCCTCCTCTAGGTCATTGATAAAAATGACAAACAGCAACGGCCCCAGAACAGATCCTTGTGGTACGCCACTTGTAACTGAACTCCATTCTGAACATTTCCCATCAACCACCACCCTCTGTCTTTCAGCTAGCCAATTTCTGATCGACATCTCTAAATCACCCTCAATCCCCAGCCTCTGTATTTTCTGCAATAGCCTACCGTGGGGAACCTTATCAAATGCTTTACTGAAATCCATATACACCACATCAACTGCTCTACCCTCGTCTACCTGTTCAGTCACCTTCTCAAAGAACTTGATAAGGTTTGTGAGGCATGACCTACCCTTCACGAAGCCATGCTGACCATCCCTAATATTATTCCTATCTAGATGATTATAAATCTTGTCTCATCATCCCCTCCAAGACCTTACCCACAACAGACGTGAGGCTCACCGGTCTATAGTTGCCCGGGTTGTCTCTACTCCCCTTCTTGAACAAAGGGACCACATTTGCTATCCTCCAGTCCTCTGGCACTATTCCTGTAGCCAATGATGACATAAAAATCAAAGCCAAAGGCCCAGCAATCTCTTCCCTGGCTTCCCAGAGAATCCTAGGATAAATCCCATCAGGCCCCAGGGACTTATCTATTTTCAGCCTGTCCAGAATTGCCAACGCCTCTTCCCTACGTACCTCAATGCCATCTATTCTAATAGCCTGGGTCTCAGCATTCTCCTCCACAACATTATCTTTTTCCTGAGTGAATACTGATGAAAAATATTCATTTAGTATCTCGCCTATCTCTTCAGACTCCACACACAACTTCCCATCCCTGTCCTTGACTGGCCCTAATCTTACCCTAGTCATTCTTTTATTCCTGACATACCTATAGAAAGCTTTTGGGTTTTCCTTGATCCTACCTGCCAAATACTTCTCATGTCCCCTCCTTGCTCGTCTTAGCTCTCTCTTTAGATCCTTCCTCGCTACCTTGTAACTATCAAGCGCCCCAACTGAAACTTCACTCCTCATCTTCACATAGGCCTCCTTCTTCCTCTTAACAAGAGATTCCACTTCTTTGGTAAACCACGGTTCCCTCGCTCGACGCCTTCCTCCCTGCCTGACCGGTACGTACTTATCAAGAACCCGCAGTAGCTGTTCCTTGAACAAGCCCCACTTGTCCAGTGTGCCCAACACTTGCAGCCTACTTCTCCAACCTATCCCCCCCAAGTCATGTCTAATGGCATCATAATTGCCCTTCCCCCAGCTATAACTCTTGCCCTGCGGGGTATACTTATCCCTTTCCATCACTAACGTAAACGTCACCGAATTGTGGTCACTGTCCCCAAAGTGCTCACCTACCTCCAAATCTAACACCTGGCCTGGTTCATTACCCAAAATCAAATCCAATGTGGCCTCTCCTCTTGTTGGCCTGTCAACATATTGTATCAGGAAACCCTCCTGCACACATTGTACAAAAAACGACCCGTCTAATGTACTCGAACTATATCATTTCCAGTCAATATTTGGAAAGTTAAAGTCTCCCATAATAACTACCCTGTTACTTTCGCTCTTATCCAGAATCATCTTCGCCATCCTTTCCTCTACATCCCTAGAACTATTTGGAGGCCGATAGAAAACTCCCAACAGGGTGACCTCTCCTTTCCTGTTTCTAACCTCAGCCCATACTACCTCGGAAGAAGAGTCCCCATCTAGCATCCTCTCCGCCACCGTAATACTGTTTTTGACTAGCAGCGCCACACCTCCCCCTCTTTTGCCTCCTTCTCTGAGCTTACTAAAACACCTAAACCCCGGAACCTGCAACAATCATTCCTGTCCCTGCTCTATCCATGTCTCCAAAATGGCCACAACATCGAAGTCCCAAGTACCAACCCATGCTGCCAGTTCCCCTACCTTATTTCGTATACTCCTGGCATTGAAGTAGACACACTTCAAACCACCTACCTGAACACTGGCCCCCTCCTGCGACATCAATTCTGTGCTCCTGACCTCTATACTCTCAATCTCTCTTACCCTAAAACTACAATCCAGGTTCCCATGCCCCTGCTGTATTAGTTTAAACCCCCCCAAAGAGCACTAACAAATCTCCCCCCCAGGATATTGGTGCCCCCCAGGTTCAGATGTAGATCATCCTGTCTGTAGAGGTCCCACCTTCCCCAGAAAGAGCCCCAGTTATCCAGAAATCTGAATCCCTCCCGCCTGCACCATCCCTGTAGCCACGTGTTTAATTGCTCTCTCCCTCTCCCTATTCCGCATCTCATTATCACGTGGCACGGGCAACAACCCAGAGATAACAACTCTGTTTGTTCTCGTTCTGAGCTTCCATCCTAGCTCCCTGAAAGCCTGCCTGACATCCTTGTCCCCTTTCCTACCTATGTCGTTAGTGCCAATGTGGACAACGACTTGGGGCTGCTCCCCCTCCCCCTTAAGGACCCGGAAAACACGATCCGAGACATCACGTACCCTTGCACCTGGGAGACAACATACCAAACGTGAGTCTCTCTCGCTCCCACAAAATCTCCTATCTGTGCCCCTGACTATCGAGTCCCCAATTACTAATGCTCTGCTCCTCTCCCCCCTTCCCTTCTGAGCAACAGGGACAATCTCCGTGCCAGAGGCCTGTACCCCATGGCTTACCCCTGGTAAGTACCCCCCTCCACAAGTATCCAAAGCGGTATACTTGTTCCTCAGGGGAACGACCGCACGGGATCCCTGCACTGACTGCTTCTTCCCAGTCCGTCTTACAGTTACCCATCTATCTCCAATCTTTGGTGTAACTAATTCCCTGAAGCTGCTATCTATGACCCCCTCTGCCTACCGAATGATCCAAAGTTCATCCAGCTCCAGTTCCCTAACTCGGTCTTGGAGGAGCTGGAGATGGCTGCACTTCCTGCAGGTAAAATCAGCAGGGTCACTAACGGCATCCCTCACCTAAAACATCCTGCAGGAGGAACATTGCACTACCTTCCCTGCCATCCCTCTAACCTCCAACCAAGATCTGGTTAATAAATAAATTTTAAAAATATATTAAAAAATATTATAATAATATGGCACTTACCTCACACCAATGTGTCTTATTATTAGGTTAGAGGAGGAGGGTGGGTGGGAGACACTACACATGTAATGTCTCGGGTTTCCTCCACCAGAATTTATTGGTTGGGGGGGGGGGGGGGCCTTCCCAGAAGTCCGCGGGTTGAACTTCCGGTTCCCGCCTTATATTAAAAAATAAATAAAACCAAAAAGAAGAACAGAAACGGGACCAGGTAAGTGTTTTTAAAGTAAAAACTTACCTCCCAAAAGGCCCTTGCGCACCGCTCCCGCCGAAATCCAAAGTGCTGCTTCTGCAAAGGTAAGGGTTTTTAAAGTAAAAACTTACCTCCCAGAAGGCCCTTGCGCACCGCTCCCGCCGAAATCCAAAGTGCTGCTCCTGCAGAGGTAAGGGTTTTTAAAGTAAAAACGTACCTCCCAGAAGGCACTTGCGCTCCGCTCCCGCCGAAATCCAACGTGTTACTCCTGCAAAGGTAAGGGTTTTTAAAGTAAAAACTTACCGCCCAAAAGGCCCTTGCGCACCGCTCCCGCTGAAATCCAAAGTGCTGCTTCTGCAAAGGTAAGGGTTTTTAAAGTAAAAACGTACCTCCCAGAAGGCACTTGCGCTCCGCTCCCGCCGAAATCCAACGTGTTACTCCTGCAAAGGTAAGGGTTTTTAAAGTAAAAACTTACCGCCCAAAAGGCCCTTGCGCACCGCTCCCGCTGAAATCCAAAGTGCTGCTTCTGCAAAGGTAAGGGTTTTTAAAGTAAAAACTTACCTCCCAGAAGGCCCTTGCGCACCGCTCCCGCCGAAATCCAAAGTGCTGCTCCTGCAGAGGTAAGGGTTTTTAAAGTAAAAACGTACCTCCCAGAAGGCACTTGCGCTCCACTCCCGCCGAAATCCAACGTGTTACTCCTGCAAAGGTAAGGGTTTTTAAAGTAAAAACTTACCGCCCAAAAGGCCCTTGCGCACCGCTCCCGCTGAAATCCAAAGTGCTGCTCCTGCAAAGGTAAGGGTTTTTAAAGTAAAAACTTAACTCCCAGAAGGCCCTTGCACACTGCTCCCGCCGAAATCCAAAGTGCTGCTCCTGCAAAGGTAAGGGTTTTTAAAGTAAAAACTTACCTCCCAGAAGGCCCTTGCGCACCGCTCCCGCCGAAATCCAAAGTCAACGTGCGACCTCCACCTACATGTCTCCATTGGAAGTCCTCTTGAAGAGGTTCTTGCAGGTCGTAGTGTTCCGATGCATCTGCTACCCTTATGTGGTAGAGATTGTGGGTTTGGGAGGTGCTATAGAAGTGGCCTTGGTGAGTTTCTGTTGCTGCAGTGCATCTCGTAGCAGGTGTTCACTGCTGCTACTGTGTCTCGATGGTGGAGAGAATGAATGTTTTTGGTGGTGAATGGGGTGCCTAGCAAGTGGGCTGCTTTGTCGTGGATGGTGTCAAGCTTCTTGAGTGTTTTTGGAGCTGCACTGGTTTGGGGAGTCGGGAAGTGAGTTACATTCCACAGAATTCCTCCCCTCTGACCTGCTATTGTAGCCACTGTATTAATATGACTGGTTTAGTTCAGTTGCTAGTCAGTGGTAGCCCCAATATGTTGATAGTGAGGGATTCGGAGATTGTAATGCAGTTGACTAGGGGAGATGGTTCTTTTGTTGGAGATGGTCATTGCCTGCCACTTGTGCGGCGTGAATGTTAATTGCCACATATTACCCCAAGCCTGAATGCTGCATATGGACACAGCCTACTTCATTATCTGAGGAGTTGTGAATGGTGCTGAACATGTGCATCCTCTGCCAATATCTCCATCTTATGATGGAGGGAAGGTCATTTATGAAGCAGCTGAAGATGATTGGCCCTAGGACACTACCCCGAGGAGCTCTTACAATGATGGCACATAGCAATCATACCAGTGGCATCTATGCGTTTTCGTATGCCGCTATTTTGACTCCGAGTTTGTAATCCTAGAAGAATCTCTAGTGCAAAATGAGGCCATTTGGCCACCCTCTGAAAGAGCATCCTGCCTATTCCCAATATCCCACCCTATCCCCGGAACCCCACCTAACCTTTAGGACACTCTGGGGCAATTTAGCCTGGCCAGTAATCTGCACATTTTTGGATTACGAGAGGAAACTGGAGCACCTGGAGGAATCCCACGCAGACACTGAGAACGTGCAAACTCCAGACAGTCACCCAAGAATGAATGTAAAGACATTATTGTACTTTCAAATGCAGATGCTGCAAAGTTCAAATGTAGTTTTCATTTTCATTGTTTCACATTTTATTGTGGCAAATAGAACTTAAATTCACCTTTTTCCAATTGATTGCAACCTATTTGCTTGTAATGAAGTATAGGTATGGTGATTATGTTCCAAAACCCAGAGTTCAAATTTCTAACCCATACTATTTGCAATTTGCAGTAAAGAAAACTGGTAAAATTCAAAGTAATGTCCTAACTCGGAGCCGCATTTGAATCTGAGATGACCAAAATATTACATTGAATATAATGCACAGAAACCTAGCATTCAGACTAGCTAGTTCCTGGTAATCTTTTTATGCTCACCAAGAGCCTGATGCCATCAAAGTACAAAGAAGAATACAGCACAGGAACGTGCCCTTCGGAACCTCCAAGCCTGTACCGGGCATGATACCATCCTTGGCCAAAACCCTCAGCACTTCCTAGAGCTGTATTCCTCTATACCCATCCATGAGATGCCTTTTGAACGCTGTTAATGTATCTGCTTCCACACCCTCTCCTGGCAGTGTGTTCCAGGCACTCACCACCCTCTGTGTATATTTTTTTAAAAATTCAAAACCTGCCTTGCACCTCTCCTCTAAATTTTGCCCCACGGACCTTAAATATTATTTTATGTCCCCTAATGACTGACCCCTCCATCCTGGGAAGGAATGCCTGCCCATCCACTCTATCCATGCCCCTCATGATATTGTAGACCTCTATCAGGTTGCCCCTCAACCTACGTTCTAATGAAAACAGTCGAGTCTATTCTCGGTCATAACGTGTCTCATCTACTTTAGCCAGTTCTTCAAATTTGCCCTTCTCTTTGCTAGACGTGGTCTTCCATCTTTCAGAGCACTCTAGAGAATTCTGAGGAATTTACAGGCCCTTCCACATCTATCAGCATAACATCCCTTCACCCTTTGTATGCTTATCTATCTCCCTCCTTAAATGGATTAAATATGTTGTTGGATAAATTAACTGCGGATGAAACTTGGGCATTATAGTACATGAAAAAGGATAACCATGAATTAAGATGAAAAGCTAAATATTAAGTGATTTTAGTAAATTAAGGGTTTTGGTAAATTTATGTTGACCAATTAGGCCAGTGGGCCGATGAATGGCAGATGGAGTTTAATTTGGATAAATGTGAGGTGATGCATTTTGGTAGATCAAATCAGGACAGGACCTACTCGGTTAATGGTAGGGAGTTGAGAGAGTTACAGAAAAAGAGATCATGGGATACATGTTCATAGCTCCTCGAAGGTGGAGTTGCAAGTGGTCAGGGTGGTGAAGAAGGCATTTGTCATGCTAGGTTCTATTGGTCAGAATATTGAATACAGGAGTTGGGACGTCTTGTTGAAGTTGTACAAGACATTGGTAAGACCACACATGGAATACTGTGTTCAGTTCTGGTCACCCTATTATAGGAAGGATATTGTTATAGAAAGAGTGCAGAAAAGATTTACGAGGATGCTATCAGGACTTGATGATCTGAGTAATAAGGAGAGGCTGGATAGGCTGGGACTTTTTTCCCTGTAGCTTAGAAGGCTTAGGAGTGAACTTTTCGAGGTCTATAAAATAACGAGGAGCATAGATAAGTCAACATATTTTCCCAAAGACAGAGAAGTCTAGAACTAGAGGGCGTAGGTTTAAGGTGAGAGGGGAGCGATACAAAAGAAAACCGAGGGGAAGTTTTATCACAGAGGTTGGTGAGCATCTGGAACGAGCTGCCGGAGGCAGTGGTAGAGGCGGGTACAATTTTTTCCTTTAAAAAACAGTTACAGTTACATGGGCATGTTGGGTATAGGGGGATATGGGCCAAATGCGGGCAAGTGGGACCAGCTTAGTGATAGAAACTGGGCGGCATGGACAAGCTGGGCCGAAGGGCCTGTTTCCATGCTGTAAACATCTATGACTCTAATAAGCAAAGCATTGGAATGTTGAGTTTCACAGTCGAAACAAGAAGTTAGAGACGGTCATATTCAAATAGCACAGTGCTCTATCAAAAAAAAATGTGATTTCTGGATGAGAACATTGCTGGCAAGGCCAGCATTTATTACACATCTCTTAACTGTCCTTGAAAAGGTGGTGATTATGTACGATATAGTTCCAAGTTCGTATGGTGAGTGACTTGGAGGGGAACTTCCAGGCGATGGTGTTCCCTTGTAGTTCCAAGTTCGTATGGTGAGTGACTTGGAGGGGAACTTCCAGGTGATGGTGTTCCCTTGCATCTGCTCGCCTCATCCTTTTAGATGGTGGAGGACATGGGTTTGGAAGGTGCTATCATAGAAGCCTTGGTGAGTTGTTGAATCTTGTGGATGGTACACACTGCTGCCACTGTGAGCTGGTGCTGGATGGATGCTGGTCAAATGAACTGGTTTGTCTTGGATGATATCTTCTGGACAGCTTGGATTGAGTTCCTTGAGCTGCACCCAACCTGGCAAATGGTGAGTATTCTATCACATTCCTGATTTGCACCTGGTAGATGGTGGACAGACCTTTGGGAGTGGGGAGTCGAGTTACTTGCTGCCTAATTCCCAGCCTCTGACCTACTTTTGTAGCCACTGTATTTAAATAACTGGTCCAGTTCTGTGTCTGTCCGATGGTAACCCTCAGGATGTTGAAGGTGGAGGATTCAGCAATGGTAATGTTATTGAATGTCAAAGGCAGACCGTTAGATTCTCTCTCACATTAGAATTGTCATTGCCTGGCACTTGTGTGGTGCAAATGTTATTTGCCAGTTAGCAGTCCAAGGCTGCATGTTGTCTCTGTCTTGCTGCTTGCAGATGTGGAGTAGTTCAGGATCTAATGAGTTACGATGTTAACAGCAACAACAATTACTCTCACGCTGCCTCTGTATTCAGCTCTTGCTCTTTTGCCCATGTTTGGACAAGGCTGTAAAGTGGCCCCAAGCTGAGATCTGAGCACGTTGTTGCTGCGTAAATTTTTTTTTTAATAAACATTTTATTGAGGTATTTATTTGGCATTGTAACAGCAGCAGTATAAACAATGTACATGAGAAGAGAAACATAGTGCAAATACCACCTCCCTCCCCCACAGGTCCCACCATTAATTAACCCCCTAATCTACACTAACCCAGCCTCCTCTCTCTCCTCTTCCCCCCCCCCCCCCCCCCCCCGCTGATGATTAATTTTCCGCGAAGAAGTCAATGAATGGTTGCTACCTCCGGGTGAACCCTAACAGTGACCCTCTCAAGGCAAACTTGATTTTCTCCAAACAGAGAAAGCTAGCCATGTTCGATAGCCAGGTCTCCGACTTCGGGGGCCCTGAGTCCCTCCAAGCTAAGTATCCGTCTCCGGGCTACCAGGGAAGCAAAGGCAAGAACATATGCCTCTTTCTCCTCCTGGATTCTCGGATCCTGTGACACCCCGAAAATCACTATCTCTGAACTCAATGCCACCCTTATTTTTAATACCTTGGACATGACATCAGCAAACCCCTGCCAAAATGGGCAGCACAGTAGCATTGTGGTTAGCACAATTGCTTCACAGCTCCAGGGTCCCAAGTTCGATTCCCGGCTTGGGTCACTGTCTGTGTGGAGTCTGCACATTCTCCCTGTGTGTGCATGGGTTTCCTCCGGGTGCTCCGGTTTCCTCCCACAGTCCAAAGATGTGCAGGTTAGGTCGATTGGCCATGCTAAATTGCCCTTAGTGTCCAAAATTGCCCTTAGTGTTGGGTGGGGTTACTGGGTTATGGGGGTAGGCTGAAGGTGTGGGCTTGGGTAGGGTGCTCTTTCCAAGAGCCGGTGCAGACTCAATGGGCCGAATGGCGCCTTCTGCGCTGTAAATTCTATGAAAATCCCCTAAGCTTTGGACATGCCCAGAACATGTGGACATTGTTCGCTGGTCCTCCCACACATTTTGCACACCTGTCTTCCACCCCAAAGAATCTGCTCATCCGGGCCACTGTCATGTGGACCCGGTGAACGACCTTGAATTGAATCAGGCTGAGCCTAGCATAAGTTGCAGTCGCATTGATTCTACTCAATGCGTCCGCCCAAAGGCCCTCCTCTATCTCTCCCCCCAGCTCCTCCCACTTTCGCTTCAGCTCCTCGGTCTGCGTCTCCTCTGATCCCATAAGTTCCTTGTAAATGTCCGAGACGCTCCCTTCTCCTACCCACCCTCTGGAAACTACCCTGTCCTGAATCCCTCTTAGCGGTAGGAGCGGGAAGGTTGATACCTGTCTACGCAGAAAGTCCCGCACCTGTAGATATCTAAATTTGTTTCCCCTCACCAATGCAAATTTCTCCTCCAGTGCCCTCAGACTCGGAAAGGTCCCCTCTATAAACAAGTCCCCCATCCTCTCAATCCCCGCTCTCCGCCATATTCGGAACCCCCATCCATACTCTCCGGGGCAAACCCGGCGATTATCGCAGATTGGGGACCAGACCGATGCTGCCATTGCTCCCACATATCTCCTCCATTGCCCCCAGACTCTCAGGGCCGCCACCACCACGGGGCTGGTGGAGTACTGCGCCGGCGGGAACGGCAGAGGCGCAGTTACCAGCGCCCCCAGACTTGTGCCCTTGCATGAAGCCACCTCCCTATGCACCCATGCCGACCCCCCCCCCAGCCACTTCTTAATCATGGCTATGTTAGCCGTCCAGTAATAATTGCTAAAGTTCAGCAGCGCCAGCCCACCCTCTCCCCGACTCCGCTCAAGCATTACCCTCTTCACTCCCCCCCCCCCGCCCCCCCACACACTAAGCCCGCAATAACTTTATTGACCCGCTTAAAAAAGGACCGTGGAATAAAGATGGGGAGACATTGAAATACAAACCGGAATCTCGGGAGGACTGTCCTTTTCACCGTTTGGACTCTCCCAGCTAGAGACAACGGGAGTGCATCCCATCTCAGGAAATCATCTTTCATCTGATCCACCAACCGGGCCAAGTTCATCTTTCATCTGATCCACCAACCGGCCAAGTTCAATTTATGTAGCAAGTCCCAATCCCGCGCTACTTGAATACCTAGGTACCTGTAACTGTCCCCTACCAATCTAAACGGCAGTTCCCCCAGTCGCTTCCCCAGGCCCATCGCCTGGACCGCAAACATCTCGCTCTTCCCCATATTAAGCTTGTACCCCGAGAACCGGCCAAATTCCCCTAAAATACCCACGATTTCTTCCATCCCCTCAATTGGATCTGAAACATACAGGAGCAGGTCATCCGCATAAAGCGAGACTCTGCGCTCCAGCCCCTAGGCTCTCCGAGCAATCGCCAGCGGCTCTATAGCCAGCGCAAACATCAGTGGAGAGAGGGGGCATCCCTGTCTTGTCCCCCGGTGCAGTCTAAAATAGTCCGAAGTCGCCCTGTTCGCCCGTACACTCGCCACAGGAGCCTGGGATAGCAACCTGACCCAGTCAATAAAGCCCCTCCCAAATCCGAACCGCCCCAGAGCCTCCCATAAATAATCCCATTCAACCCGGTCAAAAGCTTTTTCCGCATCCATTGTGACCACTCCCTCCACCTCCCCACTTTCCGGGGGCATCATGATCACATTTTACAGCTTTCTTACATTGGCCACCAGCTGCCTGCCCTTAACGAACCCCGTCTGATCCTCCACAATTCGGTACACAATCCTCAATCCTGGAGGATGAAAATTTTGGCCAACAGTTTGGCGCCTACATTCAACCATTCAACAGGGATATCGGCCTGTAGGACCCACATAGCTCCGGGTTCTTGTCCCGTTTCAGGATAAGCAAAATCGTGGCCTGTGACATCGTCTGGGGCCGAACCCCTCTTTCCCTTGCCTCATTAAACACTTTCATCAGCACCCGTCCCAAAATCCCGGAGAACTTTTTATAGAACTCCGCTGGGTACCCGTCTGGTCCCGGGGCCTTACCCGACTGCATGGCCTTCAAGCCCTCCACTATCTCTTCCCCAGTCCTTCTACCAGCTCCCCATCCACCTTCAGGAAAGTCAGCCCCTCCAGGACGTGCCTCATCCCCTCCGGCCCCGTAAGGGGTTCTGTCCTATACAGCCTGCTGTAGAAATCCCTAAACGCCTTACTCACCCCTGCCGAATTCCCAACCAAGTTCCCATCCCCGCCAATAACTTTCCCCATTTCTCTAGCTGCCTCCCCCTTTCTGAGCTGCTGTGCAAGCATCCTGCTAGCCTTCTCACCTTCTCACCATGCTCGTAGATCACCCCCCTCGGCTTACTGAGCTGTTCCACTGCCCTCCCTGTGGTTAACAAGCCGAACTCCGCCTGTAGCCTCCGCCATTCCCTTAAAAGCCCTATCCCTGGACTTCCGGTGGCGGCCATGCGCGGGTAGTTCGCGTAATCGTCAGCTCCCGCCACTAACGGGCCCTTTTAAGGAGCTTTAGCGGCTCCTCCTCGACGAAACTCGGCAGGCAAACAACGATAGAAGGCTCCCTGCATCAGTGTATGGAGGGGACCAGGAGCAGGACGGCGAAACAAACGAGCACCGAGAAGCAGTTGGAACGGGCGCGGGAAGATAAAATGGCAGCCGGCTCGGATCAGGCAGAGTGGGCCCAGTGTTCGCGGGAACAGCAGGAATTCCTTAGAAGTTGTTTTGCTGACCAGAAAACGGAGATGCTGGCCCTGACGAAGGCCTCAATGGAGAAGATGGTTGAGACTCAGAAGATGCAGGAGAAGGAGATCGAGAAAAAGGTCTCTGATAATGAAGACGAGATACTTGGTGTGGCCGTCAGGGTGGAGGCACATGGCGCCTTGCATAAGAGATGGCAGGAGAGGTTGGAAGACCTTGAAAACCGGTCCAGGAGGCAAAACCTGCGAATTCTGGGCCGTGCGGAGGGGTCGGATGCGAGTGTATTTGTGACCACGTTGCTGGGGACCCTGATGGGTACAGGAGCATTTCCTCGGCCTCTGGAACTGGATGGGGCGCACAGAGTCCTTGCAAGAAAGCCCAAAACAAACGAACCGCCGAGGGCTATGGTGGTACGGTTTCACCGCTTCTTAGACAAGGAACGTGTCCTGTGATGGGCTAAAAAGGAGCGGAGCAGCAGGTGGGAGAACAGCGTAATTCGCATTTACCAGAACCTGGGAGCAGAACTGGCCAAGAGGCACGCTGGATTCAACTGTGCTAAGGCGGCCCTCCACAACAAAAGGGGTGAAGTTCGGACTGCTGCATCCGGCGAGGCTTTGGGTCACGTATCAAGATCGTCACCACTGCTTTGATACACCGGACGAGGCATGTGTAGCGCAACAATTACTCATTCAAGTCAAGAAGTGATGAAGTCAATCGAGGCTTTATTAAGCAAGACTTGTTCCCCAGCAGCTCAGTTACAGAATGCGGCTGCTGGGAGAACTCGAGCTCTTGTACTCCACCTTCTGGGCGGAGCCAGCAGGCGGAAGATCCAACCAGGACCCGGGACCTGTCAGCCAATAGCCTCTCGGCTTCACAGGTACCGTACTACCCCTAATACATACCACCACATTCACCCCTTGTTAAAAAAAGAACCCAGCGGGGTGGTGGTTCGCATGGTGGTAGGGGTTTACAAGGCTGGTCCTGGAACTAATTTCATACAGTGGCTATGCATTTAGCCCAACAGTTAACTATGTACAGGTTGTCAGAATTATTTACAAGTTGTTTTTTTTTGTGTGTCACGCGGATTCCACGAGTCGAGCGGGTGCCCTGGTCGTCCTTGTCGATCGCCTCAGCCCCGGTGGTGGTGCAGGTGCTGGCTCAGGCACTGTTGTCTCTGGGAGCGTTGCGCTGTTGGTCCATGTTTCTTTACTCCTGGGCGGGCACGGGAGGAGGACCGATCCACCCGGGAAGGGAGCGGTTGTGGGGTGCGCCGGTGGCAGGGAGGGAGTGATCGGTGTTGTGAGTGTGTGTGTGTGTTTCTGGCAGGCACCAGGTCCCGTAGGGAGACCGTGTCCTATCGGCCGTCGGGGTTTGCGTGGAGAAGGTGAACCCTCTCGACCAACGGGTCCGATTTGTGCGCCCGCACATGTTTTCGGAGCAAGATGGGTCCTGGGGCTGCCAGCCAGGTCGGCAGCGACGCTCCGGAGGAGGACTTCCGAGGGAAGACAAGGAGGCGCTCGTGAGGCGTTTGGTTAGTGGTGGTACACAGCAGCGACCGGATGGAGTGCAGGGCATCCGGGAGGACTTCCTGCCACCGGGAAACTGGGAGATTTCTGGACCGTAGGGCCAGTTGGACGGTCTTCCAGACCGTACCGTTCGCCCTCTCTACCTGACCGTTCCCCCGGGGGTTGTAGCTGGTCGTCCTGCTCGAGGCAAGGCCCTTGCTAAGCAGGAACTGATGCAGCTCGTCGCTCATGAAGGAGGACACCCTGTCGCTATGGATGTACGCGGGGAAACCGAATAGTGTAAAGATGGTGCCGAGGGCTTTAATGACTGTGGCCGCTGTCATGGCGGGGCAGGGGATGGCGAAGGGGAAACTGGAGTACTCGTTCACCACATTCAGGAAGTATGCGTTGTGGCCGGTGAAGGGGAGGGGACCTTTGAAATCCAAACTGAGGCGTTCAAAGGGACGGGAAGCCTTTATCAGGTGCGCTCTATCTGGCCTGAAAAAGTGCAGTTTGCACTCTACGCAGATTTGGCAGTTCCTGGTGGCTGTACGGACCTCCTCAACAGAGTAGGGGAAGTTGCGGGACTTCACAAAATGGTAGAAATGAGTGACCCCCGGGTGGCAGAGGTCCTCGTGGAGGGCTTGGAGGCGGTCTACTTGTGCGTTGGCACATGTGCCATGGGATAGGGCATCGGACGGCTCGTTCAGCTTTCCGGGACGATACAAGATCTCATCGTTATAGGTGGAGAGCTCAATCCTCCACCTCAAGATCTTGTCATTCTTGATTTTGCCCCGCTGTGCATTATCGAACATAAAGGCTACCAACCGTTGGTCAGTGAGGAGAGTGAATCTCCTGCCGGCCAGGTAATCCCTCCAAAGTCGCACAGCTTCCACTATGGCTTGGGCTTCCTTTTCCACTGAGGAGTGGCGGATTTCTGAGGCGTGGAGGGTCCGGGAGAAAAAGGCCACTGGTCTGCCCGCTTGGTTGAGAGTGGCCGCCAGAGCTCCATCGGATGCGTCGCTCTCGACCTGGAAGGGGAAGGACTCGTCGATTGCGTGCATCGTGGCCTTTGCGATATCCGCTTTGATGCGGCTGAAGGCCTGGCGGGCCTCTGTCGACAGGGGGAAGGTTGTGGACTGGATTAATGGGCGGGCCTTGTCTGCGTACTGGGGAACCCACTGGGCATAATACGAAAAGAAGCCCAGGCAGCGTTTCAGGGCTTTGGAGCAGTGGGGGAGGGGAAATTCCATAAAGGGGCGCATGCGTTCGGGGTCGGGGCCTATCACGCCATTGCGCACTACGTATTCCAGGATGGCCAGACGGTTGGTGCTAAAAACGCATTTTTCCTCGTTATAGGTGAGGTTCAGGGCTTTAGCGGTCTGGAGGACTTTGCAGAGGTTGGCGTCGTGGTCCTGCTGGTCATGGCCGCAGATGGTTACATTGTCGAGGTATGGGAACGTGGCCCGCAACCCGTGCTGGTCAACCATTCGGTCCATCTCCCGTTGGAAGACCGAGACTCCGTTCGTGACGCCGAATGGGACCCTTAAGAAGTGGTAGAGCCGCCCGTCTGCCTCTAAGGCCGTGTACTTGCAGTCATTCGGGCGGATGGGGAGCTGGTGGTATGCGGACTTGAGGTCCACTGTGGAAAAGACCTTGTACTGTGCAATCCGATTGACCATGTTCGATATGCGGGGGAGAGGGTATGCATCGAGCTGCGTGTACCTATTGATGGTCTGACTATAGTCTACGACCATCCTCTGCTTTTCCCTGGTCTTCACAACTACCACCTGGGCTCTCCAGGAACTATTGCTGGCCTGGATTATGCCTTCCATCAGCAGCCGCTGGACTTCAGACCGGATAAACATCCGATACTGGGCGCTCTATCGTGTGCTCCTAGTGGCGACGGGTTTGCAATCCGGGATGAGGTTTGCAAACAAGGAAGTGCGGTTCAACCTTGAGGGTCGCGAGGCTACAGATAGTGAGTGGGGGTATTGGGCCGCCGAATTGGAACGTTAGGCTCTGGGGGCTATACTGGAAATCTAACCCCAAGAGAGTGGGAGCGCAGAGTTGGAGAAGGACATAAAGCCTATAATTCTTAAACTCCCTCCCTTGCACCGTTAGTTTCGCGATGCAGAACCCTTTGATCTCTACGGAATGGGATCCCGCTGCCAGAAAACCTTTTTGGGTGCTCGGACGAATAGAGAGAAAACAGAGTCTTACCGTATCCGGGTGGATAAAACTTTCCGAGCTCCCAGAGTCGATTAGGCATGGCGTCTCGCACCCGTTGACCAGCACCGTTGTCGTTTGGAGCGTCCGGGGCCGCGATTGGTCCAGGGTTACCCATGCCAGTCTTGGTTGCTGCACCGTGGCGCTTTCGTACGACCCCGTGGAGCCATCTATACTGGGGTCCTTGGCTATCAGCCAAGATGGCGGCCTCCATGGATCGCACCCGGTCGGGGGGGTCACAAGACCTCCCCGCGTGGTGTCCGGGGCCCAAAATGACGGCGCCTGCGGGCCGCACATGGAGCGCTGGGGGGATTGAGTCTGCTGTCCCCGTTCTCCCCCGGAGATTGCGGCGACCCCCCGGGACTGGCACACCGCTGCGTAATGCCCCTTTTTGCCGCAGCTTTTACAAATAGCTGAGCGGGCCGGGCAGCGCTGCCGGGGGTGTTTTGCCTGCCCGCAAAAATAGCAGCGGGGCCCACCGGGATGGTCTGGTGCTCTAGCCGCGCAGGCTTCCGGGGGGGTGCCGGGGTGCCGGGGAGTCGGTCGCAACGGGGGTCCACGGAGCCCAAGGGGCTGCCGCGCGGTCAGGGCCGTAGGCGCAGGCATTTTGTCAGGCCGCAAGGGCCCGTGCCTCTGAGTCCTAATGAGTCTCTTTCTAACAGTCTTTGGCGAATTTGAGAAGAAGTCATACCTGCCACAAAAGCATCCCTGATCAGGAGCTCCGTGTGCTCGTTTGCGCTCACCGACGGGCAGTTGCAGTTCCTTCCCAAAATCAACAGCGCGCTGTAGAACTCGAGCGATTCTCCGGTGATTTGCCGTCTTGTCGCGAGTTGGTGGCGTGCGTAGACCTGGTTTATGGGCCGAATGTAGACTCCTTTCAGCATGACCAGCGCCGTCGCGAAATCCTCCGCGTCTTCGAGGAGCGTGTAGATCTCCGGGCTCACCCTGGTATGCAGGACCTGCATTTTCTGATCTTCCGTGGTCCGGCCGGTGGCCATTCAAAGGTAACCTTCGAAGCATGCTAGCCAGTGTTTAAACACGGCCGCCGAGTTTGCTGCATGGAGGCTGATTCGCAGACACTCCGGGGCGATCCGGAGCTCCATAGTCTTTTTAAGCTTGCTTAATAAATTGTAGCGCAACAATTACTCACTCAAGTCGCGAAGTGATGAAGTCAATCGGGGCTTTATTGAGCAAGACTTGTTCCCCAGCAGCTCAGTTACAGAATGCGGCTGCTGGGAGAACTCGAGCTCTTGTATTCCGCCTTCTGGGCGGAGCCAGCAGGCAGCAGATCCAACCAGGACCCGGGACCTGTCAGCCAATAGCCTCTCGGCTTCACAGGTACCGTACTACCCCTAATACATACCATCACAGCGTGGACATTTATCAAGCAGGAACAGTTGGACTCGAGCTAAAGGACAGCCACACTGGGCCGAAATGCTCTGGTGGGGATGTTAACTGTTTGATAGCTGGAGGGAGCTATGTTATGTTGATCCCTGTTTCTCTGGCCATGCTCTCTGCTTTTGTGGAGTTCGGCCACAGAGGGAGGAGAGGGGCCCTATATTTAGCTCTTCTCTTCAGGCATCTGGAGCCGTTTCTTTTGTGGGGCTGGGTTAGCGCCCAGGGTTTGTTGTTTGTTTCGCTGGGAGGGGGGTGGGGGAAATGTTCTTTGGGAGCTGTTAAGGCAGTAAAGGGCATTTAAAAGTTTATTGGATAAACATATGGATGATAATGGCATAGTGTAGGTTAGATGGCTTTTGTTTCGGTGCAACATCGTGGGCCGAAGGGCCTGTACTGCGCTGTATTGTTCTATGTTCTATGTTCTAAAGGTGGGCTTTTCAGAGGAAGGGAGGGGCCCGAATAACGAGGCAACAGGATGATTGGAGACCGAGGCGGGAGCATCCGGGATGAGCATGGGTCAGCTGACTCACGGAAGCGTAATGGTGGGAGAGTTGGTGTTAAGCTGATGCTTGACTTGGGGGATTGGGATCGTGGGGCTGTTGGAGGGGGGGTGGGGAGGCGGGATGCCACTTTGTTGACAGAAAAGGAGCCAACTTGGGGGAACAGATGGAGAGTCGGGGGGGGGGCTCCAATGGGAGGGCTCGAGTAAGCGGGGGACGCGGGCTCGTGGCTGGCCGAAGAAGAGGGATGGCTAGTCAGCAGCGGGGGGGGAGGGGGGTGGTTAACCCCCATCCAGGCTGATCACGTGGAATGTGAGGGGTCTGAATGGACCGGTCAAGAGGGCTCGAGTGTTCTCTCACTTCAAGGGGTTAAAGGCAGACGTAGCCATGCTACAGGAGACGCACCTAAAACTCGCAGATCAAACAAGATTGAGAAAGGGGTGGGTGGGCCAGGTGTTCCATTCGGGGCTGGATTCAAAGACCAGAGGGGTAGCAATTCTGGGCAGTAAACGGATGGCATTCGCGGCAGGGAGTATTGTGGCTGATAAAGGGGGCAGATACTTAATGGTTAGTGGGAAGCTGCAGGAGACCTGGGTGGTGCTAGTGAACGTCTACGCCCCGAACTGGGATGACGTGGAATTCATGAGATGCATGCTGGGTAAAATTCCGGACTTAGGCTCACACAATTTGATCAAGGGGGTGATTTCAATACAGTCATTGACCCTGTATTGGACCGGTCAAAGCCCAGGTCGGGAAAACGACCAGTGGCGGCTAAGGAACTGAGGGGTTTCTTGGAACAGGTGGGGGGCTAGACCCATGGACGTTCGCTCGGCCGAGGGCGAAGGAGTTCTCCTTTTTTCTCCCACGTCTACAAAGTGTATTCCTGTATAGATTTCTTTGTTGTGAGCAGGGCGTTAATCCCAAGGGTGGAGGGGATGGAATACTCGGCCATTGCAGTCTATCATGCTCCGCATTGGGTGGATTTGCGACTTGGTGAAGAGAGGGGACATCGCCATTATGGAGGCTAGATGTGGGACTGCTGGTGGATGACGAGGGTTGTGGGCGGATAAAGAGGAACATTCAAAACCACTTGGAAACTAATGTTACGGGAGAGGTAACAGCGACTACGGGGGGGGGGGGGGGGGGGGAGCTGGCGCTGCCGAATTTTTGCAGCTACTATTGAGCGGCTAATATAGCCATGATTAGGAAATGGGTACTGGGGGAGGGGTCGACGTGGGAGCGGCTAGAGAAGTCCTCATGCAAAGGCACCAGCTTAGAGGCACTTGTAACGGCACCTCTGGCGTTTTCGCCGGTGCTCTACTCCTCAGGTCCGGTGGTGGCGGCGGCATTAAGGATCTGGGGTCAGTGGAGAAGACACCGGGGGGGGGTGGAGGGAGCCTCAGTTTGGACCCCGATACGCAACAATCACAGATTTGTCCCGGGCAAGTAGACTGAGGGTTTCAAAGCTGGCATAGGGCAGGTATTAAAAGGATGGGGGACCTGTTCATAGATGGGACCTTTCCCAGCTTGAAAGCGCTGGAGGAGAAATTCAATTTGCCCCCTGGAAATGCCTTCGGATACCTTCAGGTACGCGCCTTTCTTAAGAAACAGGTGGTGACATTTCCGTTGCTACCCCCACGCAGGATACAAGATAGGGTGGTCTCCGGTACCTGGGTAGGGGAGGTGTCGGACATCTATCAGGAACTACAGGAGGCTGAGGAAGCCCCAGTGGGGGAACTTAAGGGCAAATGGGAGGAGGAGCTAGGCGAGGAGCTGGATGCCCTAAACAGGGTTAATTCCTCCTCATCATGTGCCAGGCTTAGCTTAATCCAGTTTAAGGTGGTCCACCGGGCACACATGACGGCAACCAGAATGAGCAAGTTCTTTGGGGTTGAGGATAGATGTGCGGGAAGCCCAGCAGACCATGTCCATATGTCCTGGGCATGTCTGGCTCTTAAGGGATTCTGGCAGCGAATGTCCAAGATCTTAGACACGCGGGTGGTGCCGAGTCCAGAGATAGCGATCTTTGGTGTGTCAGACGATCCGGGAGTTCAGGAAGCGAAAGAGGCCGACATATTGGCCTTTGCCTCCCTGGTAGCCCGGAGACGGATCCTTTTAATGTGGAGGGACTCGAAGCCCCCGAGTGTGGAGACCTGGATTGGTGACATGGCTGGGTTTCTCAGTCTCGAGAAAATAAAGTTTGCCTTGAGAGGGTCTATGACGAGGTTCTCTCGGAGGTGGCAGCCGTTCTTCGACTTTCTAGGAGAGCACTAAATGTCAGCAGCAGCAGCAACTCTGGGGGGAGGGGGGGGAATGTTGCATATTCTTGTTGTTTTTTCTGTATATCATGTTTTTTTTTAAAATATATATTTATTAAAGTTTTTTAACAACACAATTTTTCTCCCTTACAAACAATAACCCCCCCCCCCCCCCCCCCCGTAACAAAATAACGAGATCGCACTGAGCAAGATATATACATGACAAAATGGTATATTTACATAGCTTTATACACTGGCTCTCTCCCGCACGTGCCAGTTTCCCCAGCCCTTCATGTTATCTCCTGCTCATCCACCCCCCCTTCCCAGGATGCCGCCCCCCCCCCCCCCCCCACCCGGGTTGCTGCTGCTGCTGCTGACCGACCTTCCTCTAACGCTCCGCGAGGTAGTCTAGGAACGGTTGCCACCGCCTGTAGAACCCCTGCGCAGACCCTTTCAAGGCAAACTTAATCCTCTCCAGCTTTATGAACCCAGCCATGTCGTTTATCCAGGCCTCCACGCTAGCGGGCTTCGCCTCCTTCCACGTTAGCAAGATCCTTCGCCGGGCTACTAGGGACGCAAAGGCCAGAATGCCGGCCTCTTTCGCCTCCTGCACTCCCGGCTCGTCCACTACTCCAAATATTGCTAGCCCCCAGCTTGGCTTGACCCGGACTTTCACCACCTGAGATATTGCTCCCGCCACTCCTCTCCAGAACCCCTCCAATGCCGGGCATGACCAAAACATATGGACATGGTTCGCAGGGCTCCCTGAGCACCTTCCACATCTGTCCTCTACCCCAAAGAACCTGCTCAACCTCGCCCCCGTCAAGTGAGCTCTGTGAGCCACCTTAAATTGTATCAGGCTGAGCCTGGCACACGAGGAGGAGGAATTAACCCTACCTAAGGCATCAGCCCACAGACCTTCCTCGATCTCCTCCCCCAGCTCCTCCTCCCATTTACCCTTCAACTCTTCTACTAGCGCTTCCCCCTCTTCTTTCTTCTCCTGGTGTATTGCCGACACCTTGCCCTCTCCGACCCATACACCCGCGATCACCCTGTTTTGAATTTCTTGTGCCGGGAGCAACAGGAATTCCCTGACCTGTCGCCTCACAAAAGCCCTCACCTGCATATATCTAAAGGCATTTCCCGGGGGTAACTCAAACTTCGCCTCCAGTGCCCCTAGGCTCGCAAATGTCCCGTCAATGAACAGGTCCCCCCATTCTTCTAATCCCCGCCCGATGCCAGCTCTGGAACCCCCCGTCCATCTTCCCCGGGACAAACCGGTGGCTACCCCTGATCGGGGACTACACCGAGCCTCCCACTGCACCCCTGTGCCGTCTCCACTGGCCCCAGATCCTTAACGTTGCCGCCACCACCGCGCTCATGGTATACTTTGACGGCGAGAACGGCAGCGGTGCCATCACCAACGCCCCCAGGCTCGTTCCTTTACAGGGCGCCAGCTCCATCCTCTTCCATGCCGCCCCCTCTCCCTCCAAAACCCACTTGCGGATCATCGCCACATTTGTTGCCCAGTAGTAGCTCCCTAGGTTTGGTAGCGCCAACCCTCCTCGGTCCCTACTGCGTTCCAGGAACCCCCTCCTTACCCTCGGGGTCTTATTCGCCCACACAAACCCCATAATGCTCCTGCCTGCTCTCTTAAAAAAGCCCTTGGTGATCACGATGGGAAGGCACTGAAACACAAACAGAAACCTCGGAAGGACCACCATTTTGACCGACTGCACTTTACCCGCCAGCGAGAGCGGTAACATGTCCCATCTTTTGAAGTCCTCCTCCATTTGGTCCACCAACCTCGTCAGATTCAGTTTATGTAGGGCCCCCCAACTCCTGGCTATCTGGATCCCCAGATACCAAAAACTCCCCGCTGCCCTCCTCAGCGGTAGGTCCCCTATCCCTCTTTCTTGGTCCCCTGCCTGCAATACAAAGAGCTCACTCTTCCCTACATTGAGCTTATAGCCCGAAAACTCCCCAAACTCCCTTAGAGTCTGCATGACCTCCACCATCCCCTCCATTGGATCCGCCACGTACATCAACAGGTCATCCGCATAGAGTGACACCCGATGCTCTTCTCCACCTCGAACCACCCCCCTCCATTTATTAGACTCCCTCAATGGCATGGCCAAGGGTTCGATCGCCAATGCAAACAACAGGGGGGACAGGGGGCACCCCTGCCTCGTTCCTCGGTACAGCCGAAAGTACTCCGACCTCCGCCGGTTCGTCACTACACTTGCCACCGGGGCTCTGTAAAGGAGCTTAACCCAGCTGATAAACCCTCCCCCGAACCCAAACCTACGCAGCACCTCCCAGAGGTACTCCCACTCCACTCGGTCAAAGGCCTTTTCCGCGTCCATAGCTGCCACTATCTCCGCTTCTCCCTCCACCGATGGCATCATTATCACGTTTAAGAGCCGCCGCACGTTAGTGTTTATTTGCCTGCCCTTTACGAATCCCTGGTCCTCATGGATCACCTCAGGGACACAGTCCTCAATCCTCGTGGCCAGCACTTTTGCCAACAACTTAGCGTCCACATTGAGGAGCGATATCGGCCTGTACGATCCACATTGCAGTGGATCCTTGTCCTGCTTTAGGATCAAAGAAATTGTTGCTTCCGACATTTTCGGGGGCAGGATCCCCTCCTCTCTTGCCTCGTTAAAGGTTCGCACTAGTAGCGGGGCCAACAGGTCTACGTACTTTCTGTAGAACTCCACCGGGAACCCGTCCGGCCCCGGGGCCTTCCCCGCCTGCATACTCCTCCAACCCAATTGGTGCCCCCAAACCAGCCACCTCTTGCTCCTCCACCCTCGGGAATCTCAGTTGGTCTAGAAATTGCCCCATCCCCTCTTCCCCCGCTGGGGGCTGGGATCTGTACAGCTCTTCATAGAAGGCCTTGAATACCTCGTTTATTTTCGTCGCACTCCGAACCGTGGCTCCCTTTCCATCTTTGATTCCCCCTATTTCCCTCGCTGCCGTCCTCTTACGGAGCTGGTGTGCCAGCATTCGACTAGCCTTCTCCCCATACTCCTAGGTCGCCCCCTGCGCCTTCCTCCACTGTGCCTCCGCCTTCCCTGTGGTCAACAGGTCAAACTCCGTCTGGAGCCGTCGTCTTTCCCCAAGTAATCTTTCCTCCGGGGCCTCTGTGTATCTCCTGTCCACTCTCAAAATCTCCCCCACTAACCTCTCCCTTTCCATGCCCTCTGTCTTCTCCCTAAGAGCCCCGATGGAGATTAGCTCTCCCCTGTTCACCGCCTTCAACGCCTCCCATACCACCCCCACTCGCACCTCCCCGTTGTCGTTGGCCTCCAAGTACCTTTCGATACACCCCCTCATCTTCCCACACACCACCTCATCTGCCAGCAGTCCCACATCCAGCCGCCACAGCGGGCGTTGGTCCCTCTCCTCTCCCAACCCCAGTTCCACCCAGAGCGGGGCGTGGTCCGAAACGGCTATGGCCGAATACTCCGTCCCCTCCACCCTCGGGATGAACGCCCTGCCCAGAACAAAAAAATCAATCCGGGAGTAGGCTTTGTGCACGTGGGAGAAGAAAGAAAATTCCCTGGCCTGCAGTCTTGCAAACCTCCATGGGTCCACTCCCCCCATCTGATCCATAAACCCCCTAAGCACCTTGGCCGCCGCCAGCCTCTTTCCAGTCCTTGATCTGGAGCGGTCCAGTGCTGGGTCCAGCACTGTATTGAAGTCCCCTCCCATTATCAGGCCTCCTACCTCCAGGTCCGGAATGCGCCCCAACATGCGCTTCATGAACCCAGCATCATCTCAGTTCGGGGCGTATACATTTACCAACACCACCCACGTCCCTTGCAACCTACCGCTCACCATCACATATCTCCCTCCATTATCCACTACGATAGTCTTGGCCTCAAATGACACATGCTTTCCCACCAATATTGCCACCCCTCTATTCACGTCCAGTCCCAAGTGAAATACCTGTCCTACCCATCCCCTTCTTAACCTGACCTGGTCCGCCACCTTCAGGTGTGTCTCTTGGAGCATAGCCACGTCTGCCTTCAGTCCCTTCAAGTGCGCGAACTCTCGAGCCCTCTTCACCAGCCCATTCAGGCCCCTCACGTTCCACGTTATCAGCCGGATTGGAGGGGCTCTCACCCCCCCCCCGTCCCCCCCCCCGTCCCCGGCCGACTAGCCATCTCCTTTTCTGGGCCAGTCCCGTGTCCGCGTCTCCCTCGCCCTCCAGTCCCCCAGCCGGGGGACCTCAGTCCCGACCACCTCTTCTGTGTCCCCATCTCTTTCGGCCAATGCTGCAGCAACCCCCCACCCCCCCCACCCACCCCCCCGCTAGACCCCTGTCTAGCTTTTTTGCTCCCCCACATCACTCCCGTAAGTCAGCTGACGCCTGCTGACCCCGGCTTCCCCCGCCGTCCCTTTGACCCCCCCCCCCCCCCCCCGTGGGAGTCTCCCAATCAATATGCATTCCTACGTTCCCCTTCCCGTCTTTCTTCCCGCGCGTGGGAAAAAACCCCGCGCTTTCCAAAGCCTGCCCCGCCCCCTCTGGTGCAGCTCCTGTCGCGGCCTTGTCTCTCTCCCCCAGCCCATGTAGCATTTCCTGCGTGTGATTGACCCCGTATATACAACAACCATCACACATCAACCCTCACAAACTCTCAGTTAGAGTCCAACTTTTCAGTTTGTATGAAGGTCCACGTCTCTTCAGGCGTTTCGAAGTAGTAATGTTGGTCCTTGTATGTGACCCACAATCGCGCTGGCTGCAGCATTCCAAATTTCACTCCTTTCCGGTGCAGCACCGCTTTGGCCCGGTTGAAACCCGCTCTCCGCTTTGCAACCTCCGTGCTCCAGTCCGGGTATATTCGGATCTCTGCGTTGTCCCACTTGCTGCTCCGCTCCTTCTTGGCCCGTTTCAGGACCCTCTCTCTGTCTGTGAACCGGTGAAATCTCATCACCATCGCCCTTGGCGGCTCATTTGGCTTGGGCTTCCTCGCCAGCAGCCGGTGTGCCCCGTCCAGCTCCAGCAACCTCTAAGGGGCCTCCGCACCCATCATCGCCCCGATCATCGTGCCCGCGTATGCCATGGCATCAGCCCCCTCCACTCCTTCTGGGAGACGCAGGATCTGCAGATTCTTTCTCCTCGACCTGTTCTCCAGGTCTTCGAGTCTTCCCGCCCACCTCTTGTGTAGCGCCTCGTGCCGCTCCACTCTCACCGCCAGGCCCAAGAGCTCGTCCTCATTCTCACTGACTCTTTTCTGTACCCCCTGGATCTTCACCTCATGGGCCTTCGGATACCCTCGAAGCAGCGCTTGATGAATTCCTGCAGCTCCGGCCCGCACTCCGCTTTGTCCCCGGCCACCGCCATTTTGATTTTTTTCCGTTGCTTCTCCCGCTGCTCCAATGCCGCTTTTTTGGCCGTTACACTTCTGGTCCGGTCCATAAAAGTTGGAAGGGGACCTCTCTCTTCACTTCCCCACGGGTTGTCGTCAAAAAAAATTCCGTTGGGGCTCCTCCAATGAGCCCGAAAGTCCGAATTAGCGGGAGCTGCCGAATCGTGCGGCTTAGCTCCGCATAGCCGCAACCGGACTCTGTATATAATGTTAAGGTTTACCTTGTGTTAAATGTTGTTAATGGTTATGCAAAAATTATGTTTTGATAAAAATCTGAATAAAAATAATTTATTTTTAAAATAAAAAGCCCTATCTCTGGAGTCTCCGCACCTCCAGTCGACTTGTGGAATCTCTTTTACCAGTCGGTCCGTCTCTGCCCTGTCTGTCCTGTCCCTGTGAGCCTGGATCAAGATCAGCTCTCCTCTCACCACTGCCTTCAGCGCTTCCCAGACCACCACTGCTGAGACTTATCATTTACCTGCAACTAATTTTGTATGCATTTCCTCAGCCTCTCGCACACCGCTTCGTCCGCCAACAGCCCTACATCTAACCTCCATTGCAGGTGCTGATTGCTGTCTTTACTAACCTGCAGGCCAACCCAGTGTGGAGCATGGTCTAAGATTGTGATCACCGAGTACCCCTCGTCCACCACCCCTGCCAGCAAGGCCCGACCCAAAATAAAGAAATCGATCTGAGAGTATACCTTATGCACGTGGGGGTAGAAGGAGAACTCCTTCACACTCTGCTGCCTAAATCTCCATGGATCCACTCCCTCCCCCCATCTGCTCCATGAACCCTTTCAATTCCTTTGCCATTGCTGGAACCCTGCCCGTTTTCGAGCGTGACCGATCCAGGCCGGGATCAATAACTGTATTAAAGTCCCCTCCCATGACCAGCTAGGGCATCATTTATTGCCCATCCCTATTTAATCTTGAGAAGGTGGTGGTGAGCTGCCTTCTTGAACCGCTGCAATCCACTGAACAGCAGGATGTACTGTAGTTACATCCAGAGAGCTGTTGGGGAGGGAGTTCAAGGATTTTGACCCAGCGACAGTAAAGGAATGGCCATATATTCCCAAGTCGAGATAGTGTGTGTGTTGGAGAGGAGCTTCCAAGTGGTGGTGTTCCTATGTTTCTGCTGCCCTTGTCCTAGATGGTGGCAGTCGTGGGTTTGGAAGGTACTGCACAGGGAACCTAGGAGAGCTTGTGTGTTGCATCTTGTAGATGGCAAACACTGCTGCCACTGTTTGGTGATGGAGGGAGTATATATTTGTGGAAGGAGTGCCAGTCAAGTGGGCTTCTTTGTCCTGGATGATATTGAACAACTTGAGTGCTGTTGGTGCTGCATTCTTCCAGGGAAGTGGAGAGTATTCCATCGCTCTCCTGACTTGTGCCGTGATGGGCGTGACATGTTTTGGAGCACAGGTCTTCAACATTATTGCTGGAATATTGTCAAGGCCCATAGCTTTTGCAGTATCCAGTGCCTTCAGTTGTTTCTTGATATCACGTGGAGTGAATCAAATTGGCTGAAGACTGGCATCTGTAATGCGCAATAAATGCTGGCCTTGCCAGCAATGTCCTCATCCAGAGATTTAAAAGAAGTTTTGTTATTTTGACAGAGCACTCTGCAGTTTGAATATGACTTTCTTCAACTTCTTCCTCCGGAAGATGCCAAGATGGATCATCCACTTGGTACTTCTGGCTGAAGATTGATTCAAATACGTCAGCCTTCTCTTTTGCACTGATGAGCTGGGCTCCTTCATCATTGAGGTTGGGGATATTTGTTGAATCTCCTCCTGTCAGTTGTTAATTGTCCAACACTGTTCAGTCCTGTGGTGTAGCTTCACCAGGTTGACACCTCATTTTTAGGTTTGCTGGTGTTACTCCTGATATGCTCTCCTGCACTCTTCTTTGAACCAAAGGTGATCCCCTGGCTTGGTGGTAATGGTAAAGTGAGGGATATGATGGTCCATGAGGTTACAGATTGTGGTTGAGTCCGTTTCTGCGCCTGCTGATACAGCACCTCATGGATGCACAGTTTTGAGTTGCTACATCTGTTCAAAATCTATCTAATTTAGCATGGTGATAGTACCACACAACAATGGATGATTTCCTCAATGTGAGATGGGAGACTTTGTCTCCACAGGACTGTGCGGTGGTCACTTGTACTGACACAGTCATGGACAGATGCACCAACAACAGGCAGATGATGAGGTCAAGTATGTTTTTCCTCTTGGTTCCCTTATCACCTGCCTTAGACCCAGTCTGTTCTTTAGTACTTGACCAGCTCATTCAGTGATGGTGCTACCGAATCGCACTTGGTGATGGACATTTAAGTTCCCCACTCAGAGTACATTCTTTATCCTTGCCAAACTCAGTGCTTCCTCCAACTTGTGTTCAAAATGGAGGCGCACTGATTCATCAGCTATTGCGGGTTGGTGGGGGGGGGAGGGAGAGAAATGGTTACATGGTAAGCAGCTGACGATTACCAGGCCCATGTTTGACCTGATGCCATGCGACTTCACCGGTTCCCGAGTCGATATTGAAGACTCCCAGGGCAGCTTCCTCCTGACTGTATCCCATTGTACTGCCACCTATGCTGGGTCTTTCCTGCTGGTGGGTCAGAGCATAACCAATGATGGTGGTGTCTGAGACATTGCCATTCTCACAGAATCATACCTTACAGACAATGTCAGGCTGCAGTTTGACTAGTCTATTAGATCTCCCAATTCTGGCACAAGCCCCCAGACATTTCAATGATAATCTATGATTAATCTAGGACAAAGGTTCGGCACAACATCGTGGGCCGAAGGGCCTGTTCTGTGCTGTATTTTCTATGTTCTATGTTCTATATTAGTAAGGAGGACTTTGAAATGTTGACAGGGCTGAGTTTGTGGTGTTTCCGGTGCTTAGGTTAAGACCAGGTGGTCCTTTGGTTTCATTCCTTTTTACTGACTTTGCAGCAGTTATTAAAACTGAGTGCCTTGATAGGCCATTTCAAAGGCCATTTAAGAGTGAACCACATTGCTGTGGGCTAGATTTGTCGGCTCGACCAGGTGAGGACAGAAAATCCCTTCCCAAAGAACATTAGTGATTTAGATGCGTTTTTACCACAATCAACAATGGTTTCATGGTCATCGTTAAACTTTTAATTCAGGGACGGGTCCCTTGTCACAGGGCTGAATAACTAGAAAAACCTTGGGCATTTTAACATTGAAGGGAAGTGACTGAAATGCGAACTTGGAGAGTCGTAAGACAATAAACTACTTCAAACTGAACCTGAAATGAGAAATAAATAAAAAGCAAATGTAGCTCTGATAGATACCAAGAAGTTTTTGAGTAAAGAATGATTGACATATGAAATGGATTGGCAGGTCGGACAGTAATTCAACAATCTGAGAATAATTTAAGAGGCAATTGGATGTAGTGACAGTTAAGGAGGGAATTTCTGGATGAGTGAGCTTGTGTACAGAATGTACCTGGGCAATTTCCCACGTTGCCAGGTAGATGTCAGTGTTGTGAGTGTACTGAAACAGCTTGGCTTAGGGATATGGTAAGTTCTGGAGCACAAGTCTTCAGTAATATTGTCAGGGTCCATAGCCTTTGCAGTGTACAGTGCCTTCAGCGGTTTCTTGATATCACATGGAGTAAATCAAATTGGCTGAAGACTGACATCTGTGATGCTGGGGACCTCTGGAGGAGATCGCAATGGATCATCCATTTGTCACTTCTGGCTGAAGACTGTTGCAAATGCGCCTGCCTTATCTTTTGCACTGATATGCTGGGCTCTCATCATTGAGAAGGAGCAGTTCCTCACAAATTCCATCTCCCACTTGTGGAGATTACTTTTCTCTGATTTCTCACACTATAGTTCTATTTTCCACTGTGTTTTGTGAACTTTGAGGGTCAAGTTGCCTGCACCCACCCCCCTAGTTTACTTTAAATACTGTTGTGAATATGTATTGGTTTAAAAATCATTTTCTTCACTTGTCCTTGTAAATGCTTCTATGGCCTTGCTCCATCTTGCTTCAACAAATTTTTGTTGGCTTACATTTTGCTCACACAATAATTTCTGTGACTCCAATCTGCAATATTTTCTCCCTCCTTCACTAAGAAGCAGAATGAGACTGAGGAATGAAAATGGAGAAACAGAAAATGGCAGAGGAGCTAAACAAACACTTTGGGTGAGTCTTCACGGTGGAAGACACTAAAAACATTCCAAAAATAAATAATCAGGGGGTAAAAGTGGGGAGGAAATAAATACAATAGCTAGGGAAAAAGTACGAGGGAAACTAATGGGACTGAAGGCTGATATGTCCCCTGGACCTGATGGGTTGCATCCCAGGATATTAAAAGAAGTAGCTACAGAAATCGTGGATGCACTGTGGTAATCTTCTAAGAATCCTTATGTTCTGGAAAAATCCCAGAGAATTAAGAAACTGCCAATGTAACATCCTTATTCAAAAAATGAGGTGGACAAATACCTATTGGCCAGTTAGCTTAACAAGAAGTTAACAGTCCATTATAAAGGATGTAATAGCAGAGCATTTAGAAATGCATAATAGAATCTAGCAGAGTCAGCATGGCATCATGAAGAGGAAATCATGCCCAACAAATTTATTAGAACTCTTTTAGGTGGCAAAGGGTAGGGTAGATGAAAGGGAACCAAGTAATATACTTGGATTTCCAAAAAGCATGCAATAAGATACCACACAAAAGGCCAATTAATGAGATAAGCTGTTGGGAACTGGAACACCGAGGGATTTTGGGGTCCTCGTGTATAAATCACAAAAGGCTACCATGCAAGTTCAGTAGGTAATTGAGAAGGCAAATGGAATGTTGGCCTTTATTTCAAAGGAAATTGAGTATAAAAATAGGGAAGTCGTGCTAAAACTATACAAGACACTAGTTAGACCACACCTGGTTTTGGTCCTCTTATCTAAGGAAAGATTTACTGGCATTGGATGCAGTCCAGAGATGGTTCACTAGATTGATTCTGGGTATGGAGGGGTTTTCTTATGAGAGATTGAATAGATTGAGCCTTTAGAAGACTGAGGTGACCTTAGAGATTTATAGGATTCTCGGCAGCTTGGTTAGATGCTGAGAGAATGTTACCTCATGGGAGAGTCTAGGACCAGAGGGCATACATCATAGATGTGGAGATGCCGGCGTTAGACTGGGGTGAGCACAGTACGAAGTCTTACAACACCAGGTTAAAGTCCAACAGGTTTGTTTCGATGTCACTAGCTTTCGGAGCGCTGCTCCTTCCTCAGGTGAATCTGAGGAAGGAGCAGCGCTCTGAAAGCTAGTGACATCGAAACAAACCTGTTGGACTTTAACCTGGTGTTGTAAGACTTCGTACTATACTTCATAGAGTAAGGGGTCATCCATTTAAGACCGAGATGAGGAGGAATTTGTTCTCTGAGGGGAGTGAATCTGTGGAATTCTTTACCACTGAGGGCAGTAGAGGTTGGGTTGTTAAGTATGTTCAAGGCTGAGATAGATAGATTTTTAGTCCATAAGGGAAACCAAGGTCTGGGGATAAAGCGGGAAAGGAGTTGAGGATTATATCCGATCAGTCGTGATCTCGTTGAATGGTGGAGCACTCTATGGTCTGAGTGACCTACTTCTGTTCCTGCACCTTATGTCTTGCATCATTTTGCCTGCTACACTCTGGAATTCTATTTCTGTAGCTTCCACTATTTCTGTACCTTCCACTGTCTTATTGTATAGTTGGCCAAATTATGAACATATTGTCCATATAATCCCACTCAATGGGCGAGATTCTCCACTCCCGCGCTGGTTGGGAGAATCGCCTGGGCCGCCAAAATTTCCCGGGACGCCGGTCCGACGCCCTCCCGCGATTCTCCCAAGCGGCGGGAATGGCCCCCATCGAGTTCCGCGGGCCGCAGAATCGCCGGAGACACCCAAAATGGCGATTCTCCGGCACCCCCGCTATTCTCAGGCCCGGGTGGGCCGAGCGGCCAGGCCAAAACGGCGGGTTCCCCCCGGCGCCGTCCACACCTGGTCGCTGCCGTCGTGAACGGTGCGTGACGCTGGGGGGGCGGCCTGCGGGTGGGGGGGGGGGATCCTGCACCGGGGGTTACCTTAAATGTGGCATGGAGTTGATAGACCTCCTTCCGCGGCCCCGCAAGATCCATCCGCCATCTTCTTGCGGGGCGGACTTAGAGAGGACGGCAACCACGCACGCGCGGGTTGGCACCGGCCAACCCGCGCATGCGCGGATGACGCCAGTTATGCGGCGCCGTCTTTACGCGGGTGACGAGGCCTGGCGCCTGTAGATGACGCGGCCCCGATCCTAGCCCATTGTCAGGGCCTGAATTGGTCGGGATCGGGGTCGGTTCGCGCCGTCGTGAACCTCGACGGTGCGGCCACTTTGGCGCGGGAGTGGAGAATCCCGCCCCATATCTTCTCTTCCCAAACACATAGTAACTTCATACACCACTCGAGGTTTCCAACATACGAAGTGCATCACGTTAATAGGTATAGTTTGCAAACTGCCTAATAGCGAAGAGAGGTGGGAAAAATATGCAAATTAAGTGAAAATAGTAATCGGATTTCAGCTACCCTGATATTAATTGGACAGAAGAGGTAGGTAAATGGGCATTGGAATGAAATTCCTAGAGTACATACAGGATTCCTTTTTAACTCCAGGGGAAGTTTTTCTCTTGCGATAATGAAGGGAGAAAATAAGTATGATGAGACCAAGCTAATAAATTTGAGAAAATCTAATTTTGGAAGGATGCGAATAGAACTTGTAGCAAATAAAATAAGCAACTATTTTGGCAAACGAGTTAGAACAACAGTGGGAAACATTAAAAATGATGTTCAACAGAGTGTAGAAAAAAATCAGCTAAAAGGAAAGAACAAGCTATGTACTAGGGGGTTAAACATTAAAATAAGAACAAAACACTGCAGATGCTGGAATCTGAAATGAAAACGTGCTGGAAAAACCCAGCAGATCTGGCAGCATTTGTGAAGAAAGAAAGAGTTATGTTCCAAATCCAATATGACTTCTTCGGAACTTGATAGTAGAGGCCTTACTTGTTTAGACTGAAGCAGTCCATGTCCAAATGCAGCAAGACCTGGTCAATATTAAGGCTTGTGCTGACAAGTGGCAAGTAATATTTGTGCCAGGCAATGACCATCTCCAACAAGAGAGAATTATCTCCCTTGATATTCAATGGCATTACCATTGCTGAAATTATCAACATTCTGAAGGTACCATTGACCAGAAACTGAACTGGACTAGCTATATAAATATTGTGATTACAAGAGCAGGTCGGAGCCAGGAATCCTGCAATGAGCAACTCGACTCCTGACTCCCCAAAGCCTGTCCACCATCCACAAGGCAAAGGTCAGGTGTGTGATGGAATACACTCCTTTTGTCTGGATGAGTGCAGCTCCAACAGCACTCTAGCTTGACACCATCGAGGATAAAGCAGCCCACTTGAATGGCACCCCACCCACAAAATTTCACACACTCCACCCACAAAATTTCACACACTCCACCACCGATGTACAGCAACCCTGTGTACCATCTACAAGATGCACTGCAGGAATTCACTAAGGCTCCTTAAAACCCAGGGATGGTACCATCTCGAAAGATAAGGGCAGCAGATACATGACAACATCACCACCTGTTGAAAACCCCTTCTGTCGCTTTACTGATGATCAACAGTAGGCTGAAGAGGCGGTAATTGACTGGCTGGTTTGGATTTGTCCTTTTTGTGTAGAGGACATAAATGGGCAATTTTCCACATTGCCAGTGTTGTAGCTGTAATGGAAAAGCTGATCCACGATAGATTATCCACTCAACATATCTCGCTGAAGATTGTGCGAACGTGTCAGCCTTATCAGTATTTTTAGGGATGGGCAATAAATCCTGGTCTAGCTAGTGAAGCCTACAACCCTCGAATGAATGAATACAAAAATTATTAATAATTCATTAGACTGTCATTGGCGGGGAGGGTACAGACTGGGAAAATGACAGTCCTCCCGAGATTGCTGTTCGTGTTTCAGTGTCTTCCAATCTTCATCCCCAAGGCCTTTTTTAGGAAGATTAATGTGGCGATCTTGGGTTTTATATGGGCTGGGAAAGCCCCAAGGGTGAAGAAGGTCTTTCTTGAATGGGGAGGGGGGCTTGGCCCTTCCGAACTTTATTAATTACTACTGGGCGGCCAATATATCAATGGGTAGTGGGGGAGGGGTCGGTGTGGGAGTGATTGGAGGCGGCATCGTGCAGGGGCACGAGCCTGAAGGCTTTGTTAATTACACCTCTGCCATTCTTGCCAGCTCGGTACTCCTCAGACCAAGTGGTAATGGCAGGCCTGAGAGTGTGGGGGCAATGGAGGCAGCACTTAAGACTGAAGGGGGTGTCGGTGTGGTCACTGATCTGTGATAATCACCGGTTCGCTCCAGGGGGGCTGGATGGGGGCTTCAGGAGCTGGCTGCGGGCAGGGATTGAGAGTTTTGGGGATCTCTTCATTGGGAAGGGTTTCCCGAGCCCAGAGGAGCTAGAGGAGGAGTTTGAGTTCCTGGGTGGGAGCGGGTTCCAGTACCTGCAGGTATGGGATTTTGTCTGGAGGCTGGTCCCGAGCTTCCCTTGCCTCCCACTAAGGGGACTATAGGACAAGGTGATGTCTAAAACAGGGGTTGGAGAGGGGAGGGTCTCGGAAATATATAAGGAACTGTTGGAGTGGGAAGGGGTCCCAATTGGGGAGGTGAAGATGAAGTGGGAGTAAGAGCTGGGAGGAGAGTTGGTAGTCGGCTTATGGGAGAAGGCGGCCCTGAGGAGAGTCAATGCATGAAATTTCTCTTCCCTCAGGTCACAATAGTACTGATGGTGTAGCTTTCCAGAGTTTCTTTACAGCTTACACCCCGCTTCATGGCCTGGCCACTTCTGGGAAAACACCCAGCTCTTTAGTGTCCCCAAGCAATTCATAAATGGGTTTTAGACCTTTTTAGCCACCACCAAAAGCTCCCGTCTCTTTTTCTGCCATCAGAAAACAGACCTCTTCTTGCGAGTGATTTGATTATTCTCCTCACAGGAATTCAGAGTTCCTCTTTGGCTTGGTTGGCTTTCTCTTTGTGTCTGCATCTGTGTGCTGATCACCTTCACCCTCCAGCTCCTATCCTTCATGTCTGCCATCCGCATAGTTTCTTTCTTAACTCCCTATTGGCACTGCTGCCAGGTCAAGGGTGGCCAGGGTACATGGCACAGTATTTATTAGTCAAGAAAATTACAATTGATGCAAACTCTTGAAAGTCCTTTTCAAACATTTAAAAATAATTAGATTCCACAGACCTTTTTCCTTGTGCTGCTTCTGGGAAAATGGTACATATGGCCACATTAAGCTGTGGCACTTTTAATGATTGATCTATTTATACGCCAAGATCCATTTTGTTCCTCTGCTCCACGATTTCCCTATTTTTATTCTCAAAATGTACTACCTCACAGTTGGGCATTTGAGTCAGTGACATGGCAGGGTTTCTTCGGCTAGAGAAGATTAAGTTCGCCCGAAGGGTTCATTACGGGGGTTCGCTCGGAGGTGGCAGACATTCATCGACTTCTTCAAGGAAAATTGACCGTCAGCGGTGGGCGGTGGCGGGGGGGGGGGGGGGGGCATGGAAGTGAAGAATAAGGGCAGGGAATCTAATGTATGGGTAGTTAGGATTTAGGGCTGGGGGAAGTTGGGTATGTTATTGTAGGGGTTTTGCGTGTCATGGATCTCTTTAAAATGCAAAAATGTTAAAAGTATAAATGCCTCAATAAAATGTTTTCTACAAAAAAAAACAATTCATTAGACAAGACTGGTGGGTATGTAATTTCTATATTTAAGAAGGGGCACAGAACATGTCGATGGAATTATAAAAGAATCATCTAAACAACAGTGGAGGAAAAGAATGGAATCTTCAGATGAGAAAACCGAAGAACATATAGAAATGAAAATTAATAGTCAACATGGATTTCAAAAGGGAAAATCTTACTTGACCAGCCTTTTTGAAATTTTTGATGGGGTGATGAAGAATTGAAGAAAGATGATGTGGAAGGTGTCTTTTATCTAGATTTTCAAAAGACCAAAAAAAGAATGAGGTCAGAGAATGTGGCGTCAAGTTTCAAATGGCCGAATGGATTGCTAGCTGGCTTCAGGCCAGATCAGTGTGGGAATAAAGGCGAGTTATTCAGAGTGGCAGGTGAGGGTGGTGTTCCACAAAGATCAGAGCTGGGCCCACTGCTGATTAGAATTTACATTAATGATTTGGACTTCGGAATCAAAAGCACAATTTCTAAATTTGAAGATAATACCAAATTTGGGGTGGAGGCAGGGGAGATGTTCAGTACTGAGGATTCCAACAAATTACTGGAAGACAAATGAAGCTCAACACTGATAAATGTGAGGTAGAACATTTTGAGAATAAAAATAGGGAAATCGTGGAGCAGAGGAACGAAATGGATCTTGGAGTATAAATAGATCAATCATTAAAAGTGCCACAGCTTAATGTGGCCATATGTACCATTTTCCCAGAAGCAGCACAAGGAAAATTCATAATTTCTTTAAAAGGTCTGTGGAATCTAATTATTTTTAAATGTTTGAAAAGGACTTTAAAGAGTTTGCATCAATTGTAATTTTCTTTTTAAAAAAAATATATTTTATTAAAATTTTTCAAACAAAACTTTTTCCGTTTTTACAACTCAACAAGGGATTATACATTAACTGGTAAATAACATTATTTAAATAATATAGTGAACTAACAACAACAACTAAAAATTTTTTTTAAAAACAAATAGCAAAAACACAAAATAGTGCTCCCCCCCTCCCCCCTGGGTTGCTGCTGCTGTCATTTCTATCTTTACATTATCGTTCCGCGAGATAGTCAAGGAACGGTTGCCACCGCCTGGAGAACCCCTGAGCCGATCCTCTCAACGCAAATTTTATTCGTTCCAATCTTATGAACCCTGCCATGTCGTTTATCCAGGCCACCACGCCTGGGGCTTTCGCTTCCTTCCACATGAGTAGAATCCTACGCCGGGCTACTGGAGACGCAAAGGCCAAAATATCGGCCTCTTTCGCCTCCTGCACTCCCGGTTCTTCCGCAACCCCAAATATAGCTAACCCCCAGCCTGGCTTGACCCGGACCTTCACCACCTTTGAAATTACCCTTGCCACGCCCCCCCAGAACTCATGCAGTGCCGGACACGACCAGAACATGTGTGTGTGGTTCGCCGAGCTTCCCGAGTACCTCCCACACCTGTCCTCCACCCCGAAAAACCTGCTCAGTCTTGCTCCCGTCATATGTGCTCTATGTAGAACCTTTAATTGAATCAGGCTAAGCCTGGCACACGAGGACGAGGAATTTACCCTACTTAGGGCATCAGCCCACAGCCCCTTCTCAATCTCTTCCCCCAGCTCTTCTTCCCAGTTTCCCTTCAGCTCCTCTATCATCGCCTCCCCCTCGTCCCCATCTCCCGGTATATTTCGGACACTTTGCCCTCTCTGACCCATACCCCAGAAATCACTCTATCTTGGATCCCCCTGTGTCGAGAGCTGCGGAAATTCCCTCACCTGTTGCCTCGCAAATGTCCTCACTTGCATATACCGGAAGGCGTTCCCCGGGGGCAACTTATGTTTTTCTTCTAGCGCTCCCAGACTTCCAAACGTCGCGTCTATAAACAGGTCCCTCAGCTTCCTAATCCCTGCTCGTTGCCAACACTGGAACCCCCCATCCATCCTCCCTGGGACAAACCTGTGGTTAGTCCTTATCGGGGACCACACAGAGGCACCCGTCACTCCCCTGTGTCGCCTCCACTGCCCCCAGATCCTCAAGGTTGCCACCACCACTGGGTTTGTGGTGTACCTTTTCGGGGAGAACGGCAGCGGCGCCGTCACCAGTGCTTTTAGGCTCGTTCCCTTACAGGACGCCATCTCCAGCTTCTTCCACGCTGCTCCCTCTTCCTCCCTCATCCACCTACAGACCATCGACACATTGGCGGCCCAGTAGTAGTCGCTCAAACTCGGCAGCGCCAGTCCCCCTCTGTCCCTACTGCGCTGCAGGAACCCCCTCTTTACTCTCGGGGTCTTTCCTGCCCACACAAAGCTCGTAATGCTCCTGTCTATTTTTTAAAAAAAGGCCTTTGTGATCAGAATGGGGAGGAACTGAAACACAAAACGAAACCTCGGGAGGACCATTATTTTAACTGCCTGCACTCTGCCCGCCAGCGATAGCGGCACCATATCCCACCTCTCAAAGTCCTCCTCCATCTGCTCCACCAGTCGCGTCAGGTTAAGTCTATGCAGGGTTCCCCAGTTCCTGGCCAGCTGGATCCCCAGATATCGGAAGTTCCTTTCCACTCTCCTCAGCGGCAGAGCATCTATCCCCCTTCCCTGTTCCCCGGGGTGCATTACAAAAAGCTCGCTCTTCCCCATATTTAGTTTGTATCCCGAGAACTATCCAAACTCCCTAAGTATCTGCATTACTTCTGGCATCCCCTCTACCGGGTCCACAACGTATAGCAGTAGATCATCTGCGTAGAGGGACACTCGGTGCTCCTCTCCCCCTCTAAGCACCCCCCTCCACTTCTTAGAATCCCTCAGTGCTATGGCCAGTGGTTCAATTGCCAACGGGGACAGGGGACACCCTTGTCTTGTACCCCTATGTAGCCGAAAATACCCCGATCTTTGCCGGTTCGTGACTACGCTTGCCACCGGGGCCCCATATAAGAGTCTGACCCATCTAATAAACCCCTCACCGAACCCAAACCTCTTCAGCACCTCCCACAGATAGTCCCACTCCACCCTATCGAATGCCTTCTCTGCATCCATCACCGCCACTACCTCTGCCTCCCCCTCCGTTGGGGGCATCATCATCACCCCCAGCAATCTTCGTACATTAACATTCAGTTGTCTCCCCATTACAAACCCTGTCTGGTCGTCATGCACCACCCCTGGGACGCAATCCTCTATCCTTGTTGCCATCACTTTTGCCAGCAGTTTGGCATCTACATTTAGGAGTGAGATAGGCCTGTATGACCCGCATTGCAGCGGGTCTTTATCTCGTTTCAGGATTAGCGATATCGTCGCCTCCGACATTGTCGGGGGTAGCATCCCCCTTTCCTTAGCCTCATTAAAGGTTCTCACCAAGAGCGGGGCCAACAGATCCATATACTTCCTGTAGAATTCCACCGGAAACCCGTCTGGTCCCGGGGCCTTCCCTGTCTGCATGTTCCCCAGTCCTTTAATCACCTCATCCACCTCGATTGGCGCCCCCAGACCTGCCACCTCCTGCCCCTTCACCTTCGGGAACCTTAGCTGGTCCAGAAAGTGTAACATTCCTTCTTTTCCCCCCGGGGGTTGGGACTTATATAGCCTCTCATAAAAGGTCTTGGAACACCTCGTTCACTTTCCCTGCTCTCTGCTCCATATTTCCCGTTTCGTCCCTAACTCCCCTGATCTCTCTCGCCGCCATCCTCTTCCTAAGTTGGTGGGCCAACTGCCGGCTCGCCTTTTCCCCATACTCATATTGCATCCCCTGTGCCTTCCTCCACTGTGCCTCTGCCTTTCCCGTGGTCAGCAGGTCAAACTCCATCTGTAGTCTTCGTCTTTCTCTGTATAGCCCTTCGTCTGGGGCCTCCGCATATTTTTTTATCCACCCTCAAAATTTCCCCCACTAATCTCTCTCTTTCTTTGCCCTCTTGTTTCCCCTTGTGGGCTCTGATGGAGATCAGCTCTCCTCTAACCACCGCCTTCAGCGCTTCCCATACTACCCCCAACCTCCCCATCGTCGTTGACCTCCAGGTATCACTCAATACACCCCCTCACCCTTCCGCAGACCCCCTCGTCCGCCAGTAGTCCCATATCTAGTCGCCAGAGTGGGCACTGCTCCCTTTCCTCTCCTAGTTCCAAATCCACCCAATGCGGGGCGTGGTCTGAAATGGCTATGGCCGAGTACTCCGTTCCTGCCACTTTCGGGATCAGTGCCCTTCCCAAAACGAAAAAGTCTATCCGGGAGTATACCTTATGGACGTGGGAGAAGAAAGTGAACTCTTTAGCCATCGGCCTGGCGAATCTCCATGGATCCACTCCCCCCATTTGTTCCATAAATCCCTTAAGCACCTTGGCCGCTGCCGGTCTTCTCCCGGTCCTGGATCTGGACCGGTCTAGCCCTGGATCCAGCACCGTGTTAAAATCCCCCCCATTACCAAGCTTCCCACCTCCAGGTCCGGGATACGTCCCAGCATTCGCTTCATGAATCCCGCGTCATCCCAGTTCGGGGCATATACATTCACCAGCACAACCGCCTCTCCCTGCAGTCTGCCACTCGCCATCACATATCTGCCCCCACTGTCCACACTATGTTCTTAGCCTCGAATGATACACGTTTCCCCACCAATATTGCCACCCCTCTGTTTTTCGCGTCCAACCCTGAGTGGAATACCTGTCCCACCCATCCTTTTCTTCATCTAACCTGATCCGCCACCTTCAGGTGCGTCTCCTGGAGCATGACTACGTCCGCCTTCAGTCTCTTTAAGTGCGCAAACACCCGTGCCCTCTTAATCGGCCCATTTAAGCCTCTCACATTCCAGGTGATCAGCCGGATTGGGGGGCCATTCCCTTTTTTAGGCCAACTCCCCATCCAGGTCCCGCGCACCCGTCTGTCCCCCAGGCAGCGCCTTCCCGCCCCGGTCACCTCATCTCTTACCAGCTCCCCCTTGCACTCAGCAGCAGCAACCCAGTTAATCCCCCCCCCCCCGCTAGATCCCCCTCTAGCTTGGTTACTCCCCCCATATTGCTTCCGGAAGTCAGCTAACTCTGGCTGACCTCGGCTTCCCCCGTTCACTCTTTGACCTCCCTGCATGTGGGGCTCCCTTCCTTCCTGCGCCCGTTTTCCCGCTATAATTTCCATAGCGCGGGAAAATACCCGTGCTTTCCTCTCGGCCCCGCCCCCTATGGCGCAGTTCCCTCATTCCCCTTCCTTGTCCCTTTTTCCACCGGCGCCCACTTTTCTTTGTGTCCCCCCATCGGGGGGAGAGCAATTCCCCGTCCAACATTGCTGTACAATAGCCCTCCCCTTTCCCCACTTTACATTCCTGTACCACCACCTCGCTGCTTCTCTCCAAACATCAAACTCTCAAATCTAGTCCAGTTTCTCTTCTTGGATGAATGTCCATGCCTCATCCGCCGTCTCGAAGTAGTGGTGCTTGCCCTGATGCGTGACCCACAATCGTGCCGGCTGCAGCATCCCAAATTTTATTTTCTTCCTATGGAGCACCGCCTTGGCCCAGTTAAAGCTCGCCCTCCTTCTCGCCACCTCCGCACTCCAGTCCTGATACACCCGTATCACCGCATTCTCCCATTTGCTACTCCGTGCCTTCTTGGCCCAGCTCAGGACCATCTCTCTGTCCATGTAGCGATGGAACTTCACCACTCTTGCTCTTGGTGTTTCACCTGCCTTTGGTCTTCTCACGAGGACCCGGTACGCTCCCTCCACTTCCAGGGGGCCTCAGCTCCCATTAGTGTGTGGAGCATCGTGCTCACATAAGCCCCAACATCAGCTCCCTCTGCTCCTTCGGGGAGACCTAGAATCCGTAGGTTTTTCCTCCTCGAGCTGTTCTCCAGGGCTTCCAGCCTTTCTATGCACCTCTTGTGTAGTGCCTCGTGTGTCTCCGTTTTTACCACCAGGCCCTGTATCTCATCTTCATTCTCGGCTGCCTTTGCCTTCACTCCACGAAGCTCCATCGCCTGGACCGTTTGTGTTTCCTTCAGTCCCTCGATTGCCAGTAGCATCGGCGCCAGCACCTCTTTCTTAAGCTGCTCCACACAACGTTGGAGAAACACCTGCTGGTCCGGGCCCCATACCATCTGGGCTCCATCCGCCGCCATCTTGCTTCTCCCTTCTCTTCTCTGCCGCTGCTCCAAAGGATCCTTCGCAGTCTGGCCACTACCGCCGCTCCTTTCCATACACACCCGGGGGTCTCATTCCTTCGTCACCCCACACTGGGTTAGGTCGAAAAAAAATTCCGTTGGGGCTCCCGATAAGAGCCCAAAAGTCCGTTAGAACGGGAGCTGCCGAAATGTGCGGCTTAGCAGTGCATCACCGCAACCGGAAGTCGTCCCAATTGTAATTTTCTTGACTAATAAATACTGTGCCATGTAACCTGGCCACCCGTGACCTGGCAGCAGTGCCAATAGGAAGTTAAGAAAGAAATTATGCGGCTGGCAGATACGAAGGATAGGAGCTGGAGGGTGAAGGTGATCAACACACAGATGCAGACACAAAGAGAAGGCCAACCGAGACAAAGAGGAACTCTGAATTCCTGTGTGGAGAATAATCAAATCACTCGCAAGAAGAGATCTGTTTCCTGATGGCAGAAAAAGAGACGGGAGCTTTTGGTGGTGGCTAAAAAGGTCTAAAACCCATTTATGAATTGCTTGGAGACACTAAAGAGCTGGATGTTTTCCCAGAAGTGGCCAGGCCATGAAGCGGGATGTAAGTTGTAAAGAAACTCTGGAAAGCTACACCATCAGTACTATTGTGACCTGAGGGAAGAGAACGTTCATAAAATGTGCCTTGCAGATAATCATAACCTTTACTCAAAGGTGAACGCTGTTATCGGATTGGACTCCTGCCATACCCTGTGTGAATAAAGACCATCATATTGTAGAACAATGTGATGCAACATTAGTGCGGGTGTGATGCGAATGCTTGTCTAAGATATATATTATACATCAACTAAAGTGAAATTTACCTTTTTACTTAATTTGTGTTGGTTCTGATTTGTGTTAAAGTAAAAACTACAAACACTGGAATTTTGGGGCGTGATCTACCGGCCTCGTTCTGGAATCGGAGCACGATGTGACCTTTAGATGCTGGGAGATGCTTCCCCTCACTTCCCAAACAACGAGTACACCTCGTAAAATCTACCCTGGTCTTGCGAGGCGTCGCAATCAGGATCCTGCCCACAATGGGCGGGAGCAAGCCTTGCACGACTAAGTAGGTTTAAAATCTGGATTTATCCAGCTCCCAGCATCTACCGGCATCCCCAGGGAGACCCCAGCGATGCTCCATTCAGTACTGGTCCACACAAACCAGGCCAAACAGCATCTAAGGGCGGGGGGTCTCAAGTCATTGGAGGCCGCTGGGTGGTCCAGGGCAGGGTAGGGTTGCCCCCTGGCCCCCTCCCTGGAACGTAGGCACCTTGGCACTGCCAGACTGGCATCTTGGAACCGCCACCCTAGCATTACCAAGCTGGCAGGAACACTGCCAGGTGGCACGGCCAACGGTTAGGGCCTGAGGGGGACTATGCCAATGAAAAGAGGGTGAGGGAGTATGCAGCGCGGGTCTGAAGAGCCCTCTGAAGGTTGGTTGGGGGGGGGGGGGTGCGAAGGGGTGTGTGGGAAGGCCTGAAAAGGGGAGGCCTTCAGCGATCCCAAAGCAGGGTGTCATCACCTGGGGTGGGGGGGGGGGGGGGGGCGGCGGGGGGTGATTAGTGACCGTATGTGTGTGGGGGGGTGACATTGCTTGTTGGTGGGGTCCCTCAAACCCACTTAGAGATCAGGGCACCCTTTCAAAGGAGCCGGTCTGGTCAGTGAGTTCAGCTCCCAGTGGTGAAAATAATTCAAAGTGTGGGCTAGCCTGGTGAGAAACTCCCCAGAGCCCAACAGTGGTGGGGAACTTGTGACGGAGCTGGGAGGAAACTCCCAGCAAATCCGGTCACAAATGACACTTAGAAACGTTTTTGTTAGATCATGCCCTTGTTTTTTTTCCCATGGAGGTCATTCAGTAAATTTGATTATTTTCGTTTACAGTTTCTCTACAACATTTATTTAGAAAAGCAAATAAAGCACAAGATTTTATTTCTAGAGGATGCTTTGATCTCCCTGGAGACTGATAACTTAAATTGAATTCCCAGTGAACGACTCATAGGAACATTGGCCTTAGAAGCAGGAGTCACCAGTCCACTCCACCATTCGATAAGATCATGGCTGATCTGATTGTGGTCTTAACTTCACTTTCCTGTCTGCCCCCTCTCCCCTCATAACCCTCGACTCTCTTATCTCACAAAAATATAGCTTCAGCCTTGAATAAATTCAATGACTTAGCCTCCAATGATTTCTGAGGAAGAAAATACTTCATAATCATAAAATCCTATGCTGCAGAAGGTCAATCAGCCTATTGAATCAGCACCAACCCTTCGGAAGAGCAATGTTTTTCAAACGTTTTTTCTGGAAACCCATTTTTGCCAACCTTGGGGCACATACCAGCCAACCGCCGTGACCCACCATTTTCGCTTACCTTTAATGCAACAGGTGAGCCTGTTTGGTACTCACGATCTCACTTGCTTTGCCATTCAATGTTACAGTTCTGTATGGGTTGTTCAAAAGAGGTCCTGGAGCTCACCAGCACTGCTTTGGCCTGCTGTGAATTCTCCTGAGCCACTCTCCAGGTTTAGTTGTGAGATCCTGGCCTGTTTGTGTCTTTGGCCCTCTCTTCCTTATTACAAAATGATCCATTTTAAATTTTACAGTCCTGTTGCTTGTTTGCTGCTGACAAAATGGAGGAATCACAATCATGGCCAGAGCACGTGACGTCGGTGTTCGAGGCACGTGACCTGTTCTCTATCGTCGCTTCAGGCAGGAAGACTGCATTGAATTTTTAAAAATCTTCTCCTGGGTCAGCGTGCTGATGTCAGGAGGAGGAGGAGGTGTTTCTCCCTGTGCACTGATGAGCGGGCACGTATGCGCAGGATTCTGAAAGCAGGTCGCAGCCATCATTTTTAAAGTCGGTCGTAGCTGACCTTTTTAAAACACGGGAACACCGTGATGGATGGCTCTGTGACCCTTCCGACGCCCGCCCGCGACCCCAATTTTGAAAATGACTGCAATAGAGCACCCTACCGAGACCCACGCTCCCATCCTAACCCCGTAACCCAACCTGGCCTTTTGGACACAATGGAGCAAATTAGCATAGCCAATCCACCTAACTTGCAGGTCGTTGGACTGGAAATTCTGGGGGAAAGAATCATCCTTCTCCACCATAATACCTCTTGTTTTTAAACTAGTTGTAGTCTCTATTACTAGAAGAGAAAATACCCACCCCAATCGAGGATCATCCAATTTCACTCCACTCAGCATCTTGTGTTTCAATATGATCACCTCTTCTATTTTTTAATAAATTTAGAGAACCCAATTTTTATTCCAGTTGAGTGGCAATTTAGCTTGGCCAATTCACCTACCCTACACATCTTTGGGTTGTGGGGGTGAGACCCACACAGACACGGGAGAATGTGCAAACTCCACCCGGACAGTGACCCGGGACGGGGATCGAACCCGGGTCCTCAGTGCTGTGAGGCAGCAGTGCTAACCACTGCGCCACTGTGCTGCCGATCACCTCTGATTCTTAACTCTAATAATAATAATAATAATAATATAGGCCCAATCTGTTCAACCTTTCCTCACAGCCTTTCATCCCATAAAAAGGAGTTGAGTGAACCTTCTCTGACCGCCTCTAATGCAATGACCTTCTTGGGTAAAGAGACCAAAACTGTACACACTACTCCAGGTGTGTTCTTTGCAAGGCCCTACAAAACTGCAGTAAAACATCCCTATGTTTATATTGCATCCCTCTTGGATTAAATTCCAGCACCCATTTGCCTTCCTAATCACTTGCTTTATCAGCATACCAACAGCTTGTCATTCACATGCCAGGACACAGATCCCTCTGTACTATTGGGTTCTGCAATCTTTCCATTTAAATTATATTCAGGTTTTCTGTTCTTCCTGCCAAAGTGAGCAGGTTAACATTTTCCCACATAATGGCGTGATCTAATGGAAATGTTTCCAAGTGTGGTAACGAGTGAGAATTGCCAGGTGCTTTCCGATTGACAACCCAGTGAGACCGCCGCTAGTGTCTAACAAAGCAGTCACCAACGTCCAGTTTGCCCTATTCCGCAGAGGTGAGTATCCACTGGCCCCCACCCTGATTATCTGTCGCACGTGTTGTTCATGCCAGGCATAATGATCGTTCCCTCCCGCTGACCACATATCCATTCTCCCTGATGGTGCCGGCCCACCTGGGGTGCCCCCACTCCCCCCCTTCCGAGAGAACACCTCCGAGGATGCCACCATTGAGGCGTCACAGCTGCCATTCCCACCCTCCATCAGTGCAGAGACAACCCCCCCCCCCCCCCCCCCCCGGTGGACGGTAGTAGTGGACAGGCTTCTGGGGCACAATCTAGTGAGCACCACACAGTTGCTAATACACAACAGGTGAAGACAGAAGCATCCAGGGGAGACAGCAGTCTGCTTCATCCCAGGACCCCGCTAGTTCCCGGTCCGATGTCGAGCATCTGGACCAGGTTACCCTGGAGCTGATGCAGATGCTGGGGTTCGGCCGTGAGATGCAGAGGGGTTGTCAGTGGCACTCCAGCAGGTCCATAGCTGATTGAAGGAGTCCCAAAGGCTACAGGTGCAGGGGATGACGCTGGCAATGCGGGGCACCAAGAACACAGTAGAAAGTCTGGAGCACAACTTCAGCAGCATGCGTGGTGGTGTCCACGACATAGATCATAGAATTTACAGTGCAGAAGGAGGCCATGCGGCTCATCGAGTCTGCACCGGCCTTTGGAAAGAGCACCCTACCCAAGCCCACACCTCCTCCCTATCCCCGTAACCCCAACTACCCTTTTTTGGATACTAGGAGCAATTTAGCATGGCCAATCCCCCTAACCTGCACATCTTTGGACTGTGGAGGAAACCGGAGCACCCGGAGGAAGCCCATACAGACACGAAGAGAACCTGCAGACTCCGCACAGACAGTGACCCAAGCCGGGAATCAAAGCTGTGAAGCAACTGTGCTAACCACAGTGCTACCGTGCCGCCCAATCAGTGACGGCCATGGCTCAGGGCCTAGACAGCATGTCCCGGTCACTGGTGGATGTGTCTCTGACGCAGGTGAACCTTGCAAGTGTCATGTGAGAGTACCTTTAAGAAATGGGTGTTTATAAATGGGTGTGTATATAAATATCTGTAGTGAGAATACCTTTAAGAAATGGGTGTTTACTAGTGCAGTGATGTCAGAGTGGGTCGAGCTGGGCTGTCTTGTCAGCTTTTTACTTTCGTTTTAGGCTGTTTGCTGCAGGGTGTGTTTTAGTTTCATTTTCAGAGCTGGATAGCTGCAGTCACAGCCAGAAGGTGTATGAATCTCTCTCTGTAATCTAAAGATTGTAAATCGATTCTGGTGATTTAAAACTAATAACAGTAGTGACTTTAACCTGATGTGTTTTAAGTCGTATGGATGTTAAAAAGAAAGCTTAAAGGATTACTTAGTGTTATAGTCTTTGGGGGTTGTATTTGAATTAATGGTTGCTAAGATGTTCACTGTATGTTTTAAAAAGGTTAACTTGAGTTCATAGAATAAACATTGTTTTGCTTTAAAAAATACTTTTCCATTTCTGCTGTACCACACCTGTAGAGTGGGCACTGTGCTCCCCATACCACAATCTAATAAAAGTTGTGGGTCAGGTGAACTCCATGATACACTTTGGGGTTCTCCTTGGCCCATAACACCAGGCACTGTGGAGCACATCCCAGTCTCAGGTGGGCATTGCCGAGGCTCCCGGGTGGATGTCCCAGTCACTGAGGAATGTGTCCCAGTCTCAGGTGGACCTTACCGAGGCACTCCAGAGCTGGCCCAGCCTCGGGTGAGTATGCCGAGGTGCTCCAGAACATGTCCCAATAGCTGAGGAACGTGCCCCAGACGCAGGTGGACATTCACGAAGCACTGCAGAGCATGGCCCAGTCAGAGAGGGGCCTCACTGAGGGCTTTGACACCATGGTGCAGACAATGGCAAGTTGCCAAGGTTGGAAGAGCCGTATAAAGCATAGGCCTCTGAATTTCACTACAGCCGCCTCTCCGTCCCAAGGTTACCCCCAGGGCCCATTGGGCCCTGACTGGGAGGAGGGAGCTCTGGAGGCTAATCCGGAGCCTCCCTTCAGGGAGACGGCGGCGATTACCACCTCTCCCGAAAACCCCCTCCTCCTGACAATGGCGCATCTCAAGGTCAGCGGGTGGAACAGGGTGGCAAGTCAGCCGGGGCCCTTTGGCCCCAGGCTCTCCAGAGGACACCCGCCTAGGGCATCAAAGGCCACATGGCGCCTCTGATATGCATCTTGGGGATACACATAGACCAGCTGCAGAGAATGGAGGTATAAGCAGATAGAGGGTTACTTGGGACGGGGGTGGTGACACAATCGGTAGTTAGGGTCACCATTGCACAGCATTAAAACGCGTTACACCAGAGACATGTAAAACCTCTGTCATGTTATTCTGCATTGCAGGCCAACCTGCGCCTCCCTCCCCCTGTTGCCCTCCACCTTCCTCTGGCCCAGTACCCTGGTATCCAGGATCTGCCCCCCTCGCCCCGAGGCATACCATCTGCAGGTGATGGGTGTGAGCACCCCGTCAGTCGACAAGATCGGAGAAAGACTACTGCATAGATGTGGAGCGCCAGATCTCGACTCACAACGGATTATGTTCACCCTTCTGTCTCGCATATTGACCCGCTGACTGCCGACACAGGCTCATCACCCTGGAATGATGTTACACAGACCCTGGGAGGGCGTTTAGAGTGGGGAGTTGGGGGGAAACGTGTGCAGGGAGGGGGGAGATGATAGATGAAGCTACGTCATATGAGAAGCAGGCGAGGCTGAGGGCATCCCTGGTCTTCAGAGGGTACAACAGACCACCACAAAGCGGGCGGCCCTCTGGGGGTTGTACAGAGCACCATCAGAGTGGTCGAAGCATTGGAATTGCATTTTCAACAGTCCAATGCACTGCCCAATGACAGTCCAAGTGGTCACATCGGCCTCATTCTATCGTATCTCCGAATCGGTCTCCAGCCTCCGTACTGACATCATTAGCCAGGGCTTCACCGGGTAGCTGTAGTACATACTCCCTGGGAAGCGTGCACACATGTGCATGATCTTGAGGTGGCGGAGTTGAACGTTCAGGGAGTGGAACCCCATCCGGTTAATGAAAGGCGTTACTGGATTGTCCGGTGTTTGCAAGGCGACATGTGTGTCATCTATTACCACCCCGGATCTGGGGCACCCCGGCGATGGCGGAGAATTCTTCTGCCCGGGCATCTTGATGTGCCTGGTCCATGTCAAGTCCGATGCCCAGGCAAACAGAATCTATGACCTCACAAATGCACTTGTGGGCTGTTGGTGGGGCTATGTCCCACAAGTCCCTGCTCAAACTCTGGAATGAACCTGAGGCATAAAGGTTCAGGGCTGTGGTGCCCTTGACGGCCACCAGAAGCTGGTATCCTCCTCCACGTGGTACCATGTATGCAAGAATATGGCACAGGGGGCGTACCGTCCCCTTGTTGAGATGGAGTCTCCTGTGGCACATGCTGTCCAACATCGCCTCGAACGACCAGCAGTCCTTGGGCAGTAACCGGCTTCTCCCTCTGGGTCCTTCCCTGGCCTGCTGGGCAGTTGGGTCTTTCGGGGTGTGTGGCAGGCCTCTGCTCATAGGTTGCCGCCTCAAATCTCTTGTCAACACTGCTGCTGCCGTCTTCTCTAGCGTCTGGCACCGCAGGGTCCCCAATCTCATCAATAATATAATACCTGTAAAGAATTGGAGAGGACGAGAGAAGGACAATTGCTTACACCCTGCCAATCTCTGTGCCATCCAACGAGCCGATTGTGCTGGGTGGATCCCGCCCCGCATACGCATCCCTGCCACAGTAGGGGCCCCTAGGCACCGGACCTCAGACCTCCGCCGGGAACATTACTTAGACCGGCACAGGTTCCCTTCCCGATTCACACACCTATCCGCTGGTGCTGAAGACCAGCTCCTGGGTGTTTAATTGTTGGCTGCTGCTTCTGTGGTGTTGATGCCTTCAGTGTTCAGGCCTCACAGTCTGATTGTGATGCTAGGCTGTAAAACTCTCCTGCAACATGGCACATGTACACAGGGGGGAGCTGTGGAATGCTCACGTAATTAACATTGCCAATTCCCTATTGGCAATAGCCTTCAGCTGTGCAGCCACAGGCTGCCATGGGCAGTGGGAGTTAGTAGCCTGAACCATATTACCCTGGTCAGGGCTCTACTGGTTGTGTTTGGTGGGATGACAGGCAGCAGATGGACCTGCGAGTGCTCAGCCCCATGACCGGGGTTTTGATTGCCGGATTTTGAAGATGGCTACTCCGATCCCCGCAGCAGCCATTGTGCTAGATTCACATTTTTAAATATGTGTGCTAAAGGGTGACCGCTGGCCAGTTAGATTACGGGAGGCTGTTCAATAGGGGGTCCTTCCCATTAATTAAATGGAGATTGGTTTTAATTGGTGATTATTGGTTTCTCGCCACACCATGGCGAGTTCTGGATCTCGCCAAGAGGCCGGTGAGATCGGAAACTGATCAGCGCTCAGCGTGACTCCCGATTTTGGCCTCTTCTGTGATTTAACCGGCTTGTACGGATTCACACCATATATTCCATTTGCCAAATTTTTGCCCACTTACTTGACTGATCTATATCCTTTTGTAGACTCTTTACCTCCTCAACAACTGTGTTGGTGTCACAGGCAAATTTAGCTACCATATGTTCGGTCCCTTTAACCAATTCATTGATATCGATTGTAACTAGTTGACGCCCCAGCATTTATCCCTGTGATATTCCACTAGTTACAGCTTGCCAACCCAAAAATACCCTTTTATTCCTACTCTGCTTCCTGTTAGCTAGCCAATCCTTTATTTGTACTAATATGCATCCCCTACACCATGAACCATTATTGAGATTCAAAGGATCACGGAAGATGTCACATTAAGACTTTTACTGTAACAAACAAAAACATAATAAGCAACTAATACATTAAACTACAGGAATTATAGTGCCGTTAACATGATTAAAAACCCAATGTCATCTTTATACATTACACCACACTCTCCACTGAATTTTAGTCTTTATATAAACCAGCCTACGGTTACTCCTAGCTTCCTGCAGGGCCATTTTGACCTGTTACACGGAGTTATTTTGTCCAGTGTCTGTGGACGGTTGATTACCTCCCTCTTCTGAGAATCCCTGAACTGACTTCCAGCAGCAAGGTCCACTCCCTTTACCCTGGCTGTGCCATGGCATATTTTTGTGCCTTTAAACCTCCAAAGGTCCCATCTTTTTGATTAGAGAACGTGCTCCCACCAGCAGCATGCCCAGCGGCTAAGTCAAAGAACAACCTTTTTTCCTCAGCTATTCACAATAGCTGCTGTCTTCCTGTGTCACTCTCTGGGACACATCAGTCTGGCAGCAGTAAGGCCAGCTACATTTTCCTTTGACTCCCATGTTAAAAGAAATGGCACCTTGCTTTCAATAAGGCTCGACCTGGGCCCTTGTCCCCATGACAACCTAGTCACATGTACAAGATTGGATGCTTATCTCACTATTCCATTTTATTTTGAATTCAAGGAGACAGTTTGAAACAACCATTTACAAACCCTTGTATTCGTACCCAGGGACAGAATTGGAAATGGAAGGTTATGCTAAACCTATATCAAACCTTGGCTCGACCACACTTGGAGTTGTGCGCACAATTCTGGTTGTGGTATAACAAAGATGCAGAGAAGATTTAAGAGGATGATATCAGTAGCACATGCACACCAGGAAAGGATTGACAGGTTTGATATATTTGACCAAAAAAAGGCTAAGGGGAACCTGGACATGCATTTGAGGGAGAAAGGGAACAGATATTAGGTTGGACCCCAATGGCTTGTTTTTGTGCGGTGTATCATATAAATAAAAGGCAGCCATTGGTCGGGTTAGCTATGCTCTAGCGATCTCAAGAGACAATTGTTCAAGTGTTTTCTCTCTCACAATCCGTTCACCTCCTCAAAATCTACTTTACCCTTACGTTTGGTCGGGCCCTCCTCCAAGTCTGATAACATCTGATCGACCGCAGTATCAAACAATTTAATGTATTTTCGTCATTTAAAATGTTACATAAATGCAACTTTGTATAACGTAACTAGATTTGGGGGTAACTATTTTCGAGCCACAGGAATTTACTGCAGAGTATGATTTACCCAAGAGGATGCATACATAAACAAGCAATGCAGATAAGTTCATTATTTGGAGAACAATTCACTAAACAAAACAATCGCAACAGTAATGTTATAATAAACTACTGAAGAACGGTAAAGGGGTGTATGAATAATACATTTCGGAAATTTGAAGCTACCTTTTGTAAAACATCTCTTAGAAGTAGCCATCTGCTGTGCTATGGAATGGCGCACAGCACAGCTGAGAGAGGGGTGGAAAAGTTTAATAACCAGGTAATGAAGGAACTCTTAGTGCACATATTAACACAGTGTGTGTATTACGGACATTCATCTTGGGTGATTCGATGTGAATTTTCATCAACTTAGTTATATTTTAGAATAATTAAATGTCGTTTTAAACATTTTAGTTTTTGATCGAGTTTGCTGGCACTGGGGCGAGAAACCTCCAGTAAAACTGACAATAGGTGTCTATAAATCTTTTTCGGTCGCCTAGCAACTAATACAATGAAATTGAAAGTAAGAAAGGAACCGGTGTCAGTAATTGTAATGGTTTACAACTGCAAACTCTGCATTTCTTAAAGCATATGCCGGCATTTGAAACTACACGTTATTTGAAAGAGGGGTCTGTTCACTCCCAATAGTTTACAAACAAGTCACCTTGCGTAACTATCATTTATCGAACAAAAGGTAGATTTCCAATAGAATTTCCACTGAATTTACCCTTGGCTGCTTATGGTCTAATTAAGCTTATTCGGCCCCAATAAACATGTAAATAATTTCTGCAAACAAACTAATTGCTATCAAAAGATGGGGCTGACAGTTTCGAACTATCGCTATTGTTTTAATCTTGCCTTTTATCAGTGTCATGTCCTATAGTGCAATATGTCTGACGACCGAAACACGTGATTATTGACTTTTGGTCCGGCTGTTGTTCGTGTAAATATTTTCTAAATCAGCAGGCGGACATCACATTTATAAAGAATGAAGTGGTTAATGGGAGCGGTGTTAAGGATCTGTGCAACTTGCAATATGCAACCAATAGGGGTACCAGGCAATGTGCAGCGAATTGTATTTCGAAATCAAAACGGTTACAGCAGCGTTTACACAACAAATGCCTGATCACCGAGTAGAAATTTTCTCCAAGGAGATGTCTGTTTAAAAAGTTGCTATTCATTGTCGACCCTGACGTGTTTGGCTTCACTTTCAATCCATTTTCACATTGTTAATTTTGCTATCTTGAAATTGAATTCATTTTATTTAATATATTTATTTAATTGCTGAAGACACCTCAAACAGGCTTGGTTTCCTTTACTGCCGGGCATTTACCCTCCAAACAACGCTGATTCCTTGAAACGCATGTGCTCTCAGGAAGCACCTCCGCCCTCCCGACTTTGATAGAATAATGGGGATGGGGGCCATAAATGAGCACCTGTATTCTCCCACGAATGTTTCAATTGTTGATTGTGTTCTTTCAAATCTACCCACAAGTTCTGTAATTGCCGCTGCTGTTCCTTCTGCTATAACTATTTGCTGTAGTGCCTCTGTTTCTGGGAGGAAATCAGAAATTTTTGTCATTTGGCAGATGATTCCCTTTCAACAATCTTGTGTTTCCCAAAACTTTCCTATGTTGTATATTCTTATTGTAAACACTGTCGGGCTCCTGTTCGAATTCATTTTCTCAGGACCTCAAAACTGAACCCCATGATCGTTTATTTCGTCTTGCAACCTTAAAAACAAGAGTTATGCGAAAAATACTTCCCGGCCTTTTCAGCCTTGGCTCTTGACTGGACATGGGTGTTATCTCTCACTCCCTTATCTGGTTCATTTGAAGAGCAGTTGTCTACCTCCTGTTGTGTGTGTATCGAGAAAATCAGTTGCCCGTTACCTCGAATTGATTTGCAGAGATTAAAAAGAAAAGCTGAATCCCGCGTGTGTTTTTTTAAGAGCAAAGTGCAACACCAAATCTAAAATTAAAGTGCTCCAGCTAGTGAATAGGGGCGGGGTGAGTGGCCGGAAGACGGAGAATTTCCATTCACAATATTGTCGGGAGTCGGTGGGAGCTCGAGCGCCTCTCTCAGGAGCTGTAATTCGGGAGTCAGCTCATTTCTCCGTTTGGAATCGGTTCTAACTGCTCTCCGACTAAGCGGCACTGACCTACTTTGACATGTTTGGTCGTAGCTCGAAAAAGCGAAACTCGAGCAGATGGGTGAGTAGTGAGCCTGTTGGGTCAGGCTGCGTTGTTATGTATTCGGGTGACCACCTTGCGCGTTGGTGTATTCCAGGGATACGATGAGCTGCCCATCCCCCATAGCGGACATTACCGAAATATCCCACAAGGATTAGGAAATCGTCCAGTTTTAGTACAAAGTCGTCGCTGCTGTGATAGATTCGCTTTTTTGAAAAGTACGGAACAATATTAGACTGCAAAAAGAGAGGCTATTCAAACCTGCTACTCTACCTTTCCCTTCTGCTCGCGCTTACAAGTTTTAACGCCTTGGTATCAACCTTTCATGTACTCACCTTTCACTAGTCTGCTTTTGTTTTGTGTACTGGGTTAATAGGCATGAAATGCGAGTCCAGTTCGAAGAACTGGCAGTTGCTTTAGGGATTGTACAGTATGTCAATCAGATTCGGCTGTCGGAGACTGCTTCAATTGTGGATTGGAACGATCCCATTAAGATGTCTGGGAAGCGGAAAGAGATCCTATTGCGTGCACAGTACGTGCAAATTGTATTTTTGAGATGTGATTACATTATTTTTGTTAAATTGTTTGCGCTCTTGCTGTGAGCTTGGGAAAGGGAAATGTTTATTTTTAAAAACATGCGGTCACTTCATTTAAGGCATAAGACATTGAAGTCGGAATTTTCAACATTAAAGGCCCTCTTGCATATTGGAAAACTGGTGATTTTCTTTTCGGATAAAATAAAAGTTTCTGTTCGCTAAGAAGTAAAACCTGTTTCGATATATGCCGATCAGATCTTGCCTTGAGTGGTAAAATCCATTTTCTCTTCAAGTCATTTACATTCATTAATCTAATTAGCCTTTCAAGATGGAGTCTTTGAAACTTCGAAGAGGATTATTAGTCAACATGTATCAAAAGTGAGGAAAAAGATTTAAATAATCCTAATTTAAAAACAGGAATTTAAATTCAAGACGATAATAACCGAAACCTTAACAGTGAAACGGACCTGTACTTCAATTTTGCTTAACTAAAATTATATCATAACTAACGCAGTTAAAAATATCCCATTTCTAAAGGACAGATATACCTATCCAAACGGATGGTAAGAGCAATTGTTACATTTTTGGAAAAAGCTAATATTTTTCCTAAATATATTGCTTTGAGAGCTAAAATAAGTATTTTTTTCTTTCATTTATTCTTTTCAAATTAATTTGTCCCGGCTGGTGTCCTTTTTGTTTGCTTTGAAGTCTAAATAGGTGTCCTTGATAAACTTGCGCTATATGGTGAAAATCTTAGATAAATGTTATTTTTTGAGCAGCTAAAATTTATCTGAACTCATTTGAACTTTTATGCTTGATAAATTTTGCTTTATTGATTGCAGGATTTTTAATAATCATTTCCATTTAAAATTAGTTCTGCGTTTCAAAGACACCATGATTTTGATCCCCACACCTCATGAAATAAGTAAATTTCCTCCCATTTTATACTGTTCCCTTTATGGGGACAGGGCTGGTCTAAGTAATTTTGCAAAGGATATATTCCTAGATCACATTATTATCATTTAGTTAGGGACTGTTAACATTTAAACATAAATCTGAAAATATCACTCACTGGTAGAACCCCCATTCACAAATTTGAAATGAAGCACAGACATTATTATAAATAGAACAAATTAAACAAAGCAAATCTGATTGAAGTTAACACAATAGCTTATACCCAGATTTTCCTTTCTAAATTTCCATTTTGTGTTTCCCCTTTTCAGTTTTTTGTTTTCAGATAGGGTCTGTCTCAAAGAAAATACAGACTTTGAAAGCACAGAATCCATCACCACATGACCCTAATCAAGTGTAATAGAACCCAAGCTTTGCTTTAATTGCATTTATCCCCATTTTATTATTCCAAAAACTAACGGTTATACATGTAGCGCAACAATAACTCACTCAAGTCGAGAAGTGATTAAGTCAATCGAGGCTTTATTAAGCAAGATTTGTTCCCCAGCAGCTCAGTTACAGAATGCGGCTGCTGGGAGAACTTGAGCTCTTATACTCCGCCTTCTGGGCGGAGCCAGCAGGCGGCAGATCCAACCAGGACCCGGGACCTGTCAGCCAATAGCCTCTCGGCTTCACAGGTACCGTACAACCCCTAATACATACCACCACATTACACTAAACACATGAACCATGAACTAGATATTTGCAACACTGTCAGCATGGTAAGGCTGTTCGTTCACCTCCAGTCCATTTTAGTTTAAGAAAGTACTTGAATTTATAACAGAATGGTGACAGCACAAGGAGGCATTTGGCCCATCTGCAATAACAAATGCTAGTTCCACCCTCTCATCCTTCCTCTCTAGAAATGTTATGGCACAGAAAGAGGTCATTCATCCCATCATGTCTGTGACAGCCAACCAAGAATAGCCACCCATTCAAATCCCCCCTTCCAGTATCTGGTCCGTAGCCTTGCAGATTTCAGCACTGCCGGTGCAGATCCAAGTACCTTTTTTAAAGTACTCAATGGTTTTCGCTTTCTCCAGCAAACCAGGCAGTGAATTCCAGACACTCATTGCCCTTTTGGGTGAAGAAGTTCTTCCTTATTTCCCCTCAAACTTTCTGCCAATCACCTTAAATCTGTGCCATTTGGTAATGACCTCTCATGTAGAGGAAACGGGTCTTTCTGTCTATCCTATCCAGGTGCCTTGACATTTTGTACATCTCAAAACATCCCTAATTAATCCAGTCTTTCCGTAAGGCTGCAATTTTCAAGCCCTGGCAACAGTCTTGCAAAATCTCCTCTGTCCTCCGGAGCAATTCCGTCCATCCTGCGACTGGAGCTGTGCCCAAAATTCCAGCTTTGGCCTAACGAGCATTTGAGACAGTTCCATCATTGCATCCCTGCTTTTGTAGTCTATATCCAAGAAAGGAAAGCATTCCGTATGCTTTCTTTACAACCTTATCCACCTGTCCTGACACCTTCAGGGACTTGTGGACATTCACTCCCAAGGTCTCTCACTTCCGCTACCCCTCTCAATATCCTCCTGTTTATTGTGTAATCCCTAGCTATGTTTGCTCTCCCCAAATGTATTACCTCTCACTTCTCTAGTTGAATTCCAATTGCCTCTTTTACGCCCACTCAACCAAATCATTGATGTCATTCTGGAGTCTACAGCTGTCCTCTTCACAATCACAGCCAATTTTTGTGTCATCTGCAAATTTCCTAATCATGCCTCCCACATACAAGTCCAAATCACTACACGAGTAACAAGGGACCCAATCCTGTGGAATGCCACTGGAAACCACTTTCCATTTGTCAAAACATCCATATACCATTATCGTTTGTTTCCTGTCACTGAACCAATTTTAGATCAACTCACCACATTTTCCTGTATTCCATGGGCTTTTACTTTTCTGACCAGTCTGCCATGTGGGACCTTAGCAAATGCCTTCCTAAAATCCATATAGACAACATCCACTGCATGACCCTCAACAAAATTGATTAAGTTAGTAAGACACAACCGACCCCTAGCAAAACCATGCTGACTATCCCTGATTAAACCATACCTTTCGAAGTGGCAGTTTATCCTCTCTCAAAATTAGTTCTAATAATTTGCCCACCACAAAGTCAGACTCACCAGCTTGAATTAATTGACCTATCCCTTGCGCCCTTTTAAAAAAAATAATGGTACAAGTTCACAGACCTCCAATCCTCTGGTACCTCGCTTATATCTAGTGAGGATTGGAAAATGACCCTCAGAGCATCCACTATTTCCTCCATGGCTTCCTTCAACAGCCTGAGATATTGTTTATTTGACCCTGGTGATTTATCCACCTTCAAGGATGACAGTTCTTCCAGTACTTCCCTAATTATGATGATTTTATCTAATATTTCCCCAATCTTCTCTTTAACTAAGATGTCTGCATCATCCCTCTACTCAACCCCGCCCACATCTTCTGCATCCAAGCATAAGTTACTTTGTGAATCTCTGATAGGCCCTTGGTTATCCTCTTGCTCTTAATGTACTAAAAAATCAGATTTGGATTTTCCTTGATTTTACCTGTCAATATTATTTCATATCCTCCCTCTTTGCTTTCCTGATTTCCTATTTTACTTCACCCCTGCACTTTCAGTACTCCGAGGCGTTCTACAGTATTAAGTTTGTTTTGTTACTTGTCATAAGCTTTCTTTTTCTGCTTTATCTTATCCTGCATGCTTCTAGCTAACCAGAGGCTCTGTATTGGCAGTACTGCCCTTTTTCTTTGTGGGGACATGTCTACATTGTGCCCGTAGAATCTTGCTTTTGAATGCCTTCCACTAATATGTTTTCCCTCAAGTAGCTGTATCCAGTCCACTTGCCCACTTCATTTTCCAGGACTACATCTAAAATTGCATCCCCTCTCATTGGGCTTGTTATGTGCTGGCTAAAAATGCTCTCTTGGATGCAGTTCAAGAATTTTGTTCCCTCTGTGCCTTGCCTGATGTTCGAATTGCAGTTCATGTTAGAGTAGTTGAAGTCCTGAACTATTGTTGCCCTCCTTGTTTTTGCACTCATAAATTTGCCTACATATTTGCTTTTCTATTTCCCTCTCACTGTTTTGGGGTCTATAGTACACACCCAGCAATATGGCTACCCTGTTTTATTTCTAAGCTCAACCCTAATTTGATGATTCCTCACAGCTGTAATTGATACCGTAACTTTACACCCTCAACTGTTTTTATCCACCTCTCTATCTTGCCTGAAAAATGCATATCCAGGAATGTTGAGCTGTCATTTTTGACCTTCTTTAGCTAACTTTCCATGATAACATTGAGATCATGTTGCCCCATGTGTCTGTCTGTGCTTTCAGCTTATCAGCTTTCCTCGCATTTTCATATATAACTTTTAACACCGCCAACCTCTTGCGCTGTACACTTTTTGACCTTTGTTCTGTCTTTCAGGGTCACTTGCTAATTTTCTGTCTCACGTTCCCTGCTCTAAATTAGCCCTATTTGTATCTGCCCACAGGTTCCCATCCCTCTGCCAAACTGGTTTAAAACCTTCCCAACAGCACTAACCTCCCCATGAGAATAGGGATCAGTTCTGGTCCTCTGCTGTTTGTGATTTTCATTGTGAGTTTGTCATTAATGACTTGGATGAGGGAGTTGAAAGGTGGGTCAGTAAATTTTCAGATGATACGAAGATTGGTGGAGTTGTGGATAGTGAGGAGGGCTGTTGTCAGCTGCAAAGAGACATAGATAGGATGCAGAGCTGGGCTGAGAAGTGGCAGATGGAGTTTAACCCTGAATAGTATGAGGTGGTCCATTTTGGAAGGACAAATATGAATGCGGAATACAGGGTTAACGGTAGGGTTCTTGGCAATGTGCAGGAGCAGAGAGATCTTGGGGCCTATTCATAGATCTTTGCAAGTTGCCGCTCAAGTGGATAGAGCTGTGAAGAAGGCCTATGATGTGCTAGCGTTCAATAGCAGAGTGTCATGAGAAAGTCGCTTTAAGAAATGTTTGGCTGCTCATGTTACTGCAGTGATGTCAGAGTGTGAGTGGAACTGAGTTCTGCTTTTTAGTTTCACTTTGAGAAAAGCTTGGGTGTGTCTGCCTTTTTGGTTTGGTTTTTCAGTGTTGCAGCTGAAGTCAGACAACGCAGCTCTACTGCTGTTCTCTGCCATGAAGGACCATCTCTTAATCATTTGGTGAATTCAGAATTATAAATGTTTTCAGTATTGAATCTAAACTCTGATGTGCTTCTGTTTAAAGGTTTGTAAGTCTTTTGGGTGTAAAAGGACAACATACAGGTTACTTAGTGTTGTATTCTTTGGGGGTGTATCTGATTTACTGGTTGCTAAGATGTTCACTTTGTTTTAAAAAGGTTAACTTGAGTTCATAGAATAAATAGTCACAGCCTTCCATTCAGAAAATCACCCTTCTACTGCTACCCTCTGTCTTCTGTATCCAAGCCAGTTCTGTATCCAACTTGCCAGCTCTCCTCTGATCCCACGTGACTTCTCCTTTTGTACCCGTCTACCAGGATTCCCTATACTTGCCACCCTTATCTTTCGTCCTCACAGGTACATTCTAATGAACTAACATTTGAAAGTCTCCCTCAAACAGCCTTGCCCAGTCATCACTCTCCAGATCCTGCCTAATGCTGTTGTAATTAGCCTTCCCCCAGTCTAGCACCTTCACCTGGGGACCACTCTTGGCCTTATCCATAAGCAGCTTAATACTTAGAATTATGATCACTGTTCCCAAAATGATCTCCTGAAACTTCGATCACCTGGCTGGGCTCATTCATTCCCCAGCACCAGGCCTAATATGGCCCCTACTTGAGTTGGGCTATTTACATATTGTTTCAAGAAACCCGCGTGGACGCTCCTTACAAATTCTGCTCCATCCATGCATCTAGCAGTAAGTTGTCCGAGTCAATATAGGGAATGTTAAAATCACCCACCACACCAACCCTATTGTTTATGCATCTTTCAAAGATCTGTCTGCATATCTGCTTCTCTATCACCCGCTGGCTGTTAGGACTGTAGTAAACCCCCAACATTGTGACAGCACCCTTCCTATTCCTGAGCTCCACCCATATTGCCTTGCTGCCTGAACTCTCCAAGGTGTCCTCCCTCAGCACAGCTGTGATATCCTCCTTAACCAATAATGCAACTCCCCCAGCCCTTTTGCATCCCCTTCTATCCTGTCTGAAGCATCTAAATCCTGGAATTTGTAGTTGCCAATCCTGTCCCTATTTCAACCACGTTTCTGTAATAGCAACAACATCATAATTCCACGTACTAATCCAAGCTCTTAAGTTCATCTGTGTCACCTGAAATACTCCTTGCTTTGAAACTAATGCACTTCAGCCCACCAGCCATGCTGCGTTGAACAACCACTCCCTGCCTGCTCTTCCTCTTAATCTTATTGGCCTTAGTCTGCAGCCCTCGCTCAGTTACTTCTCCCGCTGACCTACTGCTCTGGTTCCTCACCATCTCCCCTCCCTCTTTCCCCCCCCCCCCCCCCCCCCCCCCCCCCCATACTAGGCAGTTCAATATGTTTCTCTGCCTGCACTTTGCTCCTTACTAGCTTTTGTTTCTGTCCCCTCTTTACTACCCTCTGACTTCCTGCATAGGTTCTCATCCCCCTGCCACATTAGTTTAAACCCTCCCCAACAGCGCTAGCAAACAACCCCCTGAGGACATTGGTTCCAGTCCTGCCCAGGTGTAGCCCGTCCGATTTGTAATGGTCCCATCTCTCCCAGAACTGGTTCCAATGTCCCAAAAATCTGAATCCCTCCCTCCTGCACCATCTCGCAAGCCACGCATACATCCGGTCTATCCTGTCATTCCTACTCTGACCAGCACGTGGCACTGGTAGCAAACCCGAGATTGCCACCTTTTGAGGTTCTACTTTTTAATTTATCTCCTAACTCCCTACGTTCAGCATGTAGGACCTCATCCCTTTTTTGTACCTTTTATCGTTGGTTCCTATATGCACCACGACAGCTGGCTGTTCACCCTCCCCCCTTAGAATGTCCTGCAGCCGCTCTGAGACATCCAGGACCCTTGCACCCGGGAGGCAACGTGTCTTGCTGGAGTCTCGTTTGCGTCCACAGAAACGCCTGTCTACTCCATTTACAATCGAATCCCCTATCATTACAGCCCTACCACTCTTTTTCTTGCCCTCCTGCGCAGCAGAGCAAGCCACAATGCCATGAACCTGGCTACTGCTGCCTTCCCCTGGTGAGCCATTTCCCCCAACAATATCCAAAAACAGTATACCTGTTTTGGAGGGAGATAACCGCTGGGGACCCCTGCACTGTCTTCCTACTCTTCCTCTGTCTGGTGGTCACCCATTTCCTATTTCCCTCCGTACTCTTTATCTGCGGTGTGACCAACTCGCTAAATGTGCTACCTACGACTTCCTCAGCATCGTGGATGCTCCAAAATGAGTTTATCCGCAGTTGCAAAGTGAGTTAATCAAGCAGTCTAAAAGGAGCTGCAGATGGACACTTCTTGCACATGAAGGAGCCAGTTCTTCAGCTACCCACACTATAGTTGAGATCACTAAGTTGAGTTCTCCCAGAATTCTCTTCTGCCGTCTCTATTGGACGATGATCTTCCTCTTGTTTGTCACTGGAGGGGTTCTTCGGCTACCCACAGTACAGTCGAGGGGACTGAGTTGACTTTTCCCAGAATCCTCTTCTTCAATTCTCTTTTCCCCAATTAAGGGGCAATTTAATGTGGCTAACCTACCTACCCTGCAGATCTTTCAGTTTGAGTTCTTCTATTTCTAAGCACAGTAACCCTGCAATTCCTGCTTTAGAGGTCCTGCTTTTCACTCATTCCTAATTCCTCAAAATCTGCTAACAGGCATCATCCCCTTTTCTACTAAAGTCAATGTAGACCATGACCTCTGTTCACCCCTAGAAGAACGTCCTGCTCCATGACACCCTAAACTCTGACACTAGGTAGGCAACATATCATCCTGGAATCACATCCAAGGCCACAGAAATTCCATCTGTTCCCCTAACTACCAAATCCCCTATCACTACTACTCTTCCTCCGTTACCTTCCTGGTTCTGCTGTACCGCCTGGTGGTCACCCATTTCCTTTCAGCCTCCATGTTCCTAAACTGCAGTGTGACTGTCTCACTGAACGTGCTATCCACATGGCTCTTAGCCTTCCGGGGTGTGCTAAGTGACACCAGCTGCCGCTTGAACTCTGAAATATGAAATTCAGAAGTTTCTTCAGCTGCAAGTAGCTCTGAAATTTTTTTATCTCTTTAGTTTAGTTATTATCCAGTTTGTTTTGAAAACCACAATAGAGTCTGCATCTCCCACACTGTCAGGCAGTGCATTCCTTATCCTAACCACTTGCTGCGTTTGAAATTTTTTTTTTCTCATTTCCTATTTGGCTCTTTTGCCATTCATCTTAAATTGGTGTTCTCTGGTTCTTGTCTCTTCTGCCAATGGAACACTTTCTCTTCTCTCTATCTACTCAGTTTAGCATCCTCGTGATTTTGAGAAACGCAGCTCCAGCTTCTCCAATCCATATATATCTACATTCAAGTATCTGAACTCCAAATTCTTGGAAACATTCCTTTAAGTCTTTTCCGCATCCTTTCTAAAGTGGCTCTGTTGTTGAGCAGGGAGGGACAAAGTGCAGAAGGGAAATAGTTATAGGGGGTGCTTTATAGTCAGGGGCACAAATAGATGCTTCTGTGGACATGAAAGAGACTCCAGGTATGTTGCCTCCCTGGTGCCAGTCTCCAGGATGCCTCTGAATGGGCAGGGGGCATTCTGAAGGGGAGAGGGTGAACAGCCAGAGGTCATGGTACATATTGGTCTGAACTACATAAGCAAGAGGGTGACAAGATCCCTGCAGCAGGAGTTCAGGGAGTTGGGTGGAACGTTTAAAAAAAAATAGAACCTCTCGGGTTGTAATCTTGGGATTACCCATTGTGCCACGTGCCAGTAAGGCTAGAAATAGGAAGATAGTACAGCTAAACACGTGGCTAAACAGCTGGTGTAGGAGGGAGGATTTCGGATATCTGGACCATTGAGACCTCTTCTGGGGCAGGTGGGACCTACATAAAGGGTGGGTTGCATCTAAACTGCGGGGGGCATAAATATCCTGGTCATGAGGTTTGCTAGTGTCACATGGGAGGGTTCAAATTCGTGTGGCAGGGGACTGGAGCAATAGGTAAGAAGGTGAAATAACTATGGGGGAACTAGAGAATAGGGCCAATAAGACACCGAGGAAGAGCAGACGGGGATGTTGCAAAACATAGCGTGACTGGTGGTCTGAAGTGCATTTGTTTCAATGCGAGAAGTATAACAGGTAAGGCAGATGAGCTTGGATTAGTAATTGGAACTATTATGTCATTGCCATTACAGAGACTTGGTTTAGGGAGGGACAGGATTGGCAGCTAAACGTTCCAGGATTTAGATGTTTCAGGTGGGATAGAGGGGGATGTAAAAGGGGAGGAGAGTTGCACTACTGGTTAAGGAGAATATCACAGCTGTACTGCGGGAGGACACCTCAGAGGGCTCATGCAGTGAGACAATATGGGTAGAGCTCAGGAATAGGAAAAGTCAAGTCACAATGTTGGGGTTTACTGTAAGTCTTGCAACAGCCAGCGGAAGAAAAGAAGCAAATATTGTAAAGGTGTAAAAGGAAAAGGATTATTGTGAAGGATAATTTTAGCTTCCCCCATATTGACTGGGACTCGCTTGTGCAAGGGACTTGGATGGGGTGGAGCTTGTAAGGAGCATTCAGGAGGGTTTCTTGAAACAATATGTGGATAGTCCAACTGGGTAAGGGATCTGGTCTTGGGGAATGAGCCCGGCCAAGTGGTCGAAGTTTCAGTAGGGAAGCATTTTGGGAACTGTGACCATAATTCCGTAAGTTTACCGTACCATTGGATAAAAATAAGATAGACTTGGGCGAAGGTACTAAATTGGGGGAAAGCTTTTTTTTAAATTTAGAGTACCCTATTCATTTTTTCCAATTAAGGGGCAATTTGTTGTGGCCAATCCACCTACCCTGTGCATCTTTGGGTTGTGGGGGCGAAACCCAGGGAGAATGTGCAAACTCCACATAGATAGTGACCCAGAGCCGGGATCGAACCTGGACCTCGGCGCCGTGAGGCAGCAGTGCTAACCACTGTGCCACCGTCCTGCCATAGGGACAAAGGCTAATTATAATAATATTCAGCATGAACTGAAGAATCTCGATTGGGGCGTATATTTTCAGGGCAAATCAACATCTGGCATGTGGAAGGCTTTCAAATGTCAGTTGATAGGAATTCAAGACCGGCATGTTCCTGTGAGGAAGAAGGATAAGTATGACAAGTTTCATGAACCTTAGATAACCAGAGATATTTTGTGCCTGGTCCAAAAAAAGATAAATGAAGCATCTGTAAGGGCTAGAAGGCTGGGAACAGACTAAGCCCGTGAGGAACATAGAACATACAGTGCAGAAGGAGGCCATTGGGACCATCAAGTCTGCACCGAACCACTTAAGCCCTCACTTCCACCCTATCCCAGTAACCCCTCCAAGCCTTTTTGGTCAGTAAGGGCAATTTATCATGGCCAATCCACCTAACCGGACAGAACGTGCAGACTCCACACAGACAGTCACCCAGTGGGGAATTGAACCTGAGACCCTGGCGCTGTGAAGCCACCATGCTATCCACTTGTGCTACCCAATAGGAATATAAGGAAAGTAGGAAGGAACTTAAGCAAGGAAGCAGGAGGGCTAAAATGGCCCATGAAAGGACCCTTGGCAAACCTAATTAAAGAAAATCCCAAGGCTTTTTTCACATATATAAAGAGCAAGAGGTTGCTAGGGAAAGGGTTGGCTAACTCGAGGACAGGGGAGGGGATCTATGCGTGGAACAAGAGGAAATGAATGAGGTACTGAATTTGCATCAGTATTCACCAAAAAGAAGGACTTGGTGGATGATGAGTCTGGGCCACATTGAGATCAAAAAGGAGGACATGTTGGGCGTCTAGAAAAAAGTAAGATAGATAAGACCCCAGGGCCTGATGGAATCTACCCCAGAATACTGAGGGAGGCAAGGGAGGAAATTGCTGAGGCATTGACAGAAACGTTTGTATCCACACTGGTGACAGGTGAGGTCCCAGAGGACTGGAGAATAGCCAATGTTGTTTCTTTATTTAAAGAGGGTAGTAAGGATAATCCAGGAAATTACAGGCCGATGAGCCTAACGTCAGTGGTAGGCAAATTATTGGAGAGGATTCTTCGAGACAGGATTTACTCCATTTGTAAGCAAATTTGTGTATTTCCGAGAGGCAGCATGATTTTGTGAAGGGGAGGTTGTGTCTCACTAACTTGATCGAGTTTTTTGAGGAAGTGACGAAGATGATTGATGAAGGTGGGGCAGTAGATGTTGTCATCATGGGCTTCAGTAAGGCCTTTGACAAGGTCCCTCATGGCAGACTGACACTGAAGGTGAAGTTGCACTGGATCAGAAGTGAGCTGGCAAGATGGATACAGAACTGCCTCGGTTATAGAAGACAGAGGGTACCAGTGGAAGGGTGCTTTTCTGAATGGAAGGCTGTGTCTTGTGGTGTTCTGCAGGGATCAGTGCTGGGACCTTTGCTGTTTGTAGTATATATAAATGATTTGGAGGAAAATGTAACTGATCTGATTAGTGAGTTTGTGGACGACACAAAAGTTGGTGGAATTGCGGATGGTGATGAGGATTTTTAGAGGATACAGCAGGATATATACTGTAAATGGCAGGACCCTTAAGGGTGTTGACAGGCAGAGGGATCTGCGTGTACAGGTTCACAGGCCACTGAAAGTGGCAATGCAGGGGGGAAGGTAGTCAAGAAGGGTGACACAGTGGTTACCAGTTCTGCCTCACAACTCCAGGGACCAGGGATCGATTTTAGTGCCAGGGATTCGGGTTCAGTTCCAGCCTTGGATCACTGTGTGGAGTTTGCACATTCTCCCCGTGTCTTTGTGGGTTTCCTCAGGGTGCTCCGGTTTCCTCCCACAGCCCAAAGACGTGCAGGGTAGGTGGATTGGCCATGCTAAATTGCCCTTAGCGTCCAAAAAGTTTAGGAGGGGTTATTGGGTAATGGGGAGAGGGTGGAAGGGAGAGCTTAAGTGGGTTGGTGCAGACTCGATGGGCCGAATGGCCTCCTGCACTGTATGTTCTATGTATCTATGTTAGGTGGATTGGCCATGCTAAATTGTCCCTTAGTGCCAAAAGGTTAGGCTGGGTTACGGGGGTAGGGTGGAGGCATGGGGTGCTCTTTCCAAGGGCCAGTGCAGACTCAATGGGCGGAATGACCACCTACTGTCTTGTAAGGATTCTATGAAGAAGGCATACAGCATGCTTGCCTTCATCGGCCGGGGCATTGAGTATAAAAATTGGCAAGTCATGCTGTAGCTGTTTCGCACCTTAGTTAGGCCAGACTTGGAATATAGTTCAATTCTGGTCGCCACACTGCCAGAAGGATGTGGAGGCTTTGGAGAGGGTATAGAAGAGGTTTACTGGAATGTTGCCTGTTACAGCACTGCCAACTAGCACGGATTTTCCGAATTTCATACGGAAAATCTGCTTGAATACACAATACGATTTCTCGCATTGAAGTATGCAATCCACTGCAGCCATCAAGTCAAATCTAACTTGACACCGCACTAAAGGAGAGTATTTAAGTGAGAGGAGTTTTTTTTGGGAGGGAAGAAAAAAATATTAAGAGGCAACTACCTGTAAAGGGCTGGCTGGCTTTGTGGGGTCGGAGGGGGGAGGTGGGAAGAGGACCTGATTGGCAAGATGCAGTGAATGCATTCCTCCCAAAACGCCTCGATTGGTTTCCTTGGCGACGGCTGCTGGAAGACAGGGCCCTGCGCAGAGGCCCTGCCCCTCTCATCTCCTCCCCGCACACTATCCAGCGCATGCGTGTCATGTGAACTTTCACGCGGTCTCGCATTGAGGTGCCTGTACATTTATGTAAAGCATTGGATTTGCATTTTCCATTTGTGTTTTAGATTTACGCAATAAAGGTGTAAAGCTGTACTTCAGATTGGTGGGCATTTTTTCTTTGAAGTGAAAATACCGATTTTACTGCCAAAATACTGATTTTTGGTGTCTGGAATACTGATTTCTGCTGTGAAAGGTTGGCAGCTCTGCTGTTACAGAGGTCATTAGCTATGAAACGCGATTGGATAAACTTGGTTTGTTCTCACTGGAATGACGGAGGTTTTGGGCAACCTGATAGAAATCTACAAAATTATGAGGGGAATGGACAGAGTGGATTGTCAGAAGCTTTTTCCCAGGGTGGAAGAGTCAGTTACTAGGGGACATAGGTTTACGGTGTGAGGGGCAAAGTTTAGAGGAGGTGTGTGAGGGATGTTTTTTTAGACCGAGGGTAGTGAGTGCCTGGAACCCGCTGGCGGAGGAGGTGGTGGAAGCAGGTACGATCGTGATGTTTATGGGGTTTCTTGACAAATACACCTGAATAGAATGGGAATGGAGTGATATGGACCACAGAAGTGTAGAAGGTTTTAGGTTAGACGGGCAGCATGGTCGGTGCAGGCTTGGAGGGTTGAAGGGCCTGTTCCTGTGCTGTACTTTTCTTTGTTTCTTTTTTTTTTAAAGCTTTCCCACCATTGAGGGTTAAACTGACTGGTCTATATTTGCTGGATTTATCCTTGAATTCTTTTGTTTTTAGTAAGAGTGTAATGCTTACAATCTTCCAGTTCTTTGGCCCCACCCCTGTATCTAAGGAGGATTGGGTTAAAAGATTATACGAACAAAAGAACTAGGAGTAGGCCATCTGGCCCTTCGAGCCTGCTCCGCCATTCAATGAGATCATGGCTGATCTTTTGTGGACTCAGCTCACTCTCCAGCCCGAACACCATAACCCTTTATTTCTTTATTCTTCAAAAAACTATCTATCTTTATCTTGAAAACATTTAATAAAGGAGCCTCAACTGCTTCACTGGGCAGGGAATTCCACAGATTCACAACTCTTTGGGTGAAGAAATTCCTTCTAAGCTCAGTCCTAAATCTACTTCCCCTTATTTTGAGGCTATGCCCCCAAGTTCTGCTTTCACTCGCCAGTGGAAACCACCTGCCCACATCTATCCTATCTATTCCCTTCATAATTTTATATATTTCTATAAGATCCCCCCGCATCCTTCTAAATTCCAATGAGTACAGTCCCAGTCTACTCAACCTCTCCTTGTAATCCAAACCCCTCAGCTCTGGGATTAACCTAGTGAATCTCCTCTGCATACCCTCCAGCGCCAGTATGTCCTTTCTCAGGTAAAGCGACCAACACTGAACACAATACTCCAGGTGTGGCCTCACTACACCTTATACTGTTGCAGCATAACCTCCCTAGTCTTAAATTCCATCCCTCTAGCAATGAAGAACAAAACTCCATTAGCTGCCTTAATCACCTGTTGCACCTGGAAATCAACTTTTTTGCGACTCATGCACTAGCACACCCAGGTCCCTCTGCACAGCAGCATGTTTTAATAATTTATCATTTAAATAATAATCCCTTTTGCTGTTCTTCCTACCAAAATGGATAACCTCACATTTGTCAACATTGTATTCCATCTGCCAGACCCTAGCCCATTCACTTAACCTATCCAAATCCTTCTGCAGACTTCCAGTATCCTCTGCACTTTTTGCTTTACCACTCATCTTCGTGTCGTCTGCGAACGTGGACACATTGCACTTGGTCCCCAACTCCAAATCATCTATGTACATATATATGTCGCACTTCAGGATTGCAACCTCAGGATTGTTCAAAGCACTTGGCAACTGATCAAGTAATTTTGAAGTGCAGTCACTTTGTGATATAGATGATGGTTGTGACCACCTGAAGATTATGGAACTTAACTGCAAAGAGTATTCCACACAATTAAAGGCACTTCTTTGCTGTTGAACGTTTCTGTTAACGTTTTGTGTTTTTAAACTTTTTTTAATGTGTTGAAAAACTTATCACAAGCTATATTAATACATTGTACTTTACAGCTCTCTGCACTGGATGACCCGGAGAAAGGACAACCTTGTAATGTATGTGGAGACCAGTGTCCTGGGTTAACATTACATAATTGGAGGTATTAACATTTTTGGTCCTTTTGAACAATTATTTGTAAATAAGCAGCAGATTCATTATATTTGTATAATTGTGTATCTCCGCTGTCTTTTATAATACAATTCTAATACTGATTTTTTTTTTTGTTAGAACAAATGATGATATAAAC